>NC_061797.1:29780592-30980592 GCF_021462225.1 Girardinichthys multiradiatus
GGGCCTTCCCCAGCCCCTCACCTCATCACATGTTTTGTGAAATTGAATCCCTGGATGCCCGCTATCTGTTTTATCGTCGATGATGGTTATGCTGACTGAAGCCATGCTGACTAAATTGGATGCTTTATGTGTTTGGTTTTTAACTGTGGGAGTCTGCTGCGGCGTTGTTGGTTCAGGAATAACACTTTAATTTAAATATATGGGTCTTGGCTGCTAGTAGAAAGGGATGTGGTTTTTATATCTCATCCAACTTCAAAAAAATAAATGTCCAAAGACAGTTTTATTTTTATATTGTGTACCATTGATAAGCTACGTTAAATGTACATTGATTAAAATTAGTCTCATAATCACACAAACCAATCTGAGTTATGAATTATGTACCTCTGTTGTGTTAACAATCACAGTTTAAAGAAGAAAAATGGAAAAAATGAACACCTCAACTAAAGGTTATAGAGCCAATCAATAACCAAGCTTCAAATCTGCTATGTATCAACGCTACCGATTAACAAAAAAAACCTGAGATATTTTATGCTCTTTTACACAAGTTGACAGGAATTTGCAACTTGTTCATGGGATGTCTAACACAACTTGAGCTTTTTTCAATGTCTCTGAGGCCTATCGCTTTTGAAGGTAGTTGTGCTGATAAATTACTGTAAACTTTGGAAAAAAAGTGGCAGTTTTCAAGCTTAACAACGCACACAGCTAATTAAATTCCTAGCACTTGGCAAACTGCTTGAAAGTGCTTTTCTCAAATACTTAAATTTCTTACATCTGCATTAGATATTTGGTATTCAGTCTTGTTGAGTTGTTTAAATGGCCCAGTTTAATAAAAACCTGCTCTGCAGAAACTAGCACCACTTTAGCACTCATGTTGTGATGCAGAAAGTTCAAGAAATTCACTGACTGATTTGTTTTCACTCAGTTCTGGAGTTGGTAGGGACTACAAATGCTTGCTTTCAAGGTGAGTCTATTCCCAGTAGAGCAAAATGAATAAAGAAGAATCAGTCATACCCTCCCGGAAGTTAGATTAAAGGTACAGGTATGTTTCCTTCTCTATCATATCTTAACTCTTTGAATTTGTATTGCTTTCTGAAGTACCCGTCTTTGCTGCACTGCAGTATAAATGCAGCCCAGAACCTTGGTTTTAATATTGACAAGCTTTCTTTCTGTCCTAGCTGATGTTAGAATGTGCTCCAAAGTGAAAAAGGCTCTGATGATGAAAACATGTTAGGATTTCTGCTGTATTTACAGAAATATGCAAAAATCTAGCTGCTTAGTAAACAGAGAATTTGTTCAGGGAGAAGGGTCCATCTGTTGGGATCTGTTTCTCTGAAAGCTGCTTCAGTTTAGGGAATGTTTCCCATGTTTTGGACAGGATACTGTGGTGAGGGCCATAGTAGCTGAGCCTCAGTGGCTCTGTCTCTCTCTCAGGGCAGTGGTCCAGAGTAATTTGGTTCTCGCTCCCCTCTGTCTGTGTGGATTTACTCCTCTTTGCAGGTTTCCCTGAATCCACTGCTGCCATGTCCTTCCCTAAGCCTTTCAAATGCACAAAGTAAACTAGGAGAACTACAATTATGGTATATTTGAAATAACTGAGTCCAGTACGGAGCTGAGCTCTGGGGGAATTTTACCAACAAGTGGGTTCAGTGTTTAGTCCACAGAAGACTGTCTGCCTTCCAGACCTTTTATTATCTCTACTTGGCACTAATTGGACTTGTTCGTTTATTCTGAGACTATTTTCCATCATCCTTGTTGTTATACTTTACAGTTACCTCCCACACTGGTGTAACTTTTTTGTTTTTTGTTTTTTTCGTCCCAGTTACTCACAAAAAGAAACATTACTGGAAACCTTATACTGGTTCCTTGTAATGGCTGCTAGGAATTGAGACAAAATTCTACTAAATGGTATAATGAATATATAACTTAAAATATACCCTTTGATTATTCAGATAAAATAAAGCAAGAGTGGCTTAAAAGTGCAGGGAGCAGCATTTATCACGTTGATTAAAGGCAATCAGTAGAAAACAATGGTAGCAGCGTTAACAACTCCAGGAATATGTTGTGGTCAGCTTTTCTGCTATTGTCTCAGCCATCGCACAGCACTGTGGTTTGACCACTGTATTCTAGCTGAATCCAGCTTTGGTGACTTGTATCTGAACTGAGTTGGTCTTCTGGAAACCTCAGACTGGGCTGGACTCTGAGGGGAATGTCCCCGTCTCAGTCGTTTGACCTGAAATGCCTCCAGAAGTCAGGCACACTCACCCAGAAGCAGCACACACGTATTAAACTCCTGAGAAGCATGTAGGTGCTTTAATAGGTGCTTTCAAACTTTTGAAATGCACACTAAAATAAAAAGATTTCATGAATAGAAAGAAATCTTGGAGATCATTTTAGCATTAGGCAATTTAGTTGTTCCAGTCCAATATTCTTGGTGTGGGTCAATCCAATCTATTCAGGTTTGTTCATCTTATTTCCCCAGTTCTAATTTGACCGAAGTTCAGCCATGAATTCTAAGTGTGTTAACTAATTTAATGCAAATGTTAGGTTGATTCAGTTTGTTTGGATGGGTAAAGCTGATGTAAGTTGAATTGTTGGAAAATAAAAAACAAAACCTAAGGAGACTTAATTAAATTGGATTCTTTTTAGGCATAGTAAATAAGTGGAACAATCTTTAATCAGTTGTTTTGACCCAAACCAAGTGGTATTGGGTTGCAACAAAAATATTGCTCAATCCTCCAGGGGGCCCCTCAGGAAAAAATAAAACTTACCCTTTGAACCCTTGGAATCCAAAAAGGGTCCAAGTAGAAAAGGTGCTGTTAAACTATACAGGTTAAAAAAAGTTCCTTCTATTAACCAGCTTCAGTCCTCATCAGAACCATAAAGTTTTTATCTTTTAAAATATGTTTTATGTATTTATACCATTTTACTCATATTAGTTCACTTTTATTTTTTTTATCTCGAAAAGGTCAAAATGCATTTTATAAAGTGCACAGTGGTATGTTTTGGTGGTTGGATTTCTATGTGTGTGGTTTCTCTGCTGTTGCAATAATACAGAGAGACCCACATAAGCCCTGCTGCCAACGTATGTTTAAATTGTAATTTCAGAAAAGGTTTTAAGCAAGTAAAATTTCAGCCAAGAGCTTGTCATAGGTTATGTGATGGGTGAATTTAAACATTTAAATTTTGTTTTTTAATTTAAATGGCGTTCAGTGGGCAGCCATTTAGGCTGAGGGTCCAACGAGAGGTGGCAGGTTTTAAGCTTGATCCAAATCCTGATGCTTGCCAAACCATTAACATTAACTCAATCAGAAAGTTTGGATATTAAAAACTAAAAAAGTGAGTAAATGAAGGATAGAGTAACACAGCTCTGCCTCTCCCCAACCTGTTGCTGCCCATTGCTGATCAGCTGATCAACGCTTTAAATTAGCGCAATTTTAAAACTTCAGGTGGCAAGTTAGAACCTGATTGGTAAGTTGTTTATGAATAAAAACAACCGGACTTAATTTATTGAGTTATTTTTATTTGATTTTAAATGTATTTGATCAGGGTCGAGACATAAAACAATGTGACATTTAAAACAAACCATTGTCCTGCCTGTAGTAGCCCTCTGGCCAAAGGCCAAGTCACACGCTGTTAGAAGTTAACCTTTAAAAACCAATAATACAAAGAAACTTTAAAAATAAGAATTTAATGAAAAAAAAAAACAATGCATAAAGAATTCTTGTGGTGATAGTACAGGTACATAAAACCCAATACAAATACACACAATTAAACCAAAGATATGGGTAAGAAAAAAAAACAAAAAAAAAAACTATAAAGGCAAATTTCAATTGAACAAAAATAACAGAATATATATTAAACAAAGAATTTTATAACATTTTTTGCTGCGATAATGCTGTGCGACTCAGGGTTATCTTGTACCCACCCATGTTTAAGGTCTAAGTTGGAAATAAAAACTCATCATGTAAAATGTTTTAACTGAACTGTATGTAAAGCATAAAACTATAATATATTTTTAATTGAATTGAATAATGTTTGGATTAGGCCTGGCTGGAATTTGAGACATCACTAAATAAATTAACTCATATAAATGAGGGTTTAAGAAGTGCTAGAGCCTGAACAGGTGCCGTAGCGAGAGAGCGATGGAGCTGTCAGTCCAGCACTGCTTGAACTCACCCGCAGAACCTGGAGTTACTGCACAGCATATGTGAACGCAGCTGTGTGGGTGAGCAGTTCCCATCCCACCACACACAGGGGCCTGATGGGACTCTCAGTAACTTTCTGATAGAGAATGGGTTTTTGTGGAGAACTTCTATTTCTCCTTGTCTGCAGACGAAATGAGCAGCTGGTATGTGAGCAATGTGACTATATTTCTGCCTCTACTGTAGAATAATTGAGCTCATCTTAGTTAGTCTGTGATGTCTTCACCTCCTGACATTCGCTGCCTCTGCTTGGGGGTGAAGAAAATAAAACCCAGCTGACTCAGTTCTTGCCAGCTTGTTTGATTTCGCTGTAGCCATTGCAGAACAAATGGATAATTACATGTTTTCAGAGGTGTATGTCACCTACGACAGCCTGCGGCGTTGACAGCGGCAGCCATGTGTTACGCTCTGGCCCCCTCCTTAATGCACGACGCCCGGAACGCACATTTACGTCGTGCGCCTTCAGTTTTGGGTGTGTTCAGTGAAGGGTTCGGAGCAGCTGCACGAGCTGCAGGAGAGGCGAGCTTTTGATTTCTGATTTGCCTTTCAGTTGTGTGTTTGTTTGTGGTGCATTGATGCTGTGTCAAACAGTCCTCTGGGAAACGTAAAGAATCTACAGTGTGAATTGATGCTGGTGTAATGTCAATACCAGTATGTAGACATTGTGTTATGAGTGGCTGTGTGGGATTTCGCTCTCCCTTGCTGTAAGCTCATATAGAGGAGACAAGGGTGGAAAACGGCTGAGAAATTGTGTGAAGAGACAATGCTTCATTAGGGACTCATCCAGCAATACAGCAGCTTCTTTCTGCTGTCCAGCATAGAGCTGTGCTAAATTGGTACCTTAACAAAAGGCTGATAAAATTACACAGTCGAAAAGCTGAAGTTAAGGGTGTCAGACGCAGATGAAAAAATTAACATCAACAAATTTCTTTATTAGTTGACGAATCGAGCCTACCTCAATCTATAAACACGTTGGCGATGAGGTAAAAATATGATGAAAGTGGCTCATTTCAGTATCGCACGCAGTCACAATCCATGTGGTCTGATGATGAAGTTACTCAACTGAGCCAAACTGGGATGCTCATAGTTGCTTCAGGTAATTTATCTTGTATGCACAACCCTCTACACAGCTGTGTTGTGTTGCTTAAACTGCATTGCTGTCTGGGCTTCTCTCTGGTGTTTTTCTGTTCCAGTATTGCATAGAACATGCGGCGCTGTGCACTGCTTGGTAACTATATGCTCTCCCTTCTCAGGAACAAGTGTGATTGATATCATTCCCATGCCAGACCCAACGCAGCTTTATTTGACAAGGAGCTGAAATAAAGGCAGCCATTTCGTATGATTTTAATGTTCCATGACAAGGCATTGACTGCTTTCCATTCTCATAATCTAGCTGAGACGCAAGTTGTTTTCGGCACTTTGCTGTCTACTATGAATAAATCAGCCAAGTGGCTGCATTTAACATATTTTTTCCCTCTATTGCAGAATTATTTGGCTGGAGGACCCCATTTGTTAATATGCTGAGGGAATACAAATTATGGGTAATTTTATTCATTGGCAATCACTCACTTAGTATAACTTATCAAGTTACCCCAGCATAGTGCGCATAGGATATTTTATGTCTCTTTCCAAGACTTGCGGTAAAAAAAAAAAGATAAAATCTTTATGCTCCAAGTTTTCTTGCTTTCTGACAACATTGTTTAATTTTAATTTTAATCAATTAGCACAAACACAGCTTTCCTATTATTACCATTGTACTAATCAACACATATCCTCATTAGCCATCTGTCAAATGCACATTTTGCAGACTGGCTTTAAACTTTATATTTGATGTACTTATGAGATTTTATTATTGCAGCACTTTCATTTAAGTCTATCAATTTTCACCGCTAGTCGTTATTGTGCCGTGACCTAGATTTATTTGGATCCTGGCCCAGCCCAGTATGAGGTTCTCACAGGAGAATAACTTTGAGTCAAAATATTAAAGGATCATATTTACATAAAAATCTTAAAGTAAAAAAAATGTTCAGTATGATCAAATTTTATTAAAACAGTGAAGCAACAATTATCAGGATTCCTACGCAGTCTGAAATAGGCTGTATAGAATCTGATTTCAGGATTTTCTACTTCTGTAAATGTAAAGAAACAGAAAAAAAATTATTTGTAATTCCATACTTTATTATCTATCCCATTGTCTGAATGTGTTGTCCTTCCTTTCTTCCTAAAATACTTCCTTGTTTTCTGTGCTCCTTCCTCCCTTCCTACCAGCTGCAGTTTTCATTGAGCGCTACCTTAATAAGAGTTATGGGCCGGACTCCTTCAGTTCTCACCGCAGCTGAGCAGCAACAGGCAGGAGAGGGGCAGCTCTGCATTAATCTAAGCTCCATGCAGCTGGAACCCTACATTCACTATGACACCTTCTCTGGCATCTCATTAAAATGGCTTTATACAGTAGGAAGGGCATGATCGATCCTTTTGCAATTTTTTGCTCTGTAATATTTTCAAAACCTTGTTATATTTGGACTCTGGTAAACTTCCTATTCCTTGTCTGATCATTGCTCTAGAGGAAAACCGAGAAAGTGTGTTCCTAATTAATTCTTTGGGCCACAATGGGAATTATGTTTGCCCTTTCAGCTTTTAAGGGTCCCCTTCTAGCTTCACCTGTTACTCTGCACTTTAAACAAGACGTTTAAACAAGTGGGTGGTGCAGCTGATTGCGAAACACAATCGAGGCCATTTCTTATCTGTTACAGTAAGAGATATATTAGAGTTTTAAAGTCATACCCAGTCTGTCATATTATCTCAAGGGTAATGATTAAAAATCTTCCTTTATAAAAATTAGAGTTTCAGAATGCCTTATCTTATCCAGCCAGTGTTGCCAAACATACCCTGTGTGTAACTATGGAAGCAAATCGTTACCATATTTCAAATGAAAAAGCATTTTCAGAAATGCTTTTTCATTTTAAGAATGTGGCTGCATTGTTTGACTCATAAATGAAATTAGTAATCAATAATCCTATTTGCATTTTAATTTTCTTCTTCAAGACTGCTCATTCTTTCACTTAATTAAAATGAAAAAGAAAGACTTTTGAGATTTATTTTTCAAAATGTACCCCAGCAAATAGATACCAAAATTCAATTTGAAATGTTCTGCCTGCCACTGCCACAAATTGAGCTCAACCCTGCTGCAATTCAATCAATTTCTCGGCACGTTTGCAATGTAATGCAATGCAGACGTGCACAGCGCCCCCTACCGAACAAGATGGGTAGCTCGGTCAGCAGGGAGCTGTGGAAGAGCGGCTGCTGACGTCACTCTTCTGCGCCCGCAGCTCGGAATGCTTTTTCGTTTTCGAGTTCTGGGCAGTATTTTGCGGGCAGACCACGAAAACGAAAAAGCAATGTCTGCTTTGTTTTCTTTTTGATTATGGCATAAAATGTGCAGTCTTGAAGAAGAAAATGCAAATGCAAATAGGATGATTGATTACTAATTTTATTTATGGGTCAAATAACGCAGCCACATTCTTAAAATGAAAAAGCATTTCTGGAAATGCTTTTTCATTTTCAAATTTTACATTTCAAATTGAATTTTGGTATCTATTTGCTGGGGTACATTTTGAAAAATAAATCTCAAAAGTCTTTTTCTTTTTCATTTTAATTAAGTGAAAGAATGAGCAGTCTTGAAGAAGAAAATTAAAATGCAAACAGGATGATTGATTACTAATTTCATTTATGAGTCAAACAATGCAGCCACATTCTTAAAATGAAAAAGCATTTCTGAAAATGCTTTTTCATTTGAAATATGGTAACGATTTGCTTCCATATGTAGCAAGCTTTGCTTCTAATATCTTTGAGTTGTATCAAGGAAATGGTCCTTTTTACTTACAGGATGTCCTCTGGTTTCCTTGCACAGATAAATATCGAAAGTGTTCTGAGACGTGGTCCGTGGCTGTTTCCAGGTAGCGTTCAGTTGTTGTGCAGGTGATTTATGGGTAACCTGGAAGCCAGAGCACAGCTTGCAAAATATATTTGGAGAAGGGGCTGTTGCTTGGGGTTGTGTATGATGCATTTCACAGATTTAGGTGTGACAGCTAATAGGAAAAAAAATAAATTGTCACCCCAGTTTTTTGCCTGTTGCTTTTAGCTAAGAATTTGATTTTGGAATAGATTTTAGCAAATGAGAGAATAGGAAGTGTGTATGTGTGTGGTTTGAAGTTTTCAAGTGTATTTCAAGGTACCCAGTATGGCATCGGATTGGGGCTTTGGAGCGAGCTACAGGAAGATTTTGTCTAAATTAACATCTTTGTGATAACATTATTGATGCAGTCCAAGCCTGTAGTGCTCTCTCAGACAAGAGCATGCCTCTACACCAAATTAATGATGGATGAGGCTGCCAGCTGTTAAGACAGAGAGATGTGCTCTACATTTGTTTTTCTTAATCATTTAGGTCTGCAGTGCATGTCATACCACATCCTAATCAGCGTTATCTGGTTGGTTTTGAATAGCTCTGCAGAGTTAAGCCACACCACCATGAATGTATGTATGTTCTTCAGAACGGCTGTGTTGACAGCGATATATGTCGCATGGTTCAACAGAGTAAGACTGCTGATGTGACTTTTCACAGAAAACTAACTGTGTGCTCATCTGGCATGATGGTGAACATGTTCAGTTCCGATTAGATTAATGGAAAATGGTGCATGTCTGAGAGCATCTGTTGGAGAAGGTGCTCCTGATGTTGCAAAGGCAGGAGTCCCTCGTGTCTACCTCAGATCGCTGCCACTTTGCACTTTTGGGAAACCCTCATCACAGTCCATTTAATTGGAGGGCGGAGATCTTTGCTACCCATGGCGAGCCGAGGGCAGCGACTGAAGTAGGTTGTTCTCTGTGGACAAAGAGGACAATGATGGAAGTGTCTTAGGTGGTTAGTTCGTAGGAAATTAAGAGTGCAGCTTTCTAAAATGGCCCCAGTGGTCCCACACTGAGGTTAGAAGAACCAGTTTGGTATTTCTGTCCTGGAGCAGTGTGCTCTGTCTGCTCTGAGATTAAAAAGGGGAGGTGGAATTAGACAGCAGAGTTAAATCTTATTAGCTCGTGTCCCTTTGGCAGCCACCTTTTGTACCTTCTTCATTATCTGTGTCTGTGTGTGTGTGTGTGTGTGTGTGTGTGTGTGTGTGTGTGTGTGCGCTTTGTGTCGTGGTAAGCAACAGGGAAAAGTAGAGAGATAAATGGCTCCAGATTATTCATGACATTGCATGTGGATTGACGACTTTGCCACATGTTTCTCTACTTTTAACTTTAAAGACGCAAGATTTCATGTGCGGGTTTTGATGCAGAAATCTGTAACATCTGTTACCATTTTTTTAAAGGAAAATCAGAAATCATATAATCACTCTGAAAAATTCAAATGCAAAAAATCAATTCGTAGCTCTGCTTGTATTTTATGACTCACCGCTGTCTTAATGTTACTGCTGATGCTTGTTTGTCAGTGCACATTCTGTCCAACTCGAGATTTAACACGGCATGCTTTCATGTCTTTTTAAATAACAGTATTTGTGCCAGCACCTGTGGCAGGGGTGTTTCAGGCTGTGAAGCAAAAATACTTCAGCTGTAATGCCGGTGAAATCTTGGTAAATCTCCTCTTGTTTCTGCCATGGACTCTGTTATACAGTGCCTTGCGAAAGTATTCGGCCCCTTTGAACTTTTCAACTTCTTGCCACATTTCAGCCTTCAAACATAAAGATATAAAATTCAAATGTTTTGTGAAGAATCAACAACAAGTGGGACACAATCGTGAAGTGGAATGAAATTGTGGATGTGTCAAACTTTTTTAACAAATAACTTTTTTAACAAATAAAAAACTGGAAAGTGGGGCGTGCAATATTATTCGGCCCCCTTGCGTTAATACTTTGTAGCACCACCCTTTGCTGCAATACAGCTGCAAGTCACTTGGGGTATGTCTCTTTCAGTTTTGCACATCGAGAGACTGAAATTCTTTCCCATTCTTCCTTGCAAAACAGTTCAAGCTCAGTGAGGTTGGATGGAGAGCGTTCGTGAACAGCAGTCTTCAGCTCTTTTCACAGATTCTTGATTGGATTCAGGTCTGGACTTTGACTTGGCCATTACAACACCTGGATACGTTTATTTGTGAACCATTCCATTGTAGATTTGGTTTTATGTTTTGGATCATTGTCTTGTTGGAAGATAAATCTCTGTCCCAGTCTCAGGTCTCTTGTAGACTCCAACAGGTTTTCTTCCAGAATGGTCATGTATTTGGCCCCATCCATCTTCCCATCAATTTTGACCATCTTCCCTGTCCTTGTTGAAGAAAAGCAGGCCCAAACCATGATGCTGCCACCACCATGTTTGACAGTGGGGATGGTGTGTTCAGGGTGATGAGCTGTGTGGCTTTTACGCCAAACATATCGTTTTGCATTGTGGCCAAACAGTTTGATTTTGGTTTCATCTGACCAGAGCACCTTCTTCCACATGTTTGGTGTGTCTCCCAGGTGGCTTGTGGCAAACTTTAAACGAGACTTTTTATGGATATCTTTGAGAAATGGCTTTCTTCTTGCCACTCTTCCATAAAGGCCAGATTTGTGCAGTGTACGACTGATTGTTGTCCTATGGACAGACTCTCCCACCTCAGCTGTAGATCTCTGCAGTTCATCCAGAGTGATCATGGGCCTCTTGGCTGCATCTCTGATCAGTCTTCTCCTTGTTCGCGATGAAGGTTTAGAGGGACGGCCGGGTCTTGGTAGATTTGCAGTGGTCTGATACTCCTTCCATTTCAATATGATTGCTTGCACAGTGCTCCTTGGGATGTTTAAAGCTTGGGAAATCTTTTTGTATCCAAATCCGGCTTTAAACTTCTCCACAACAGTATCTCGGACCTGCCTGGTGTGTTCCTTGGTCTTCATGATGCTCTCTGCACTTTGAACAGAACCCTGAGACTATCACAGAGCAGGTGCATTTATACGGAGACTTGATTACACACAGGTGGATTCTATTTATCATCATCAGTCATTTGGGACAACATTGGATCATTCAGAGATCCTCACTAAACTTCTGGAGTGAGTTTGCTGCACTCAAAGTAAAGGGGCCGAATAATATTGCACGTCCCACATTTCAGTTTTTTATTTGTTAAAAATGTTTGACACATCCAATAAATTTTATTCCACTTCACAATTGTGTCCCACTTGTTGTTGATTCTTCAGAAAAAAATATAATTTTATATCTTTATGTTTGAAGCCTGAAATGTGACAAAAGGTTGAAAGGTTCAAGGGGGCCGAATACTTTCGCAAGGCACTGTATTCAGTTCAGAAGATTTGGATTGAAAAAAAGCTTTCATATGAACTGTGTTATAAATATGTCGCTATTTAGCCTCTCAATCAGCTCCTTTTATTATAAATTGAAGCAAAGGTACAATGGCAAATGACAATCTGAATTAAATCCCACTTTCATAATTGTTAAGAGACACACCTCTTCAGTTTCGCCTTTCATCCTCTAACCTTTCTTTGTTGGGTTTATGCCGAAGGCTGTTCATCCACGGAGGAGTTCCAAGGTGAAAAGCACTGCTCACCAAAAAACAAACAAATACCGGACTCACATTTTCCAAAAAAACATCTTGATGATCCCGAAGACTTTTGGGAAAATATTCAGAGGACAGATGGATCAGAAGTAGACCTTTTTAGAAGGTGCACAGTCCATAACATTCGGTGCTGATCTAACATGATATTTCGGAGTAAGAGCATCATACAGACGATTACATACATGATGGTGGAAATGTGATGGTCTAGCAGTGCTTTGAAGCTTGCTGTAATTGGTGGAACTCCAAATTCTGCTTTCTACCAAAACATTCTGAAGGAAAATATCTGGCTATCAGTCAGCAAGTCCCCTCCAGGATGTCTCAGAAAAATGACTGCAAAAACAAAAATCTGTATATTCTGTAATTCTGTAATAGGCTAACACATTTTTCACTGCACTGGGAATGGATAGACTGTAGGAAAGTGAAAATGGCAACCACAGTTAGAGCAAAATACCTCTTCACTGTCTCCGTAGTGCCTTTTTTTTTCATTTTGAATTACATGCTGGTCAGTTTTGCTGTATATTTAATAGAGATTCAAAGCTTTGATTAGATTCAGTATAACCTCACAGTGTCAGAAGCAATCATAGAGTCCGCTCTCACAGTGATAAAACTGTCTCCCTCTTGATAAAAACCTTCATGCCCGTCCCTTTCCAATTTGCTCCATCTCCCCTGAATTGTGTCTGCTAGCCAGACTTCACCGTAACCCCCACCCTACCGCCCCCTACCCCTTTCACTGTGCATTCAGTGGTTCTGGGTATCCAGCGATGTGCCCCATTAATGAGGAAGAGCTCATCAGGGCATCTGCATGAGAGAGCAGAGCATATTTGCAAAGATTATTATTCAGCTGCTAGCAGGGCTCCAAAGGAACAATCTTTTATTTTATTTGCAGTCTAGTGAGCCCGAAAAACCTCCTGCTTCCAGGTGTCGGACACATTTACAAAAACGTGATAAATTTTTAGGCTCAGTTGTTTTTTTTTTCCTGAACGAAGGATGAAGATTTGGAAAAGATGGACTAAAACATTTCTCAGTGTCTTTAACTACAAGGACTCTTGTAAAGTAGACCACAGCAAGCTAAATCTTGTAGGAAGGGTCATTTCTTCATGCATAAAGTGTGTTTCATTGCTCATACTGTATGGTGCAGCAGAATACCAGATTATTGCAGAGTACCACGGGTTTTCAGAGAAAAATAAATAAATTAATCAGCTCCTTTGTTTGCACCTTTTACCAGAAAAGCTGATATTTCACCGAAGCATTCACCTAATTCTTGTGAAAGCTGCTGAAGTGTTTATGACAGCAGATGCAGTTTCATATAGAAGCCAGCGTTCAAGGGCTGCCACCGGCCCATTTCAAAATAACAGTGGGCCGATCCGGGTGAGATTTGTCTAAGAAGTGTCTGCCATATAGATGCGATAATGAAAAAAAGCAACCTGTAAATAAATTGGTCTTATTACCATAGCAGTGCTAAACAAATTGGAAAATCCAAGCTTTAATTTGAGTGCACTTATTCAGTGGAGAAAAAGATCTCCAGGTAATAAACTGGTTTTAATAAAACCACCCGCGCAACAATTGTTTGCAACCCTAACAATTCCTTAAAACAATAGTGCAACTTTAAACTTTTTAAAATCTGTGTATAGTTCTTCAATTAATTTTAATCTGCTTCCCAGCAGTATAAACAGGACACGACATAGAGGCCCATTTCTTTTTCCGCTCTTCAAAATGTCAAAGATAAGAGAACATGCCATTCAACTAATGTATGCTGATCTTCAGCAATAAGCCACTGCCTTAAATTTGCATATATCTACACCCAGAGCAAGAATTATAAGGTTTACTGCTGTAACTGTGCCGCTGCACAGAGTGAGGAGGATTGTAAGGAGGTTAAAAGAAGATTCCATGAAAGAGCGGGATCTTGGGGTCAACAAGTTGCCATAACAACATCTCTTCGTGCCATACCAATAACGGTGGATTCGCTGTATAAACATTGATTTATCGCTTAGAAGAGTTTCCAGATTTGCATACCACTAATGTTGCGTGTCATTTTCTTGTAGTAAATGTCTTAAAATCAATAATTCCTCCAAGTGATTTGTTAACTCGATGATTGAATAACCACAGAGACAATCGACAGTTTGGAGTTTTAATCCAAGCTCCTGACAAAATGTAAGCTGACAAAATTTATCTCCTTGTGCCTGGCTTTTGAGTTCAGTCCTGTTTTCGCTGTACGTATTTTACAGCATACGCAGCAGAGATCTGAAAGTTGTTTTTACTGGGATCTGTGAGTAGAAGTGCTCATGACAAGGTTGCTGTATAAATTGGCAGAAATGAATGAAACTTCAGAAAACATTATACATGAGTGAAAACAGCTCGTTCTGTGGCAGTGGCTGGCACATTTTTAAGCTTAGACTGCTATTATTTTGGACTATTATAATATTTGTGGTCAAATATGTCATGAAATTACAAAGTCCTAGGGAAGTACATGGTAGGTGCCTCGGTAGGAGATGCCCTCTGAAGAGCTGGGTTGCCCCTGTTCTGATAGCCTCGGTAGGTCGCTCCACCATCGAGGAATGACACATGAAGAGACTAGATTGTCTTGAGCGTGGTGTAGGCACGGCTAGCCGACAATGATGGCTTACGTTGCAAACGAGTCGCAACGTAAGCCTTTACTATCCACAGGTCTGCATCCAAATAACTCCAGTGTTTTGAATTTAAATGTCAATAGCTTACAAAGCCTGACAACAACATCTGAGCTGTCCCAAACTGTTAAAGGCATAATCTTTTTACTGAATATAAACTTCTGACTATGGAAAAAACTGTGGAGCAAAAAGAAATGATTTAAGTAATCCTAACTGATCTAAAACATAAAAGGTTTGCTCTGATTTAATGTCTGACATTGAGGGGAAAAAGGTTAGGATTTTTTTATACAGCGTATTTAAACATTTGATTTTAATTGTATGTATGATACAAGTCTTCAGTGACTCATTGGGACTCCTGTCCGCCCTTTAACTGCTTTCTCCAATATTCTTCTCTTCATACTAGATTTAGTGTGCGGGATGGGCATTTCAAGTAAAAATACACATGATTTTCCTGTTCTTTTTCCATTGCATATTGGTCCATTTTTAGCACTGTGCCACTATTTCTTAAACAAGAAGTGCGTAACTTTCCAGAAAGGTTGCTGCTACTGTTGCTACTACTTTTTTCTATAACTACCAAAATGACTGACAATTTTTAAATTTCACCTGTGACACTTTCACAATTGTATATGTGTTGTTGGACCACTTGTTTGCTGAGTATTGGATTATCTGCACGTTGTTGGACGTCACTGTGCCCCTCCAATGGCATCGGCCATTTTGTACCCAGGACAGCCCGCTCCTACATATCCCATCGAGCATTGCGACTGATATGACTGGGCGTCCCCAGTCTGACGTCACAGGATGCTATATAGGAGGCGCTCATGTTTGAAAAGACGCCCTCTGCTGGAAACCAGATCTGGTAATCGAAGCGCACCACTTCAAGAGAAGAACTCTGTGAAGAGTTTCATTCATTCTCTCTCGTTGGACAACGAACTATTCATAACTGAAGTCTCTGGACTAAGAAGGCCAGAGGTTTCACTTTTGCCGATCGAAGACGTGAGTTAACATAACTGGAGACACGGAGCTTCGGAGAGACGAACCGCTACCGTGTTTAATTTTCAAGTCGACTTTGATGGTCAGATCATATTTTTCCTTTTTGTCAAGAAGACCGAAGGACAAAGACTGACCGTTCCCCTGAAGTTAATTGTGGACGCACAATTAACTCAACCCCACGTTTCCTCACTCGAATTACCTCGCTCAGGAAGAAGACGACACAAGTAAAACCCATATCTTTTTTTTATTTCTTTATTAGAAGGCCTGGGCAGGGTCAGAGGTTGTAGAAGCGATCAGAATCGCTGGTTAGGATCTCATGTGTTCTGAATAATATGTGCATGTAACCTTGCTTGTTGAAACTTTGATGTGTTATGTAATATCGGGATCCGCCGTGTTCCCCAGAGCTGTCTGTGTTTACTATCTGAACGCGGGTGCGTTGCAAAACTGGACTGTTAAAACGACCTCATGGTAAAATTCTCCATTTTACCTTTGTCTTCAATCTCACTGTGCTAGCTTGCCGCCAAAAGTTATCAATCCTTTGTGTTCAGGAGTAAAGGGGGAAGTTTTATGATCAGAAGATCATAAAAGACACTCTAAGCTGCTTTCCAACCCCCCACCAGTCATCACCACAACCCCCTTTCATATCCTCTCCCTTCATCTGTTGTGTCATAAACTGCTGGTTGACTCAATACATACCCACTACCGTTTGTTGATTTTGCTTATTTAGATGTGTTTACCCCTGTGTGTGTAGAATTTTGCATGTTGAGTAGGTGAAAATTAATAAATATTCACATAGATAAAGAGAGAGCGTTTGGTGTTTCATTGTGTGCAAAAAGTGATGTGTCAGTCAAAATAAGGTTCAAGTTCCACACGTTTTGGCAGAAACGGTCGATTAAACAGTGACATCTCCGGCAATAGTTATTAACTATTACGGAGTATTTAACGGTTGTAATTGTCAGAGGCATTGAGCCACAATTACAACACCAGAAACCTCTCTGGTCTCGATTCGTAAATGAGGATTTATGGTTAAGAAATTTATTTTGTCAGATTATGATTTGTAATTATAATTATTGATCAAGATTATTCAATCAATAATCATACTCCCAACAGTGTAAAAAAAAAACAAAAAACTTTTAATTTGCATGTGATTGAAGAAAATTTACTTTCTAATTTCATTAAAGATGTCTAATTTGTAGGCTGAAATGTGCAACTCGATTTAAAAACGTTGATACTTTGATACTTTAAGTACCACTCCTCACCAGTTCTTATTGGGCTAAAGTTGACTTACACAACTATCAAAAGTGTGAAAACACAGTCACTGAATCATTTTCTTTCTTTTGCACATCAAATATTAAAATGCCAAACCATCATCTTGACAACATGTCTATTTGTTTAAACTTTTTTTTGCCTTTTGTGGCACATCTGCAGTAGGACCATATTGGGAAATACCATTCAGTTTAGTGCATTCATTAAAAAAAGCCCTCTATGCTACAGGAAGTGCTGGTTGTCACTTTGCTCAGGATGAACTGATTTTGTGAGATCACAACTGACGTCTTCCTCAGAACAAATTTTCCATCTGACATGATCAGTCTTTCAGGCCTGTTGTGGGATTTACCCCACTCAGTCATAGGTCAGAGAGTTCATCCTCTTCTTTCCTTATACCTTGTTAATGCATGCTATTCTTTTGACAACTATACTGCTGTGAGGAGACATGTAAGAGACCCATGACTAAAACTAGCATGGGAGTGAAATCCCTAAAGGCAACTAAGCCTCTTTTACTTGGCTTCCCAGTATATCAGCGGTGTTTTCAATGCAACCGCAAATTTGAATGTGACTGATTGTGTGCGTATTACGTAGAGGCTTTAGTTTTTCTATTAAAGATCATTATAGTCTGTGCAAACTTCATGTTTCTTGGGCTCTAGTCTTTTACATGACAGCTAAGGTATCATGTATTTATTCCCTTACTACCTTCCCAGCACCATAAACATCAAAGAGTTAGTTGTGTCATAAAAGCTCTCATCGACTCATCCAGTTAGCAGCCCTATTGCTGCTTTACCATGACTCGCTTTTCTTTATGCTCATCTTAACCATAAAGCTGCTGTTGGTTTAAATCAGTATACTGTATTTCAGCATTTTTACTACCTTTTGTTTTTAGCTGTGTTAGGGCCTGTGCCTCACAAGCGCTTAATTTCATTTCCATGACCAAAATTAGGAAATATGGGGGTGGGGGCAGGCGTGGGAGGGGGAGGGGGGGTGTGCAAGAGTGTGTGGGGGTTAAATAAGTCTGTACAAGGCAGCCGAGAATGAAATGTGTATGACATGTGTAATCCAAACTCTGGCATTAACCTACAATAAAATGTCCAGCAAAGATAAAAGTTTTGACGTCAAAGGTCGCCAGGTATGATGCAAGTTCAGAAAGTGAACGTGAACATGGCAGTTTGCCCACGAGGATATCATTGGAAATATTATCTGAAATCAGAGACCCAACAGACTGGTACCTGGTACTGGGATTTTAAAAGCACTCTGTTGCAAGCCCAGCCTACCTGTAGTTCACCACAATGATAAAAGAGCTCGTGAGAACACTGGTATTCGAAACACAAATTCTGGCAGCATTCTGATGTTTGTTGAAATTCTGGTCCAGTTCTGACCAACATTGCTTCTCTGTGTACAGTCATGCCTCAGCACGCCTCTCCTAACTCCTGTGTCACCACAATAGCCTACTCTGATTAGAGATACATGCTGTGGTTGTGAAAATCTCACTTGTTCTTTCAAATTTGTCAGGGTTTACATACACTAGAGTAATGTATAAAACGACTTCCAAAGACACTTTCTTTCTCTCCACTCAAACCTCTCACAACAACTAATTTGTGCCTAAAAAGTCACTAACATGTGGAAGGGAAGAGAGCTTACAGTAGTGATATACAATCAGACTGAAGCTACTGTAACTCTTGCCTTCATTTGGCTCAGACACGGAGGAAAATGAGGCCCAGCTAAGGCTAAGCGGTTAAGCCAAGCGAGTGCAGATATTGATTTTATGCCATCAGCAGACATTAGCTGACATTTGGTACTGACCGATAACACACAAAAAGTAAAGGTCCCTGGATAGGAAAGGATTTTCTTGCCTTATAAACTTGATATAAATAACACCCATGGTCACCTCAGTGGTCTGGATGTTGACTCCCTGCTTAAGATATCTGTCCTAGCTGTATTGTGTTCGCTTCCCTCAGGTTTAGGTTATTTGTTTCCTTATTTTGAAGACTCCATTGGTCTAATAATCCTGAGACAAAACCTTTTGAACTTGGATAGTGTTTTTGTTGGCTCAGGAGAAATCTGTTTATTTCCATGATGTTTGTTCTTAAACTGCTTACTTCATCTTTTACCATGTTGCCAAAATCACTTCCATTCAACATACTCCCATTAAAACTGTCTTTTACAGATTTTATGGCTTTAAAATATATTTTCTCTTTAACACTTCTGATAACAAGCAAGGGGTTAATTATTTTGTCTACTCCCTGAGGAAACATTATGTTATGCAGACTTTTTTACATGTCTTAATGACACTAAGGTTTTGGGCAAATGTGATTTTTTTTTTTTTGGATGATGCCCAGACTAGGAACCTTTCAGTTGATGAAGAGGGGAGCCAAATGTCCAGTGGCCTTCACTACCAGCTGGACATTCTTCCCTTAGCTCTAGTACCATACTGTGCAGCTGCACATCCAAACACTCTAAAATGAGCGGCGCTTAAAGCCTTTCAAGAGATCTCTGGTGCAGTTTGACACATCTCTGTGTTTGCTAGAAGAAAACGAAAAGGTGCTGCTGTTTTTCTTTTTTTTTCAATCTTGCTGACATCCCGAGTCAGCACCCCAGAGAGAGTCCAGAAAGTAAATTATCTGCATTCTTGCCCACAGTCTGTGACCAAAAACCGAATGTACTCCATGTTTTTGTATGAAGCCACTGTGGATGTTAAGCTGAGCATCTTTTTATACCTGTCCTTCTTATTAAAAAGCACAATTTGTAATGTCTGTTTGTCGTCAACACTATTAAAATGAACAGATTTAATGTCTGGAGAACAACTGAAGTGAAAGCGGACATTGCCAAGAATGATAATGTACATTTGCTCTACAAACACAACGGAGGAATGGTCGAGCAACTTGTTGAGAATAGCTGTCACGTAGATAAAAAGAAAGTTTGAATTTGCCTTTTAGTACTTCATGTATCTAATAGTTTTTTTTCTTCTTATTTTACCTGTTTTCATCCTTTTAAACCAGCACTACAGCAACTTGTATAATGAGCTCTAGTGTGGTGTTTGCTTTAGTCAAGGTTAAAAAGGCTACTGAGAGGCTCAATAAAGTGTTGATTTAGCTTAGAATCTTATTAACCATGTACATAACCTTAATGCCAGGTAAAACTAAGGGTTGTTGAGTAAAGAGCAACAGATTAAGTGCTATGTATATGATCTAAGCAGTGAAAAGAGGGAGGAGGGTATATATAATGAGTAAGAGATGTATGGGTCCAGATCAGGGTGCTGTGCTTTCAAAGAAAGGGCTTTTTATGTCTAGGTGCCACTGTGGGGAACCGGTGCCCCTCTCTTTCCCATTCACCACTGTGAACAGTTACTAATTGGACTCCAGTCTCATTACACAGACACGTTGCTGAACTATTTTAGAAGGCCGTTACACTTGTGCTCCCACTTTATCTCAGCTTACTGATGTGCAAAGAAAATATGTTATAACCCATGTCGGATGTGTCTGTAAATGAACTGCAATGACGTCGCTCTCCAGTGAAATCAGTTGGCTGTCTTTGATGTTCATGGTTCCATATGGACATCAGTTTTCTGTTAATTTAATACAGCCCCAAACTTCTTTAGCAGCTTGTCTTCTGACGTTGTTTGGCTCTTTCTAAGACATAATTGTGTCAACAACAGCGGATCTTTTTGATAATTGCCTTCCCACAAGGTAAATTTGGCAGTAGGGGAGGAACCAAACATGCAAACAAACCACCAGGCAGTAATTTTCCACTGTGCGCTGCTTTACATTTTAATGTTGATGGATTAATGCTTCGCTCTGGTAACTGACCACATGTTGAGTGGCCCGTTGTGCTGTAGCAGTTCCAAGCTTATCGCATCAGTAATGGTCGCAGGACTTGATCTGTTTCCATATCGGTTTTCCATCTAAATATGTTAGTTGTGAATGGCCATTTTTTCCCCCTCAGTGGAAAGCAGTTACCCCCCCCCCCCTAAAGTGTTGTTGCTGATTGCCAGATAATGATTGAGCTGTAGGGTACACATTTAGAAGGACCTGAATCTGGTTCACATTGTTAAATGAGGTGAGAGGGAGTGCTTGTGCATATGTTTGCAACAGCTGAGCAGTTTTATCGGACGTTAACCTATGTCTCCTTATGCATATACGTGCGCAGATATACCTACAGATGTTGTCTTAGATCAGATCTCTGACCAGTCTGCTGTTTACTTTTGATAACTTGCACTTTATCGCTTGTGCACAAATACTTTTTTCCGCTGTTGTCATCTTGGTTCTTTCATAGGCCACACCAGAACAGTATGGAGTTCCAGCTTCACATTGGTTCTGCAGTCCCATTTCACCCTTACAGCTCATTGCCATTATTCCTCTGAGTCTGATTGGAAGGTGGATCAGAGACGTAACGGTGTTGAGACCTCTCAGCTGACCCTGAGGCATCACACGTGTAGATCATGCACTGAAAGCATGACCTAGTCATAGACCTGAATTCCTGAGCAGCACACCATTATAATCAATGGTACAACTTTCACTTACTGGTTCCACAATACTGATTTGACTTGAGTAAGGGCACATTGTCACTGAATGGTCCATGCCTCTTACAGTGAAATACCAAGGGAGTTATCATGGAAAGTTCATGTTTATTGTTATTGCAGGACCTTATATTAACAGTTGGTTTATTACTTGGTTCTTCAGAAAAAGGGGGCAGTGAGCGTAAGCGTTGGCATTTCTTTTCCTTTTTTCTGCAAGTCCAACATTTAACTTTGGTGTCACTCTATACTAGTTTTACGCACAAAGGAACACTCTTTCTCTCACACACACAGGCTACTGATGGTCTCCTTTCAGGGCTGAATATCACAGTTAACCGTGTGCTTCCTTGGTTATTGCTTCCCTATTGTCCACCCCGTTTGTGCGCAGGGGCTTTATGTGTCACCCCAGCTGGAATCAGCCTGTTTACTGTGGTTAAAATGGGAGCAGGATGGCTGATGAGGGTTGAGCTGTTCCTCTTTTAGACTGGGGGAATGTTGCAGTGCACAGTGGAGTGGCACTGTGTGGGGAAGAAAGGATTATTGGGGAACAAGCCGATCTTTCCAGATAAAATATATAAATATATTTCAGTTAGACGGCTGTGTGCTGATGATCCCCATGTTCAAAGGCAGAACAAACCTACCCAGGGAGCTTAAAATGCAAAGGAGAAGACTTCTGTGGAGAAAAATATGCATCGGTTTGGAATAATTTGAGTAAAAACAAACTAATAAAAATCTTTGAGGGTGTTGAAGGTTATGTGTTTTAAAGAAAAAAAAACATTTTGTGCTAGGTCAGATGACTATAGATATTCAGTTTGTGTTCGTATCACCTTAGAGTTGAAGGCTGTTTTTCCAACCTGCTACTCTGTTTCATGTTATTCTGTAATGTCTATAGAAATATTTGTTATTTAGTGGCAGAAAAATGTGAGCAGAAAATGGTATACTTCACTGTAGCCAAGAGGATATGTGGAAGTGTTATCAGAATACAGGGAGAGCGATTTGAGCCGCATGATGATATAGGTGATCATATCTCTTTGTCTTCCAGGTATTTGGTGATTACTATCACTTCCGGCATCGCAGAGTGGTTAAGAGATCGCTGTCAGATCATAGAGGGACACGAGTCCGTCTGCAAAGAGATCCTAAGGTAAGAGGGTTATATTTGATGGGGAAGGGATGGGGTCAGCGTGGCTGAGCTTCGTTTTTCATTCAAGGTGCTTTTTCGGAGAGTTTTTGAGATGCGACTGCAGCTGCAGATTTATTGAAAGTCTTTGTGCTGATCTCGATGTCCCTTTAGGATAAAAAATGTTTTAAGTGAAAAAATGAGCTTTACTAATAATTTCTCATTTTCAATAAACCTTGCGATGTGAAACAGGAGCTGGAAGGAAACATTTTAGGGCAAACCAGAGAAGAGATTATTTTTCAGTTAAAAGACACTTTTAGTTGGTGTTAGTCACCTTTAACACTGTGATGCCTGCAGCATACCTTGCAGTTAGCACTTGTCATTACAATTAAGGGTAACTCATTCCTATACCCAAGATCAGATGGAGTCAAGATTCAAAGCATTGTTTGATGTTACCGATTCCTCTGGGTTACTTAGAACACCTCAATCCCCTATTAGCTCCGGCATCTAATTTAAGATAATAACAGACACATATCTCATTAACATACCGATTCTACAGTATTCACAAAGAAATGGCAATTATTAAAATGCATTTTTATATAATAATGTTTACATCATAAAAGTAGAAAACACAATGCTGCGCATTCATGCTAATTAAAAATATCAACCCATTGAGAAGCATGAGCAGCACTGGTTTTTCTTACTGCATTGCAGATGTAGCAAGGTGTCAATGCTGTCTTGGAGATCTTTACTGTACTCACAATATGTGATATGCAGCCATGTGCTTTGGGAAAATGCATGCATTGAATGTAGACCCGGTACTGAAAGATGCTCCGTCTTTACTGCATCTACAAAGAACAAAAAGTCCCGATCAATATTGGATTTTTTGCAATATTTAAGAAGCAATGTGATAAATAATAAAGTGCGGAAACCTAAACACTAAGAGTCATTTAATGTTTAGAAGGAAAAAGAAAAACATATATTGATCAAAAAAGTTGCAGACCTTTTTTTCATTTAATCTCTGAAGCATTTCCACTGTGCCTTGCACACACCACACACATTACCCACATCAATACCGATGCACTGATGGCAGCAGGATCTTAAGCAAAATGCTCTACCTAACCATCAAAATGATTTCGGGCTCTGTGTCTTGCCTGAGGGTTTCATTGAAAGGAGGAGCCAGTATTAAAGCCCCCAATTAGTGAGCAACCTGCTCTACCCCCAGAGAGTTTCCTTTGATGCATTGATCCACTAATCATTCCTGCTGTAACGAATGATTAAAAACACATGAGTTTCCTCTAATGGAAGAACTGGTATACCAGTGATGCCACTGTGCAGCTTGTCTTTAGTGGTTCTTGCTGTCCTTTATTTAGTGTTTCCATTTTTGTTGTGTTCTTGGGGAATTTGTGTGCATGATGTAAAAGAACAGCGTGGACTGATTTCATGCAGTTTCTTTTCTTCCTGAATAAATTCTCTGATTTATCATAAGTTTCAGTGACCTGCAGAAATCAGGAACTGACAAGCAAAGACTCAGAGCATTCACGCTAGTTGCACAGCCGTAGTTGCATCCCTCATAATCTCTGTCGGTGTATGAATAGGTGATGGCTTCTGATCCATAGGTTACTTAGAGATAATTGTGCAGCACTGGGAGTAAATTTAAGCAGTTTTGTTAGGCGTACTCTCTACATGTAGCACACCCAGAGCATTGGGTTTGAAAAGGAAAACATCAGCGTGATTTACATTGCTAATAATGATCATTTGACTTCGACGCTGAATCCACAGACTAGCTGGGGATCACTGCAGCGAGTAACCCGTGCATTTTTAACCTAAAAGATTTTATATTTAAACTTTGTTCAGTCAAGTGAAGATCGGTCACAATTATTCTCATAAATCTGTCCGTCAGTCTATAAAAGTGCAAACTCTGACTGGCGGGTTTCATCCTCACTGCACAGGTGCTGAACGGGAATAGACCAGCTTTTGCTGAGCTTGTTTACACGTTAGAAGCAGCCCACTTCCCTCTCTGGGATTTCCTTTAACGTCGCAGCTCCATTTCCTGTTGTTGAATTCCTTTTGTCCCAAAGCCCCTCAGACAAAGTGGACCGTTTCAGCTTCAGCTCCTTCTGCCTGTTAAAATAAGACTTGGGTTTTAATTTATTTTCAAGCTGGTTTAATCAGGAGAGCTTTCCAAATTCTGCATTACTCACAGACTTTACCAACCCCCTTGGCTCCCTCTCTCACATAAACATCAATATATAAACTTTTCTGTAATTAACAGTGTGATCAAAGCGTGTTAACTGTGAGATTATTGCAAATGGTGCTCACATTTTCCCCAGCCACAAAGTTGTTGTTTTTTTCCCAAAAGAAAAGGGTTAAAATTAAACAGGCTTGTTTTTATCCTGGAGAAACTCTGCAGCTTTTAAACTGGTTGAAACGTAGCCTAAATGTTACACTGAATTCAACTTGAAGTGTGTTTAAATGTGTCTGCCATATTTCATAGACCAGCAGTGCATGGGGTTTAGAGTCTTATCTGCTGCGTCCATGCATTCTTCTGTTTTCTCTTATATTCTAGTGTTATTTGTTGTTTCGTTCAGTGAATATCCTTGTCTAGAGGAGCTATGAAAAAGGCGTAGGGGACTGCAGAAGCACCAGTTTGTGTTAATTACCCAACACTTGTTTAACTATTGTTTGTGGGTTTTGCTACTTTTATAACTACAGAAGTAATAGCAGTATTTGCAACACCTAAACAAGCTTTATAAAAACTTGAAATGGTAGGATATTCCTTCATAGTCCTGATGCTTTATTTGATGGTTCCAGTTTGTTTTAGGGGAACAATGTTCTGCTTGTTGAATTTGGAAGGACAAATCAGCAGGTGGACAGAATGAACATGTAAGATTTTATTTCTTGGAGGGAAAGTTGTCTCTGTCCTCAACATGAGATGAGGCAGACTTTTTAAACATTAGCTTTCTATTAGATTGGTAAATACTCTGATTTTCATTTGCAAGTATTTTATACACGAATAGGTATTTTTGCAAACCCTTTTAGAGGTTTTGTCACCTTCCTTTAAAAGGTTTTGCAGGAAGGGTGCATCATGGAGGTCAAAGTCAAGCATTTTTACTTTGGGTTGGGTTTGATAGAGCAGCTGTCTAGTGTCTCATATAAAGCTGGTGCACATTTTACAGAGCAGCCCTGATTTTGTTTTGTCACTATTATAAAGTTATGCAAGTCCTCTTGCTAGTGTTCTTCTTTGCTGAACAGGCCCAGGCTGGGAAACGTGCTTTAAACGTCTTCTGACTTGGACCAATGTGTTAATCTTCAGTCGCATCACAACAAACTTAGACCTCATTGGCCAAAAAAATCAAAGCGGTATATAAAAGGTGTTTTTATATGAGTAAGGTTTATTCTAATGCATTTACTGTCAGCGTTGTCCCAGTTTAAGACGTTGTCTTGTTAAAACGGTGTTTCCTGTTTATCTTGGTAAAACATTTTTACCATTTCCTGGCTAGGTGTTAGGAGAAGATATTCCACAGTTGAGGGAGGTGTAAACAAGTATATAGCATTATTTGTACATTGTGGTTTTCTGCACAAGGATTTAAAGTTGCACTCTCCCATGCGCTCATAAATTAAAAGGATGAAATAAATATGAAAGGGTGCAAAATACCCACGTAATATGGGTGCAGTGAAGTGTACTTTACACATTATACATATAATTCTTTGCATGTAGGTCAGCTTGAAAATGTTCTACACAACAGCCTTTCCCTGTGTACTTGTGAAACCAAAGTGTCAGATTTGGTAGAAAAGCTGTTAGGCAAATGAAAGAGGGAAATCACACCCTTGTCTTGATGATGCAGAAGAAAAGAGATAGTTTTAATCTAACTGGAAATCAATGCAGAAAAGTGACTATGATAAATGCTGTCGCTGTTTTGAAATAGAAGGCCATATTTAGGCTAAACAAAGAATCAAAGCACACCATTAGCTGCTTTTCTGTCGTAATCCCTGTCCTACCACTTAAATTGATCAAAATGTTATGTATTTCTTGTGAAAGCTGAAGTATTGTGTCAGACCTTAGTGATTCATGAATTAGAATTAAGTTTTAGCAACTCTTCCTGCTAACTGATCTCGTAATGTCAGATTTACTAATTCTACAAAAATCAGTATTGCTCTATGCTTGATGTGGATGATATTAAGTAAAAAATATAAATGCACTACTGGAAAAATGACATTTTAGATTGTCAACCTTTGTTCCTCCTCGAACAAACACAAAAAGTCATAATTACAGGTGTTGTTAGATGCAGGTTATTAATTTTTTCAAAAATACTTCTAAAACCCTGGTACTCGTCGTCTTCCGCTAGTTCTAAAACCAAAAGAACAATAAAGTTTGCTTAGGCATGCTATAGTTTTAAACAAGTACTCCAAGGTGTCTTTCAGATCCTCATATGTGTGAATGTGGTTTTGGCTTCTTTTATGTATGTGCTGTAATCTATAGGGTACAACGCAGTAGCTGCTTCCTCTCATTTTGCTGCATTTGCGACTTGAGGTGCACAGATCTGGCTTTTTCTGGCTGTTAGAGATTTACTTATTCATTAATACTTGGTTACTTTCTTATTTTATTTTTATTCCTTGTGCCAATTCATGTTTTGACTGCTTGAGATTTTTCTTTTTATTCTAATTACTATACAATAAATAAAGGGAAAAAAACTGCAGTTTTTTTTTTTTTATCCCACTGAAAATTAATATAATATAATTTTCTGTGGGGAAAATAAAAAACAAAAGCACATCACTTTTTTGATTTTATCAATTTAGTATTTGACCACTCCGGTCACCAATTGGAGTCGACTAAGAGAACACTTGGCCGATTGTTTAGTGTTTCTCCACCAGAAAGTTTATAGAAAAATAGTGCACTCTTTTGTCATGATTATACTGTTCCCTTACTGCATTACTTCAGCAAGAACATGCCTATTATTTAGTGAATAAACTGCCACAGAGCTGACCTGATCGTCGCTGTTCGAATCCGATAGACACTTCATCCTTCATCCTCTTAAATGGATTGAACCCCAGCGCGGACCTCTCAAACCTTTTGAAGAGTATTCTTCTTCCCTTATGACATTGCTTCAGCATTGCAGTTAATATAACCTTCATTACTTTTTCCCTCTTTTTACTCTAATCTCTAGTGATGCACACAGAGAGAGTGAGACAAAGGGAGATCCGGTGTAATTTAGTTGTCCTTCACATCAGGTACTCCGTCCTTGCAGCATACAGTTCTCTCTCCTCCTTCTTTTAAATGTTTTTTTTTTCTGTGCGACTTGCCAACCCAAGTGTCTGCCTGTACTGCAAGCACAATTCATCGCAGGGATTAATATTCAGAAACATTTTCTCTGTATGCCCTCTGCCAGCAGTTTCTACAGGTGTGTCCACATCACGAAAGCCCGCTGCACACTTTTGTATTGTTACGTGTGCTGAAATGCCACCCTAATGTGAGTTCGTGTTCAGGTGTTTGCATATACACAATAACTCCTGATGCGTTGCACAAACTGAACATTTTAATTAGTCCTGGCCTGCTCTGGAATTAATCAGCGAGCCTCATTAGTGAGGAGTCCAGCATGCCCTGGTGCCTCTAATCTTACTCAGTCAGCTGCCATCCCAGTGAGAGTTGGGATCTCACTTATTTGGTTTGGCATGCTGACACTCATGGGCAGTGCATAATTATACCATCTCCTATTTTCTCTTAAAATGTTGTGAGTGATGCTCTTTGTACATTTTGTTTTCTTTAACTGAAGATTAACAACTGTTTTTGTGAGTTTCTGATTTCTTTGTATGTTCATGCCCTCTCTCTTTAGGTAACTTGGGCAGAGCAGCAGGTGTCCAAACAGAGGAAAAAGAGGGATACCGCTACAGAATTCGTAGATCCCAAGTTCAGAGACCAGTGGTACCTAGTGAGTATTAACAGTGTGTGACCCAAGCCTATCCTAAAAAGTTTTGTCTGAGCAGCAGTGGTGCGCCTACAGAAAGTCTCTGTATTCCGATCTGCTGGCTTTGAGAAACCGACGGTTTGCACTAGTTCATAAAAAGCACAACAATAAAGGGAGAAGGCAGAGTGAGACGGGTGCAATTTATCTTGAAGTGGTCTTGTTTTTATTGGATTGATTTTCACATTCGGAATGCCACTGATACATTGGCCCGTTAAAAGCAGCGGTAACAACTCCTGAGACTTTCAGCTCAGCTCTGCTCTTCAATTACTGTGAGGTTGCTGCAGGCAGAAGAAGATTCATGGTGATGCAAAACAGACTTGAATCCCAGACTGCAGGAGCAGACCCTATAGTTAGTAGTACTTTGACAAGAAAATAAGTAAAAGACCACAACTGCCTGCAGAATTAAGTATTTGTTGCCCATCTTGGCAAGATCACAGTACTTAGCACTTAACTTATGTGATATCCTGTGTGGCAAGTGGAAAAAGCTTCATCTGAAATCTAATAGCACTTTCAGTGTCTTGTAATAATATATAAATTTCATTCATTTTTAAGTTTTATTTTATTCAGCTATATAACTTAAAGCTGTAGGAACGTTTGCACACAGCTCAAAGTAAAGTTTGGTGAACAGGACCTTTCACAAATCACAAACTGAAATATATTTAGGGATATTTTTTGATAGATCATCACTAAGTACAGCATAATTGTGAAGTGCAATGAAAATGATCCATAATTTACCAAATCTTTTATAAATAAACATTGGAAAAGAGTTATTTCCATATGTATTCAGTCCCCTTTTCTTTAAATAAAAAAAAAGAGAAAGTTGTGAAGAAAGATTAGGTGATAAACAATCTCTCCACATCCCATGGATGGAACATCCTGTGGAGCTCTGTTCAATTAATCATCCAAAAATGGAAAGATTACGACAGCTGTAAACCTACCAATACAGCCACCTTTCTAGACCAGTGGTTCTCAATTATTTTCTATCATGTCCCGTCCAGTCTAACTGGAAATCAAGTGGAATGTAGTCTGTGGAGAAATGTGATGACATTCTTCTGACCTTAGAGATCGCTGTAATACATACAGTCGCTTTTTTGAAATAGAATGCCATAATTAAGCTAAAGAAAGAAGCGAAGCATTACATTAGCTGCTTTTCTGTCTCTATCCTTGTCCTACCTCTTAAATTGATCAAAATGTGATGTACTTCCTGTGAAAGTTGAAGTGTTGTGTCAGACGTTAGTGAGTCATGAATTCTTGCAACTGACAAATCCTCTGTTTTTCTTTTTACTCCGATGACAAACTTCTCCATCTCTCCTCCATCAGCTTTGTTTACACTGTGCACTTCTTCCAATGGTGCAGGCAGCCTGTTGATTTGTTTGAGCTCTGCTGCCACCTAGTGACTGGAGGCTTGTTTATCGTTCAAGTATAAATAAAGACAGTTGAGTCCATCTTGCCTCTCACACACCCCCTGACTCCTAAACACAGGCCCCATTAATTGAGAAATACTGATCTAGACTAGGAGAGCACTAATAGAGAACAGCCAAGAGGGCCAACGTATCTTTGGAGGAGCTGCAATGATTCACTGCTGAGGTGGGAGACTTTGTGTTTGGTAAAACCTTAGTGGTAGAGTCCACATATCTGGCTGTTTGAAAGAGTGGCAAGATTGTTGAGTTGTTGAAAAGTTATAAAACGTTTTGACCACCATGGATCTTTTTCCTTCCCCCTTCACAACTATGCAGTGCTTTCTGTTGATCTGTCGCAAAAATCCATATAAAATACATTTGAAGTTTGTGTCAAATTGTGGATAAGTTCTTTAATACGTTTGCAAGGCTCTGTAAATGTAAACTATTACAACGTATTATTTAATTTTTTCTTCTCTTTGTTTGAGTTGTAAGATTAGCTAAGATATAGCTGGTTGTGTACTGTCTAAATATTTACCCTTGTTGGGTAGTGTAAATATATATAAATGTACAAACTGCAGCAGTATAGTGCCTCTTCTGTTTTAGTACTGCTCCTGACATACCAGAGGAATTTTATTAGGGGGGTCCTTTTAGAAATCGACATACAGTAATGTTGGGAATCTGACATTAGAATAAACATGTTTCATTTTGGTTTAATTTGGTTTCATAAATAAAATAAAGCAGAAAAGCAAAGATTTTGTCAGTTTGTTGAAAGAGATGCTCCTACTCAATGGACACCATTCAGAATAAAACATGTCAGCCTCAAAAGGGCCATTTTTGCAGCCTTACTCTGCATTGCAAATTGCAACTTTTAGTTTTAATTGATTTTTCTTCTTGATGGTTGGGGTGTCAAGGATCTTACAAGGTTGTGGAGTAATTTAATTCTGTCTGATCGACCAAGACTCACATGGTACAGTTCTGAAATCTAGGAGAGAAGTGCTCTGGATGACACGTAACACACATTACTTTTTTATGGTAAACTCTGAGAGGAGGAGCTTTGAACCATTTGAATGCCCGATGTGACCTTTTGATAAAAGGTCAAATTAAATGTCAGAAGCATCCAGATTGCATTCTGTGTGTCATCATTCACTTCAGTAATACGTTGCTTTGCTTGCTAGTTATGAGAAGGTGTATTCAGGGCACATGTGATGCTCTGTGCTACTTTTAACATCAATAATTCACTGGTATTTCTTTTCTGGGGTAAAAAATTCAAACAGCACCACCGGTTCTCTTTGATAAAGGTTGTTTTCATTTCACCCAAGAAAAGAAGCAGTTCTGCAGATGGTTAAAAGTCTTGTGGGATCTTTTTATCTCTCCTGTAATTAGTTTCATTCTCATTTATCTGCCATCTTTATTCTCAGTACAACGACAACCACCGGGACTTAAATGCCAAAGCTGCGTGGCAGTTGGGCTACACAGGGAAAGGAGTGGTGGTGTCCATCCTGGATGATGGAATAGAGAAGAACCATCCTGACCTGTCGCAGAATTATGTGAGTGATCTGGTGTTCATGAAAAAGATGCACATAGAAAAGGAACATGATTTTAGTATAGAAATTAAAAAATAATTAACTGACAGGGGATGCATCTGACACAAAGTGCTTTTCTGTCTTTTACAGGACCCGGAAGCAAGTTATGATGTGAATGATGCAGATCCTGATCCTACGCCTCGGTACACACAGCTTAATGACAACAGGTAGCTGTTTATGCTGACCACTATTTCTTCTATTTTCTTTTTTTGGGTTTTCTTTCCCTGTACCACTGTGCTCTTGCTTCTGTAAATGCGGATCTGAGGGAAACGCTGAGAGGAAATTCTGCTTTTCGGTGTTTTTTACAGTATATATACCCAATACTTGAGTGAGGCTCCTTTTGCAGGAATTACTGCATCAATGTGGTGGAGAATTGAGGCGATCCGCCCGCGCCACTGCTGAGATGTTAAGGACGCTCAGGTTATTGTAAAAGCAGTTTTCAACTTGTCTGCGTTGTGTTGACAGTGTTCTATACATTCTCTTTGGGGTTTACATCAGACCAGTGTTTTGTCAGTTGACCACAGTGATACCATGGTCATTGAAGCAGGTCATGGAGGTCTTCGTAGTTGGAGCAAGTGCAAAGTCCTGCTGGACAGTAGAATCAGCATCTCTATGAAGGATGTTTAGAGAGAGCTAGGCTTTTGCCTTTCCTACCACAGTTTTTCCTTCAACTTAACTTTAAATTGATTTTCTTGGATACAGGACTGTGTGAACATCCATCTTCTTTAGCTAAGACCCTTTGTGGCTCAACCTTCTTGTGGAGGATCTCAATTATTGTTTACTGGATTGTTGTCAAGCCAACAGTCTTTCCCATGATTGTGAACTCGATAACATGCCCATAATGTTTAATGTATAACATTTTATATTAAAAATCCTGTAGTATTTATCTTATGTGATGTTGAAATCTTACAAGACACTTTGTTTCTGGTTCTCATTAGCTGTGAGCCATAATTATATTAGTTCTTTTAATTGTATTAATGAAATACTGAACACTTTTGATTTATTGAGATACAACCTTAAAAGCTACAGTCTTGTTTCCTAAAAGATTTTCTTTTTTTGCTACTTTCTAAACTAAAGTTGTCTGGCTTCCTAAAACATCACAGTGCCACCAAGACTCTTCTATAGTCGGAGTATAAAGGTATTTTGGGTAGAAAACATCATTATTGCGGCGGTGTCTCCACATGACATTAGGGTTTGTTTATCACCACTATGGTGCCCTGTAGAGAAATTGATTGAATTAAGTTAATCAGAATTAATGAAACAACAAATCTCTTGGCTCAGAAAGGTCCCTACTTGTCTCCCCTCCCTCTCACCGCGCGCCCCTCCTTCTTCCCTTTAATTTCTGATTTGCAGTAATCTGCTGTTTGTTGGCCGCTGGCCCGGGAGTGGCGGCTCAGCATGATTGCTGATGATGGGCAGAGAAGATTAGACTTTGGTAAAAGGAGGTGTAGTCTACGCTACAGGTAAAGCCCATGTACATTCTAACTATGCTTGTGCCATATCTAGCAGCGAGTGAGGATGATTGTAGGTCTGTAAATGTAATCTTACTACAAATATTCTACTTGTTTGGACCCACACATGACTAGGAGGACAAAATTTTATAAATAAGGATACAATACAAACAATGAGCCATGGCTTCTAATGCAGACTAGTTGAGACAACTTTTGTTCAAGTGATCCCAAAAAACAACTCCACTACTATCATTAAAATATTATTATTATAAATTATTGAATTATTTGGGAAAGATTGCATATAACACCCTCCTGTGCAGTTCCTCATTTCAGAAATCTATGCCGACAAAGTTTAAGCGCCTCACGGTGGCCCAGAGCCCAGCAAAGATGCCTCTTATAGAGGATTTTCTGAACCTCCTTTTCTCCAGCTCTCACAAAACACACCTCCGCTCTTATCTAGTGCCACCCAGCCCTTTATGACTTCCATCCGGCTGGACCAATTTAGAGGGAGAAAGCGTGTGTGTGTTTCCACATGTTTGATCAAGTGTTTGTTTGCATGCTTTACAGTACTGCTGGTGCAGATACATGTGCAAACAACCTGTGTAAGGGCCTGAAACGTCGTAAGGTTATGTGAGAGACTGTATCTGTCTGTTCTGTTCTGAAAGGCCAACTCTGTTCGCCTCCATAAAGCTGCCTTTCTTTCCCAGCATGCAGGCAGTGGGGAGGGCCATATGCCCTCATGCTTATCTAAAGCAACATGTAATCTAAATGTTTCTCTTTCCAGGGTTTTCTCTAAATCCTGTCTGGATGGTTTTCAAATGCTTTTTTCTTTATCTTTATGGATAAAATTGTTTAAAAGTTAAAAGTATTATGTATTTAAATTAAATACATAACTTACTATAAAGCAAAGTATGACAAGCAAACAAAAACATGTGAAAACACAGAAAGATTTTACAATGCAGCAATCAAATGATGCCTGACTTTACTAGGACGTGCTTAATTCATTTTATTTTTCTAGACTCTCTTTCTTTACGTTGGGGTTTAAAAATCAGTGGCCCTTTTGTGATGCAGACCAGCTCATTAGTTAACAGGCAGGCCCATTAACAGACTTAAGAATGAGCCGAGCAGAACACTTTGTTCAGATTTACCTTTGGGGTTTAGCGAAGCCAAGAACTAATGAACTGCAAATGCCACTATCTACAGCCTCAGGAACGTCAGTGATTTTTAAACTTTTTTTTTATTTTAAAGTAATCGAGCTCTAAGGCGAGATTCATGGCAAATGCGGTGTATAAATCTTTATATGTGGGGGAGTCGGCACTAAAGATAATCGTTGAAGTGATGCTCTCTTTGAATTTATGAGAATCGTGAGTCTATTTCAGTACTATAGGCATTAAAGGGTAATAATTGTAATCCTTATTGATCAAATCCTTCTTGTTGTTCTTTTTCTTTCAAGCTTTCAAATTGAGTATAAATAGCAAGAGTCAAATTAGGATCTCGTCAGGCGTGTTAACAATTGAGATGCTCTGAATTAGGATTTTTGGGTGAAGATCCAATCAGGTTATCTGCATTTTAATAATCTAATCACTATATGTTCTGATCTAGAACACTTTACCCAAATGTTTAGTGTTGTTTTGTTGTTCTATAGGTGAATGGCATAAACCACATAACTAAGCTTCTGCATGTTTAGCAATGCTTACTAAAACAGCTGTATCTGTTTTTTAGAGATTGAAAATATTCCAACCTTGTTTCCAGATGCTCCATTTCAGAGGAAGTTGGAAGTATTAAATTAGCAGTAGATAAATGTGAAGCTCTCCTCCTATCTTCTCTTTAACGCTAGAAGGTTTCAGAAAAGGTTGATGCTAAGCAGCATGGTGCTCATTCTGGAACCATGCTATCTGGATCAGTGGCCTAAACCTGATATTAGATCCAAAAATGATGTCAGTATCAGATCCAGTACTGCTTTTGGATCAGATCGGGCCCATCTCATGTTGATATTGGCCCTTTTTCCCCCAAATTTTCTTTATTAACAGTAAAATAAAAATGACGGTTCTCCCATTTTTGTTCTTCAGTGCATTCTTGCTGTGCGGGTTCAGATGTAGTTCTGAGACATCTGTAATTACAGTAGCATACCCCCTAAACAAGTTCATTTTAATGATGATAGTTTACCTTCTTTAGGTAGAAATACTGTTCATCTCAGTCAGCTGTGGCCCATGTAACACAAGCTATGCTCTGTGCTAAGAGTCCACTGTTGGAATGGTTCTGGATGTGTTTAAAACTAGGCTTTCCTCTTTTTGTCATCATTTATAGTTACCATTATTATATGTAATCTGACAAGGCTGTATAATTTAGAGGAACCAAAAAAGTGTTTGTTTTACTTTCTTTTTCCTTGAACTATTCAAGATTCTGCTACGATTGTGTCTAAATACCTACCACATTTATCTTCCTGTTACTGCTGCCATCAGGATGTTAGGTGTAACATTTGTAGTGTGACTGAAAGGTCAAGACCTTTTCTTTTCAGAGGTTGCACATACTACCAGTATGTCAGAATTTGGGGAATTCACACTGGTTTACTTTTGTATCATTTGTTTTTGAAAGCATGAAGCATGAAAACAATCTTCTTAATTACAGTGGAATGATTTTTTTTTTTGCTTGTCATATTTTATTTAGTAAGAAATACCTTCCTTAAAACAAATATGTTTGTGTCTCTGTAAGGTTTATACCAAATATAGCTGAACAGTTTGTTGAAATAATCGCCACAGCTGCATAAAACTAAAACAATATATAATTATGTTGGAGGGGGGGACTAAGCAGTTTAAATGTATGCAAATTAGATAATTTGATGAGATGTTGCATTTTTATTTCCATCAGGCAGATATTACAGAATTAATCAGGATAACTTGTTAACTATTCACGTTCTGCAGCTTGTTGTTCCTTCAGATGTTTACTGATGTGTGTTGATCCTGTGCATTGTGCAATTAGCTCAGTCACCACACAGCAGTAGAAGATACCCGCAGTCATATTTTGCCTTTTTTGTTGGAGGACTAGTTCCCCCCTGGAGGAATCATAATAAGTGCACATCCTGTTCACCGGTTCTGTTTTTGCAGATTTGTGCCATAAAGATTTATAGTTTTTAGCCTCTGCTCCGGGACAAATGGAATAAATAAAATGAAAGAAAGAAACTCCCAAGCCTGTGCTCCTACATTGGGATAATTGGCTTTTTTTGGCATTTAAAGGTCATTTTTAATTAAAACTACTTTGTGCCCTTTGCTCTCTGGAATTTAATGTAGTTTAAGCAGGAGATTTATTTTTTTACAGAATTGGTATTATAATTCTTTGCACCATCTCCATCGTCTGTAAAGACTGGTTTTCCATCCTTGCTGGGGAGATCTACAGACCTTCGGATCAATGCCAACATGTACAGACTTTCTTTTCTGGTTTTGGCTCTTTGCAAGAGAATATTTGTGTGTATACAGGTCCTTCTCAAAATATTAGCATATTGTGATAAAGTTCATTATTTTCCATAATGTCATGATGAAAATTTAACATTAATATATTTTAGATTCATTGCACACTAACTGAAATATTTCAAGTCTTTTATTGTCTTAATACGGATGATTTTGGCATACAGCTCATGAAAACCCAAAATTCCTATCTCACAAAATTAGCATATCATTAAAAGGGTCTCTAAACGAGCTATGAACCTAATCATCTGAATCAACGAGTTAACTCTAAACACCTGCAAAAGATTCCTGAGGCCTTTAAAACTCCCAGCCTGGTTCATCACTCAAAACCCCAATCATGGGTAAGACTGCCGACCTGACTGCTGTCCAGAAGGCCACTATTGACACCCTCAAGCAAGAAGGTAAGACACAGAAAGAAATTTCTGAATGAATAGGCTGTTCCCAGAGTGCTGTATCAAGGTACCTCAGTGGGAAGTCTGTGGGAAGGAAAAAGTGTGGCAGAAAACGCTGCACAACGAGAAGAGGTGACCGGACCCTGAGGAAGATTGTGGAGAAGGGCCGATTCCAGACCTTGGGGGACCTGCGGAAGCAGTGGACTGAGTCTGGAGTAGAAACATCCAGAGCCACCGTGCACAGGCGTGTGCAGGAAATGGGCTACAAGTGCTGCATTCCCCAGGTCAAGCCACTTTTGAACCAGAAACAGCGGCAGAAGCGCCTGACCTGGGCTACAGAGAAGCAGCACTGGACTGTTGCTCAGTGGTCCAAAGTACTTTTTTCGGATGAAAGCAAATTCTGCATGTCATTCGGAAATCAAGGTGCCAGAGTCTGGAGGAAGACTGGGGAGAAGGAAATGCCAAAATGCCAGAAGTCCAGTGTCAAGTACCCACAGTCAGTGATGGTCTGGGGTGCCGTGTCAGCTGCTGGTGTTGGTCCACTGTGTTTTATCAAGGGCAGGGTCAATGCAGCTAGCTATCAGGAGATTTTGGAGCACTTCATGCTTCCATCTGCTGAAAAGCTTTATGGAGATGAAGATTTCATTTTTCAGCATGACCTGGCACCTGCTCACAGTGCCAAAACCACTGGTAAATGGTTTACTGACCATGGTATCACTGTGCTCAATTGGCCTGCCAACTCTCCTGACCTGAACCCCATAGAGAATCTGTGGGATATTGTGAAGAGAACGTTGAGAGACTTAAGACCCAACACTCTGGATGAGCTAAAGGCCGCTATCGAAGCATCCTGTGCCTCCATAAGACCTCAGCAGTGCCACAGGCTGATTGCCTCCATGCCACGCCGCATTGAAGCAGTCATTTCTGCAAAAGGATTCCTGACCAAGTATTGAGTGCATAACTGTACATGATTATTTGAAGGTTGACGTTTTTTGTATTAAAAACACTTTTCTTTTATTGGTCGGATGAAATATGCTAATTCTGTGAGATAGGAATTTTGGGTTTTCATGAGCTGTATGCCAAAATCATCCGTATTAAGACAATAAAAGACCTGAAATATTTCAGTTAGTGTGCAATGAATCTAAAATATATGAATGTAAAATTTTCATCATGACATTATGGAAAATAATGAACTTTATCACAATATGCTAATATTTTGAGAAGGACCTGTATTCACTGCCCAGCCCGAAACAGTGAAAGCATCTAATATTTGCGTTGGACCAGTTCTGTTACATTTTGGCATGCTTTCACATCTGCATTGTCTCTAAACAATTACAGTATGCAATGTGTTATTGATTTCTAAGCAGAGCTGCATACCTTTGTTTCACCAGTAAACTGTATCGATGATGGATCCTCTCCAGCACATTAAATGTTCTCGGTGGAGTTGAGGTGCGGACTCTGTTGTGGCCTGATGATTAGTGGCATTGTCATCCCCTGGCATATTTCTTATATAACACTCTCATACGGTTGTTTGCCTAATTAAAGTGTTTTACTGTCAGATGTGTCCCTCCTGTTTTCCTTGGCCTTTAACAGTGAGTGGGAGAAGTTAGAAGATATAATCTTGGATTCTGTTATCATTCCCAAGATAATTAGTTCAAGATAATGCAAGTAGTTTTTACATAATAGGGGTGTAGAAATTGACCTCTGCAAGTGTTGCTGTATTCTATACATCGAGCTACCAAATAAATGAATCTATTAAAAGAAGGCAGGTAAAAGGATTTTGCTGACAATGAGAAGTATAAGTCTGTGCATGCCTGCCATCTGATCGCACACACCTTGACTCCTGCTTATCAGCTGCATCACAAAAAAAAAACAGATGCACAAGAACATAATACCCCAAAGAGTATGAACTAGAACTTCCAGTAATGTGGTGATAAAGCTCAGTGGAAAATGACCCATGATATTTTTGTGTGAATGTGTTTGCTTTTTGAGTCTACAAAGAGGTTGTTTTTTTATACACATTTTTATCCAGCTGCCAGGTTCCTGTCTGCATGCTTCAGTCGAACCTCGTCTCCCTCTAAATAACATCCTGCGACATATTGAAGTCCTGGTGCTGTTGTTGATTGTGGCATTTACATTAACCTTTGCCCTCTGAGCTCACCACTGTGTCTTAAGAGAACTCAGGGGAACAGCCAATGAATTACAGCACTCTGACCTTATGTCAGTATAAGATCCTTGATTTTAATTAGATGCCCCTGATGATTCAGGTTATAGCTCCTCAGACCTCTCAGTTTTTTTCTTCGTACAGTTCAAAATGCACATTTGGCAGCACAATCCATTACTGATTAATAACCAGTAATGGTCCCACTGGCAGACTACAAGCTAAGGCACAAACTAAATATCCTTACCATGACATTATATGCAGGGTATTTTATCAGTGGAGGATGTTGGCTGCTGATATTGTTTGATTATTTGGGTTTTGGTTTAGCTTGTCAGCTAGAATATGTCAGCAGAGCCTGGCTCGCTCAGAATGTTTCTTGAGCAGTGAATGAATGGCCTTGGATCTGGCTTTCCTGTCTAGGAATGGCTGCTGTCCAGGGTGATTGTGTGATGGTTTGGAGGCCATTAAACCAGTGTATCCATCTGGATGCGAAGGGTAGCATACCTGACTGTGGTGAGATCATCTGCCCTTCTAGAGCTCGTTTTTTTTGGGTCCCCACTGTGGTGCCTGGGGCTAGCTCTTACCGAAGGGTCTCATGTTTAATGGAAATGGAAAACCTAATTTACAACTTTTTCTTTATACAAGCTTGAGGCATTTCAGTGTTACTATTGCTACAAAGCTGGAGATAATGCACAATGGTTTCCCCTCATTGATGAATTTGTTTGTTTAACCATATCTGTGCCAAGAACATGTCTCCAAGAGTTTATATTGTCTCACTGTACGGCTTCAACACACCACACGGTGAAATAAATCTTTTCTGGAGTAACCTTCAACAGACATGCATACCTCTTGTGGCTGCTGGTGCTGTAAATGGCTGTCAGGAGTTGGACAAAATTTACGAAAATAAGGATTTCTTGTGTCCTTTTCTGTGTCCTGTCTAGACATGGAACTCGATGTGCAGGAGAGGTGGCGGCAGTGGCCAACAATGGGGTCTGTGGAGTCGGTGTGGCCTACAATGCAAAGATTGGAGGTAAGAATGAATGATTTGGCTTCACAGCGCTAAATCATAACTCTTTTTTGAATGCATCTCGGACGCCTAATAGTGAAATGAAACGGTGATCCTGCATCACCTGATTTTTCTCAGCACAGCATGCCTCTAAATCTTTCTAAGTATTGCTGCAGCTGTGAGGATTGGCAGGCTGCTATAAGTGTATTGGTTTTGCAAGGAGTAACAGCCTTGAGATTTAGTTCCTGAAATGACACAATGCGATAGCTTTTATTCAATTTGTATTAATTTATTGTCAAACTCTCCTCTCAGTTTGTATCAATGTTCAGCAGAAATAACCTGTGTAGTGTTGAGGCCACGCATTTTACAACAACATACAGCATAAACGTTTCACCAGTAGCTTCCACATAAATGATCTGTTAGGCTAAGGGCTCTTTCACTTTATTTCAGCAAAAAAAACAAAAAACAAAACAGTTCATAGCTTATATTATCTGTTGACTTTAAGTTATACCAAAGGAGTACGTTATATTAGTTTGCTAATAGGACATCCAAACCCAGGTAATCATGTTATGTGTCACTGTATTTTAGAATGTCACCATTTCCATACATTTTTAAAATCAGTTTAGCTTAGTGGAAATGTTAATTAAATGAATTAAATTATGCAAATGCCCTCATCAGTGCCCTTTTTATGGATTTTAACCAGTAATATTCTAATATTATATAATGTTCTAGGATGCAAAGTTAAATAATCACACTCAATTATTGTGGGATTTAAATTAAAAAGAAACAGACAATGCTGCATGGTTAATGTTCCTTCAGGACATACATTGCAGGGTTTGATTACTTAGTTCCATGGATTATTATCAGCTTCCTCTGAGTTAAAAGAAATTTTATATCAGTTTCAGAGTGTAACCAAGGTGAAATAATCACAAGCTAGGTCTGTAGACCACTGGGTCTTAAACCATTACCAGAGTCATCGTCTCCCTTGTTTTTCCTCTGGTTGGCAGAATTATTTTAGAGTTTATTACAGTTTCAACTTTTCATAAAGCTTGGAGTAGCTTTTCACTGTGTTATTACTGTGACAGACCGTTGCGAATAGTTTACTTTTTTTTTTTTGCTTTAAATCACCGCCTTTTATTTTTGGGAGGCAGGATTGGCGAAGTTGAATTAAATCTTCCCTAAGTTTGCAGAAGGTTTGGAGTGACTTTACTTAGCTTGTAATAATAAATGCTATGAAATAATCTAATATTAATCATGTATTGGTCTGATTCCACTTTTTAAATCACATTTTGGACTCTGCTGTTGTGGTGAGAGACCTACGCCCTCAGATTACTGAAGCAGCAACTCTCCTGCAGGAGGAGGAACCGCTCAGCGTCAGCAGGCATAATTTATGTAAACAGCACAGTTTTGTACCTCGCAGTGTAGACGATCTGGGGAAAAGCATTCCAGGTTGCTTAGAAGAAATCCCCCTTTTCCCAGTACTGGTCTGATGTTGTCACAGAAAAACAAAGCAGCAGAAATTTAATAACGTTTGTACTACAGATCTAAATATATCTTCTTTTATTATAGGCAATGTATGAGGGACCAAATGAAAATGTATTATGATCTATATATGGGAGCCTGTTTTTGACCCACCTAAAAAGAAAAACAAATCAGAGTTTCTTCTTCTTGTGCTTTTTTAAAGCACACTTATCTAGTGTGACTCTTAATTCTCCTTAGAAATTTACTTTAGCTGGTCTCTGCTGATGAACATTGTATTGTATGTTTGCATCTCTAAAACTAAGAGTAGGTCTGATCCAATTTACTGCTGTAATTTCATCTAGGTGTCAAGTAGTGTTTTCTTTCTTTTCTTTGATGAATACTTGGTCTCCGATGTCTACTCCGCTCCTGAGGAGATGGTTTACTCATGATCCACCTGATCTCATTCTTTTTGTATTTCTTTTGCCACCAGCTCAAACACAAAAATCAATAGAGATACTGTTTGAATTGACTGGCTGGCTCTGAATTGAAATCATAACAGATGTGCACTAGCAGTATTTCCTGCAGTACTGAATGTTCTTGGACACGCACACATGAAGGTTACATCATTTACAACAAATATATCAATAAGCAAGCCAAACACCATGGTGGAAACATTTAGGGTTTCTTTCATCTGAGCCACATCATGGTCAAAAACTAAACCAAGTTTCTGCAGGAATCCTGGACTTTGGGTTGTTGTGAGATTTTCCTACCAGCCATTATGTTGTGAATTTGCTGGAAGTCGTTGACCTATTGTACAGTTGCATGACCCAGTTTGGACCAAGCTTTAGTTGTTGGACATACTTTTCGAAAACAGAGGAGTTCAAAGTTGACCTGCGACTTGAAAACAAGTTGAAATCATCAGTCCTTCGCATTCATTGATATACTGCTGATCTGCAGTGTTTTTTTTACTGAACTCGGGGCTGTGCATGACAGATTTATCGTTCCTGTTTAGTCTGTCAACAGGAGATTTGCAAAGCCAAGCCCTCCTGTCATCCTATATTCAAGCAGATGTTTTCTTCTGGTAACTCTATCACACTTGAGCATTAAACACCTTAAGGGCCAGAGAATGCAAGATGTAGATTATGAAGTGTTTTGCAATGATTTCTCAGCACTGACTGGCTTAGATTTCCTCTCAATGTTTTTTCTTATTTCCGGTCAATGTTTTTTATTTGTAAGTAGAGGCTCACGATAGTAGCATAACATGCATCTGTGATACTGTTGTGATTAACCCACAATATCCTCAGTATTCAGTGTTTTATATCTTCACAGAGTTCCCACCACTCTTGAAGGACATTTAGCATCTCAGTCACTAAAATCTAAATCAAATAAGGGCATCAACTGCCTTGACTGCCTCAACTGTGGCCTTGAGCTGTTCTGCTTTGTTGGCTCTAGTGTATCTCGTCTACTTGACCATACTATGTTTGATTCTCTGTGGGCTTTTCCTGGACAGTCTACCACAGTGGTCATTAAAGCAGGACGTGGCATCTTTGGCAGTGTGGGCGAGTACCAAGTCCTGCTGGAAATGGACAGTAAAGGAAAGCATGAAGTGCTCCAAACTTTCATGATAGACAGCTGCTCTGATCTTGGACTTGATAAAACACAGTGGATCAACTCCAGCAGATGACATGGCCCCCCATGACTATAGAAACTTCACACTGGACCTCAATGAGCTTGGGTTCTGTGCCTCTCCACCCTTCCTCCAGACTCTGCACTTTGATTTCCAATATAAATGCAACATTTAATTTTATCTGCAAGGAGAACCTTGGATCAGTAAGTAATGGTCCAATCCCTTTTTTTCTTAGTCCAGGAAAGAACCATCTCACGTCACGGGCAGGAGCGGTTTAACACGAGGCATTCAGCAGTTGTAGCCCATGTCCTTGATACATGTGTGCGTGTGTTAGCTCTTGAACCACTTTTTCTTTAATCTCTTTAATGAGGTTTACGTCACAATCCTCTGGAGACTGAGGTTGTCTCTGCAGCTTATGCAGCGTTTTCATCCACACTTTTTCCTTCCAATTAACCTTCCATTAACACCCAACCTCTTTAGCAATGACATTTTTGTGGCTTACTCTCCTTGTGGAGGCTGTCAGTGACTTTCTGCCGAAAATCTGTCAAGTCGGCACTCTTCCCCATTAATGTGTAGGCCATAACATAACATTTCTGAATTAAAGATCATTTTAATTGCTCTTAATTAATATTATCTTTTTTAGGTTGTAGTTGTAAGCCATAATCATCAAAAATAAGTGGAATTTATGCTTCCAATATATCATTCAGAGCATAATGAATATTTGTAATTCACAAGGTTCACATTTTGAATGAGTTACAAGGGTATATTAACCTTTTTAATTATATTCTAATGTATTGCAATGCGTCTATAAAATGCATCCATATAGTTTTAAGAGGTAAATGGGTGGGTCGCCTGTAAAAGCCTTCCCTGATTTATAAACAGCAGCAGTGGCTCCTCTAGGATTTGCTGATCTTTTTACTCCTTGTCGTTTTGTTGACGCACCAAAGCAGCAAATTGCCAAAGCGTCTGCCTTTTATAGAGGTTCTTATTGGTTGACGATGACTTACTCGGGTTTCCTGGCTGCTATTTATCCTCTTAATTGCAATGACAGTAGCAAATATGAATCGGCTTTTCACATGCTGCTTCTGCATCTTGGGTTACTTTTTATTAACTAAATGATGTCAATGTGGTGTTCATCTAAAGTTGGATTAACCCTGTTTGAAGACAGGGGGCCTTTTACTATAAAGCTAGAGTTAGTGTCTGCACTGGATATAAAAAAAACAAAACAATTTCTACTTTCAATATAAAAATATCATAGGCTGTGTTAAAATAAAATCTGTTATCAACCTGGCTGCAGGTGTGCGTATGCTGGATGGAGAGGTGACCGACATGGTGGAGGCCCAGTCTCTCAGTCTGAACCCCCAACATATCGACATCTACAGCGCCAGCTGGGGCCCGGAGGACGATGGCAAAACAGTCGATGGACCTGCCAAACTGGCCAAGGAAGCCTTTCTTCGAGGAGTCACAGAGGTGGGAGTGTGATTGTGTCTGCATGGGGCAGAATTATTTACTGCCTCTGTGTTGCTTCTTTCACTAGTAAGTAATTGAACTGTTCAGGCATGAGAGGACACCAGCTAGAGGGACAAAGCAGTTTTCGACCCTGGCGTTCCTGACTGGGAAGAAATGTCCTCTAAATGTCCAGGGAGGACAATCTTGGGGAAAAAAAAGAAAAAACTGCATGGGCAGATTTTTTTTTTTTTTTTTTAACGATATGTGCTGTCAGCTGAAGGACATCTGTTTTAGTTATTTAAGCAAGGTTATTTATTATAGTAAAGATGGTCCTCTGAACAATAAACTTCGAATGATTAAATATTCCCAATTAAAGGCTTCATATATATGCACACACACTCAGAGATTTCAGGCGATTAATTTTGAAAACCAGTCCGTCAGCATCTAACAGCAAGACAGTCTGAATATTAAACATAAAATGATAAATATTCTGATGTCAACAGTCTTGTTGCTGATTGCAGCTCTTTGCATTTGACACAATGGGACTACATGAGAAATGAAGACGCCCCACCCTGTCCCCACTCGCTCTGTCACTTGCTTTAGGGCTGCAGGATTCGGAGCATGTACCATAAAGCTGATGGGAAGCGCTGACACTGACTACTAAGATAATTGGCACTGTGACAGTGCTGTCAGATAGTGGAGTGGGTGGCGCATCACTGGGATTGATCAACACAGAGAGAGATGGTGTCACTCAATACAAAAAAGCAGCTCTTAGATGAAAATTATTGCACTTGAAAGGCTGAGAGTCTGGATGATTTATTACAATGAGTTGTTGTCATTTTGAGGCAATCTGTATTGCACTGCTGTCATTCGATATTTAGCTCTTTGCAATTTACTGAGTGACCACCTTGGCTCCTGTGATGTACCCTGGGTTTTCATAGGGCCTCTTTGAGGGGGGCCCCGGAGTACATTCGCCCTCCTATAATTGGGATTCCTATTAAAGTTTGAATGATATTTTGTGCTTGTCTGTCTGTTGTTGGTCTGCGAGGTGATTAAATTAAAGGATGCGTGCTTAGACTTTTTCTATGTTACTGGAAGTGTGCTTTCTGCCCCTCAGGGTCGTGGCGGTTTGGGCTCCATATTCGTGTGGGCCTCTGGGAACGGAGGAAGGGAGAAGGACAGCTGTAACTGTGACGGCTACACCAACAGCATTTACACCCTGTCCATCAGCAGCACCACGCAGAACGGCAATGTTCCCTGGTACAGCGAGGCCTGCTCCTCCACCCTCGCCACCACCTACAGCTCGGGGAACATCAATGAGAAGCAGATTGTGAGTTGTGGCCGAGTGCAGCGTGTCCTCTACGTTTGTCTGCCTTTTTATGTTTCTGCTGAAAAAGAATGACTGCTTTGGACCTGCTGTCACTCCTGAAACATTTGATGAGGAGGTGGCATCAGATTTTTAAAATCTAATTACATTTTTTCCTCTAGCAACCAGGTAAAATAGAAAAATATTACAGTAACTAGGCGCTCAACGTGGAGCCTTTAACAGTACAAAATCTGAAGTTAAAGCAGAGAACAAACTCTGCTTATTGTCCCTCAATTTCAAGTGCTTCCATTCTTTAGACCACTTCTGCATTCATGAAATTTGAATAGGTTTTGTAACCAGATTCATTTAACAGTGATTCACCCACTGCCATGTTTGTTTGGAGACTTGGTCAAGGGAGCCAACCCACAGCTGGAGCTGAACACACCTGATGTGTGCAGCGCACATAGACACACATGCAGATGCTGCTGCCATTCCAACCTCTGGTAAAATAATTAAAGAAATGAAAGAAGATAAACTTATAGAATTAAGTAATTAGTTTCCATCTTCAAATAGGCCGGTGTCTTGGTAGCCCTACTGTGAGTTTGTGATCTCTTAGTCCTGTTTGTTACTGAGAGGAGAATAGAGCCAGAGATTAAATCTCAGATTGTTTCTCTGTCTACAGCAAAATTAAACAAGGGTGTTGCTCTTTTGAGGATGTTTAGGGGCTGATGCTGAGAAGCGCAATCATTAGGGAGGAGCTGCTTTTCTTCTATACTGAAAGGAGCAATTTTAAATGGGTTCTGGCATGCAGTAAACCTGCCTCCTAGACATTTCTTAGTTTAGGAGTGTCCAAATTGACTGACAGGAAGCAAACATAGACAGATTATATCTGTTGAATATCTTGGAAATGTCCCAGTGTCCCTTCGGAAAAGCAGGATTTGCCTAAACCGGATTCAGATTTCAAATCTGTCAAAAACAAATGGATGAGGAATATAAATTGATGTACAGTTTCATTGGCATAATTATCCGTAGGCGTTAATAAATGTTGTCATATATGATGTTTAAACCAGCAATATAATGCACATAAGACCAGATTTGGTCTGGTTGTTGCTAATTGAAGGATTGTTGCTGAGAGATGACCTAGATAAAATACTATGAAACTACAGTTTTGCTCACACATTATTTATTTTAAGTAAACGTATTTCCTGTTTAGTGTAACTCTAATTTAGGCTCTTGTTATTAAGTATAGGAAATGGCCACTCAATTTCACTTGATCATAAATCTGCACAGCTATCAGTAAAAGCAACTGAAATATCACTTTGGATATTTAGCAAGTAATGATTTTTCTCCATTTTAACAAGAACTTTATTGACGCAATTTTTAAGTAACTTCTTTTCAGACTTCTTTTCTGTTCGTGCAGTGTTGAGCCATTAAAATTTTCATAGTAAACTGCCGGAGTTCCATTAATCAAATCTGTTTCTCCTTAACATTCTTGTGACAAGCATTAAACCTCTTTCTTACACACACACACACACACACACACATACACACAAACTCTTCCTCTTTATAGCATGCGGCCATGCAGCGTGAAGAGCTTGACAGGCAGCCGTTGATAACTTCATGACATGTGGCTGGTCCCTTAATGTGTCTGTGATGTACTGATTTAATGATGATGTCACTCATGAACTTTGAAAGAAGGAGCTGGAGACGAGGAGAGAGGGGGACATCTGTGATGTTTTATTAAGAATTGTTTTTGATTTGTTTTGGCCCTCTATTGGAAACCAAATGAGTAGGAGATTGCTTCTAGAAGTTCTCAGTTCATTACGTATAATATCAAAATTATGCCAGTTTTATCATTATTTTGTGAAGTCAGTGGCAACATCCTTTTAGTTCTGCTTTTTTCTGTTAGTCTTATTCAGTAAAAGAGATGCCCCATCATTCTGCAGGACAGCAGGTTTTTCATATATCAGAAGTCTGACATTTTATTATCATATTTATAGTTTTTGTTTGAACAGATTCTCTGGATCTGCTGCAACTTGCTTTTTATTTTTGCAGTAGGAGATATTCACATCGGGGAGCTGCCCAGTGAATCCACAACCCTCTGCTTTGGATCACTTGGGGGATGTCTGCTGAAGCATTTCATTCTAAAAAGAGTCTGTTTTAAAGATAAGGAGAGCACACGGTTTGATTTTGTAGCTGGCGGATTTTTACTCTTAAGTTTCTGCTTCTTTATGCGTTACATGATTCTTGCCCCTAGCAAATACAAGCAGTATGAGATTACAAATTAAAATGAGGTGGAGAGTAAAATGATTTTATTCATTGAACTGGGGCCGTTTTCAAGTTATCTGGTTATAAGAGTTTGAAAAGAGCGAAAAGATCTTTAAAATGAAAGTTAACTTCTGATAAATGCCTTTCGTTTGTAATACTGCATTATTTAAAAAGTATACTCGCTCTAACTTGCCTGAGTACATTTAGATGTATAAGAGAATAACATACGGTGCTATAAACACGTATTTTCCCCCTTACAGATTTCTTTGTTTTTACTTATCCCATCATCTAACTAATATTAATTTCAGACAAATTACAACCTGAGTAAAAACAAAACGATCTTTATATATTAATAGTAATTAAGGGAAAAATGCTATCCAAACTAACCTGGCACTGTGTAAAAATCTTATTTCCCCACTCTTTTTAAACCATTAACTGATTAGCGCCACATTCATTATTAAATTTCCTAGCTAGACCCAGACCTAATTTTTTTTCCAGACCCGTAAAATAAAGAAATCACTTAAATAGAACCTGTCTTGACAACATGAAGTCTGCTTGAAGACCTGAAAAAAGCAACGCGTCATTCACTGACGTAAAGAAATACAAGAACATATGAGAAACCAACTCGCTGACATCTAAGAGTCTGGAAACGGTTAGAAAGATGTTTCTAAGGCTTTGGGACTCCAGTAGTGCTCCAAATTACTCCCAAGAGCACATCAACGTCTCATCCAGGAGGTCGCAAAACAATCTAAAGTACTGCGGGCTGCACTTGCCTCAGTTATAGCCAGTGTTGATTGATTTAAAACATGTAAACAGAATTGCGTCATCATTTCTCCATGGTGACGTTATCGTAATGCCAGTAGTTGCCACTAAGGGTGGCACAAGCAGTTATTAGGTTTACCTTTTCACACAGACTCTGGTTGGTTTGGATAGTTTGAAGGAAATCAGCAGATGAAACCTGCTCTCTGTATTTATTTGGGTTTTCTTTATTTGGTATTAAATGCAGTTTGGTCTGACACATTTAAGTGTGAGGAAAAAGCAACAACAGAGGAAATCTGTAAGACGAGAAAAACGTTTTCGCAGCACTGTAAGAATGAAGCAGTCTTAGAAGCTGTTTTGCTTCTCTTCCTTAGATAACAACAGACCTCAAATCCAAATGTACAGACTCTCACACCGGCACCTCTGCCTCTGCCCCGCTGGCTGCTGGGATCATCGCTCTCGCCTTAGAAGCCAAGTGAGTACTTATCACCAATTTTCTGTGATTTTGGGCCTGCGTTCCTCCTGAGCTGTGTTGGCTCTTTCCAGTTCTTGCTTATTTACTCAAACTTACTTGTTTCAAATTCATCTAATGCAAGGGAAGAATAACAATGTGTACACAACAAGCTCATTAAGCTGTGTGTTCATGTTTTAGGGAACGTTTAAAACATTTTTAGTTTAAGCAAATTAGATTTCTACACAGCTTGAGTTCAAGCCCACCTGTTATCAGTTCCTGCCAAGTGGGAAGAAAACTCCTGACAGAAAAAACGTCATTAAGAATATTAGATAGATTCATACTTTTTTGTTGCTACATCTTGAAAGTCCTCATGGATTAAGTCGCTGCTGGTGTTGCCTGTTTTGCATTCATTTTAACGAGATATTTCCATTTTTTAAAATATTTCAAATATGAAGTTATTTAAGCCTCCTGCCTCATATTTAAAACTGTACAAATACCTTGGAGCACTAATCATTCTTATCTGGTCACCCAGCACTAATGGATGGTCATGAAATATGTTCAGCACAGGCGTGAATGGAAGTAATTACTCTTGCAGCAGAGTCAGATGATAGAGCAGAAAAAAACTGGATAGAAATGAATTTGATGAGAAAGGATTTATCCAAAATTACTTTGTCAAATGCCTTGATTTGAACTAAATCCACAACAAAAAGTTATAATGAATTTAAATCCTGTATAAAGTTAATGAAAGGGAGACAAATAAAGCTCAGACTGTGTTAACCCCTTTTTTGCCTGTTAAATGTTGGGGTTGTTCAGGAAAGAAGAACAGTAGAAACTCTTTGTCAGTTTTTCTTTGTTTTGCCAATGGGTAAAAATTAACCTGAAACATTTGCTGGTTTAAGATTTATTAGACTGCCTGGATACCAGGACCTCATTGTTTTAATTAGTTGTCCCACGTGCAAGGTGAAACTGTAGCAGGTATTGTCAGGTGCAACTCTTAGATGTGCTTTGGAGCCTCAGCTTGATTTATAAGCCATAGCGTGAATTAATACGTGTTAGCCTGTATGTACCTTTTTGTGGGCTAACATGCATTTCCATTTGTTCCAGTAAACGCCTCACCTGGAGGGACATGCAACACCTGGTTGTACGAACCTCCCGCCCAGCCCACCTGCTCACGAATGACTGGAGAACCAATGGAGTTGGACGCAAAGGTACAGCAACTTCATCCAAGTTCTCTATGGCCCTCTGCATAGAGAGGAGGCACAAAAAAGAATGATTTTAGCTACAATTCTCTTAAAGAGTTGAGGAATAATTGTTTAACAGTTTACAATCAACCACAAATTGTGAATCAACATTGAAAATCGACAAGGCAGTGGTTGGCCTAGGACATTTAGTCCAGCGGATGAAACCACATCAAGTTTTTTCATTTTAAATCAGCCAACAGCTTCGAACTTGCGGAAGCCATTGGCACCCAAGTATATCTATCTACTTTCCAGAGAAGTCTGCCCAGAATTGGGTTATATGGAAGAGTTTCAGACAAAAAGACATATTTTCTGACATTGGAATGAGGCTGAAAGATTCAGCTGTGCATAGAAACTTAGTAACTGGGTCCAGAAGAAAACGGCAGCAGGTGCTCTGCACTCATGAGTCAAAAATTTAAATATCTGGCTGAAGCTTCGGGCAGTTTTATCGCGTAAGAGCGGTACAGTAATGAAGATCTGGTCACGATCTCGAGGCTGATACTCGAGGCTGAGATATGCAGCAAGATACTCATCCATCATTCACTGCCATCAGGAAGGCAAAGAAGAGTTGAGAAAGCCTACATCCACAGGAAACCTGTGGGTAGCTCTGAGGGATCTTAGTAACAACATACCAGGTATGTTTCTTTAAAAACTGCAACTGGAAGAATCAGTGCTGTTTTAAGGGGTGGTTTCACCACATACTGGCATTTTTTGTTTTGTTCATTTATTGCACATTAATTGATAAAAAAAAAAAAACTTTAACACTTCCATCGTTGAAAGCATTCTTAGTCTACATCCATATGTCACAGCCTTTTCAGAGTACTGAATATCCAATACTATATACCCTTCTTGTTTATAAAGCACTTTTAAGATAAAACAATATGCTGCACAAACGGGTCAGGGAATGAAAAGGTACACTAACCCACAAGAACAGAGGAAGTTAAGAAAAAAACGTATGCAAGAATTAAAACCGATAGGACAGAGAATAATAATTCACACTGGCTTGAAAGCCATAGATTAAAAGTCAGAGATTTAAAAATAGTAAGAAAAAGGTGCAAAATCAAAGCATTCACAGTTTTAGAGCCTCAGCAGGAAAACCTCCATCTCTTCTGAGTTTTCATCACATCTTTGTAATATGTAAAAGCATCTGTTGTAGTGACATAGGGAATGAGACGGTACGTTGGAATGCAGCAGTTCAGACAGATAAAATGGAGCACAGCTAGTAAGAGGCTTAAACGCAAAATAAAAGAATCCAGTGGAGAAGCCAGGGAAAGGGTGCAACAATTAGATAAACGGGCTCTTTTTTGCATGTACCATTAAAAATTGGCTATATTTGGTTCCAGTTCTAAAAGAGAGGATGTTCTGATCTCCAGTGTCCAGTTGGACACTGGAGATCAACTAAATCTTTATGGCAAGAGAATATGTTAAAACATGACCATGGCACAAGAACAGGGAGGTTATCTCAAAACTGAAAATGTATACTTAGTTTATATTTGTCTCTAAAGCTGGACCTGGGAGAGTGGACCTTGAGGAAGCCAACATCCATGTGATTCATCTCTATTCTCCGTCTTTGTTTCTGCAGTTAGTCATTCGTATGGGTACGGTCTGCTTGATGCCAGTGCCATCGTTTCACTGGCGAAGACGTGGACGAATGTGGGGCCACAGAAAAAGTGTGTGATCTCCATTCTCAGTGAGCCGAGGTTGGTAGGCTGCACACGCACACAGATCTCACTGTGCCAAATTCATTTCAGCATTTCAGCTATTAATAAGCATACAAAATGATCCATCTAACAAAAAAACCCCAGCAAATCTTTAATAATTTGTAGTCGTAGATAAACAGACGAAAGCAAGTATAGCTGCATGTAGACTGAATTATTGTGACTTCTGTGGAGAAAAATCAGGTCTGTTCACACATGTATAGATTCTCTGATGCTGCCTGAAATAAACTAAAGTGAGGGCTGCCATGTTTTATGTGAAAACAGCAGATCTGTCACAAATCTTCACAGGTGTCTAACTGAGAAAAGAAAAGGTTTCTGAGCTGACTCATAGTTACTCAGTGAAAGGAGTAGAAAGAGACTAGTATAGTGACACACGGCACTTTGTAACTACAACTCCTGTGTAACAAAAATCCATCACAAGCCAAATGACACAATTACACTGGAGCAGATGCGGCAGGAAAAACAGTTTTGTATTTGTTACATGGTTGTTCGTTGAATCAGTCTGGTTAGTGGAGCTCCAATGTTTCATCAGCATGTGAATGAGATGTCTGTCTGATTGAGCCTTCGCGAATCATTTCAGTGATTCCTTGTGTCTTCATCTTCGTCAGCCTGGTGGCTCTCATTAAAATCTCCAATATTTGTCCACTGAAATGTTAAGTATTGTTCTTCAGCCATCTTTTTTCCGCCGCTCTTCCTGATGACACGGTTTAAACTCTGTGTGACATCCTCTGTTCATTATGCTCTCGTTGTCACTCGTCTCGCTGGGTTTGGGCTTTGTCTCTACTTTGCTGCAACGATGAGCAGATGGTTCGAGCGTCTGGGAGCTGCCGGTTATTCAGTTTACAATTTAGGTTTTTAGCTGATTCGCTTCTCAACAGTGATTTACAACGAACAATTTGGAAGAAGGAATTATTCCATTATAATTGTTAAATTCACTACATACAGGCCAAATTTCATCTGTGTTGTATCTGGTTAAGATGACTGTTTGCTCATAATCGCAAGGATTTCCTGCAGCCACAGATAGTACTTGTGTAATAGATAACTTATGTATTAAGATTTTAAAAGAGGCTTATTTATGTATTGCAGAGTAACATCAGTTTGTAGCTCTGCAATCTGAAATCTGTCATTTGGACAACTTCTGTGTTCATATTTGGAAAAAAGATTTTTAACCAAAAGGAAAATACTACTGGAACTAAATCTGTAAGCAACTGAATAAGGTTAGATTTGTTATCAGCTAGATTTCTTGCCTTCTTCATGACCTCTGAATGTGATATGAGATATGTGTTCTGTTTTTACTGAGAAGTTAACATACCTATTGCAAATAATCATGATTAAAAAGAACAATTACCTCTGAGAAAAGAGCAGGTGGATGAGCTGCAAGCTCCATTGGAGCTTTTCCACAGATGATTTATAGTCTAGAAACACCCTCCTGTTTCTCCTAGGTTACCCAGCTGCAGCATCACAAAGCTTCACATTTGATTGGCTTGGAAAATAATCATTTGTTTGCTATGATAAACCTTAGAAACCTTTTAATGGAAATATAAATGAGTTTCTGATACCGATTTCTGTCCTTCTTTGAGACCTGACCCAGAGATTTTATTTTGACTGAGTCAATTTTTTAAGACTTTTAAAACATGAAGAAGGAACAAAAAATTAACTTCAAGTATAGAATATTTGCTACTGAGTTCCTACTGATTGGTACCATTTTAACAAGATGATCATTGTTTTAAAATGCCGCCTGTCAATCCTAGTAATATTAGGACTTATTTATAGCCCTCACGTCCATTAATTGTGTAATTACTCCCGCCGGCAGAAGAGGGAGACAGAGATTTGCCTTTGAAAAATATGTCTCAAATTCTATATGATGATAGGAAAAAAAATCTGATATAGGCTGATTGGTAGACAAATAGCAGAAAAGTAAGATAATAATTATATAAATCAACCTTAGTGAGCCTTACCAGTATCCACTTTATTTATGTAGCTCTAATTTACAGCAGATATAATCTTAATTCATATGCAGTTCATTCTAGGGCTGAAACAAGTAATAGGATTAATCCAATAATAAAATAATTGTCAACTAATTTAGTAATCCAATGATTGTTAAATGGATTATACAGATTCTAAAACATGCCATTTGCTGAAAGAACAAAACACTGAGAGCTGAAAATGGGCCAAAATGGTACAAACTATATATACATTTGGCATTTAAGATGAGAAACCTTCTTTGTCTGTAAATATGCTCCATCCAGAACTCCTCCAATGGCGTAGCTTTAGCTTCACCAAGTTGAAATTCTGTGAAAGAATCTCCTATTAAACACCTTTTGCTATCTGATTATACTATGTGCTGCGGCAGACTTGGATGAATTATAAAACCCGGCATGTAGGTTAAGCATGAAACTAAAGTACATGTTTACTTATTTTCCGGTTTTAATGAACTCAACAGCTAATTGCGGGTTACAGAGCTGCATTTTATTACTCGCCTACAGCGTTTTATGTTCTGCTTCTAGTTGTCTTTTCCACTATAAAGCTGCTTTACGGGTCAAAGGTGTTTTACTGCAGCTGATCCTATAATGGAGCTTAAAGTGTGTGTATCTGCTTGGACTAAAACTGGAGGCAGGCTTTGTTTCTGAGCCAACCTGTTTAGTCGAAGAATCACTCCAACTGTTAAAAAATGTGCACATCTGTGTAGCCGAAGCCCCGTGCTGCTCTCCTCCGCCGAGTTGTTTAGGATGTGTGTAATCTCCTAAGAGGATTTGATGTGAAGGAAAGAAAAGGTGTTTGATGCTTTACCTGCCTAAGAACAGCGGTGCCACAGGTTCTGAGGCATTAATCCTCTTTTTTTCCCATTTTGTAAATAGTCTGTTGTTGTTTTTTATGCACAATGTACAGATGCTTTTTGGACATTTTCAAAATCACCCTACTCAGTTGCACATTTCATTTAATCTGAGTATGCCATTTTAATAACTGTACAGTATTTGTTCTCCAGTTAATTCTTAGTTATTTCCTTTATGGGTACCTGCATGCTTCCATTTCACTTTGCTGCTGGTACGCCTGGATTTCCCCTCTAAGGGACAATAAAGGACATTTCTATTGTATTCACCTTTCACTGTCTCCTACAGTGGTCATCTTACTCCGTTTTCTAAGATATGACAAAAGAAATGCATAATAAAAATCACCATGAAGCAAAGATAATGTTTGTTCCTGACTTAATCCGTGCCTGGGTCTGTTGTTGTCTTCTTACAGGAACATTGGCAGCCATTTGTTGATTGACAAAAGCGTGGATGCCTGCATCGGCTCAGACAGTTATGTGACTTCATTAGAGCATGTCCAGGCCCGGCTCACCCTGACCTACAACCGGAGGGGAAACCTGGCCATTCACCTCATCAGTCCTGCCGGCACACGCTCCACCCTGCTCCACCCGAGGTACCAGTGATACCAGAATATGGATGCATTCAGTAGAAGTTGATAGACTTTGTAATACTGCTGCTTGCTTGGTTTCCTGTAGGCCTCATGATTACTCATCAGAGGGTTTTAATGACTGGGCGTTCATGACCACCCACTCCTGGGACGAGAACCCCAGTGGGGTGTGGAGACTGGAGATTGAGAATGTTGCTGGTGCCAGTGACTATGGTAAAACAGCTTTCTTTTGATTTGCTCTATGTTCTCCATATAAATCCAATGCAAAATCAGATCTGCTAACTACTACTCTTTCAAAATTGTTTAACACATTGTAATCTGTTGAGGCTGCACTTACCCTAAGAGGGTCATAGTTCACTGCAAGGCGATTAGAGATCAAGTGGCTCTTCAAGCTGAGGTGTCTTTGCTCTCTTTCTGCAGTAGTTTAAACTGTGTTGCTTCCCAGCAACCAGTTTACCTGGTGATCTTTGTGTTTTGCATAACACTGAAGTGAACAACCTGTGGGCGTTTGTCTTTATACAGAAGTATATTTCTGCTTCATCTGTGGAATCCGCCTTTCATTTTTCTGCTTTAAGCTCCTTCTGAAACTTTGTTTGTCTCATCTCCTCAAGGTGCTTTAAAGTGATTGGAAGATGGCTGAGGATCGTGGGCAGGGAAGGGAACAATTTCTAGGTCACGAGTCCAAAAGGACACGAGGCAGCATCATTTATAGTAAAAAGGTGCTTTTATGTTGGGATTTGGATCTTCCGTCAACCTCAGTGCTAACCGAACAGAGCAGCTCCGTACATAACTCCATAGAAGGCCCAGAAAATAGATCTGTTACCGCCTCCTGCAGTCATCATTAGTCAGGAGTTATTTGCTGAAGTTGAACCTCTAACAATAGTTAGATTTTGTTTCTAGTGGATGTGCTCTTACTAACTGAAGTTAGACACAGAAAGGGGGCGTGCTGTTTAAAAGTGTGGCTCCTGTCGCAGAGCCATGTTTTATCAAGAGAATACAATTACCAGAATCCTCTGGGAGCGCTGGAGCATTACAGATTTTGACAGGCCTACTTCTAATTTCTGTTTTTATCCTGTCGTCTCATTTTAGGCACCCTGACCCAGTTCACCCTAGTGCTGTACGGCACCGGCTCACCATCTTCCAGCTCCTCTGAACAGTCCCAGTCCAGCAACGACAACTGCAAGACTTTGGATCTGAGCATGAAATGTATTGGTAAGAGCCGTTATCTTTCCCCCAGATTACTCCTCACACAAAGCTACCACAGTCACAGGATGGATAGAACAGATAAAGGAAGCGTGTTGGGTTTTAAGCCATGTGATGCACTTCAGCCAAACATGCCATGATGTGTGCTCAGCTGCACCTGCCTGCTTTGTGTCTCTACATCAGCCTCACTCAGATCTTCACCACACTCCTGCCAGCGTGCTGCCTTGACCTCAGCATCATAATTTTAAATGACTAGCTAACCTCTGACGAGATCAAATAGGCTTCACCTCAGGTCTCTTAACTAAACTAATTTTTAATTTAAAGCTCCTAACCAGTCGTCCTATCTGATACAAACATTGCTACAGGCGAGGTCTCAAGCTCCCACTGAGCCCAGTCTGAAGCCATCTACATGGTGACTGAGATGGAGACAGTCTGATCCCTACAGGCTGTCTGAGGGTTATGCACGCTGACACACAAGTGCTGACTGAATGCAATTATCATGCATTTGAACATCATCATCATCTCAAACAGAATGTTATGATAATTGTGTATCTCAGAAACAGAGTGCTGTATGACAGCTGAATCACAATTATATTGTTTTTTTTCCCCAGGTTGCTAAAATGCTGCAGTAGATTGTTGTCATTCTTGTGTTCAGGCCTTATTTTTGCAGCTCGGTTGCCCTCACGCTGTTAATGATTATTATAGGCAGTGGTCTGTACGTAGACCTGCTTTATATGGGAACGTCTCTGCTGTTTTTACACGCTGTACTCAGAATGCAGCAGAGTTCATCACTCAAAAGAAGAAAAGATACTGAAACCAAACAGCGCATGAATGGATATGACTGAAGACAAACAGGCTTTGTTATTTTAGATGATTTCTTTGGACTTGAGTCACAATTTTAATGGTTTTATTCGGCTTGATGAAATCATAAAATATTTAATCATGGAGGCTATAAAGTGTTGCCTGTTCTCAATCCTGGTTTTAAAAAATGCTGAAAATAAGAAACAAATGTTACCCAATCCAACGTTATCCCCTGACTTATTATGTCTAACAGCTTAAATCTCAGTTCTATTAAAAATGAATACAAGCGTTGAAATTAATTGAAAGCATTAACTAAAACCATTCATGAAGCCTAAACCTAAGATTATTTGTTAGTAAAGTTACAGAAAAGCAATTGCAGACATTTCTTTTGTAATCTAATGGCGAAGCTTCCAATTAAAAAGTATTTGTAAAGTAACCATTAAATCAAGCTGTCATGTGGACTTTTAGTCCTCTATAAAGCAGGAGCGTACTCTTACTATATACTGGAAACATCTGTAGTTTTCTACATTAATGGTTTTATTTAATTTAGACAAAACATGCAGCGACACCATATAGTAACTGTAGGCTTAAAGAAAATAAAAGCCTTTGTTTCAATAAGAGGTATGTGAACTGCAGAAATAAAAGGACCCAAATTCCTTATGTTGTCATACTGGGTTATTATTCACTATGAAGTGCAACGGCAGCACTGATTTATTTATTTTTTCAAGGTTCTGAATGCATTGGACGCGGGTCTATCCACCAATACTTACTCTTGTTTTGAACCCACGCATTGTTATTATGTCCTTTCGTACTTCTGTTTTCTACCTCTGAACAAACAGTTTTACAGTCCTGTACTTAAACTAACATATAGGAATGCAGAAATTGAATTTTATTGTATGTCATCTGAAGCTTTTTACTACACTCTGTTTCTATTTAATTCAGTTATGATAAAGTATGACAGACTGCAGGCTATGACCTCTGATGAATACTTCTGCAAGGTATTTGTTCTGGGAAATAAATTTAGCTGTTAAGTTGCGTGGTTTGGGTTTTTAAAGAGCAGAAACTAAATGAAATTGTTAGGAGCCACAGCTGGGCCGAGCATCCCTGTATACCAGAAAGTTACATCAGTTGGCTGGGCTAGTCTCTCTTGCCGAAACCCTTTACACCGTGGGTTTCCGCTTCTTTTTTCTGGTCCCTGGGTGCAGAACAATATTTATAAACAGCTTTGTTCCAGCACTTATGCAGATCTATAGCTTTGGGTGTTACATCCTGATCAAACTTTTTTTATAACCACTTCTGCTTCCAGTTTTTTGTTTATTTTCTTTAGTTCATTTTTTGTGTGTGGTGTTATATTGAAATGTGTGTGACTCATAGTTGCAGTCTATCTACGAGTGCAAATAAAGCAACTTGACTTAAAACAAATTGTTACTTAAAACTAAAATGAGTCTGTGTTTAAATTATGTATTTGGGCGTGTTACTTGTTTAAGACTAGAAGTCCATGGTTAGGACTTGAGTGAAAAGACTTGAGACTTGCAAAGCTCCATCTGGAAGTTTGATTGGAAATTTGAGCAAAATATTTTGGTTCCTTGTTTTGGGCTGCTCTGACTCATATCGGAGCGTAAATGGTGCCTGCAGCTGCTGATTTCAGCTTCTCTTTCTTCTCTGCAGAGTGCAACCCTGGCTACTACCTCTTTCAGCAGGGCTGTGTGAAAGAATGTCCCGCGGGCTTCGCAGTGGGCTCCCAGCCCCTCAACTACACGGTGGGAAACTACATCCAGCCAGCTTCCGTCCCGGCCTGCCTACCCTGCCCACCGCCCTGCATCACCTGCAGCAGCCTCAGCCCTCAGTTCTGCTTGTCCTGCCCCGATCACAGCTCCCTGGACCCAGTCTCTGGCACCTGCCTGCGGCTCAACCACTCCATGCGCGAGTCCCCGGGCAGCTTCATGGTGGGCCAGGAGGACCCTAAGCCTTCGCTTGAGCATGGCTCCCAGATGCCCGTCACCGTTGCTGTGCTCAGCTGCGTGGCCATCATCGCCACCTTTGCAGGCGTCTTCCTGCTGTTGCAGCTGCGCTCCGGCGCGCTCATCAAGCTGCCCTCTCTGGAGTCCGGTGGCAGCCTCAGCCTGAGGGGGAGCAGGGTGATTTCATACCGCGGCATCCCAACGGTTTGGGGGGATGACGGGCTGAACACTGACTCGGAAAATGAAGAGTTTGATGTCCACAACGAGAGGACTGCCTTTATCAAAACACAAAGTGCTCTTTAATGCCTTCATAAGTCCCTCCTCCTCCTGCTCTACTTTAAATTCCTCTCATCCCCATCTGTCTGACACTTCAGGGCTGTTCACTGTCCTCTCATGGTCTCTTCTGCTCATACACCCTGTTAATTTTATCCTTTCTGTCTTATCAGATCCTCATCTGCTTTTAGGAAATGCTCTCACTTTGTCGTGGGAGCCCTGATGGGAAGCTGCTGTTTGTGAAGGCTGGGGACGGCCTGAGTCTTTACTCTGTTCACACCTGGGTACATTTCTGTTTAAGTGTCTCCCTCCATCCAACCTTGGGTCACTAACGGCATCTGTTGGTGCAGAGTTCATTTTACCTCCTGCTCCTTTTTGTTACAGTAAACAACTGCTTTTCATTTTCTGTATTTCACAGTTTTTCTCCCCTTACCTTCCATTAGTCTCAGTGCAGTAGCCAGAAGAGATTTTTGAATGCGAGAATAAGCGATGATTTTGTATGCGTGTGCATTTCTGAATGAATGAGCCTGCATAATAATGGGTGTCGAGATCTGATGAGCAGTGCCGAGCGATGTGCCCTTAATGAACACGTTAAAGTGCTTCCTGTCGTTTATTGTTTTAACTGATGACAACATGACAGTAATGATAGAGGCATTCAGACCCACTTAAAAAACACTTTTTCTCTCCACATTGTGATTTGTTGACATCAGGATTTAAAATCTGTGCAGTAAAGGGCCACGTTTTAGCAGAGAGCCAGCAACGTGCATTTGAATGAAAAGCATAACAAGCAATAAGAAAAACATGTAATTTAATAGTTTAAGCTGACATCACAACAAAGAAGGAAATACCTGAAGTATCTAAAAGCTGCTCCATCATTTTCGATTCTAGCCCAATGTTTTCTGATTTGGCGAACTGCATTTCAGGACAGAAAAATATCAAGAAAACAAAAGATTAACATCTCACACACCCAGCCTTGATGTTTTATGCCTGCATCTGATGCACCCCCTCAGGATTAAGATGTGAAGCAGCCGAGGCGCCACGGCGCATGTGTGAGCCCCTCAAAGCAGCTGGCAGTTGTTGACTTACCTGTGATTGATTTCTCGACACATCAGACGCTGTAACAATACATCAAGGCTCTCCCCCGTTGTCAGAGCGAATCAGCCCCCCAAATACAAGCCTCGTGTCTTAATGAATGGTTGTGGGTTTGTGTGCGAGGATGTAAAGTATCACCTGACTCACCTGGCCTCTGAGGTGGTGGTTCCTTTTCTCCCATCTCATCTCGCAACCCCTGCTCTCCTCTTCAAATCTAAGTATTGATTAAAATCCCACGTCGACGCTCCTCAGCTCATCAGTGTCTCTGCACTCATCCTCCAATCAGAAATTCAAACAATCAAGTCGGCATACTTGGAAATTATCCTCCAAATGATACTACAGCAAAGAGATTTTATTAATATAATTTTTTTTGGAGTTTTAACAGTTTTCTTTTTTCCCTTTCTGGGCTGTAATCATATGAAATAAGCATCTCATTGTTTAATCCATTATAGCCATTTGGATTCCTCTGATTTATGTTTCCTTCCTTTCTCTCTTTGTTTAAATTTCCGCACAAAAACGCTGAGGCTTGCTGGGAAAGGTTTTCAGATGATGGCGTGCATAGAAAACTGCAGCTGCTCATCCTTTTATCTACCTCTCATATTCCACAGCAAGACTTCGTACACACTTAGAGGAGCTGGTAATTACGGAGGTGAATTTAAATGTGGGTTAGACATGGATATCTTCTCTGTGGTGATTCAGGTGAAGGGGTGTGCGTACCAAATTCATGTTTTAGAAAGAAAGGGGTGAAAGTAAATCAGAAACTCCACTTCCCTGGAAACTCATCTGTTCTTATTTTTAAATGTATTGCCTTTAAGGATCAGCATCATGCATGGTCACACGTGGGCTTTAAAACCGGTTAATGAGATTAAAGTGTTCACAAATGAAAATGGCTGGCGTTCAAGTGCTAAATCAACCTAAGATCGATAAGGGCGTTTTTGCTGTCCAGCTCTAATGAGGCGTCTCCTCCTGGAATTCACTCTTTTGTTGTTGTTTTTTCTCTTAAGTTTATGTCACTGACAATCAATTTCCTTGTCTTAAAGGCAAGACGGTGCAAAGGCACACAGACACATCGATTTTAACTTTTAATTTAACCACTGGTGTTGCAAAGCCTTCACAAGTGTTTCAGAGGTAAAGCTGAGGGATGCAAGTATATTAGTATAGATGTTGTCAAACATTGTTTAAGTCCCCTCAGATGGCTCAAATGTGAAGTCCAGCACATTTTGGTTCTCTCTGGACTGGAAGAGGGACCTGTGAGAGCGGATTTGGTGGAAAACACTCTCAAAAGCATAAAAATGTGTTACAGTTGCGAGCTTTGTGTGATATACGTCAGTGCCTACCGCCATACTTTGATTGGTCCACGCTGAGCCACGGCCTCAGACTCCAGACACAGAATCTCATCGACTCCCCCGGCTTTGTGCAAACGCAAGATAAGGCCAACAAAACAGGATCCAATTAAAATCTGAATGTTAAAGAATTATAATGAAAAACACAATTTAGTCAATGTCATGCACTTTGCATTTTCCCTTTCAGACATTTCCTCTGTAACATTTTGGAGCCCATTAGAGCTCACTGATTGATTTTCCTTCCTCTTATGTTGATGTATTCACTACAACCTGACAACTCTGAACTGATAAACTCTTTTCATTCAAAGGTTTAACTTTAAGAGAAAATCTTGGATTGCAGCAGCATTCCAGAGCTGCTGAAACCTATCAGCATCTTCCACTGCCAGAATGTGATATAAAGTACACACTAAAAAGAAATGGTTCGCTAATGGTCCCAGATAGCAGCCACCACCTTGCTGGCTTAAAGCTGTTAAATGCTGACAAAAATCAGTTATTTTTGTCTGATTATAAAGATGAAAACCATCATGTCATTTTAAGGCTTTCACTTGGAGCTTGATGTTGCTCTTGTCCTCGTTTTTAGGATGTAATCTGAAGTGATCCACGCAAACTCTGACGTAGTTGATAGGAGCAATATCTTTGGCATAACCAAAGACAATCATTTAAATGCTGTTTAATTTTAGAACGTGTCGCCTTCAGGTCGGTTCATCCCATCCGTCCTCCTGTAGCTGCGTTTAAAGTGTTTAGTTGAAACCCATCTGTGATCTTTCTGAAGGTCTGGAACGATACGTTGCCTGCTGAGCAGCTGTGGAGGGAGGAGGTAGAATGTATCCCATCGCCATGACCTTAAGGGCTGAACCAGATCTGCGTGTACATGCTTGTTAAAGTAGAAACGAAACACTTTGTGATGGAGGAGCTGTGTCAGTCCACACCTTTGACCTCCTCCCAGCTCTTCATGAGGTTCCTGACCTGTGGCTGCAAACAGTACCTTACAAATTTGTGACCTATGATTAATGTACAAGAATGACTATCCTACATGGGACATAACTCTAAAATAAGGCCTATTTTTGTACTATATGAACGGTGCAGTGTAATTTTCTTGTAATTTAAAGATGTTTTTTTCTTTTGATTTCTCCTTTTTATTTAATTGATGTCTATTATAGATTCTACTAAAAATAAAGATCTATGCAAATTTAAATGTGTCTTTACTCGTTTTGTTTAGTCAGTGCAGTGTGTCCAGGGTTCTGGTGCAGTCTGGGAAATTATGGGTTTGATTTCATGTTCTTTCTTTTGTTCGTTCTTTGCGCCCTTCCTTTTTATCCCTCCTTTTTCCTCCTGCCATATTTTTCTTACGTTCCCTGTGTCCTTCCCTGTTCCCCTTCTTTGTGTACTTCCTCCCTTTTTCCTTCTTTGTTTTTCTTCCTTCCTGCCTTCCTTCCTTGTCACCTTCCTTTATTCTTTAGTTCCTTCCATGTGTCCTTCCTTCCCTTTTTCCTTTCCCTATGCATGTCCTTCCTTCCCTCCTCCCTTCCTTCCTTCCCCCACATGACTTTCGGTGTTTTCTTCTTTGTCTCCTTTTTTGCATCTTCCCTTTCTTCTTTAGTTTCTTCTTTGTGTCTTCCTTTCTTTCCTTCTTTCTATGTCCTTTCCATATTTTCTTCTTTGTGCCTTAGCTCTCTAACCATCCTTTTTGCTTTTGTCTTTTTTCCTTCCTTGTGCCCTTGGTCTCTCCCTTTTCTGTTGTCCTTCTTTTCTTTCCTTCCTTATGCCCTTACTTTCTTTGGTTGTTTTTCAGTTTTCATATGAAAGGCCTGTCCACTATATTTCCCAGAAAACACTTTTGCTTTTTTCCATTAAAAACATGTAGAAACCCTCTGTGTTAATGTGTTGAATGGGCTTAACTGTAATAAACAAAGTGGTGACTCAGCCATTCCATGTGCATCCAGGGAATGAATATGTGCTGAAAATGGAGTTTTAGTTAAAATAAAGTTTATGCAGCAGAATAATTTAAACAAATTTAGGTGACAGTCACTGAGACAGTAAGAACTACTGCATTGGATTTGGAAAAAAAACAAAAAACTTTTAACATTTTTAAACACAATTTTTAAAATCCATTTCTGCTCCATTTTCCACTTTTATACAGTTCTGTGACAGATAGGAAACTGGAGGACTATTTTCACCAACATGTAAGTTTTTACCAGAATGTTTGGATATAGTGAACAGTTTGATTAGCAGAAGAGACTGAATTTAAGAGCAGAACAGTGCTGTGCAAAACCTTTGAACCATTTTTCATTCCTGTATTCTTTGCATCAGAGCGGCCAGAGTCTCTTCTAATGTTTTAAAGTACTGTTGATCAATATTACTCCTGGCTTTCTAAACTTCCAACCGTAGCTCCTTTTCCATGCATTTTCCGTCTATTCCCTCTACCTGATTATGACTGCTTATAAATGTGCATCTCAATAAACTGGAATATATCCTAAATTTAAATTGTTTTTCAGTAATTCAAGAAGTGAAACTCTTATATTACATAGACTCGTTACAAACAGACTGATACATTTCAAGCATTTCTTTTAATTTTGATACGACTTACAGTTAATGAAAACCTAAAATTCTGGAAATATCACAAAAAAACTAATGTTTTGATTCATAAATACAGGTCCTTCTCAAAATATTAGCATATTGTGATAAAGTTAATTATTTTCCATAATGTCATGATGAAAATTTAACATTCATATATTTTAGATTCATTGCACACCAACTGAAATATTTCAGGTCATTTATTGTCTTAATACAGATGATTGTGGCATACAGCTCATGAAAACCCAAAATTCCTATCTCACAAAATTAGCATATCATTAAAAGGGTCTCTAAACGAGCTATGAACCTAATCATCTGAATCAACGAGTTAACTCTAAACACCTGCAAAAGATTCCTGAGGCCTTTAAAACTCCCAGCCTGGTTCATCACTCAAAACCCCAATCATGGGTAAGACTGCCAACCTGACTGCTGTCCAGAAGGCCACTATTGACACCTTCAAGCAAGAGGGTAAGACACAGAAAGAAATTTCTGAACGAATAGGCTGTTCCCAGAGTGCTGTATCAAGGCACCTCAGTGGGAAGTCTGTGGGAAGGAAAAAGTGTGGCAGAAAACGCTGCACAACGAGAAGAGGTGACCGGACCCTGAGGAAGATTGTGGAGAAGGGCCGATTCCAGACCTTGGGGGACCTGCGGAAGCAGTGGACTGAGTCTGGAGTAGATACAGGTCCTTCTCAAAATATTAGCATATTGTGATAAAGTTCATTATTTTCCATAATGTCATGATGAAAATTTAACATTCATATATTTTAGATTCATTGCACACTAACTGAAATATTTCAGGTCTTTTATTGTCTTAATATGGATGATTTTGGCATACAGCTCATGAAAACCCAAAATTCCTATCTCACAAAATTAGCATATTTCATCCGACCAATAAAAGAAAAGTGTTTTTAATACAAAAAACGTCAACCTTCAAATAATCATGTACAGTTATGCACTCAATACTTGGTCGGGAATCCTTTTGCAGAAATGACTGCTTCAATGCGGCGTGGCATGGAGGCAATCAGCCTGTGGCACTGCTGAGGTCTTATGGAGGCCCAGGATGCTTCGATAGCGGCCTTTAGCTCATTCAGAGTGTTGGGTCTTGAGTCTCTCAACGTTCTCTTCACAATATCCCACAGATTCTCTATGGGGTTCAGGTCAGGAGAGTTGGCAGGCCAATTGAGCACAGTGATACCATGGTCAGTAAACCATTTACCAGTGGTTTTGGCACTGTGAGCAGGTGCCAGGTCGTGCTGAAAAATGAAATCTTCATCTCCATAAAGCTTTTCAGCAGATGGAAGCATGAAGTGCTCCAAAATTTCCTGATAGCTAGCTGCATTGACCCTGCCCTTGATAAAACACAGTGGACCCACACCAGCAGCTGACACGGCACCCCAGACCATCACTGACTGTGGGTACTTGACACTGGACTTCTGGCATTTTGGCATTTCCTTCTCCCCAGTCTTCCTCCAGACTCTGGCACCTTGATTTCCGAATGACATGCAGAATTTGCTTTCATCCGAAAAAAGTACTTTGGACCACTGAGCAACAGTCCAGTGCTGCTTCTCTGTAGCCCAGGTCAGGCGCTTCTGCCGCTGTTTCTGGTTCAAAGGTGGCTTGACCTGGGGAATGCGGCACCTGTAGCCCATTTCCTGCACACGCCTGTGCACGGTGGCTCTGGATGTTTCTACTCCAGACTCAGTCCACTGCTTCCGCAGGTCCCCCAAGGTCTGGAATCGGCCCTTCTCCACAATCTTCCTCAGGGTCCGGTCACCTCTTCTCGTTGTGCAGCGTTTTCTGCCACACTTTTTTCTTCCCACAGACTTCCCACTGAGGTGCCTTGATACAGCACTCTGGGAACAGCCTATTCATTCAGAAATTTCTTTCTGTGTCTTACCCTCTTGCTTGAGGGTGTCAATAGTGGCCTTCTGGACAGCAGTCAAGTTTTAAAGGCCTCAGGAATCTTTTGCAGGTGTTTAGAGTTAACTCGTTGATTCAGATGATTAGGTTCATAGCTCGTTTAGAGACCCTTTTAATGATATGCTAATTTTGTGAGATAGGAATTTTGGGTTTTCATGAGCTGTATGCCAAAATCATCCGTATTAAGACAATAAATGACCTGAAATATTTCAGTTAGTGTGCAATGAATCTAAAATATATGAATGTTAAATTTTCATCATTACATTATGGAAAATAATAAACTTTATCACAATATGCTAATATTTTGAGAAGGACCTGTACATCCAGAGCCACTGTGCACAGGCGTGTGCAGGAAATGGGCTACAGGTGCCGCATTCCCCAGGTCAAGCCACTTTTGAACCAGAAACAGCGGCAGAAGCGCCTGACCTGGGCTACAGAGAAGCAGCACTGGACTGTTGCTCAGTGGTCCAAAGTGCTTTTTTCAGATGAAAGCAAATTCTGCATGTCATTCGGAAATCAAGGTGCCAGAGTCTGGAGGAAGACTGGGGAGAAGGAAATGCCAAAATGCCAGAAGTCCAGTGTCAAGTACCCACAGTCAGTGATGGTCTCGGGTGCCGTGTCAGCTGCTGGTGTTGGTCCACTGTGTTTTATCAAGGGCAGGGTCAATGCAGCTAGCTATCAGGAGATTTTGGAGCACTTCATGCTTCCATCTGCTGAAAAGCTTTATGGAGATGAAGATTTCATTTTTCAGCACGACCTGGCACCTGCTCACAATGCCAAAACCACTGGTAAATGGTTTACTGACCATGGTATCACTGTGCTCAATTGGCCTGCCAACTCTCCTGACCTGAACCCCATAGAGAATCTGTGGGATATTGTGAAGAGAACGTTGAGAGACTCAAGACCCAACACTCTGGATGAGCTAAAGGCCGCTATCGAAGCATCCTGGGCCTCCATAAGACCTCAGCAGTGCCACAGGCTGATTGCCTCCATGCCACGCCGCATTGAAGCAGTCATTTCTGCAAAGGATTCCCGACCAAGTATTGAGTGCATAACTGTACATGATTATTTGAAGGTTGACGTTTTTTGTATTAAAAACACTTTTCTTTTATTGGTCGGATGAAATATGCTAATTTTGTGAGATAGGAATTTTGGGTTTTCATGAGCTGTATGCCAAAATCATCCGTATTAAGACAATAAAAGACCTGAAATATTTCAGTTAGTGTGCAATGAATCTAAAATATATGAATGTTAAGTTTTCATCTTGACATTATGGAAAATAATGAACTTTATAACAATATGCTAATATTTTGAGAAGGACCTGTATTAGTTACGGTCTCCACAATCATAAGTAGGCGTGCAGACTTGACAGCTGCTCAACAGAACATGACTGAGACCCTTCACAGGGAGACTAAACAACAAAAGGTCAAAAGGTGTGAATCAGCCCCAAAATCTTGAATGCACTTTGCTTCACAATCCTCCCAAGGTCTCAGTTTCCTACCACAGTTTTTCCTTCCACTTAACCTTCCGTAAATATGCCTTCAGTAAACAGCCAGCCTCTTTAGCAATTACCTTTTGTGGCTTACCCTTCTTGTGAAGGTTGTCAGACTTCTCTGTGATTGTTTAGGCCAAAACTAACATGTATCACCAAACGTGTGTGATTCAGATTCTCTGAAAAAACAGAATTTTGAGTTTTTTATTAGCTGTAAGTCAAAATGAATAAAATAAATCATTGTCTATATGAAATAATTTTTATTTGCATCAGTTAAATTACTGAAATAAACTTTTAGTTGGTATTTTCATTTAATGAGCTTCCCCTTCAGTACATATGTCATATAAAACTGAGGAAACCTGAGAAATAGAACACACAAATAGTGTCAGTCCTAAAAAACAAAATTAGGTATCTGAAAGTTGTGTTTTTAGGAAACCAGGAAAAGTCCATAAAAGACTTGAATAATAATCATCCCTCAGCTAATTATCTGCTGTATGCCAACGTTTCAGCTCATATCTTTGTGGGAATCACCTTATTGGTGCTGAAATGCTACTTCCTGTCAAGTTTTTGCGTGTTTTCTACAGACAGTGCAGCTGTTTCTTAGTGTTGATTTGCTACATTTTCTAATATGTGTAAAAAAGACTGATTAATACCCTGAATTTGGAACCTTTTATTCTTAAATGACTAAAAGGTCAATGTAAAAGCCAGGTAATTTCTGCCAAAGTTTCAAGAAAAACATGAAAAGATTTGATAAAGTCTGGATAACTGTTTAATTAAGACCACTTTAAGGAAATTAAATAGAGAAAGTTTCATGTAGTGTTGCAACCGGAATGCCGAAAGCTACAAATATTTAGAAAAGATAACTAGCAGATATTTTATACAGTTGCCTCAGATAGTCCATCATTAAACATGGCAGAAAGACATGCCTTTTAATCTTTATTTTGTGCTCAAAAGAATGGATACAGTTGAGAGCAAGAAGAAGAAAAGAGGGCAAAATATTCAGTGTTGTCAGACCTTAATTTGTGCTATCAAATTGCAATAAAATCCAAAAGGACATACAGGTCCTGAAGTGACTTAGGAGAAAAGAAATTGTGCCAGATTTATCGTTGATATCTCTGAGCTACAAACTGACTAGCAGTGGGAGTTGCTGCAATATGAGCATATTTTTATCCTTGTGCAGTGTTTGTCTTTTATTACATTGCTTGGAATATAACAAACCAGATCGATTTCCTTGCCTGATATATTTCAGTTTAGTTGCTCTCGCGTGACCATCAGATGTACAACACTAAATATAAAGAAAACACTGGTGTCAAACTTTAGTCCTCAGAAGCTAGTGTCCTGCATGATTTAGATGTTTCTCTGGTTCGAAACACCTGGATTAAATAAATAGGTCCTCACCCTGGTCATAAGAACTTGGTAACAGGCCAAAGAGGTAAATTAGCCATTTAAATCAGGTGTTTTGGCGACATAACTTCTAAAACATGCAGAACCCTGTCCCCTGAGGACCCCTGCCTTTGTTCATACAGTGCATTTACATGGTCTGCAGCTGTTTCCTCTGTGGTCAGCTTTAGCGGAGCACATTTTACCTCATCTCTGTAGCTTGTCTAACGACAGTGTTTCTAATTTATGGTTGGTGTAATTTTGCGAAGGAGTTTACAGCAGGGAGGTTGCACTGAACAATAAAACCATCTCGTAAATGAAAATAAAGGCGAGAGGCTGGTTCGAAAAAATCTCATCTCCACAGAAAATCGGTGCAAAGGGTCCACTGAGAAACACCTTGATATTGAGACCTCCAACAATATTCAGAAGACGAGTGAAATCCTCCTTCAGTCTTTCTGATTTTTTCTTAGCCACGTCATCCATGGCTCCACAGTATATAATAAGGTTTTCTAGAGACGGGCGCTTTTCTGTCATTGCAAGAATATTCTCTGAGATATCAGAGACCACGTTACTGGTACCAATCATAACTTCTGTGTTTTTCTTGTTGCAGAAGTTTTTAATCCCATCCACAGCTGTGTTGGCCACTATTAGGGTTCTTGGTCTGGTGGGGCGCTTTTTCTTTGGCAGCTTAGGAGAAGACTGTTTAGAATGAAGGTTGTTCTCAAACCTTTTATTGTTCTCAGAAGATGGATCATTTTCCTGGTTTTCATTCTGTAGTGGAGCAAATCTGTTTTTGAGAGGAATTCCATTATTTCCAGCTGTCTCACTTCTATCAGTTGTTGTGACAGCAGCTCGCTGTCAAAGTCTCCTTTTCCCAGGGGAAACGGGGACATTTCTCTGTAATTCTGGCCATTCTAATTTATTTAATTGATGAGATCTTCCAGTGAGTCGTCCACCTTGATTTTTTGGGCATGCACCTAAAACATGCCAGGGGGGTCTGCTGGTAGGTTTATTCTCAGTGTTCTGATTGCTGGCTGAGTTGTTGAGCTGGCTGTCACTGTTTGGGATCACAGGCAAAGTTGAATCATCGTTGAATCATCGTTGTACCCCATATTCACCTCCATGTTCACTTTTAGTCGATTAATTTTCATCTCCAAAACAGTCAATTTCTGTAAACGTTTGTCGAAGTCCTCTGTGGTGAAAGGAGGCATTTTGTGCTGATTAGCTGGCGTCAACTTGTCCTTCTTTCGAGTTCGATTATAAAAACATCAAAATCCTTTAGAAAAAATAAAATAAAAATAATAATAATCCTTGGGGGTCGCTGGTAAGAAGTAGTTTTAGTTCAATATTTCCGTAATTTTGGCTAGGAGATAAAAAGTTAGGAGTAAAAGAATGCAAGCAAGCAGGGAGCTTAGGAGAAAAGCGTCTGAGCAGGCAGAGAGGCAGTACTCTGGCTTCTTCTCACAGTGTAAAAACATGACTGTTTGGTTAATTGGTCTCTCTAAATTGCCCTCAGGTGTTAATTGGTGTGTGCATGGTTGTTTGCCCTGCGGTGGACTGGCGACCTGTCCAGGGTGTACCCTGCCCCCATGCTGGAGATAGGCACCAGCTCCCCCACGACCCACTATGGAAGAAGCAGGTATTGATGCGTGCTTATTATATAGCATGTCTGCATGGTATAACTTTGCTTTCACATTCTGAAAAAAATTAAATCCTCCTCTGACTGTTGTGGTGTAACTGGCACCCTGGTTGATCTTCTGCAGAGCCTTCAGGGGCAACATTTAGATAGATCATGATGGTGCATATATGTAGCATTTGCAAATAATCTATAAATAATTATCTACCATAGTTGTTCTCTGTTGTCAGTAACCTTAGGTCTTAAACTTAAAGAATGTTTGTGATTTACAAACTGTTTCACCTTATTTTAGCTTTGCTGAACGATGAAATATAACCGAAAACCCGGTATAACCACATATTTGTTTTCCCATAAGATGTTTATGTTGTTTTCTTGAGAAAAATATTCTTAGACGGGTTGGCCGTTACTATACATTCAATTGCCAAGCAGTTTAAATGTTATTTCTAAGTGGATGTAAGGCAGTAACAATAAAATCATTAGCCTGTTCACCTAAAAGCACTCCTGTTTTGATGCCACTTAAAGCTTGTTTACCTTATTCCTTTGCGTTCCTAAGTGCTGAGTTTACCTGCTGACAATATTCGTAAAAGTTGTCAAACAGAAACTTTTCTATTTCCTTTTTAATGTACACATGTAATAAGGGCATATTTGTATGCAATATACATTTGTTGCACCAATAAAGGAAAACATTTTTATTATAAAACAGAGCGTTTTTAAAAACAAAGTAAGAATTTACAATCTGTTTCTAGTTTTCAATAGTTTTTTTCCTGTCAGATAAGGACTTTAGTTTATGTAGCACCCATTTATTAAAATACAACACTCAGGGCATTTTACAGATGATTCTGTTTCTAATGTTGTAATCCATTGTTGTAAAGGTAAGCCATTAGTAATGTCGAGTGCACCAAAGCAGAGATGGAAGATGTTCAACATTTAGTCACATTAAAGTGATTAATTCTAAATAATACGTATTAGACTTATGAGTAATGACTAACATTTAGTGTTATGTGCTAAATTGCTGCTGATTATATTGTTTTGGGTATCTTTTTGTTTAGACTCTTTGTTTGAGCAGAGATCTTTGAGGTTAGGTTAGGAAGTCTTCTTGCCTACACAACCAAGCTGATCAAACTTCAAACCTCTTGTTTTTTGTTGCACGGAGTGGCAGATGAACAGACAAAATGAATTATGTAGATAAGCACCATGATTTCATCTCAGAAGTCTACTGCAGGCTGTATTCAGCATCTGGCTGTTTTTTTTTTTTTTTTTTGCAAAAGCAAAAGGTGTTTTTAGGAAACAAGCAGTTATATGATGGAGTTTAGGAGTATTATGCGACTGAAGTTGTTTGCAGATTGAAAGTAGAACCACATTTAAACATACACGAGGAAGTACTGCCTCACACAAACCACTGTACATTTTTTTCTTGTTCACAGGGAAGTGAAACCTCTACATGGCTGCAAAGAGAGAGAGAGAGAGAGAGAGAGACACTGCTGGTCATTAGAGCAGCTGCTTCAGTCATGAGAACGTGCTGCTGGATTCACTGCTAATAGCGCATCCCTGGCAGAAGGAGACTGCATCAGTTCAGAGATGGGTTTCGGTGAGGATCTCCGGTGTCCACAGGCCCATGCAGCTGTCATGAGGCTGTTGGACTCTGAGCTTCACCTGATGGAGGTCATGAAGAAGTGGATGGGTCAGCGGGCGAAGAGTGAGCGTGAGTTTTCAGTGCAGCTCCACCAAATGACTGCCATGGCCGAGAAGATGGACCGGCCTCAGACCAGTTCGGGCCTGGATTACATCAGTCAGCTCAACAAGGTGACGTCCTCTCTACTTCTGTACTGATGAACTGAAACGTCTGGTAGAGTGCATATTATCTTGGGAATCTAAAGATATCAAAAAGATTACCTTAATTTAAAAAAAGGCTTAGTTTAAATATTACTGGTACAAAACTATAAATAAAAATCTGTAAAATAATGTGCATTAATGGTTTTATTACTTATTTCTTCCAGTTTCCTTATTTTATTTTTTCTGTTAATGTGTTCTTGGTTCCACATAATATTGCACTTATTTTGCAATACCATTACGAATTCTGCAAATTCCTCTTACTATTTTATCTACATGGCTTTCAGAATATCTGATGAGCACATTTACATGGATTATTTAAAACACGTTTTGCTATTCAGGTAAAAAATGCATGTGAGCCACCAGAATGGGGATGTAGTCACACCGTGTATTAAACTTAAGGCACTTGGATGTTAAATAGCTTCACTTCTTGAAAGTGGAAACAAGACATTTCATGGCTCTTTGTGCAATCTGCATCCTGTTGCATTCAAATCTTTTTTTAAGCATGTTTCATCCTGAGAAAACTAAGATGGGTGTGATCTCTGATGGTTTTTCCCCACGACTGTCTGTGTCAGTCGTGGGGAGTGCTGGTCTTACAGACAGAGTCCCTCAGTCAAGTGATGAGGAGCCGCTCTGAGGATCTCCTGGATGGGCCTATCAGCAAACTGACACTGCTCATCAGAGACAAACAGCAGCTCCGCAAAACCTATGCAGAGCACTGGAACCTTCTGAGGCAAGAGCTCAACAAGGTGTGAAATAAAACATACACAGAGAGGTGCCTCTCTTACCTCTTTATCAACTTCCTGCTGGACATGTAACTTTCTGGGCTTGTTTTTGTCTAAGAAATGGAGAGAAGTCTAAAATGTGATGTTCAGTGTTCTCACTGCATTAAATGGCATCTGTCATTCTGTTTAGAGCTTTTATTTGTTATTTGTTTTATTTGGGTTCAGGCATGTTGCTCATGATGGTTATATTCATTTTACTGATCAAAAATGGAGAAATGGATGTATTCAAAAAAGAGAAGGCCATGAAGGCAGCCAATTGTTGTTGAAGAGTGTTGATGTTACGTTTAAAATGCTGAACTTGGGCTTAAATTAATAACAATATAGCCACCCAACACCAAAGTAGTGATAACAGCATCTCATAAAAGGAACATTTAGTATTTATGTGGTCATTTTTGTATAGAAGAAGGAAGATTTAGAAGAAATGTTATGAGGCTAGAAGGAAATAAAGAAATTATACTGTGTGTGTGTATATATATATATATATATATATATATATATATATATATATATATATATATATACATATATATACAGGGGTTGGACAATGAAACTGAAACACCGGTCATTTTAGTGTGGGAGGTTTCATGGCTAAATTGGACCAGCCTGGTAACCAGTCTTCATTTATTGCACATTGCACCAGTAAGAGCAGAGTGTGAAGGTTCAATTAGCAGGGTAAGAGCACAGTTTTGCTCAAAATATTGAAATGCACACAACATTATGGGTGACATACCAGAGTTCAAAAGAGGACAAATTGTTGGTGCACGTCTTGCTGGTGCATCTGTGACCAAGACAGCAAGTCTTTGTGATGTATCAAGAGCCACGGTATCCAGGGTAATGTCAGCATACCACCAAGAAGGACAAACCACATCCAACAGGATTAACTGTGGACGCAAGAGGAAGCTGTCTGAAAGGGATGTTCGGGTGCTATATATATATATATATATATATATATATATATAGGGCTGCACGGTGGTGCAGTTGGTAGCACTGTTGCCTTGCAGCAAGAAGGTCCTGGGTTCAATTCCTGACCAGGGGTCTTTCTGCATGGAGTTTGCATGTTCTCCCCGTGCATGCGTGGGTTCTCACCGGGTACTCCGGCTTCCTCCCACAGACCAAAGACATGCCTGTTAGGTTAATTGGTCACTATAAATTGCCCTTAGGGGTATGAATGAGTGTGTGTGTGTGTGGTTGTTTGTGTGTTGCCCTGCGATGGACTGGCGACCTGTCCAGGGTGTACCCTGCCTCTTGCCCATAGACTGCTGGAGATAGGCACCAGCTCCCCCGCGACCCACTATGGAATAAGCGGTAGAAAATGACTGACTGACTGATGACTATATATACAGTACAGTACAGACCAAAAGTTTGGACACACTCAAAGAGTTGTCTTTATTTTCATGACTTTGAATATTGTAGTTTCACATTTAAGGCATCAAAACTATGAATTAACACATGTGGAATTATATACTGAACCAAAAAGTGTGAAACAACTGAAAATACGTCTTACATTCTAGGTTCTTCAAAGTAGCCACCTTTTGCTTTGATTACTGTTCCGCACACTCTTGGTATTCTGTTGATGAGCTTCAAGAGGTAGTCACCTGAAGTGGTTTTCACTTCACAGGTGTGCCCTGTCAGGTTTAATAAGTGGGATTTCAAGCCTTATAAATGCGGTTGGGACCATCAGTTGTGTTGTGCAGGAGGTGGATACAGTACACAGCTGATAGTCCTACTAAATAGACTGTTAGAATTTGTATTATGGCAAGAAAAAAGCAGCTAAGTAAAGAAAAACGAGTGGCCATCATTACTTTCAGAAATGAAGGTCAGTCAGTCTGAACAATTGGGAAAACTTTGAAAGTGTCCCCAAGTGCAGTCGCAAAAACTATCAAGCACTACAAAGAAACTGGCTCACATGAGGACCGCCCCAGGAAAGGAAGACCAAGAGTCACCTCTGCTGCGGACGATAAGTTCATCCGAGTTACCAGCCTCAGAAATCACAGGTTAACAGCAGCTCAGATTAGAGAACAGGTCAATGCCACACAGAGTTCTAGCAGCAGACACATCTCTAGAATAACTGTTAAGAGGAGACTGTGTGAATCAGGCCTTCATGGTAAAATAGCTGCTAGGAAACCACTGCTGAGGACAGGCAACAAGCAGAAGAGACGTGTTTGGGCTAAAGAACACAAGGAATGGACATTAGACCAGTGGAAATCTGTACTTTGGTCTGATGAGTCCAAGTTTGAGATCTTTGGTTCTTTGTGCGGCGCAGAAGAGGTGAACGGGTGGACTCTTCATGCCTGGTTCCCACCGTAAAGCATGGAGGAGGAGGTGTGATGGTGTGGGGGTGCTTTGCTGGTGACACTGTTGGGGATTTATTCAAAATTGAAGGCATACTGAACCAGCATGGCTACCACAGCATCTCGCAGCAGCATGCTATTCCATCTGGTTTGCATTTAGTTGGACCATCATTTATTTTTCAACAGGACAATGACCCCAAACACACCTCCAGGCTGTGTAAGGGCTATTTGACCAAGAAGGAGAGTGATGGGGTGCTGCGCCAGATGACCTGGCCTCCACAGTCACCGGACCTGAACCCAGTCGAGATGGTTTGGGCTGAGCTGGACCACAGAGTGAAGGCAAAAGGGCCAACAAGTGCTAAGTATCTCTTGGAACTCCTTCAAGACTGTTGGAAAACCATTTCAGGTGACTACCTCTTGAAGCTCATCAACAGAATGCCAAGAGTGTGTGGAGCAGTAATCAAAGCAAAAGGTGGCTACTTTGAAGAACCTAGAATATAAGACATATTTTCAGTTGTTTCACACTTTTTTGTTCAGTATATAATTCCACATGTGTTAATTCATAGTTTTGATGCCTTCAGTGTGAAGCTACAATATTCATAGTCATGAAAATAAAGACAACTCTTTGAATGAGAAGGTGTGTCCAAACATTTGGTCTGTACTGTATATAAATATGTATATATATATATATATATATATATATATATATATATATATATATGTATGTTTATATGATATCAGCCCCTTTTAAAGCACATAAAACTCGCCTTGATAAAATCCAACAGCTGTTCAGCTTATCGTCTGACAAATTCATCACTTGCTTCAATATTATTATTTTGTGTACTTACATGTGTGATGGTCTGCAAGAAAAGTTAAAAGTATTATGCCACAGCTTTTCTCTGTTCTTCTCAACCAGAGCTGCAAATTTGTAGAGAGACGGCTAAATTGGGGATGCAAAAACAGACACAACACACATTCAGCAGTTGCCTTCTTGGAGGGGAAATTTTATGGCTCTTTTCCGCATAAATACTAAAACTTTTCCTCTTAAAAAAAAGCAGGTTACATTTTGTTTTCACCGATAAATAGAGCACCAAATGATATCAGTATTTCACTTAAGTTCCTTATGTGAATTGTAAAATGTATTGCTCAGTTCAAAGTCCTCAGTAAAGCGAGGGCCAGTCATGAACCTGGTCATGTAAAACACTTCACTCATCCATTCCACATGGTGCCTTTGAAAAGTTATTTTGTTTTAGCAAGAGTACAACTCACTCCTTGATTACCATGACAGATTTTACAGAAGTTGTCATTACAGACGCTTCATCATCATCCATACAGGTCCTTCTCAAAATATTAGCATATTGTTCGTTCGTTCGTCGTCTTCCGCTTATCCAGGACCGGGTCGCGGGGGCAGCAGACTCAGCAGAGACGCCCAGACATCCCTCTCTCCAGACACCTCCTCCAGCTCCTCCAGGGGGAGCCCAAGGCGTTCCCAGGCCAGCCGAGAGACATAGTCCCTCCAGCGTGTCCTGGGCCGTCCCCTGGGCCTCCTCCCGGTGGGACGTGCCTGGAACACCTCCCGAGGAAGGCGTCCAGGAGGCATCTGGTATAGATGCCCGAGCCACCTCAACTGACTCCTCTCAATGTGGAGGAGCAGCGGCTCTACTCCGAGCTCCTCCCGGATGGCCGAGCTCCTCACCCTATCTCTAAGGGAGTGCCCGGCCACCCTACGGAGGAAGCTCATTTCAGCCGCTTGTATCCGTGATCTCGTTCTTTCGGTCATGACCCAAAGTTCATGGCCATAGGTGAGGGTAGGAACGTAGACCGACCAGTAAATTGAGAGCTTTGCTTTTCGGCTCAGCTCTCTCTTCACCACAATGGACCGGCACAGCGCCCCCATTACTGTGGCAGCTGCACCGATCCGTCTGTTGATCTCCCGCTCCATTCTTCCCTCACTCGTGAACAAGACCCCGAGATACTTAAACTCCTCCACTTGAGGCAGGAACTCCCCTCCAACCTGAAGAGGACAAGCCACCAATATCTCAAAATATTAGCATATTGTGATAAAGTTAATTATTTTCCATAATGTAATGATGAAAATTTAACATTCATATATTTTAGATTCATTGCACACTAACTGAAAAATTTCAGGTCTTTTATTGTCTTAATACGGATGATTGTGGCATACAGCTCATGAAAACCCAAAATTCCTATCTCACAAAATTAGCATATTTCATCCGACCAATAAAAGAAAAGTGTTTTTAAAGACATGCCTGTTAGGTTAATTGGTCACTCTAAAATTGACCTTAGGTGTGTGAATGAGTGTGTGCATGGTTGTTTGTGTGTTGCCCTGCAATGGACTGGCGACCTGTCCAGGGTGTACCCCGCCTCTCGCCCATAGACTGCTGGAGATAGGCACCAGCTCCCCCCGCGACCCACTATGGAAGAAGCGGTAGAAAATGACTGACTGACTGACTGACTGTTTTTAATGCAAAAAACGTCAACCTTCAAATAATCATGTACAGTTATGCACTCAATACTTGGTCGGAAATCCTTTTGCAGAAATGACTGCTTCAATGCGGCGTGGCATGGAGGCAATCAGCCTGTGGCACTGCTGAGGTCTCATGGAGGCCCAGGATGCTTCGATAGCGGCCTTTAGCTCATCCAGAGTGTTGGGTCTTGAGTCTCTCAACGTTCTCTTCACAATATCCCACAGATTCTCTATGGGGTTCAGGTCAGGAGAGTTGGCAGGCCAATTGAGCACAGTGATACCATGGTCAGTAAACCATTTACCAGTGGTTTTGGCACTGTGAGCAGGTGCCAGGCCGTGCTGAAAAATGAAATCTTCATCTCCATAAAGCTTTTCAGCAGATGGAAGCATGAAGTGCTCCAAAATCTCCTGATAGCTAGCTGCATTGACCCTGCCCTTGATAAAACACAGTGGACCAACACCAGCAGCTGACACGGCACCCCAGACCATCACTGACTGTGGGTACTTGACCCTGGACTTCTGGCATTTTGGCATTTCTTTCTCCCCAGTCTTCCTCCAGACTCTGGCACCTTGATTTCCGAATGACATGCAGAATTTGCTTTCATCCGAAAAAGGTACTTTGGACAACTGAGCAATACGGCACCTGTAGCCCATTTCCTGCACACGCCTGTGCACGGTGGTTCTGGATGTTTCTACTCCAGACTCAGTCCACTGCTTCCGCAGGTCCCCCAAGGTCTGGAATCGGCCCTTCTCCACAATCTTCCTCAGGGTCCGGTAATCTCTTATCGTTGTGCAGCTTTTTCTGCCACACTTTTTCCTTCCCACAGACTTCCCACTGAGATGCCTTGATATAGCACTCTGGGAACAACCTATTCGTTCAGAAATTTCTTTCTGTGTCTTACCCTCTTGCTTCAGGGTGTCAATAGTGGCCTTCTGGACAGCAGTCAGGTCGGCAGTCTTACCCATGATTGGGGTTTTGAGTGATGAACCAGGCTGGGAGTTTTAAAGGCCTCAGGAATCTTTTGCAGGTGTTTAGAGTTAACTTGTTGATTCAGATGATTAGGTTCATAGCTCGTTTAGAGACCCTTTTAATGATATGCTAATTTTGTGAGATAGGAATTTTGGGTTTTCATGAGCTGTATGCCAAAATCATCCGTATTAAGACAATAAAAGACCTGAAATATTTCAGTTAGTGTGCAATGAATCTAAAATAGGGGGGACCGGAGGGTGTGAAGGGGGACCGGAGGGTGTGTTCCAACTACAGGGGGATCACTCTCCTCAGCCTCCCTGGTAAGGCCTACGCCAGGGTATTGGAGAGGAGAGTCCGACCGATAGTCGAACCTCGGCTTCAGGAGGAACAGTGTGGTTTTCGTCCCAGCCGTGGAACACTGGACCAGCTCTATACCCTCTACAGGGTGCTCGAGGGTTCATGGGAGTTTGCCCAACCGGTTCACATGTGTTTTGTGGACCTGGAGAAGGCATTCGACTGTGTCCCTCGTGATGCCCTGTGGGGGGTGCTCCAGGAGTATGGAATCGGGGGCCCTTTATTAGGGGCCATCCGGTCCCTGTATGAGCGGAGCAGGAGTTTGGTCCGCATTGCCGGCACTAAGTCGGACCTGTTCCCAGTGCATGTTGGACTCCGGCAGGGCTGCCCTTTGTCGCCGGTCCTGTTCATAACTTTTATGGACAGGATTTCTAGACGCAGCCAAGGGCCGGAGGGGGTCTGGTTTGGGGACCAGTGGATTTCGTCTCTTCTTTTTGCGGATGACGTGGTCCTGCTGGCCCCCTCTAGCCAAGACCTACAGCATGCGCTGTGGCGGTTCGCAGCCGAGTGTGAAGCGGCTGGGATGAGGATCAGCTCCTCCAAGTCCGAGGCCATGGTACTCGACCGGAAAAGGGTGGCTTGTCCTCTTCAGGTTGGAGGGGAGTTCCTGCCTCAAGTGGAGGAGTTTAAGTATCTCGGGGTCTTGTTCACGAGTGAGGGAAGAATGGAGCGGGAGATTGACAGACGGATCGGTGCAGCTGCCACAGTAAAGGGGGCGCTGTGCCGGTCCATTGTGGTGAAGAGAGAGCTTAGCCGAAAAGCAATGCTCTCAATTTACTGGTCGGTCTACGTTCCTACCCTCACCTATGGCCATGAACTTTGGGTCATGACCGAAAGAACGAGATCATGGATACAAGCGGCTGAAATGAGCTTCCTCCGTAGGGTGGCCGGGCACTCCCTTAGAAATAGGGTGAGGAGCTCGGCCATCCGGGAGGAGCTCGGAGTAGAGCCGCTGCTCCTCCACATTGAGAGGAGCCAGTTGAGGTGGCTCGGGCATCTATACCGGATGCCTCCTGGACGCCTTCCTCGGGAGGTGTTCCAGGCACGTCCCACCGGGAGGAGGCCCAGGGGACGGCCCAGGACACGCTGGAGGGACTATGTCTCTCGGCTGGCCTGGGAACGCCTTGGGCTCCCCCTGGAGGAGCTGGAGGAGGTGTCTGGAGAGAGGGACGTCTGGGCGTCTCTGCTGAGTCTGCTGCCCCCGCGACCCGGTCCTGGATAAGCGGAAGACGACGAACGAACGAACGAATCTAAAATATATGAATGTTAAATTTTCATCATGACATTATGGAAAATAATGAACTTTATCACAATATGCTAATATTTTGAGAAGGACCTGTATATGGACCTGCTTCCTGGACGTGACTCTAGAGACTCTTTTTGTTCTGGAAAATTTGTTTTAAAACTACTTCCGCATTTAAAAACAAAAGAAAGGCAGATTGAAATTTCAAAAATATTTTTGATTTCTGGCTTTAAAATATGATGATTTGTTCAGTTTAAGTATGAAGACACAGTTAGCAAAGACTACCTTCCTACCACTTTTATAAGAAATGCAGTTAAGCCACTCTAACATGACTGCTCAAAACAGTTTTTCTATTTAGATCACTGTTGTTCTGTGTTTTAAATACCACAGGCCTGAAATAGAGGAGCAATAAACATGTACAGGAAGTCCAGTCTAAAGCCTAACGGACAAATGTTTTCAGTTCGTTCTCATTTGAAGCAATTAAAGGTCCACAAGGCACCTGTAAGCAAATGATCAATCAAAGTTTTGTGCTAAATATTAACAACGTCAAAGTTATTTAAAACCAACTTACGCAAATTTAGATACACTGAAACATTCTGCAGCCACACAAGTCACCATTTTACAATAATGCGATGCATAGGTTGTCAGTGTGCTGTATTTCACTCCGAACATTTTGTTTTCTTTAAACTCCACAATGTTCTTTTAAATCTTCTCTTTTTTGGGTCAATAAAACATCAATTTACTTGTGCGATGTAGCAAAGTGGCAATACTTTGTGTTTATTTAAAGAATGACTTAAACATTCATGAGAAAACATTGTAGATTGTTTGCCACCACGGATGAAATAAGTGGCTGCTTTGAAATTTGACTCTCCTCTCTTAAACCGAAGCAAAAGAGCACAATGCAATTTGAAACCATCTCAAACCGGTGGCGTGCCCTACTGTCTTTTATTACCCAATTACATCAAGCAAATGAAGTGTAACTTTTTGTAAATCCACGCTGGGCTGCAGCACAAACATTTGTTGGGCCGTTTGCGTAACATGGTGCTATTACTTTGCAGTGCAAAGCGAGCATCACTCTGTGGTTTTACAATAGATAGAGGTTTTTCGTCCTTATTGAACTAACAAAGAGTCAGAGATGCTATCAAAGGGCTTTAAAATGTTGCTACCAGCTACATGGCAAAGGTCAGATCATTTCCTCAAATGTTGTTTCTCAGCTTTCATGTTCCTTGTGAAGAGAAGCACAGCAGGTCTGCTGTCCACTTCCTGTGTCTTGGTTTTGTAGTGCTCACTCTCATTTTACAGAGTAAATCACACATATCACCACACCCAGCTATATTTACTCTGTAATTTTCCAACTTTGCAGATGTCTCCAAAAACACTAAATACACTTTGAAATGTTCACGTTACCACTACAAACTTTATTGGAATTGAATATAAACATAATACAAAGTAGCCCATAAATGTGATGTGAAAGTGAAGAGAATACATGGTTTTGAAAATGTTTGACTAATAATCTGAAAAGTGCAGCATGCATATATATAAAGTGCCTGTTATAAGTCAGTGATTCGATATTTTGTTCATACTGTAGAACCATTAATGGATGTGACGACAGCTGCGAGTCTTTTAAGGTGCGTCTCTACCAGCTTTGCTGTCAGATTGCATGGGGAGAGGTAAACCTCTATCCCCCTCCTTAGGTTTTAAACAACCTCTAACAGATTTTCTTTCAGAATTACCCTATTTTTCACCCCATCCATCCACCCATGTCTTTGAAATAATCCCAAAGCAATTTCTAATAAAGTCTTTTATATTTATGTTTTTTTTAATATTTATAAGGCAGCTCTACTTGTAAAAGTAAAGCTGTTATGCTTTGTCTTGGCACTCAGACAACAGTTTTGAGTACTACACTGCCAGACAGGACAGGTTAAAAAAAACATAATAAAATAATAAAACCTCATCCATTGACTCATCAGCTCTGACCAGCTTCTTGTCCCTGCCAAAGTAAAACATCCTCCCACCATTATGCTGCCACCACTATGCTATAGAGATGTTGTGGTGCGCAGTATTTGTTTTTCTTTCAAATGCATTTGACATTTAGGTCAAACCGTTCAAATTTTAGTCTCAACCGGAACGACTTCTTTTGCATGTTTGCTGTGTCCTCCTTATGGTTTGTGACAAACTACACCCGGGACTTTTTACAGTTTTCTTTCAGCAGTGACTTTCTTCTTGCAGCTCTTCCATAAGGCTGGATTTGTTGAGTCCACTTCTCCCACCTGAGCTATGGATCTCTGCAGCTCCTCCAGATTTACCCTTTGGCCAATTATCTCACATAGAGCTGAGCTCTCTTTACTAATTAGGTGACTTCTGAAAGCATTTAGTTACACTGGATTTTATTTACAAGAATTTCAGTAAAAGGCAGTAAATAGAAACACCCTACATTTTTATTCACAAAAACATTTAAGGCCATATATCCTTTTCCAAATACCAGTAAAATGCATTGGATGTTGTGATTGAAATAAAAAGAATTGTAAAGTTCGGGGCACTGTCGATGCAGACCGAGGTAGTGAAACTGAAACTCTAAAACCAAAAGGAGAGAACAAGTTTTAGAGCCTTTGCATTGTTTTTTTTGTCAGTTTCTGATTTGATTTGGCTTCTTCGGTGTCTGTGAAGCAACTTGTTGTCTTTTTCCAGCTCACTTGCCTTTCAATCTTAGAAAGAAGACCTTTGTTGGGGACCAAACAAACATCTGGTCAAAATCATATGTTGTCATTCATGAGTAAAACTACTTTTTTTTGGTTGGAAAGGTGACCCAAACAGAGCTGGAGAGGCTGAAAAACAGCTACAGGCAGGCAGCTAAAGATGCAGCTCAGGCAAGGAGGAAGTACCAGGATACCAGTAAAGGTGGGTACTCTGAGGATTATTACTTCTCTAACCAGAATCAGTTTGAAAATTAGACCCCGTCATTTCCCTCTTCTTCTTCTTTTTTATGTTTGTATGCAGATAAGGAGAGAGACAAGAACAGGGAGCGTTTCATAAAAACTTCCATTAAACTGCACGAGCTCCACAATGAGTACGTGCTGTCAGTGCAAGCATCTTGTGTTTACCATCAGCATCACTACAGCCAGATGCAGCCGGCTCTGCTCAGTGCACTGCAGACCCTGCAGCAGGAGATGGTGCTCATCCTGTAAGATTGCATTTAACACAGTCTATGTGTCTGAGGGACTTAAAGGGAATTAGAGACACTCTGGAAATGTCTTCAAACCATCATTTAAACACAGTGGGAATATTTACTGGAGCATTATCAGTCTCTTATACTAACACGTGATTTGTATTCACACACAGATAAGAGTTGAGTTTTACTATTCAATCCTAACACAGTAGGAGTATTTGGCTGTTCGAATTCTACTAACTCATGTTTAATTTTGTTTTAAACATTCTGCTAAATCTTTAATTACCAAAAATCAACTCTTATATATATTCTGCTTTGATTTAAAGGACATTCAGTTTTTTAAAGCTGGGTTCTGTACAGTTGTAGTCAGTATGTTACCTGCTGTAGCTAAAGCCTAATTCTGACCACCTAATCTGCTTGACTGTGCGCTGAACCACAAAACCTGCTTGATGTCTGTCATCTGTACCCGCTACTGTCTGCTAGCCGTCTCTGCAGACCTCTGCGTGCAGCCCACATTCCTATGATGGTGTGGGCTGTGCCAGTAGGGAAAATATTCATTTCAGTCAGTGGGCGGTACCAAACACAGCAGGTCAGGAAAACAACAGTCAAATCATACAGAGAAGAAGAAAAACAACAACAAAATCTGTTTTTAAAGAAATGCTATGCAGAACTGCTGTTTTCCCAGTGTAGAAGGTTTATCTTTCAGGGACAAAAAATAAACAAAAACAGCACAACTTTTCTTTTAAGAATTCATTTTACTCTTTCTTTTTGGTTCTTTTCTTCTTCTTATATCTTACATCTACATTTTCAGGTGCTAATAATATATTGCTTTTACTGGTACTGAAGTTGAACTAAGTAATAACAGTCCATTGTAGTCTAATTAAGAAAGCTGGGTCATTGGTGTAAGAGCAGCTATAGTCCAAATTTTCTATTACTAATAATGTTTGGTTTTTTGCTGGTAATCCTTCTGATAAAACTAAAAATCTATGAAAAAGTAATGAAATCATGCAATTAGGTGCAGGGCTAAGCAACACACAAGAAGAAAAGATTTTGCAAGAGTGCGGTGGAATCCTGGGGGTGCGAATATATAACTGTGAGTGTGTGTGCAAGAATTAGACTGTCAACACAGATGGAGCGCCACAAGACTGGTGATACCTGAGCCACACCTTTAATGTGTCCCTTAAAACCAGAGCACATTCCCCTGGTCTTTATAGCTGGAGGTGGTCTATTAAAATATTACTTTTAATGGAAAATACTTTTTGTGAACAGTAGGTCATTCTGAAAAGGACGTCGCAATCTCCCTCAACTGTAGACCTTGTTCTGTAAATTATATTCTCTGACCTGTCGTTGTCGTCTTCGTTTATCCAGGACCGGGTCAGAGGGGCAGCAGACTAAACAGGGCCTGTATTTAATGTAATTTTTAGAGGGAGTTGTGTTAAATTGCTCAAAACTTTGTACATAAAACAGGCAAATGTAAATTTTTAACTTAACAGCTTGTATTTATGTAAAACTAAAATGTATTAGGTGTTTTATTCAGTATTTTTATGGCTTTTTTATGCAAGGACTCCAATAACTTAATGTAAAACTTGCTGCTGAAGACTATCAGGTTAAACAGTAACTAAGGTAGAAAAACATCATCTCAGAACCCCATGAATACTTAAATTCACGACATGCAACATGCTTCTAAAAAATAGGGCAAAAGTAGAAAGTGTGAAGCCTTGAAAAAACCCTTTATTCTGTCATTGGTAGTCTTTGAAATAGGATAGAGTCGGAGCTTTGGAGCCGCTGTTTCTTCTGTTATAACCTTTGCTCCTCCCTTCTCTTTCTCTTGCTCATATGTCCTGTTCAAATCGGACTAAAAACTGTAAAAAGGAGAAAGTTTGTTTTTGGGAGATCAAAGCAGATCTGATTCATGACCAGAATTACTGTTTGGGAGGTTATGTTTCGAATTTGCTTTGGCAGATGAGAGCTTTCAGAAGGCAGACACCCTTATGATCACTTCTGAGAGGCTTCAGGAAAAAATTGGAAAAGCTGGGACCCCTTTGAAAAGTATTTAACCATCTTTATAAAACTCAATAAGGCAGGGATTCCTGAATGGCTGTGATGCACATCACAGGTTGCTTTGAACATGAGTGGAACCTTAAGTTCAGAATTAAACATCCAAGAATGCTCCAAGTTTGACTCTTTGGGGGGAGTAGTAGATGTTTGTCCACTTTATTTGATACTTCTGCTCCAATGCACACTGTTAACAGTCTTAAATAATGGAAATTGGTCTAATTTTAATATAAGTATACATGCAATCAAGCCTGCATCATAAATGAAAATTTCTGAGGGCAGTTATGGTTAAAGGGAAAAGTTTGCAACAGCCCTCCTGTTGGCTTCGGCCTAAATGACAGAAACTTAAGCTCAACCTGATCTAAAGATTCAAAAGGTACTTGTAATAGCACATTCAAAACAGTTGGGAGATCCCATGGAGGCAATATCTGTTTAGACACAAGTTGTAGCCTGTGAGCACCCTTGAGAGCACCACTCCTCTGGTGGTACTATGTCTATCGTACCCTTGTGCAACAATGAGGATATTTACAGAAATATACATATCTACAGAAATAGGAGCTTCAGAGGGCTACGCTGGGGAGCATGGTGAGAGTCTGAGTGAACAGTTGAAAGAAAACCAAATTTCAGCTTTTTGGTCTACATGTAATATTTTATGTGTGTTGGAAAATGTGCTCTTGTTATTGTCCACGACTCGATATAACCACAGTGGAAAAAAGATCACGTTGGTGCTACAAAAGACTTGAGTGGGGTGGAAGTTCACTTTTCAACAGGACAGCAAGTATTATGAGAATCTGTTGCAAGACTTGAAGGTTGATATTCACATATACTTAAAAACATCTCCATCTCCTGATGTACAAAGTTGAGGAGACATGCCCCAAAAGAGTTGAAGATGTAACTGCAGCGAAAAGTGATTATACAAATTATTGTTTCAGGGGAGCTGAATACAAATACAAACAACTATTTTCAGATTTTTATTTGTAAACAAATTCTTTATAGACATGTATCATTTCTTTCCGCTTTGATATAATACACACATTTGTATCATAAAATCCAAATGTGGTGGTGATAGGATGGCAAATGGGAAAATTTCATGGGGGGAATAACACTTTTGCAATGTACTTTTACTAATCTGAAATTATAATATTGTCTAAAGAAAATGTAGTTTACAAGAGGCTTGAACATGTGTATCAGTTTTTAACAACTCTCCGACTTCTTCATATCCAGGAAAGAGATCCTGCAGGAATTCTTCGACATCTCCACCCTCCTCCACCATGAAGTGGTGAAGATCCACAGTGAGATGTCATCTGCCCTCACAGCCATCGATCCTCACAGAGAATATGAGAGCTTCATCCAACAGAACCGGTATGCAGAAGCAAACCCCTTTGCAGCATTGATATCATGAACCATAGAGGTGAATGTGTGAAGTTTGTGTGTCTGATCGTAGGTCTGTGGGTGAGATTCCTGTTTTTGCAGATTTTGACTGCATCCTCCTAGAGGACACTGAGATGCTGAACCCCAAAGAGATCGAGCTGAATGACCTCACTCTTGAGATGATCCAGCACAAGTGAGAACAAAAAACACCATCTCATTGGGATATCACTTGTCCAGTTTCCCCTGTTATTATCTCAATGACTTCCTCTTCTTCTTAACTGTGTACTTTTCTTTTAAACACCTGCTTTACTTCCCCTATTTCCTTATGGTGCTTCTATGCTTTAGGCTGACTGCAATCGAAGAGGAGCTGCTGGACCTGGCAAAGTCTTTGAGCTCTCAGCAGATGTCTGTGGACCAGCTGGAGATGGAGCTAGAACAGGAGCAGGAGGGAGGCAAGAAAGGCCAGAGGTGAGGAGACCCAATGGCATCAGTAGGCATGTGATGTTGTGTTCACACAATAAAGTAAACCAAAACAACCTTTGGGAACCGTGGAGATAAATCACTGATGTTTTACCTCCACTTTGCCCCTGTGTGCAGTCCTTCCCAACAGAAAAGTTCAGTGTGCTGTTGGCTGAGCGACTGCTTTAAGGCAGCCTGGTCTCAGGAGGCAGCAGCCACCTTATTAGTAATAATAATTCAGTAATATGCATAGAGTTATTGATCTCAGTTCCCTCATTTTTCTTGGTTGACAAGGCTGTGTAGAGGTGTTGGAGGTTTGATCCAGTCATTAATAAAGTTCTGGAAGACAACAGGAAACAGAATGCTTATTTGCAAAAAACTGACAATCATTAAAGACAGGCAGCGCATATAGTGTTTTGGAGGTGTTTTCTAGGTAAGTGGAGGTCATGCTGCCCTCTGGTGAGATTTTCAGAGAAACATTTTGTAAACCAGCAGGACAAGCTGTTTCAAGCTGACCTGCAGTGACCTTTTGTAGCTGTCAGACTGAATGCTCCCCTGTTCAGACTCCCAATATTTCAGTTCAGCTTGTTTCTATCGTGAACATTCATAACAAATGTCATCTCAGGACAAAGAATTACAGTTGTTTTAAATACTAGTTTAACATCCCACGTCAGATCCCTTGCTGTTTTAAAAGAAATGATAAATGTCAAATAATTTACTAGTAGGTGATGTAAAGTAATAGAAAACCATTAGACCCTATAGTCATGACATGCATACTGCTGATTATCTGTAATTGGACCATTAATTAAAAGAGATGTGTTTAAAATAAAAACAGCATGGAGTTCAATTAGTGAGGTCATCATTCTGTGAAGAAACCCATGGCCATCCTTTAACGTCAAAGGCAGTAAATGTTGAATTTGCTAATAATAGGGCATTCTTTGCTGAAAGTCTCTGTAAAATGGATTGTCCCAGACATTGTTCAGAAGAACTGTGCACTTTAAATTAAGAATATGATTAGAGAAGAGGAAATCTGTATGAAAGTTCAGAAAATTACCTTAAATGCTTTAAGATTGAAACCAAAACCTGAAACACGGAGACGGAAATGGAAAAGTTCCATTTGAATAGATCAAAGTTGAGTCAAAAGGGCAAAGACTTAGCAAAGGATCAGCTGCAGGGTTATCGAAATAGGTCCATCTCTACTTGTACTAACAATTAGAAGATGCTTGTGTGAAGCCAAGGTATTAGCAATGAGCTCCTGCAAACTGTCATTGTTGAAACAATGGGCTCAAAAGGTTACAATTTATCAAAGATAGTCCATGTAAGGGATGTTTCTCCTACTATAGTCTCACTCGTAAACAAGCGGCATCTTGGTTCCAGAGCAACAAGATCAACGTTATGGACTGGTCAGTCCAATCTCTGAATCTTAATCCAATTCTAAGGTAAAACCAAGAAATGCAGAGAAACTGTGAAATGCAACCCAAACAAATCCTGGGTGGGAATATCTGTTCACAGGCGCCAGAAGCTGGCCGACATCATGAGGCACAGAAGTTCGCAGAGACACATCTAAATAGTAGTTCAATGATTTACAAGAAATACAAATCTGATGCATTTATCAGGTACAGTCAATGTTTTAATTTGTAAAGAAAAATGCAGACAAACTGCTATTTTGTGAACAGCCTAGTATTAATTTTTCTCACTTATTGTGGAGTGACTGACAAGAATGGAGCTAAAAGTATTATTTATTTCAGCGCTGATTTGATGCTTGCTATGCTTTTAAATCTTGAGAGCACATTATTTTTGTATTTATATGTGTTTTTTTTTTTAAATGCAGTGAGGGAGGGGAAGACTGGGATGTTACACATTGAGTAATTGCATACCATAAGGACATTACTACGTTATTCATTTCTGGAGCCTAAAATCATATCTGATCTGCTCTTGGCAGCACTGTTAATCCTTTTCAGAACGCAACGTTTCTTCTCTGGCGGTCTGTCGTTGCCAAAGTAGTGGGGCAAGGATTGTAGTTTGCAGATAAAAAGAGCTCGCCAGGAGGGTTTGTGTTGGTTGCTTTAAGTTTAGACTGTCCAGCCACGTTTGTCTTGATTCTTGTCTGTTGGAAACCAATGGAAACTAATCCACCCGTCACATCCATCTTTAAGCCACACCAGCTGGAGCCTTTGACTAATTAAAGGTTAACAACACAACAAGTAGGCATGTTCAGCTGTGTCCACGCTTTTAAATGACATGTCTATAGGCACCTGATTATCATAACAGAAAAAATAGGTATTTTGCTTAACTGCCAACCATCTGCATCACAAATGAAGCTCACCACATACCTACACAAAGCCCTTTGCGGCAGCTGATGAAATCTTAGCAGAGCTGCTGACATGATCACTGCTCCAGCACCATCTTCAGTAATTAGGTGGATTTGAGACATTTAGCTTGAATTGTCTGCCAGCAATAACATAAAGACAAACAAACACACAAAGTATTACTGAACATGTTTATTTTTCACTGAGTACATGTACAACAATTAAATGATAGATTTTTCAAAGATTTTAAATGTGAAGTTGTTCTGCTTAAAGTATTTCTTGTACACCCATGTAAATTTGAGATATAATACTTAAAGACTTGTATTCTAGTAACCCCTCCCCCAGTAGTTTATAAAACAAACAACATTTCTGCTCAAAGGCTGATGGCAACTCCTAACATGCACACCAGGATGTTTTTTGTGGTCAGATGCAAACTTGTGGTTGATTTACATGTTTCCGATTAGTTTCAAGGACCATCACACCTGACTTAGCTACAGACGGTGAACTAAATCAAACAACACACTCATTTTAATACTGTTTTCTCTCTCCAGGGTCTATCAGTTCAGCAAGAGACATGCGATGGAAGAGTGCAGGCAGCAGGTTGCTCTGTCTCAAGGTATAAAGGCCAAACTGGAGATTCAGAGACTTCTTCTGAAAGAGAAACTAGACCAGCTGGGTGTCGGAGAACCTCCACATGCCTTGAGGCTGGACATGGATTCTGTTTCACTATTATCCTCATCAAGCCATGTATGTTTTCCACTGCTGCAAGTCTTTGCTTGTTTCCTCTTTCACCAGCTGTAGTGAGCTTTTTCACGCAGGTCAATAAATAGGCAGAACATCTCACTGAAACTATTTAGATGCTTCAGGTAGAGAAAATCTACCAACATTTTGTTCAGAAATGAGTGAGTCTTAATGTAATACCAAGAAGGTTTCATATCTAGCTGAAGTCAAAAACTTTCTGAGAACAAAAACTCACATGGACATGAAGATGATGATCACAACAAAACTGCAGCCTAAGATTTTCAGAAGTAAAATTTCAGAAAACTTCATATAGATTGTATAAAAAAGCAAAACAGAAACAAATCACAGCCTTTGCTGTGCTGCAGATACACAGGATATGTTTTTTATCACCAGGCTGCACTGATTCAACTGCTGTTTTCTTTTGACTATACCTTCACTTCACATACTTCCGTTTACATTAAAGTACATCACCTGCGGCTGTTATTACTGCTGATAGAAAAGCACATAAATCTTTGCATCCATTGTAGCAAATGAAGAAACAGTTGTTTTTTCATTTCCAAATTTCATTACGTCCACAAGGGATATTGTTTAAACATTAATTCTTGAAGTCTACTGGTCTTACTAGAAAAAAATCAATTCAAAATTTTGATTATTCGGTTACCTCATAAGACACACTAAGACAGGGCTTCAGCCAGGCCCCTGAAGGCACCAGAAAACAGAAATGACAACAATTAAAAACAAATGTTTTCTTTTGATTACCTTTTCATTGTTTATTGTATGAAAATGTCCCTCCTTGCACTTTTCTGGTTACATTTATATCGACCATAAGGATTTTCTCGATTATCTTTAGGACAGCATTCATATTCCGGGTAAAAACCTCATGGATGGACTCAAGAACAATCTGACCAGCCTGTTCAGACACAAATCTGAGGTAGGTTGGAATTAATATTTTATTCAGCTGGCAGTGTTTATGCAGCAAATAATAAATATGTTTAAAGGGCCAAACATTTTCACAAGCTGTCTCTAATTATTCTTATTACAAATTCAAGCATCCGTGGACACCAAATAAGGAAGTGTTACATGCAAAAAGTTACAACAAAATGCAGAAAACGAACAAATGTTGGTAACACCTTAGAAATAAAGGCTCACAAACTAATGAGGAAGCCTGAACTGCCTGTAGTTTTTTATCAACTAATACTGAACTGCTGATAACATTATATTAAAGGGACAAATATTAGTCAATGGTTGATTATGAAATCAGCCAGAGCTAAATATGGGACTAATTGCTTATTAATGCTTTATTACTGTATAACTTCTGCTCACATTTGTTTCACTTATTCACTTATTTATAATCAGTAGTTCTTTATTAGGTAATGGTTTACGGACCCTTATCAAACCATTTAAATAATATTTGTCATCTAAACACAATATTTCATAAGTTCATTTATTATTAGGTAATGGTTAATTAACAGTTAAACATTAGTTCATATGTAACGTAATATCGTTTAGAGCCCTTATTGTGAAGTGTGTCTGAAATTTGATGTATTCACTTGGAGAAAAATCAGCTCAATGCAGCAGCAGAAACTACAGCAAACAGGCCCCATTACCGGGGGGTCACAAATAAAAATAACAAATTTAAGTCAGAATAGAAATTACGACTTCAGGCCCTCTATCAGGTGTGACCGGATCAACCTGGTTGTACCAGAATGAATTTCTTAAGATGAGGAAGTGGGATGTCAACTTTTGACATAAGCTGCAGGAAGTTGAAACCATGATGGCTTTGCTCAATTTAAACAAATCTAACATGTATGTTTCCTAAAAAGGACGGAAAACACATGCAAGAATTAAAAGAAAACTAATTAAATTAATCATCATATCATGTCAACATAAACATACCTGCAGCATTGGTTACAGCTTTATATAATTATGGGTGAAGGACATTTGTTCCAGCTGAAGGTATTTTCCTTTTTTTGTCCTACCTGAGTGGAGATTGACTGCAGGGCCTCCTCAAACCTTTCACTATGCAACAAACAATAAATCACTCTGCAGAAACAGTGTCAGAGTTTCACAGGACATCCCCTGGGTGTGTTGTGCTCTGACAGCACGTTACACGGACATTTTAAGGTCAATTGCTTTCAAAACTCCTGACCCACATTGAACTTTACCTCATAAGCAGCAAGTTTACACATAAAATGCTGAGAAACACACTGACTGTAAGCACAAAAAGTATTTTAATAGAACTGTAATAATAAAAATGACTGTCTGCATACTAATAATAATCTGAGCAAATGCTAATATATCTAATGTTATGCACCTTAAATATGAAATGCAGTTTCTGAGTGAGCTGCTCCTTCTCTGATTTACATCACTCTGGTGCCCGGCAGGTATGCACTTTGGAGTGCTTCAACTTTCACGTTTTGTAGACTCTTCATTGAAGTGTCTTTAACTAATCTCTACCAGATCCCTGTAAAAAAAAAAAAAAAAAAGTATATCCTCTGTTTTTGTTTTACTTCCCTAAGATTTCTGCCAACTCTAATAAAAATCCCATTTCTTCCCACTGCCTCTAGGTTCACCCAGTCCTCTCCAGCGTGCAGGAAACAGACCGTCCCCTGTGTCAGCAAGACTGGTACCACGGAGCCATTCCCAGGCTGGAAGTCCAGCAGTTACTCAAGAATGATGGAGACTTTCTGGTGAGAAAGAGTCAGGAAAAACAGGTTCATGTCATCTCTGTGCAATGGGAAGGATCGTGCAAGCACTTCCTCATTCAGAACACGGATGTAAGTAAAAGCCACAGCGCACGTTTCACTTTCTTACATCATTCCATCCCCAATTAATATTGCTTTTATGATTTTGAAAAAAAATGAATTTTTTACATCTTCAAAGTCAATGAAAAATGTGTTTTATTCCTTTTTTATGTAAATAAAGAATTAAACGTGTTTTTTTTTAATGTTAGTAAGGTTTTCTTTATCCTTGTTTGCCCATCAGCTCACCTCTGTGATCCCTTTTCCATGTGTGTCAATAGAATTTGTACCGTCTGGATGGAGAAGGCTTCCACAGCATCCCGAAGCTTATCCATCATCTGCAGTCGTCAGGCCTACCCGTCACCAAAAAGTCTGAGGCTACCCTGAAGAAACCCATACTAAAAGTAAAAGACTGACTCTCACACATACTGACAACAGCTCAACCTATTCCAGTTATTAAAAGTACATGTTGCTTATTTTCTGGGCACGTATAATATTTTTTACAACTTTTCCTAGCTAATAAACTTTATGCTTATAATTAACATCTGCTGCTAACTTCCTGCATAGATGATCTTCAGTCATCCTTTTTCTGTGTTGCCAATAAGCGGCCAAACAACCGTTCAACAAATTCATGCTAAAGAGGAATTTTTTGTCCCTTTTCTGTAATTTATCCAATTACTTTCAAGATTTGTGGGTTTTCTGGCTCAAATATATGAAGATATTCACCCTTTAGGTCCAAAGCTTCAACCCAAATACAGTTAATAATGATGTTTACAAATCATACCTACCTTTTCTGTTGAAGTTCTTTCTCAGTAATCAGCGATCCTCTTTGTAATTCGCTCTCTGTGTCTGCCTTTGGTTTCTAACCCTTGCAGGATAAATGGGTGCTGGAACATGACGATATTATCTTGGGACCCCTTATTGGAAAGGTGGGTACATCTCAGTGATATGATGTGAGCCAAAGCTTTTATTTTGTTTCCCTCAACATTGGCTGCAAGAGATTCCAGAGAAAGTGATGGGAAAAAACAACTTAAGCATTTTTAAGCTTGTTTTTAACACAGATGCACCTCTGTGGTCATCCCACGAGGTTCCCATTTCAGATCTACCAGTTTTTGTGTTCCTGCCACTTCACCTCGAACATTTCAGTTTTCTGTCTCTAGAAAGTTGTTAATAATTTTAGTTTAGCTTGAGAGTTAATTTCTGCACAGCAGAAAGACTATATATGTTGACAGCCTTAGAGGGAACCTCCACAGTGGTCCCACTTAATTATGATTCTTGGATACAGGTCAGTAACACTGCTGGGTATAAAATGTACACCACAGAGAGGCTGGAAAAAAAACATATCTGTGAAACCCCGAACCTTCAAGCTATTCTGTGATTCAAAAGTGAAATATTCATTGTGCTGTATGAGAGGAGCTCATCATCTGTTCTGTGTTAGATATGAAATATTGATAATAATCATCATCAAAGACACTTTACAGGAGTCAAACCAAATTACAAGATCAAAACACACAGGTACATCAAACAAAGTCATAAAAGCAAGACAGACACATTACACTAGACATTACCAAACACAGGACGAGAATAAGACAGGACTAAAAAAATCACACATTAAAAGCAGTTATAACAAGGTGAGTTTTAAGATGTGATTTGAATGTGGTCTGTACAGCCACAGATGTGTATAGGGAGATAGTTCCAGAGGGTGGGAGCAGCTATGGAGAAGGCTCTGTCACCCCAGGTCATGTGCTTAGTTCTGAGTGGTGGAGACAGGAGGTTGGCATCAGAGGAGCGGAGGCTGCGTGAATCAATGTGACAGTGGAGCAGATTGGTGAGGTAGCAGGGGGCTTGGTTATGAAGAGGTTTGTAGGTAAGAAGGAGAACTTTGAAACGAATGCGTCGGGGGACAGGGAGCTTCTGGAGAACCGAGATGATGTAGTCATGGGAGCAGGTGTGGGTGAGCTGACGAGCAGCAGAGTCTTGTATGTATTGGAGTTCATTAAAGACTTTGGATGACAGACCATAAAGAATGCTGTTACAGTAGTCGAGCCTGGAAGCAAAGAAGGCATGAATGAGAATTTCAATGGCCGAGAAGGGGAGTGATGGGCAGAGACAAGCAATATTTTTTAGATGGAAGAAGGCCGTTGTGATGTGATTGACCTGGTGTTCGGAGGACTCCAACTCTAAGGTTGCAGATGTGAGTGGAGGGAGACAAAAGGGTGTTGTCAATGGTAAAACTGAAGTTATGGGAGGTTTTTGTAAAAGATTTGGAACCGATGATGATGAAATCTGATTTATCACAGTTGAGTCTAAGAAAGTTTGAGTTCATCCATGATTTTATTTGAATGAAGCAATTGGTCAGGGTGGAGAGAGTTGGACATCATCGGCATAGCAGTGGAAATGAAGACCATGGCGACGGATGATGTAGCCGAGGGGAAGCATGTAGATGGATTTAGAGAGTATGAAGGGATGTAGGGCTAATTCTGTGGGGGTTATGGATAGAAATGAATATTAAAAACAGATTTTAAGACTCTAAGTAGCGCTAGTAAAACACTCATTGAATATTAATTTACAAACACAATTTTAAATTCTCATGAAGCAAAAATAAAGTAATTCAAAATCTAATCTAATAATTTAAAATTATATTTTTCTAGAAGCCTTGTGATTGAAACGTGCAACTTTTGCAACCCTTTAGACAGAAAAGGGTTTGGCAGTACTGGCAGCGCTAGGAAGAGAAAAGTAGAAAGCAGGATGTTCTAAATAAACTATGGAACAATTGAAATGTTCTCACCAAGAACACAAATAAGCACAGAACATTAAGCTAATTTAGTAACTATAACAAAAAGCCTATTAAAACAAACAAAATTTAAAGTCCATGACAGAACGAGCCAAATGCTGAATGAGTTTAATAAAAATATAAAAATGGCTCTGCAGGGCAACTTTGGAGAGGTGTACAGCGGCCGTTTACGCTCTGATTACACTCCTGTAGCTGTGAAATCCTGCAAAGAGAGCCTGGCTCCAGAGCAGAAGAGCAAGTTCCTGATGGAGGCCAGGTCAGTGCATGTCCAAATGCACACATATAAATTAGCAGCAGAGCCTCTGTGTTACTGATGTACTCTGCAGGATCCTGAAGCAGTATAACCATCCGAACATTGTAAAACTGATCGGAGTCTGCACGCAGAAACAGCCCATCTACATCATCATGGAGCTTGTTTCAGGTAAATGCCATCTCTACATGTTCCACCCCATTCACTCAGCAGCATCATTTACTTAATTTCTTTTTTCTTTGTTTTTTAAACATTTCTAGGCGGGGATTTTCTCTCCTTCCTGCGGAGCGAGGGTCACAGTTTGACGGCTAAGATGTTGGTCAAAATGACTGAAAATGTTGCAGCAGGAATGGAGTACCTGGAGAGTAAGAAGTGCATCCACAGGTTGGTGCTTTACCGATAAATAAATCACAAGAAATCCATCTTGTATCTTTATACTATCAGTTATATTTTTATGCATTTTTGAAACAAGAAACAAATTCTGTAACAATTTAAAATAAGGCTTTGAAATACTTTAGTTTATATCAAGGCAGCACAGACCTTATATCATTCACTGATGATGAATGATGTAAAGCAAGTACTTAATTTAGCCACAAGGACATGTTCCACTCATAATAAATGAATGGTAAAAGGAATGTTTTACTTGACTTGCAACGTTGAAGGAATGTTTATTACATAAACCATAACAACTAATATTCATTCAAACAGCAAAGTTTCATCCAGGTAAATGGGATTTTTTTGTGATTTAAACACTGTCACTGAATGCAAACACCAAATTTTGATTAATAAAAAGCTGAACGTTAAAGGCATCACATCTTGGATGCTTTCACATAACCTCTGGGACCTTTTATCATAATGGACTTAAAGCATTTTACTGTGGGATTTAGCAGAAAACCTGCTGCAATCTTTCTTTTTACAATTTAAAGGCTTCTCCTGTTAGTCATTAAGGTTATGCTTTAAACCTTTTTGTCTTATGTGTGTCACACTGTAGTGACCATCAGTTTTTTCGTCTCTGCTAAGTAGCTGTGACACACCCTGACTTTGTTTGTTAAAGTTCCTGAACAGATAGTGTGAAACTTTAAGATGGAGTGTTATCCATGTTTGCTGCATGTTCCATCGATTTAGCAAAGATCAGAAAGTGTGTCTGCAACATAACACCCTTAAAAGCACATGTTGATTTCTCACTGTGGAATGCTCCTTTCATCTGACAACAAAACCAGACAGAAGTGTTTTAACCAGGGAACTCATTTAGACTCTGCTCCAGCCATCATCACTTGAGTGCAGTTTTTTTTATTGTCGTTTAAGTGGGTTCTTTTTTGAATCTGTAATGTGCAAGAACCATCTGTACTAAGATGGTACAAACAGCAACGTCAGGAATAGATAGTTGAGCTGAACCCGACCATCAAAGCTGGTATGCTCAGAGAAACTCAGCCTCTGCAGGGAAAATCAGTGTGAACAGCCTGCTGCTGGGAGGATCAGACTGGAGTGTTCCAGAGCAAGGCCCTTCTTTACTCCAACTATAGATGAGACGTTGGGTTTATCTTTTACTAGCTATTTAAGATCAAGCCTCTGATTTTAGTATGGATTTATTATAATTTTCTCTCTCAAGACGATAACACATGTAAACTTAACATATTTTAGTGCCACAGTTAAATGGAAACAATGGCAACCATGACAAGAAAAAAGGTTTTGCAGGTTGCTTGACTGAGATGGACCAGATGCAGTTAAGAAACAACGGTTTTATTAATTTGTTTCCAGAGATTTGGAAATAATTACGTCCAAACTGACCACCTGATGATGAAAAGTTAAACAAAACGTAACAATCATCCAGGGCTGTTGAACAGCCCTCAACAAGTAAAAGAAAAATCAGCTTAGCAGCAATTTAGATGTCGGTTAAAATCTAGATATATACATACTCTGTTTAAAAAGACACAACCATTTTTTGTATTGTCTAACATTAAATTAAGCTAAACTTTACCTGTTTTAGGTCAGTTGGGATTACCAAAATTATTTCTATTAGTTAAATGCCAGAATAATGGAAGAGATGATTAAAGAAACTTTCTTTAATTTCAGCTTACATACATTTCTTTAGTAAATGGTAGAATTACCTTTTTAAACTGCATAACTTGAGTCAAACATTTTGGGCTTCCTTTCCCCAACTTCTGAACAGTTTGCTTGAATTTGGACCCATTTCTTCTGACAGAACTGCTGGAACTGAGTCAGGTTTTAGGCCGCTTTGCTCTCACACATTTTTTCAACTCTGGCCACAAATTTTCTGTCGCACTGAAATCAGGACTTAGGGACAGTCACCATTGACGTTGTTGTCCTAAAGCCAGTTTGTAACTAATTTCATGCTGAAGGTCATTGTTCATTTAAAAGACATGTTTGTACTTAAGAATCAACTTCTCGGCTGATATCTTGGCATGTGGCTTTAATGTTTCTGTATCATGTTCTTTCCTAATGACGCAATCTTTTTTGTAAAGTGCACCAATCTCTCTTGCAGCAAAACACTCCTATACCGTAATGCTGACATCCCCCGTACTTAATAGTTGGGATGGTGTTTTCAGGTTTGCAAGTTTACCCCTTTTTCTTTCGCGTGTAATTATGGGTCATCACTTAAAATCTTTTTTTCATCAGATCACAGGATATGTCTCTACAATTTAGGGTCTTTGTCTGAGTGCATTTGCAAACTGTTATCTGGCTTTTCATAATGGTAAATGGTGTCTTGCTCTCTGAGAGGCCTTTCAACCCATGTTGGTACAGGACTTGTCTCACTGTAGATCAGGGGTGCCGAAGTCCAGTCCTCGAGAGTTACTATCTTGCAACTTTGAGATGCTTCCCTGCTCCAACACACCTGAATCGAAAGGCTGAATTCCCTCACCAGCATGTTCTTCAGCTCTGCAGAGGAATGGAGCCATCCATCTGATTCAGGTTCATGTGTGTTGGAGAAGAGATGCCTCTACGAGTTTCAGGATAGTAACTCTCCAGGACTGGAGTTGGGTACTCTCCTACAAGAATCTGGTCTTTTTCTTTTGTTCCAGGGTGGATACATTTCACACCCATAGATGTACATTTCTGAGAAACTGACCTGTTTCTTCCATAAACAGTATGATGGCTGGACATTCCCATGGTGTTTATAATATACATATTATTGTTTAAACATGTAAACATGGCATTTTCAGGCATCTGAATGTTGTACCAAAGGATGGTCCAGATTTGAGTCTCTTCCTGATATCTTGGTCGATTTCATTTGATTTCCATATGATGTCACACAAAGAAGCAGTGTGTTTGAAGTGTGCCTCCATTTAATTCAAATGTTGTGAATTTACCAAATCCGAAGCTTACTAAATCATTCAGTCATCATCTGGGCTTTTCCAGACTCTTTAAAGCTATAGTAATCTCAGTGTATGTATAGTTCTAAATTTCTTATTAATTCAGGCATGATACAAATAGAAGTCATTTTGATAATCCTGACTGACCCTAAAACAGGAAAGGTTTGGTCTGATTTAATATTAGACAATGAAAAAAAAGGTTATGCACCTTTTTATACAGTGTACATAAATATCTGGGTTTATACAAGCAGAACCAGAAGAAAAACAAGGCATGCAAGGTTAAGGTAAGGTAAACAGATGGATGAGACGACCCACCACTAGTAATCTATTAACAGTTTATTTCTCTGTCCCTTTTTTTTTTACTTTCCCTCCTCTTTCTTTCTGTCTTCAACTCCAAAGCATTTAATAATAGTTTTGGATGGTAATACAAAAATGGTGACTCTAATGGTGATCCAATCATTAATAATAAGCAACAAAAATCCATAACCCCTTCTTTCAAAAATGCTCATGTACTCATGCTATGATATGATTTGTTACATTAGTAATGTATTTCCTCCTTATTTTAACCTGCTAAACTGGGCAACAAATTCTAAATGTCACATGTAGTAAAGGAAGAATTTATATTCAATATAGAAAACATAACAAAATCATCCTGCATTTAGATACTGTGTGCTTTTCATGGTGTTATTCTCCTCAAATTGACTTATATTATGTATTTAAAACATAGCATTAATATGATCAAGAAAATCACAACAAAGCAATTTATGAGAGAAATAAAAGTTAATTATATAAAACAAAAAAAATCTAAAATAGCCAAGATTATCAGACCCAAGTTGATTTTTGGAAATATTTTTGCAGAACAAGAGCAGCTCTAGCTTTTCTGATGTGGACTGACATCTAAACCCTTTAAAGATAATAAAATAACCCACTTTATTTTTTTAATCAGTCTGATAACTTTTGTCACAGCACTTCCTTGTATATTGTAATGACAGCTAAAAAAGCACTTTAATAGCAGGAATAAAATAATTTCCCCTAATAAAATGTGATAAAACATTCCCTGGGCTTACTGTAAAGTCATTTCAAAACACAACCATTCAATCCTGCATTGAATTAAACTGAAAAAACTGAATTGTCCAATGAAAATTAAAACAGGCAGCTAAGATCTCAAAAGGTAACCCTTTATGTCAACAAAAGGAGTAAAAAGCGAACCTGAAAAGGTTTAAATGCAGTCAACCCAACATTTCTCTAAATCACTTAGGGGGTAAATCACAGCACAGCCCAATATCCTACATGATTTGCTACTGTTTTGTTCCCAATATTTTATTTCTGCACTGGAGTTATGAGGCGGAAATTAATGTGATGCTGCAGAATGAAAAAGACAGTAGAACAATGCATCCATTTCACTGACTTATTAAAAGATAAAAAGCATTGATTCAAAGTTAAAATGTATCACAATATAGTAATCCATACAATTATACTGAACTATCTTATAATTGTATCAGACTAAAAAAGCAAGCAACTGTGTGCTGTTAGTTTCACTTGATAAATAAAAAAAACATCTTTGGTTTCTTTCCTTGGTTTCAGCTGAAAGTCTTTGTTATTGCAACAGTAGAGTAGGACAGACATTCCAATGTTTCTCCGAACTGAGTTATGCAACATGATCAGGTCTTCTTGACAGTAAAATATTTGTAATTCTGCTTATGTCTGCAAGTGAAGAGTCTGTTGGAATGGTCCACAGTTGTAAACTTTTGTATTCTCCATTTTAAAAAGCAACAGGATTTTTTTTTTTTTTATTTAGACAATTTAATAGATTAGAGAAATTATCTTCAAAAATATCCTGCATAGTTTACTGGAGGAGAAGATGAATTCTACCTGCTGTGGCACCCTTGATCTGTTTTCTTCTACAGAGCATGTTGCTTTTGTCTTTTTTCTTTCTAACTTCAAAAGTACCGCTGTCTTTCAGTGGATTTATTCTGTGTAGTCTCTGCAATGCAAACAGCCCTGATCTTTATATAAATATACACAGAGATATGCATACTCCTAAATGCATATGCAGAACCCCATTTAAATATGGTCATTTAACTGTATCAATGCAGAGAGATGCTTTTTGCACACTGGAGGTACTATATCTTACCAGCAGGTCTGCATCTGCATTCCAGACCTGGAAAACAATCAGGTTCACACACATTTAGGACCTGCAAATATGTTTGTTAATTTTCCCCTCAGAGTCGTAGAGGTTATCTTCTCTGCTAGCAGAATATGTTTTTCGCTCATTTGTGAGATAATAGAGAAAAGGCCGTGATGAGATTCATTTTCACTAGATCTAAGTCTTAAGTCAGTGTTATAGGAAACAGCTATTAAAAGACTTGTGAACTAATTAGAGTGAACCGGTTGTATAGTTTAAAGTATGCTCGCAGAGATGAAAAAATAAACAAAAGAAAATTCAATCAAAAAATTCAGAAATTCAGAAAAATTCTGGGAAGTTAAAAAATGACTGTGAGCTGAGAATTGAGGCATCATGAGGCTTTGGGAGTTGTGGAAAAGAGGAGGAAGAGGTGGGGATAGTAATATCTGGCTGAGTACAATTCACCCAGCAGGAACACATTAGAGCAGGTTTCTGGAAGAATGGCTGCTCAACCTGCAACACAGAATGTCAAATTGTATCCATATAAATCCCCAGAGACATGTTCTCCCTTTTCAGTGTTGTCTGTTCTCTTCCTCTTGTTTCTTCTGCAGAACATTATCTTTCTGTCTATTTTTCACTCCTCATTTATCGGTTTCTTTTTTCAGGGACCTCGCAGCAAGAAATTGCCTAGTTGCTGAACGCAACGTGGTAAAGATAAGTGACTTTGGGATGTCCCGCGAGCGAGATGACGGTGTCTACTCTGCAGAGGGGGGTCTCAGACAGATCCCTGTCAAATGGACCGCTCCAGAAGCCCTGAACTATGGTAGGCCAAAATAATTTCACCCTGGTTGCACTCTGCAAGCTGAAATCTGTCAAAAGAATACACCTGTTCCTTTGCAAATACTGCCCCCTGCTGTTTCTCTCAGGTCGTTATACCACACAGAGTGATGTGTGGAGCTTTGGAATCTTATTGTGGGAGACCTTCTCTATGGGGATGACTCCGTACACGAGCATGAATAACCAGCAGACACGGGACGAGGTGGAGAAAGGTAAAGCCATGTCTCAACCTCCAGAAGGTAAATGCTTGTGTGCAGATAATCCTGAGGAAAACTGATCCTGAATCTTGTTGCAGGATACCGTATGCCTGCTCCTCACGGCTGTCCCGTAGAGATCTGCAGGGTCATGAACAACTGCTGGCAGTACGACCCTAAAAACAGACCAACTTTCAGAAAAATTCGGGCTGAGCTCAGTGCCATACACAACAAAGTCACATGATACGACCCTCTCCATTAGACTTTTTTATCCTGTTTTTTTTTTTATTAGTATCTGTATACTATTTTTATATGTTTAGTTTCTCTCTGATGAAAAGTTAAGTCTGAACACTTAAAGATCCAATAAAAAAAGAAAGTCTATTGATCTTACTGTTTTTAGACTCTTTGTTGTGAAAAATCTGAAGAACTGCTTTTACAGCAGTTTGTTGGGTGGCCAGCTGGGGGCAGTTTTTCTCTTTTTTCAACTATTTCAAAGTTGTCTTCAGCTTCTTTAAGAAAGAGGGTGTTAGATTAAAAAGATGTGAGCACTTCAGGAGCTGATCTACAGTTTTATTGTCCAGCCTTGTTTCCCTGAAAATGTCAGGGGACTTTAGGTTTTTGTTCCCTAAACAGTACAAAAAAGAAATAAGACTCCTAAAAAACCTCCTAAAAAGTGAAAAAACAACAAAACGCTAAATTCAGCTGGGAGCGTTCTGGGCCCGGGTGGCCCTCTGAAGCTCTGCTTTGAGAGTGGGAGGCACTTTGTGAATTTTGAAAATACAGCAAATCTACAGATCTGGTGAGAGGTTTTTATGCCCCCATCCTGAGCATCAATGTTATGAAAAATATTCCCCTTTTTTGTCACTTTTAAGCCATTTCGGGTTTTTTTTGCAGCATTGACGATATCACACAAAAAAGAACACCCTTTCCTCTCAGTGTTTAATACTAAGAACTGTACTAATGTCTCACATGCTCTGTGCAGAACAGAAGACTGTGGTGAAAAATGTTTCATTTATTATTTTTGGCAGGCAAAATTTCTTCAGAAATGGAATGAAGGGCTGAAAAGATGGCGATAAAAGAGAACAGGTTCATAAAAGAAGGAACAATTTTAATAAAATGTTTCAAAAGCTCTTGGCATAATAAAATAAATGTCTGATTAAGATTTAGGAAAATCAACATTATATCACTTTCTTATTTTGAAATGTAAGAATAAAGACAATGGAGCCTCAGGAGTGGAACACTGATGAGAATATAACGTTTAAAAAAAGGTTATTTATGTAGATGACAAAAGAAGCACATTTATCTGGCCCATAGTAAACATCTCTGAGTTTAAGAAAAACGTTTGTCAGCAAAAATTCTGATTAAGTTCTTTTCTAAATACCTCAACATGTTTCATTATTTGCTTCAGCAAAATGGTTTTTCATCAGGCCTAAATTCTGTTTCTCCTTGTCCTTCATTCAGCTTCTAACAAAAATAAAAAGTAAAATTATTAAATCTTTTTTGTTTGATTCACAATAATTTACATTCAGTCTAAAACCAGCCGAGACACAGAACTGGTACAATATAAACCGACGTTTGGCATTGGCATGAGTGACCAAAGGTTTGGCTATAGCAGCCCGGCCGTGTATATTGACCCTGTGGAGCTCCTGACGGACAGTTCTGGTGGAAACAGGAGAGTTGAGGAGCACATTTAATTCTGCCGTGATTTGGGCAGCCGTGGTTTTATGTTTTTTGGATACAATCCGGGTTAGCACACGAACATCCCTTTTAGACAGCTTCCTCTTGCGTCCACAGTTAATCCTGTTGGATGAGGTTCGTCCTTCTTGGTGGTATGCTGACATTACCCTGGATACCGTGGCTCTTGATACATCACAAAGACTTGCTGTCTTGGTCACAGATGCACCAGCAAGACGTGCACCAACAATTTGTCCTCTTTTGAACTCTGGTATGTCACCCATAATGTTGTGTGCATTTGAATATTTTGAGTAAAACTGTGCTCTTAACCTGCTAATTGAACCTTCACACTCTGCTCTTACTGGTGCAATGTGCAATAAATGAAGACTGGCTACCAGGCTGGTCCAATTTAGCCATGAAACCTCCCACACTAAAATGACACGTGTTTCAGTTTCATTGTCCAACCCCTGTATTTCTGAACTTCTTGGATCTCTTTTTGTCAGGATCTTCTAGAATGTGGTAGTAACTGGAGTCCCATCCAAACAGGTACTGGTCCTTAAAGCAGTCATGGCTCCTGATGCCTCGGAGCATGGGGAGCATCCGACCCCAAGGCTGCGGTTCTGGTTCCTCTGAGATGGACAGTAGAGTGATGGGTATAGAGTCCACACTGCTCAGAGTCCCTGAGAGCATTAACCAATAGCACTGGAGCCAGCATAGCATTTTGACAGCTTACTGTGCAGATTCTGTAGTAAAGTTTGTTACAGATGCAGAGCCTCTGTTGAGACCAGCGAGAGGATCCATCATTAGGTGCAAGTTCCAAGTTGTGCTGGCTTATGAATAAAAAATAAAGTAAAAAAACTTTGAACAGTGAACTTTCTTTAAAATATATATACAAAACTTTAACAGATCAAAGCAATAAACTAAATTTTATATATATATATATGGTGGCTTGTCCTCTTCAGGTTGGAGGGGAGTTCCTGCCTCAAGTGGAGGAGTTTAAGTATCTCGGGCTCTTGTTTACGAGTGAGGGAAGAATGGAGCGGGAGATCGACAGACGGATCGGTGCGGCTGCCACAGTAATGGGGGCGCTGTGCTGGTCCGTTGTGGTGAAGAGAGAACTGAGCCGAAAAGCAAAGCTCTCAATTTACTGGTCGGTCTACGTTCCTACCCTCACTTATGGCCATGAACTTTGGGTCATGACCGAAAGAACGAGATCCCGGATACAAGCGGCTGAAATGAGCTTCCTCCGTAGGGTGGCCGGGCACTCCCTTAGAGATAGGGTGAGGAGCTCGGCCATCCGGGAGGAGCTCGGAGTAGAGCCGCTGCTCCTCCACATTGAGAGGAGCCAGTTGAGGTGGCTCGGGCATCTATACCAGATGCCTCCTGGACGCCTTCCTCGGGAGGTGTTCCAGGCACGTCCCACCGGGAGGAGGCCCAGGGGACGGCCCAGGACACGCTGGAGGGACTATGTCTCTCGGCTGGTCTGGGAACGCCTTGGGCTCCCCCTGGAGGAACTGGAGGAGGTGTCTGGAGAGAGGGACGTCTGGGCGTCTCTGTTGAGTCTGCTGCCCCCGCGACCCGGTCCTGGATAAAGCGGAAGACGACGTGTACGAGTATATATATATATATATATATATATATATATATATATATATATATATATATATATATATATATATATATATATATATGATTGAATTCAGGCTTTTTTTAAATTCTCATTTTATTTCTGTTTTCTTCTTCTTTTTTAAATGTGTCCTGTGCAGCAGAGTATCACTCAGAATTGTTGTCCGAGTGCGGGGAGGAAAGCCCTATAGATTTACTGCATGTATCTCTAATAAGTAAATACTGTAAATTGTAGGAATCTGGAGTTTCTTAAACAACGCACTTAATAAAATTACAGTTTAATTGGGTGGGAATCCTAAGTATTTCTGAAAAACTAAAAGTTTATAAAGAGCCAAAGTTAAAGTGCCATACCAAACCGTATTACAATGTGAAAGACAAGGAAAAAGTTTACTATATAATAAAGTTAAGTAAAATACTGTTTTCACTAAGAAGATGATGAAGCTCTTATAATCCCAACCGATTTATTTATTTATTGCTAACAAAGTCATGTGTCATTTCCAGCTAAGATTCTTATCAACAATAACTCCTATGAATGTTGTTAAAGACCACTGAGTTACTCAACAGACTCAGTTCAGATAAATCTGTGGGGTATAATTTTTTTCCACTGAGGATAACGAAATTGCATTTTTATACTATATTATATGTTCACTTTAAGTATTATAAGCTGTTAAACCAACAATCTAATTCTAAATCAGTGCAGAAGCATGTGCATTGTGTCTTCTGCAAATGTTTACTGGTTTACTGGTTGAGGATATTTAAAAAAGATGAAGTCACTAACAAAGTGGTCCTCTGTACAATATGGCTGTATTAGAGTTACAACCGTTTACAAAAAACAAATAGTTTTTTTTGTTATATACAGATTTATTTTACTAAGCTGGTGTTGTCTCACAGGAAAACTTTGTAAACTTGGTATCGACAACTTGATCAACTAAATGCAACATACCAATGTATTATCAGCCAAGGCTGAGATAACTCTGTCAATGAGGCAAAAAAAGAGCCATATAGGTAGTTTTTATAAAAACCATACTGATGCACATAAAGAATTGAGTTACCTGTTAAATGAAAACAGCTAACCTTTTAAAATGAAATAAATTTCTTGTAATAATTTTTAAACATGGAAAAAGATATATTGCTCTATAACTATTAAAACAAGCTGAATCAACTGCTAGAACAGGAATAATAAATAATAAATACTGACATCCTAAATCAGTGAATGAAAATGTAAATGAGCATGGACGAAACAAATATATACTAAAACTGTCCCCTTAGAGTCTTTTTTCTCTTTCAATATACAACTTTGCATTTCTTGAGTCACATACACCCTCTTAAATCTTGTGACACACTTTTTTTTGTCCTTCATGAGGTTTATTTATATTTTAATCCAAATACGCTTCACATCACCCACAACATGTATTTTATGGGACTGGACTGTAACTTAAGGTCTTGATCCGTGACGTAAAATCATGAAAGCAGAAAGTACAGAACAGAATAAACATAGATACAGTTGGCTGAATTAAAAGGTTATGTCCAAATCTGCCACACAAGGTTGGGAGACTGGCCGCAACATGAATATGATAGTTCGATTCAACTTTTTACCTAAATAATGCAAGCAAATTTAGGAATTTAAGTCAGTAAGATAATAAGAACATAAATATCACACAGGTTTTTAACTTTATCGCCTCCACCTATGGGGTGGAGGTATGTTTTTGTCGCCTTTGGTTTGTCGGTCCGTTTGCAAAACATCTCAAAACACTATAAACAGGTTTTGATGTAATTTTCAGACACGGTGCGCATTGGGATAAGAAACCAATGATTCGATTTTGGTGGTGATGAAGAGTACCATCTGTATCCAGGATCTTTTTAGAAGGACCCTTTATTATTGCCAGACCATGGTGTGACAACTTGAGTTCCCAAATGGTTCCTCACCCTGTCAGCAGCTGACATGCAGTGACCTTGGTGGAGGTCTGCGGTCTCTGAGTGCTTTTCTAACTCATAAAAGAATTAGCCTTTTTGGTTTCAGCTAAAGTTAGGAGAGTGGGTCAAATTATTAAACTGGTGAATAATTTCTCTAACAATAATGGATTAAAATAGTGTTCCCAGTGTCACACCAGAATGTCCTAAATTTATCACATTGCTGGTGGGTTACTGAAAGGCTACACTCTCCATGGTGATGAAAATTTGACCACTTGCACAGAGATTTGTGGATAATAATTTGACCTAACAAAGTGTTGGGACCTACAGCCATGGTTACAACGTGAAAGACCAGTACAGACTTTCCTGGAACTTCCAAAATAAATTGCATTAACCTACTTCCAGCAACTGAGGAAGGAGGGGGTAGCAGCGGACTTCCCATGATGTCACTGACTGTATAAAAGCACCCCCCTTTCTAATGGTCCGATCTCTTCCACTGTTCCTCTTTGCCGGACGGGATAGGAAAGGCAGCGCGCTAATGTCTCTTTGCTGGCAAACAGACATAAACTCTTCAATTGGATCCAAAGGTGTCATATGATCACGCGATCATATGCGCTAAGTTAAATACTGATGAATTACTGTTGAAAGAATCCGGTATTCATTCATAAAAAGGGGTAAATTGACGTATAAGCATTGCTTACTTTCTCTTTGAGGCCTGCAGAAGCAAACTGTCCCAGAGAAGTCCCCAGTAGAGACGCTGTCTCTACAAGCCGAGTGAAGCGGTTTTCTCTGCCTGAGAGGACAACAGGAGCCGCATCTCCGTGGTTACGGTAACGTGCAGTTTGGCCTGCCGACAGAACAGCCGCCACTCCCCACAGCTAAGGAGGTTAGCCGTTTAAAGACTGTGGACGTTTCTTCAAACTTCGCCGCCTTGGACAACGTTCCTCACCACAGTTCATGAGGTTTAGTGTTTGGGCAGAATAATATAGAAGGGATTTAGATTGAAATGATCTAAACGTTTTCCATTTTATGATGTTTGGTTTTGTGTTCTTTGTTTGTATGTTTTTAAAGTTAAGCCAAGTTTAACCATGGAACAATGTTTTTTTTTAAATTTATTTTCAACTTGCAATTTATGAAACGTTTGGTGTATGTTTTAGTTTGACCAGGTTTTAGTTTAAGTAATACTTGACTGATTGAATGACATTGATAATTGTATGCAAAATATTAAATCATAAACTGCATGTCAACGTCCATAGTAGTAGTGTTGTATTCTTTCAGGCCAGTATGTCGGTTACCATGGTAACGCTGGAATTAAATAGAATTCATATATTCGTTTTTTTGAATTCTTTAATCAGTTTTTATGTACACATGTATTACATGTATTTGTCGATTTTGTTTGTTTTGTAATAATCACATCAACAACATAAAGCATCCAGACAAACAAATCGTAATCAGTTTTTGGATGAATGCATTCTGACACTTATATTCTGCAGTATAGTTCAAACATCTGCTCATGTGGGCGGCACACAATCAAAGGAATGAACCTTTATGACATCACAAAGCACCGCCCACGCATAATATCTGTTACATGTATGTGTTTAGCAATTCTTTCTCAGAGATGTTCTAACTGCACATTGGAACACATCTCTTGTCCCAAAGTAGTAGTAACTTTCTGAGTTTTGTTTCCTGAGAACTTTTGAAATGGGAGAGAAAATGTCACAGAAGGCTGAGGCGGTCAAGCAAGCAGCAGAAAACAGGGAAAGCCCAATTAAACCAACTCCACCGAAGAAACCTTTTCGACATGCTAAAACTGAAGAAAACTTTACATCAGGGCAAAACTTGAAACCGGCAAGCCAGACTAGTAAAGGGCTGGAATCTGCTGAGGCTCAATTGAAAAGCACTCCAAGGCATGGAAACATGGTAAAAACAGAAAGAGAGGACACCAAAACTTTCTCAACGGCTCCAATCATACCTAAACCACCACCACAGAAGAAACTTCATAGATATGTCAAAACGGATACGGGAAGACTTGTCTTTAGAGCTAACCATGTTAAGTTTGTGACCAGTACTATACCTCCCCCAGACTACGGAGCAATCCTAAAGAGGAAGAACAAATCGCCCAAACAATTAGTGAGTGAAATCCATGAACAAATGATGACATCAAGACAAAACTTGAAATTGAAAGCAAAGCAGACAAAAGAAAAATTGGAATCTCCTGAGGCTCAATTGAAAAGCACTCCAAGGCAAGGAAACATGGTAAAAACAGAAAGAGAGGACACCAAAACTTTCTCAATGGCTCCAATCATACCTAAACCACAACCACAGAAGAAACTTCATAGATATGTCGAAACGGATACGGGAAGACTTGTCTTTAGAGCAAACCATGTTAAGTTTGTTACCAGTACTAAACCTCCCCCAGACTACGGAGCAATCGTAAGGAGGAAGAACAAATCGCCCCAACAATTAGTGAGGGAAATCCATGAACAAATGATGACATCAAGACAAAACTTGAAATTGAAAGCAAAGCAGACAAAGGAAAAATTGGACTCTCCTCAGGCTCAATTGAACAGCACTCCAAGGCAAGGAGACATTGACAAAACATACCAACAGGACAATCAAGCTTTGTCAAGGACTCCAAAGAGTCTTCAGAAAAAAGATATAGAAGACACAAAGCAATCTAAATCAGAAAAAACAGCAAAATGTAACCAGAAGCCTGACTGGGACAATGAACCACTAATACACAGAAAAAACACAGTTCAGTGGCTAGAGAGAGAGAGGGTGAGGCCAATTTTGGGGAGCAGAAGTGAACAACCTAATCTAGAGTATCTGACTCCTCACATCCACTTCCCATTGATACTGAACAGAAACCCCATTACAGGCTTTGACAGACATGTTACTCAAAGTTTCTCAAGGATTTCATTCAAACTTTTACTACCTATTGGAGCAAGACCAAATAGTTTTCAGAACAATGATAGAGTAGGAACAGAGCAATTTAAATCCGAAAACAGAAGAAAGGGTGACATACATTTACCGCCGATAATGAACTGAAACCCCATTACAGATTTTTATCATTATTTTTGAACGTTGAAGACATCACGTATATTAGATCCAGTGTCCCAATTTTTATAATAATAGATTATCACACGGACACTTACAACTAGCAATTTAATAAGCGTTTTTAATGCTTCTGTGTACTTCAATTAAATTAACGTTACCTAAAAAGTACAAATTCACAGCAAAGATAAATGAAAAGAGGTTGCACAATGCTCTGTATTGTTCAAAAGAATTCTCTATGAATAATTTTTTAATCCAAGGTTCTCTCCAGGTGCTCCGGCTTCCTCCAAAAGCTAATACTGATGTATTTTCTGTAAATTGGTCTCTCTAAAATTGCAAGTAGGTTTTTCTGTTCTTCTAGTATTGCCATGTTTTGGGCTGGCAACCTGTTCAGGATAATTTTTTTTAATCCAGGTTTCTCTCCGGGTGCTCCGGCTTCCTCCGAAAGCTATCCATGATGTTTTTTTATGCAAATTTATCTCTCTAAGTCTTCTTGTTTGTGCAGTATCTCTTTGTATTGCCTTATGTTGGTTCAAGGGTTTGAGGCAAGGCAAGGTTTTTTTTAAGCTCCATTCATGCAAAGGGGGATTCAAAGACAGGATAACACATGACGTAAGAAACCTTAAAATGACAAACTTGAAACAAATAATAAACTAATACATGATAGAAATGATAACACAATCGGAGGCCTTTATGGTTAAGATGCAGTCCTGATTTAAAAGACCCTACAGTTTCTGCAAACTGGTATATCGCATCTTAGTTGTACATGGCCTCTAAAGCCACCTGACGAAAGAAGCTAATTATGATGTTAGATAATAACCCAGTACTCCCCAAGCCTGTCATGAACTTAAAACTCCTAAAACAATGTCGAGGTAGGAAAACTTTACTGGCCGTCCGCTAACTCTTACATTACTCCTCACCTCTCATCGACTCTTTTTATTTGGCACCCAAAAGGTCAATCCTCAGTCAGAGGTCAGTTATATGTTTCCACAAGTTCATTAAAACCAATCTGAATTCAGAGGGGGAGACATCACACTTACACTGCTACCTGGAAACATCTGTGTGTTGTCTCACTGGAGGCTGTGTTACATTACATTTTATACCCCACACTGCTATGCAGTACACATACACAATCATTCTGTCTGTGGATGTCTCCCCAGCAACATTATCAAAGAAACAGAGATACATTTCATAATTTAATTAAAGAATTGTTTCCCACATCTCTTCAGGAATCTTCAGGGAGAGAAGTACCATGCCTCCCAAATACACTGCCGGCTTCTCACGATACAGACAGAAAACACCTGCAAGGTAACCTTGAATAATAAACACTCATTGTGTTATAACTAGAGGCTACTGTTAAGGTTTTTTTTCTAACTATCAAAAGCATAACTAAAACTCCTAATAAAATCAATCTATAAGCAGCAAAGTTCCAAATATATCTTAGTTTTAGCTACTAATAATAATGCATTTATATTTCCACACTACTAATAATAAGGCATTTATATTTCCACAATTCCACCTTTTGATCTCCACTAGATCACTCTACATATGGTGCAGCCAGCTCCAGCCCCTGAAGTCCATCCATCAAAGCACACATCTGATAAGTAGGAGGTTTAGACTCAGCACTCCCCTTCTCAATTGTGGCAGTGATGAAGCGAACCATCAGAGCCCAGATGCACAGTACATGGCAACAACCACAGGTAACCATTATGGCAAAAAAAAATAGCAATAGAAATCATTAATGACATGACTAAACCTTTCCATTTTCCAAACATATCAGTAAACCATTGCTCCAATGCATTGTCAATCCCTGAATGCTCGTGCATAGTTTTACTCAGAGTTCTCAATCCTTCTAAGGCTCGGGTTGCAGAACCGTCAGGAGCGGTGTTATTGGGGATAAAAGTACAACACATATCTCCAAACATGGCACAGACATCCCCTTTTTCAGCTAGCAACATATCCAATGCCATTCTGTTTTGTATGGCCATGAGAGAGGTGGGGGCTAGTTGTTCTGAGAGACCTTCAACAGCATCTCGGGTTAAATTGGCCAGTCGTAGTACATTGTAATGAATATAATTAATGTGGTCTACATTCTTGTTAGGAGTTATTGGAATAAACGGTGAGATTACGGGGATATTTTCAAAGCCTGCTGCTACTTGATTTGCTAATTTATACTCATCTAGCACTGCTCTAGGCACTCCAATTGCATCAATATAAGTGGGAGAGTTCTGCGTGAGGTCGAAGGAGTTAGTTGAGCGCTTCCTTAACACATGTCTGCGCCTCCGAGCTGTTAGGGTAGAGTGTTATTAGTTCTTTTTATGACTTCACCAATTATCATCAGTGGTGCCTTTAATCTGACCATAGCACACACTCCCCAGGCTTCATTAGGGATCCTATTCAAAAGTCTCCTGTCACCACAATAATAGTATAAACCAGCTCTAGCCCACCTTCCAATGTTTAAACCAGGTTCAGGTCTGTTACACCAATCCTGTGGAATTTCACCTAGAAGCACAATAGCATTTGGAGAGATAAAATTGAAACATGTATAGCTTCCATTGTTTTTATAAGGGGTAAATGGTCCAACGAGAGTTTTATTGTTAATTGGTGGAAAAATAGTAACCAGTGTGGTACAGTTAGTGGGTGTAGCTGCCTTGGTTAGATTTAGCATACAGTTATAGCCCCAAGTATCAGTGGGGTACAGAGGAGCAGGTTCAGTGTAAAGGGAGGGTCTCGCAGCTGCACAGGCTACACAGTTAGACGTGTGATTTTCTTGCACGGTCTCAGCCATCCATTCTAGCCATAGGTTAGCTTCAGTAAATCCTGTTTCCAATGTTATAAGGTCCTTCACAGTATGTACATCTGCATAATGGACAAGAGATAGCCCAGGACCGGGAGTAGGTGATGCCGTGTCCTAAAATACTGTTTGCTGAGGGGAGGCAGAAGGTTTCACTAGTTGTACCTTGTTGGGACCCAGCCATGGATTTCAACATTAAAACTCCAGTACGAACTCTTCTGGAACTTTTCAAAATAAATGCATTAACCTTCTTCCGGCATAGCCAGGAAACGGGATAATTGCGGACTTCCTGTGACGCCACTGCCCAAATAAAAGCACAGCTGTTGCTACATCCGACCTCTTCCACCGGTGATCATCAAGATAGGAGGGGAACAGCGCGCTAATGTCTCTTTGCTGGCAAACAGACATAAACTCTTCAACTGGATCCAAGGATGTCATACGATCATCGATCATATGCAAAGTTAAGTACGAATGAAATATTGTCTGTAAATCCGGTATTTTCATTCATGAACAGGGAAATTAAGGTGTAAGAATTGCTTACTTTCTCTCTGAGGCCTGCAGAAGCAAACTGTCACAGAGAAGTTCCCTACAGAGAAGCAGTCTCTATAAAGACGAGCGGAGCGGTCTCCCAGTCTGGAAGGAAGACAGCAGAGACTCCATCGCCGTGGGTTGTGTTCTTTGTGTGTTTTTAAAGTTAAGACAAACTTTATTATAGGGTGATTTTAAACAGAAGATTGATCATAACGCGCCGTCCGCGCTTATGCATTTTAACCATTTTATTAATGGTATTTTTAAAGGTGTGTGTTTGAATCTGGTGCTAAGCTAGCAGCTTCTTTGTTAGATTAACTGCTAACAGCTAAGGACATGTGCTTGCTGCCAAATAATATTTACCCAGAAAGGTTTAGTTTTCAATCCAGTAAATAATGTGTCCCTAACGTCATTTTACTAAATTTGATAACTAAGTAAACACCATTAAGCCCCATTTCTCCAGAAAGATTTGGCTCTTTCCAAAATATTCCCTTAATAATATTCCTTCAAATATTATTTTAATTAATAAAGGCAACTATTGAGACACCGTTGAGAAATGGTCATCCAGAAGGTTGGTTTTATTCAGCAGATCATTATTTAAAACATTATTTTATTAAAATAATATTTTATCTGATCTTGCATTGTGAATGGTTGTCTAAACGTTTGCTGATTATTGCCTAAGTTGGTTCCAAGACTAACTTAACTTCATTTCCAGATTCTTCAAGATAATCCTTGGTTCTCAAGCATAAATAACATTGCATGGTAATGTTGCATCACTCTTTTGGTCATGGTTCTCAATCATCTTTGATCAACTTATTTATATTGTACATAGCCCATCAGTCTTTGTTATTCTTTAATTCTGCTTGGCAGTTTAGTTGGATTGTTTTAGCATTGTAAAGGGTTTGTTAATTGAAATATGTTTGACTTTGAGTTACTTATTTTTGTTAATAAATTCTTGTATTTTAAGAAATTGTGTGAATGCATTCTATGTGTGTGCAGAGTTTATGCTGTTCAACAATGTCAGAGCTCGTCTCACACCTTTCTATTTTGTCCTAATACCATCGCCTTACTGGGCCGGTATTCACAGGACAACCTTTAACAGACCGAAATATTATTTGATAAAATATTAATACAAAATATTAAATAATATTCTCAGATTCATAATCCCAACAACCTTAATAATGCCTTTAGGGTCTTTTCCTGATTTGTCAATGCCTATGACAAAATAATACCCATTACTTGTCTTCAGAGATCATGGGGTGAGTTGGACATATGTCAGATATCGAGTGGTGAATATGAGGGGGTTCGCAGGTCCACCAGGTGTTAGTGTGGCTCTAATCAAGGATATATTCTTTTGCAGCTGTCCTAAGTTGTACCTGCGGTCTAAGTTGTAACTGCCTAGTCCAGTGTTCCACAATACCTGGTCCCAACCTCCACACCATGGATTCCGAGACAATTCACTGGGGTGGCCTCTCAACACACACATGTAGACGTCATAACCACGCCAACCCACCTGGTTGGTTCCACAATTAATAATGTTACATAAGTCAAGTTGTGCTACCGTGATTCCTTTAGTATTGGCATGAACGGTCAATTTGGCGCCATAAGGGTCAGACGGGCTGTGCATAACTATAGAAGGGGGATGTTTAGTTTCGGTGCTCCCACCGGTGCCCTCCATTTTCGTTATTAGTTCGGCCGCTAGTACTGTAATTAAGCATGCCTGGAACCGACAATGCAATGGAACTCGCTGAAATTTAGTCATCCTGTGAACTTTAATTCATCCTTTCAGAGAGATGATAAAAATGAAATAAAGCAATATCAATATACACCTCTTACTCCAGAGGGGACAGAAGGATTCTTTTACATTAACTATGCTTTAGGCCCTGCTGCCTCTGCCTTACTTTTGCCTGAGGACTAGTGCATTTCCTGCTTCTGTAGTCTCAGGGTGCTTACAACCTTCTGATCCTCAGCAGGGATGTCTAGACCCCTTCTAAGTGGAGGATGTATTCTCAGTCCTATTAATTAACTGTGTTTCTTAATTAAAAACAAACAATGTCTGGGTTCAATCACTACAATCCTTATGGCCCCTGAACAGTAAGAAAAATATAACTTTTGTTAAGTAAAAAGCATAAATTGAAAATTTTATTTTATTTTATTTTTTCTTGTCTTCTCTCGTCCTTTCGTCCTCTGGGTGGCGCAGTCTCGATGTTCGTTGGTCCCTTATACAGGTCACATCTTGTGCGCTGGTGTCTGTTGGTCTTCTTTCTTCAACAACCAAGGTAGACTGCCTAGTTGTCTGACACAGCTCAAGGGATTATTCTGCCCCTTGTGATTGAGCTGTGTTTCCTCCAATCTCCTCCAGGGGTCTCCCTGGTTCCGGTGCCTCGGCGCACTGGCTCTAATGAAACCACGTGTCTCCTTTGCCCTTCAGCCTCACTGCGTGGGATGTCCTCTCGGTCACCTGGTATGGTCCTGTGAACCTTGGCTCCAACCACTTCCGCTTGATGACTTTCAACCACACCCACTCGACCTGGGGTGTTGTTGGCTCTTCTGTAGATCTCTCAGCTCCCAGAACCTTGTTGTAGGTTTTCACCACAGTCTGTAGCTGAGAAAAATAGTATTTGTGGGATTCTGTATATCACCTGTAGATGTCAGAACTGCTCCTCGTGGTCCTGGAAAACTCCTACCGATTTCCAGCTCGTATGGAGTGTATCCTGTGGTTGAGTTCACTGAAAACCTGATTGACATCAAAGCAAGAGGTAATGCATCTAACCATGATAATTTGGTCTGTGCACAGATTTTGCCCAATTTGGTTTTCAAATTTAGATTCATGCGCTCAACTTTACCTTGGGACTGAGGGTGATACACCGTGCCAAACCTGTGTTTCAGCCCCAAACTGGACTCCACCTGTTGCAGCTCGTGGTTCTTAAAATGGTTTCCATTGTCACTCCTTATCTTTTCAGGAAACCCATGTCTGGGAATGTAGTGGTTAATGAGACATTTAACCACAGTTTTGCTATCTTCCTTTTTTGCTGCCCATGCCTCTGGCCATCTTGTGAAAGCATCCACACACACAAGCAGATTTCTGAAACCTCTTACTGACTGCACCATGTCTGTGTAGTCAATAATTATTTCCTTTCCTGGTCTTGTGATTAAAGAAAATGTTCCCTGCAACGTTGTCAAAGTTTTCTTTGGGTTGCCCACACACTGTACAGCATTTCACAAAGTGTTTCACCATGTCTGTCATAAAAGGATGCCACCACTCCTTCACATTTTCCAGCATTTGTCTACCTCCAACATGTCCTACAAACCTTCTTGCTTCCACTGTTATCAATCCTGATTCTGTCTGCTCCACTACAGCATAGTCCTTCTGTGTCATGCCTGAAAAAACAACCATCTGTGAACAGCTGTCTCACCTGTGGTCCCTCAAGGGGACTGGCTTCTAAATCTAGTCTTACCTTTTCTATCCTGCTAAGCAGCTCTTCACATTGATGTGGTTCCCCCTGTGTTATTCCATCCACCATGTTGATTCCCTCGTGAGTGTAGGTTATGTTGGGTGCCTCCAAGATTTTGCTGGGCCTGTGTTGTCTCAGAGCTGTCATGGTGAAACTTTGAGAGTTCACATATGCCACCACACTGTGAGTTGTTAAAACATTCAGAGGGTGTCCCATCACTAAGTCAGTTGTTTTTTGAATTAATTTTGCCAACCCTGCAAAATTAGGTCTCTGAGGGGCTGTCTGAGATCGGTGTAACCTGGGATGTAGTTACGGCTGTAGCCTGTAAGGCACAAAAATGACAGCATGTCTTTCACCCTAAGAGATTTAGGGTGTGTTAAAATGCTTTGCTTATGTGAACCTGACATGCTTGTGTTTCCTGCGGTAATAACTCTGCCCATGAAGGAAACTTGCTTCCTTGCTATTTGTACTTTATTTTTACTGACCTTGAAGCCATGTTTATGTAGATGTCTTAGCCCGAGTTCTGTAGACTGCAAACAGAGCTCCGCTGTGGATGCTGCCAGTAGTACGTTGTCCACGTACTGAATTAGAGTCACGTTCTGTGGTAGGGGCAAGTCTGTAACACATCTTTCAAAACCCGGTTAAATATACCTGGGGAAAGGGCGAACCCTTGAGGCAGATGGGTGTAGCGCAGCTGCTCCCCACAATAGGTGAAAGAAAAAATGTCTCTGCACTCTTCTGCTAATGGCAAACAGAAAAAGGCATTAGCTAGATCAATACATGTGTACCACTGCTGTAAAGGTTCAAGGTTGGAGAGAGCAACATAGGGATTTGGGACAGGAACAGTAGGAGTCACCAGAACTGAATTTATTGCTCTTAAATCATGTGACATGTGGTATTTCCAGTACCTTTTTTCTCTACAGGAAGGATGGGTGTATTCCATGATGAGGCTTAGGGTTCTAACACGCCTGCTGCCTTCAGGCCTTCAATGGTGTCTCTGATGCCTTCCTGAGCATGTTGTTTGTGTGGATACTGTGTAACCCAAATAGGGAGGGAGATGCAACCTGAAAAGAAACTGGGGCGCAGGGGGTTAATACTACATCTGTGGGCCCTTCAGCCCATAACTGAGAAGGGAGACGCTGCAAAAGAGCCGCAGCTTCAGGATGATCTGTTTTTTCTCTTCCATGATGACGTGTGAGCATCTCATGCTGCAACAGGACTTCATCAGTAGCTGTACATTTTATACAGTATGTGTCTGTGCTTTTAGAATACCTTAAGTTGGTGACTGAGGTGTCCTGCCAGTCCCCAGCCGCCAGAGAGCGCTTTACCACTCCTCCCAATTCCTTAGCTTGGTGCTCAGGATGCAAAGAAAGAGAAACATGAGGAACCACTTCATCTGACATTAAATACGATTCTGCTTGTTCAGGTGTTAAATCAACTGTTGCAGCCACACCCTCGGGAGCCACATAAATATTTTTGGATGAAATAAACCATGTCCTACCTTCTACTGTTTCATTAAACAAATCTTGGTACCATTCAGTGTGACAACGGTCGTAGAACAGAGTGAGATGGGGTGGATCAGGCCGAGAGGTGTAGGGGCAGAGACTTTAAATCCAGGGTTTCCACAGTTGACACACAGAGAAGATGCCACTTGGAGATGAAGGTGCGGTCAGCAGTCCCCAGTAGATGTCAGCATATTCCTCTGCTACTGGCTGTAAAAAATATTGTCCATGCTGAAGCATTTGTCCACATGCCAAAGAGGAACCATCTGGAAACAATACCGTTAACCCATCAGTACCACACAACACTGATGCTCCCAGCTTCACTAATAAGTCTCTGCCCAGCGAATTAACAAGTGTGCTGGGTGAGCACACAAAAGAATGAGTTACTCTCTGAGTCCCAATCTGAACAGGAAGTGGTACAGTCACAGGCAGAATATGTGCAGCCCCTGAGAAGCCCGTTACAGAAACAGTCTCGGTAGAGAGCAGTGGTTTAGGAGGTTGCTGTGTTATGGTGGAATAAGTAGCTCCAGTGTCCATTAAAAAATTCAGACAGTTTTCTCCCACCTTTGCAGGCAACATGGGGTCTGCTGTGCCCACGCTGCCTAGGGCCTCCTCAGGGGTGTGTCAGTATGGACTGTAAGACGGGTGTCCACCCATCTGTGGATACTGGCCCTGCAGGGGTGGGGGAGGTGCCATACCTGCATTAAGAGGGACCGTAAGTCCTGGTACTCCCTGCTGTGACCCCCACTTGGGGCAGGCGCGTGCCCAATGTCCAGACTGACCGCATTTCTAGCACACATCTCCCAGTGCCCTGCTGGCTCCACCTTTTCCTCTGGTTGCTCCACGCCATCCACCACGACCACGCTGAACACCAACATGCCATCCGCCTCCACGACCGGAGCCACTGTACCTGTAATTATAAAATGGATGGGGGGGCGGGGGGGGGGAGGGGAGATCCCCCTTCTTGCCACTGATCAGTCACAGGTGGTGACATAGACATAGGGGTGTGTGCAGCAGGAGGAACAGGTTGCGCTGCAGCTAACATTACATTTTCAGTTTTATCAATTTTTCTCTTACTTAATTTCTCTTTGCCCTCCTGCAGCTGCAATTTAAGGAGCTGGTTCTCTAGCTGATTTTTCTCCTCTTTTTTTCTTTTTCTCTGCCTCCTGAGCTGTATGTGAATGGTGAATTAAATGTTTTTCCCACTTTGTGAAGTGTGTTCCCTGCCAATCAGGATTATTTTTCAACTTTTGACACACCTCAACAGGAACCCCTTTTAATATGGCTTCCCTAAACAGCTGTCCCATTCCAGTCTCGTCACCCTTGGGATTAACTCCTGTGTGTCTCATCCATGTGTCCACTGCAGCACTAATGTGCTCTTTAGGATGCTGATTAGGGTCCCAATTGAATTAAGGGACTGCAACGTGGGCGGTGGGCGGATACTGATTTCTTATGGCCTTCCCAAGGGCTGTCATTACACGTGTCAGGGGTGTGTCATCAGGGTTCTTACTGCAATCAGCATTCTGTTCTATTTCTCTAGCAACCGAGGGATGCACAGATCACCCCAAAATTGCTCTAAAGTCACCCAAGGCCAGTGTCATGCCTTTAGTCAATGTATCTAATTTCTGTAGCCAGACACGTCCACACCCTGCAATAGGTGGCAACTTATCCACTAATGCCTGTACGTCTTCCAATGAAAAAGGGACATATTTTGTCATTCCAGCTGATGAGGTCAACAACGGACATTAAAGTCCGGATGGACCGCTCTGGCTACAAGTAGTCATGGTGTGTGTTCTCTTAGAATCTTTAAACTGTTTTTCTGTTATCTGTTGAGAAGCTTTCTCATATAAATCATGCACTTTTGATTCCAATTGTGTAACCCCTCTTAAAAGTCTAAGCGTTTCTTGTGCTTCTGTCTCAGGCCCTACTTCAGCTCTTTCACTCAACCAATCACTGCCAGAAGCCACACTACTCTGCTCAACACTTTCTTCCTCTGATACGTCTGGCTCAGGGATCCAATTGCCTTTCAGGGATATCTCCCCCTCTACAGGAGTCCCCGCTGTCTGCCGGTCACCAGAGCTGGGTGACTCTGGCCGCGTTTTCTGTCTAGATTGTGAGTCAGAACCGCTCGCTCCGTCTTCACCGGACACTTTCAAAACACTTAATTTCTCTTTAAAATTCTCCAGGAGGGTCTGGCTCACTCCTGTATGCGGGGGGTTCACGCATGGGGTAGAATGCTGCGGGGGAGAGTGGTGTGTTGGGGCCTCTGCAGCTCTCTCTATGCGGTCAGAGAAGGGCTCATAACAGGCAGGTCTTCCCACTTGTGGTGTGTATACTTTTGACGGTTCAGGGACAAGCGGGTTGTAATGCACTGGTCTGATTCTGTTTCTCCTCTAATATATATTTATCCATTTTGCACATCTATCACTGGATATATACCATGTGTGAGACTATAGGGCGGAGGGACACTCAGCGGGGGTACTGCTGTTTTTTCTGACTGCTTTTTTTTCAGAATCAGAATCACAATCAGAAAAGCTTTATTGCCAAGTACGTTTTTGGACATACAAGGAATTTGTTTTGGCGTAGTCGGTGCAATACAATACAAATTAAACAGTATAAACATATCTACAATATAATATAAAAATATGTGCACAGTTTTAAGTGAGTGAAAGTAAATATAGAGCAGTATTGGGTGCGAGAGCAGTACAACAGTGCAGGTGATCATTGTGCAAGTATGGCCGTGCAAGTAAAGCAGGAGTCCAAGCTGAGCGTTAATGTAACGCATAGAGTTGCAAGTTACAAGTGTCCTGTCAGCAAAAAAGGGGGGTGTGGGGGAAAGGGAGAGTGTCAGGGTAGTTTTCGGGCTTTGTTAACAAAGCTGGTGGCAGATGGGAAAAAACTGTTCTTGTGGCGTGAGATTTTGGTCCGGCTGGACCGCAGCCTCCTGCCAGAGGGGAGAGTCTCAAAGAGTCTGTGACCGGGGTGGGAGGGATCAGCCAGAATCTTCACTGCCCGCTTCAGGGTCCTGGAGGTGTAAAGTTCCTGGAGCGACAGTAGACTGCAGCCAATCACCTTCTCAGCAGACCGAATGACACGCTGCAGCCTGCCCTCATCCTTGGCTGTAGCAACGGCGTATCAGATGGTGATGGAGGAGGTGAGGATGGACTCAATGATGGCTGTGTAGAAGTGCACCATCATAGTCTTTGGCAGGTTGAATTTCTTCAGCTGCCGCAGGAAGAACATCCTCTGCTGGGCTTTCTTGATGAGGGAGCTGATGTTTGGCTCCCACTTGAGATCCTGGGAGATGATGGTTCCCAGGAAGCGGAAAGATTCCACAGTGTCAATTGTGGAGTCACAGAGGGTGATGGGGGCAGGTGGGGCTGGGTTCTGCCTGAAGTCCACAACCATCTCCACTGTCTTTAGAGCGTTGAGCTCAAGGTTGTTCTGGCTGCACCAGTCCAACAGATGGTCCACCTCCCATCTGTACGCGGACTCGTCACCATCAGAGATGAGTCCGATCAGGGTGGTGTTGTCCGCAAACTTCAGAAGCTTGACAGACTGGTGACTGGAGGTGCAGCTGTTGGTGTACAGGGAGAAGAGCAGAGGAGAGAGAACACAGCCTTGGGGGGAACCGGTGCTGATGGTCAGGGAGTCAGAGACGTGTTTCCCCAGCCTCATGCGCTGCTTCCTGTCAGACAGGAAGTCAGTGATCCACCTGCAGGTGGAGTCGGGCACACTCAGCTGGGAGAGCTTCTCCTGGAGCAGAGCAGGGACGATGATGTTGAAGGCAAAGCTGAAATCCACAAACAGGATCCTGGCGTAGGTTCCTGTGGAGTCCAGGTGCCGGAGGATGAAGTGAAGGGCTAAGTTGCCTGCATCGTCTACAGACCTGTTGGCTCTGTAGGCAAACTGCAGGGGGTCCAGGAGGGGGTCGGTGATGTCTTTTAGGTGTGAGAGCACAAGGCGCTCAAAGGACTTCATCACCACAGAGGTCAGGGCGACGGGTCTGAAGTCATTAAGCCCTGTGGTCCTTGGCTTCTTGGGAACAGGGACGATGGTGGAAGACTTGAAGCAGGCTGGCACATGACATGTCTCCAGTGAGGTGTTAAAAATGTCTGTGAAGACTGGAGACAGCTGATCAGCGCAGTGCTTCAGGCTGGCTGGTGAGACAGAATCCGGTCCAGCAGATTTCCGGGGATTCTGTCTCCTGAAGAGTTTGTTGATGTCCCTCTCCTGGATGGAAAGAGCCGTCCTCGGCGTGGGTAGGGGGCTGGTGGGGGGGAATTTCAGGGTGGGGGTTGGATGTGCCAAGGCCCCTCTTGAGGTTGGGGAGGTGGGGGTGGTGGATTGTGGCTGCAGGTGTTGGGGGGTGTTGTGGGGGATGGTTGCAGGACTGTCCCTTTGCCTTTCAAAGCGGCAGTAGAACTCGTTCAGGTCGTTGGCGAGGCGTCGGTTGTTGATGGAGTGAGGGGCTTTCGGCTTGTTGTTGGTGATCTGCCTGAGCCCTTTCCACACAGATGCAGAGTCGTTGGCTGAGACTGGTTTTGGAGCTTCTCAGAGTACAGTCGTTTGGCCTCTTTCACTGCCTTGCCAAACTTGTACTTGGCCTCTCTGTATATGTCTTTGTCCCCAGTCCTGAAGGCCTCTTCCTTATCCAGTCTTAACCTTCTGAGTTTGGCTGTGAACCAGGGTTTGTTGTTGTTGTAGCTCACGCTGGTGCATGATGGTACACAGCTGTCCTCACAGAAACTGATGTAGGAAGTCACAGCCTCTGTGTACTCGTCCAGACTGTTGGTAGTAGTCCTGAACACATCCCAGTCTGTACAGCCTAAACACGCCTGGAGATTCTCCACAGCCTCACTGCTCCACTTCCTTGTCGTCCTCACAACAGGTTTGCAGAGCTTTAGTTTCTGCCTGTATGCAGGAATCAGGTGGACCATGATGTGGTCGGATTGGCCCTCTGCAGCACGTGGGACGGCGTGATAAGCGTCTCTGATGGTGGTGATCCAGAATGTTGTCCTCTCTGGTCAGACATTTTATAAACTGTCTATATTTTGGGAGTTCGTGGGTGAGATTACCTTTGTTAAAGTCACCAGCGATGATAACTAAGGAGTCCGGGTTGGTCCGCTCCACACTCAGTATCTGGTCGGTGAGCATGCGCTGTGCGACCTGCACGTTAGCTTGCGGCGGGATGTAAACACCAACCAGGATGAACGAAGCGAACTCACGGGGGGAATAGAAAGGCTTGCAATTTATGATGAAGGATTCCAGGTCTGGAGAACAGTGCTGCTGAATCACTGTCACGTCGTTGCAGATAAGATGCCTCTTATATTCTCGGTTCAACCATCTACCTAACGGTTCCCTGTCATCCATTCCTCCTCCTCCTTCGACAATCACCTCCTTGATCTTTTCTATAGTTTTCTGAACTTCCTTCTTTGACATTTTCTCATGTTTTTCCATAAATTCTGCCAACACAGTTACCTGATCTGACAACGGTAGCCAGGGACCTCTTCCCCATCCATCATCACTCTTTTCCCCATCAATTTCTCCTTCCATGTTGCTCAACTGTTGTCTTATTACACTATGTTACGCTTGTTTTCCCCTTTTTGTTGTTGTCACTTCTATGGCAATACAGTTTATACTAAAATCACAGCTTCTACAATCACTTCACCTCTTATGCCTTGAAGTCTATGGCAGTACATTTATAATATAATCACAGCTTCTACAATGACTCACACTCAAGTGCAGCCATTTGCAGCCACTCGATTTTATTCTTTTCTCACTCATATGCTCAGTAAATCCAGTTAGACAAATACAAATACAACAGTTAGGATATATAGCTTGCGTGCGCAGAGGGCCTTAAACCCTTCCACTCAGCGGGACTCTCTTTTTCAATCTCTCCTGGTCCGACCGCTGTGATGCCAAACTCGGTTTGACACCTAGGAATCAACCCTCCGTTGACTCCCTGGAATTCCTTTTACTTAATTTTACTCTTACAGTCTCAACATTTAAGTATCTTGACTGCCTTCCCTCACCTGCCAATTCAGGGTCTCGGGGTCCTATCCCTTGCCACTTAGAGGGGTCCTCAGTCCCTCGGGGAGGCTCTTACTAACCCCAGCCTAAATACCCAAGTCTTCGTGAGGACTGAGTTTGGATTGCCAAATCCGGAACTTATTCACTTTTTAAAGTCTCACCATTCAAATATCTCAACCAAAACGTATGTTAAAGCCTCACCATTCAAATATCTCGGCTAAAATTGATCTTGTGTCAATCAACAAATATTTTGACTCAATATATAATTTCTTTACCTTAATACATTATTTCAACCAACAAATATTTTACCCAAAACTGATCAAGACTATAAATTTAAGAGAAAACATATATCTATTCCACAACACCACCTACACTATTAGCAGGCAAAAGGAGAATAAATATAGATCTCCTTACCTTTTGTTTTGGGTCGACCCTGTGGTGTCGTAGAACGAAGTCCGCCTCGTAGTCAAGTAATTATCCCTTAGTTTGTGCCAAATCTGGGTCACGGCACCAAATTGTCGAGGTAGGAAAACTTTACTGGCCGTCCGTTAACTCTTACATTACTCTTCACCTCTCATCGACTCTTTTTATTTGGCACCCAAAAGGACAATCCTCAGTCAGAGATCAGTTGTACGTTTCCACAAGTTTATTAAAACCAATCTGAATTCAGAGGGGGAGACATCACATTCACACTGCTACCTGGAAACGTCTGTGTGCCGTCTCACTGGGGGCTGCGTTACATTACATTTTATACCCCACGCTGCTATGCAGTAGACATACACAATCATTCTGTCTGTGGATGTCTCCCCAGCAACAGTATCAAAGAAACAAGAGATACATTTCATCATTTAATTAAATAATTGTTTCCCAGACGTCTTCAGGAATCTTCAGGGAGAGGAGTACCATGCCTCCCCAATACACTGCCGGCTTCTCACGATACAGACAGAAAACACCTGCAAGGTTTAACCTTGAATAATGAACACTCAGCTTCCTCCCCGCCACACCGCGTGCCGGTGGTTGGAGTCTCTGCCCGCTGGTGTACTGGTGGTTCTTGGTGTCCGCGGCTGGGTGCTTTGGTGTGGGCTGGCTCACTCCCGGTGGCTGCTTGCCGGGGCCTGGCCCTTTGAGCTCTGTCGGGCCTCTGCTTGGGGGGTGGTGTGTCCCGGGGTCTTGGGCCTCTGGGTCCATGGCTGGATCTGCTCGGGCGTGGACTGCTGCCGGCGGGGCCTGTGGACCCGTCGCTGCGGCTCCCTGGGGCTTCTGCACTGTCGCTGCTGGGTGGTTCCCTGGGACTCTCCACTGCTCTTCTCTGGGGGGGGTTGCGGTAGTCCCGGCGGTGGTTCTCCTGGGGTTCCTGTGCTTTGGGGGGCCTTTAGATGTCTGTGGCTTGGATCTCCTCAGTGTCCGTCCAGGGACCATGGGGCAGGCCTGTGGGTCCTCACACTCGCTATTTTTGTGAAGAAACCTTGTATACAGGAGCGCGTCTGCACCCATACTCACAGGTGTTAAGCTTCAGGTGTTGACAGATACACAGATGTTCTATTTTGGGCTGCACCTCTCACTAAGTACATTTTACATTCAGAATTACCGTGTACTAATTTGTTAAAAAAACAAAAAACAGCTGCAGGTGTATAAGCAAGCAGGGTGTAATCTTGTATTCTCTTCATCCTTCTATCTTTCCTCTACTCTTTCCTCCTTTTCTCCCCTTTTTCCCCATCTGTCTTTTTTGAGCTTCTTTTTTCCTTTTCATTTCAGTCTCCGTGTCCGTAACAATTGAAATATTCCCAAATAAGTTTATAATAAAGTTTCTTTTATAAATATCAAGCAGAGCTTTAAAGCATTAGCTGTGATGCTCCGCTTGTGAAAGTAAATCTGTTGGGCAATTTCTTGGCACTCAGACAACAATTCTGAGCGATACTCTGCCGGACAGGACACGGTAAAAAAAAAAAAAAAAAAGAATAATAAACACTCTGTGTTATAATACTAGAGGCTACTGTTAAGGTTTTTTTTCTAACTATCAAAAGCATAACTAAAACTCCTAATAAAATCAATCTATAAGCAGCAAAGTCCCAAATATATCTTAGTTTTAGCTACTAATAATAATGCATTTATATTTTCACACTACTAATAATAAGGCATTTATATTTCCACAAACACCAGTCAGGAGTGAAATGAAATCCAGTCCCCAGGGATTGAACGGAGCAAGCAAGAAATAAAAGCTTCAAGCTCATCTGAAATTTGCAGCTGTCCATTTTGACTAGCCAAATGTATGGGCAGAAGTATGTGCCATCAGAAACTGAATTTGAATTGCTCAGACTACATCTGTATTTGCTGATCTGAAATGTAATGCTTTGGTTTGAAAATGAATTTCACTGAATTGAAACTGAATTTAATGGTTTAAACTGAAACTATTTGCTTTCAAAATGTATTTGGTTGTATTGAAAATTCAGGTGGACTATTTTTGCTTTAAGTTCTATAATTCAATTTCAGTTCCAAAAGTACGGTTTTTTGTGTCACACATCCAGGTCCTTGAGGAAAGCCAGAGTAATCAAACACAGATTCATAAACTTACGGATGTCATTCACTATTCATATGTAGGCTGATTACATCAGAGAGACCGACGAAGGCTATCCAACTTAGAAGGCTCCTCTAAAAGCATCCCACAAATGCGTCCTTCTTTTCCCCAGATTTGAAGGATGGGTTCGATATATCCTTCATGTCCCACTCTATCCCATAATCCATTGTGGGTCAAAGTAGATTATTCAAACGGAAGTCTCAAAGGCCGGAAGAAAAAGACAAGTTGTAAATAAAGGTGGATATATTGTGAATTCTGTGAAACAAAGTAAACTTTTTCAGTGTTTCTGGACAAGAATGTAGTTGTGTAAGCCTGAAATATCTGCTTAGTTTATCAAGATATCACTTTTTTTCCTTAAATATCTTTATTAAACAGTCTTATACAAACAAAAAGGCATTTGTACATGTAAAAATATCCATATACAATACACTTAGAGGCAATGGTGCATTAACAAGGCACAAAAACAAAAACAAAAGACACAGAGAAAGAATTGAAGAGTAATTAAATAAATTAAGTTACACAGCTACAAATTTTCATGCTACCAGATTGTATTCATCAATAATATTGAGAAGTTTCTTAGCCATGGCATTTTGCATTACTTTAAAGACATTAACAAAGATAAGAAACTCATAAAAAAACTAAATTTGGGTGTCAATTTCTTAAACATGGAATTGTGTATAAAGCTTTTCCCAAAAATTAGAATAGGGTTCACCAAGAAAGAGATTTTCCTGCATTCCAGAATCAGTCTGTATATAATGTCCCTAAAACTGAATTTCAGCAACTGAGAAACTCTTGGTTGTAACCACAAAGAAAATCAAGCCAAAATGCATCTGAGAACAAACAATGAAAGAATAAATGGTCTCTAGTTTCAATATCATTATCACAAAATTAACAAGAGTTGGTTTCAAACCCAGAGTGCAAGTCATTGGAATGGTATATACCATTAAAAAGTTTATAATGAATTTCTTTAGCTTTGGGGTCAATAGGGAATTTTAAGTATTGCGTGCGCAAACAATGTACTGTATCATGGGAAAAGAATCATAAGAATGAGTTTTTGTGAGACTGAAAGGGATATAAAATATGCCTAAATAAATTTCGGAGGGTTTTATTTGGCATAGGGGTTTCCTTAAAATCCCAGCCTCCAATTGGGATTAATGGAAGATGAGGAGAGATGGGAGAGGAGGAGCGGTGGAATGATAGAAACCCTCTAATCAAGCATAAAATAGAAACAAGGATAGCTTTGGTAACAAGCCTAAATGTCTTTGAATTGCTAAAATTCCTGTATTTAAGACAGAAGTCATTGTATGACAGGATGTGGCCTCTACTATCAATAAGGTGAATTGTAGACAAGATGCCTGTTTCCAATCACTATGGAACAATGATCTGTTCCTAAAAGTGATATATCTATTATTCCATATCGGAGTATTGTGAGGGGTAAAATTGTGATTATACAGAAGTTTCCAATATAAAAGCACTTGATGGTGAAAAAGAAATAATATAACAGGGAGTCTTTGAATCATGAAGCCACATTTAATTAAGAACACGATGCCTCCTAACTCCTAAAAACGTCCCTGGGAATATGATACCAGAGGTCATTGGAGTTCAAAAAGGATTTTAACCAGTTAATTTTAAGGGTGACTTTCATAACATCAAAGTCGATAGCTTGCAGGCCCCCTTCCTCGTATTTTTTGGTTAAAAATACTTTTTTAATGTAATGTGTTTTTCTTCTCCGAATATAATCAACATTTTCCTGATTAATCTTTTCAATGGCTCTGTTTGAGAACTGCGCTGGGTAAACACATTTTGAAATACTGTCCATTTTAGTCAGAAAGATTCTACCAAGTACACTAATATCCCACAATAGAGAAAAGTTAGGTTTAGATTTGCAGTTATCAATTACCTTCCAAATATTCTCATTTTGTCTTTCAGCAGAATCTTTCGAAATACGAATTCCTAAATATTTTACAGCAGATTTTATAGGTATGCCGTACGCCTCATTTAAGTGTATTTGACAGAATTGGCATCAACTCACATTTGTTCAAAATTAGGTTTAAGCCTGAGGCACTGGAAAAAGTACAAATGAAATGTAAAATCTTTGGGACTTTTGTTAAATATTTCATAAAAATGGTTGTGTTATTGGCCAATTGGCTAATGAGTAAAGGCATTCCAAAAGCATCTAAATGAGCAATATCGGAATTCCTTAGAAAAATGTAAAGCATTTCTACTGCTATAATAAAAACAAAGGGGGAGATTGGGCAACCTTGCTTCACCCCGCGTTCTATTGTGAACCGAGGAGATGTACCATCTGGTAAAGAGATAGAATTGTTTGTATCTTTATAGAGAGATTCTATCATGAGCAATTTATGCATTGAATATAAACGTGTTGTAATTATGAATATGAATATATTATTTCATATTTAATATTAATATTTTAATAATTTATCAAATAATGTGTCGGTCTGTCAAAGGTTGTCCTGTGAATACCAGCCCAGTAAGGCGATGGTACTAGGACAAATTCAAAACGGATGAGCCAAGCTCTGACATTATTGGACAGCAAAACACACACATGGAATGAATTCACACAATTTCTTAAAATACAAGAATTTATTAACAAAAATAAGTCAACTCAAGTCAAACATTTAAATCAACAAACTCTCTTCTATGCTAAAACAATCCACCTAACTACCAAGCAGAATTAAAGAATAAGGAAGACTAATGGACTATGTACAATATAAACAAGTTGATTAAAGATGGTTGAAACCATGACTGAAGGAGTGATGCAACATTACCATGCAATGTTCATGTTTGACAATCAAGGATTATCTCGAAGAACCTGGAAACGAAGTTAAGTTAGTCTTGGAACTAACTTAGGCAATAATCGGCATACCTTTAGACAATCCTTCACAATGCAAGAAAATTATTTTAATAAAATAATGTTTTAAGAATGATCTGCTGAATGAAACCAACCTTCTGGATGATCACGGTGTTTAATTAGCTGCCTTTATTTATTAAAATAATATTTAAAGAAATATTATTAAGGAAATAGTAAAATGTTTAAGGACATATTTTGAAAAAGAACCAAATCTTTCTGGAGAAATGGGCCTTAATGGTGTTTACTTAGTTATCAAGTTTAGTAAAATAATGTTTAGGGAAATATTATTTTACTGGATTGAAAACCAACAACTTTTTTGGGTAGATGATCCTTAGCAGGCAAGCACGTGTTCTTAGCTGTTAGCAGTTAAAGCTAACAAAAGAAGCTGATAGCTTATCATCTGAATCAAACACATACCTTTAAAATACCATTAATGAAAGGGTTAAAATGCATAAGCGGAGACGGTGTGTTATGATTGATCTTCTATGTTTAAAATCACCCTTCAAGTAAAGTTTGTCTTAACTTTAAAAACACACACAAAACTGAGCACGTGCTGAGCAGGTAGCCTGCTAGCACTAAGATAGCTCAGTTTCACACAAACAAAACCAGACTTCATAAAACGAAAAAAGGTTTGGATTATTTCGTCCTAAATTACTTCTATCACTCTGCCCAAACCTAACCTCGTATGTGAACCGTGCTGAGGAAAAGTTGTCCAGGCGACGACAAAGTTTGAAAAAAGCTCTGTGTACAAATGATTAGCTTCAGCTAATCTCCGTAGCTGTTGGGTGGGGCGGCTCACTCTGTCTGCCGACCAAACTGCACAGTTACTGCCATAACCACGGTGATGCATCCCCTTGTCCTTACTTTGGGAAACTGCTTCACTCGGCTTGCTGGGAACTCTCTGGAAACAGTTTGCTTCTGTAGATCTCAGAGAGAAAGTCAAGCAACGCTTGCACCTTAATTATCCCTTTTCATGAATGAATACCGGATACACAAACAGCAATTCATTCGTACTTAACTTAGTGCATATGACCGTGTGATCTTATGACACTCTTGGATCCAGTTTGAAGAGTTATGTCTGTTTGCCTACAAAGAGACATTAGCGCGCTGTGTCCCTCCTGTCCCGGTCATCACCGGTGTGGAAGAGACAGAAGCTTTGCGAAAGCGGGGTTTTATTCAAAACAGTGACGTCACGGGGAGTCCACCATTACCCTTTTCCTGGCTGTGCAGGAGGTAGGTTAATGCGATTTATTTTGAAAGTTCCAGAAAAGTTTGTACCGGACTTTAATGTTGTAACCATGGCTGTGGTCCCAACAAACGGATGTTCGACAGAATCAAAGTAAAGTAAAGCTGTTGCTTCTTCACGTCGAGAGGAGCCAGTTGAGGTAGCTCGGGCATCCGGTTAGGCTGCGTCCTGGACGCCTCCCTGTTGTGATGTTCCGGGCATGTCCCACCGGGAGGAGGCCCAGAGGAAGACCCAGGACACGCTGGAGGGACTATGTTTCTCGGCTGGCCTTGGAACACCTTGGGATTCCCCCGGACAAGCTGGCCCAAGTGGCCGGGGAGAGGGAAGTCTGGGTCTCTGTGCTTAGGGTGCTGCCCCTGCGACCCGACCCCGGATAAGCGGAAGACAATGGATGGATGGATGGATGGATGGCATAAAGATTGGACTCTGGAGCAATGGAAGAAGGTCATATGGTCTGATGAGTCCAGATTTACGTTGTTCCAGAATGAAGGCGCATCAGGGTAAGAGGAGAGGCATGTGAAGTGATGCACCCATCATGCCTAGTGCCTACTGTACAAGCCTGTGAGGCAGTGCTATGATCTGGGGTTGCTGCAGTTGGTCAGGTTTGGGTTCAGCAACAGTATGTGTTCAAAGAATGAGGTCAGCTGACTACCTGAATATACTGAATGACCAGGTTATTCCATCAATTGAGTTTTTCTTCCCTGATGACACGGGCATGAAACAATGCCACAGCGAATGCATGCTGTAATCAAAGCTAAAGGCGGTCCAACGAAATATTAGAGTATGTGACCCTGTTTTTTGGTGGCGACTTTTTTGTATCCCTGATCAATTCAATTCAATTTATTTATATAACGCCAATTCACAACACATGTCGTCTCAAGGCACTTCACAAAAGTCAGGTACATACATTCCAATTAATCCTAACCATTGAACAGTACAGTCAGAGTTAGTTATTTATTCAACTTGGATAAAAAGTTTTTCTGTCTAAGGAAACCCAGCAGTTTGCATCCAGTCAGTGACTTGTGGCATTCACTCCTCCCGGATGAGCATGTAGCGACAGTGGGCAGTCACTGGCGTTGACTTTGCAGCAATCCTTCATACTGAGCATGAATGTAGCAACAGTGGAGAGGAAAAACTCCCTTTTAACAGGAAGAAATCTCCAGCAGAACCAGGCTCAGTGTGAGCAGCCATCTGCCACTATCACCAATTACACTGTGGAAAACATTTCTTTATGCTGAAGATTACCTGAATATTTCTGATTTATGACTGAAAAGCCTCTGCCAGAGACCTCTGCGCCCTGTGTCGGGGTTCTGGTTTGTGGACCCCCCCCCTCCTTCCTCAACTTTCTTTGCAGCTTGGAGTTGAGGGTGAACTGCTTTTATATGTTTCTGTAACTCTGTGGTGTTCCCACAGTAGGGAATGGCTTTTCACTCTCGCACTCATTGTGTGAGCTCTGCTGCTCCCACTCAAAATGCCGTAAAGGAAGTTTATCCTGTAAAACATAAATCCATGAATCTGTGTTTGATTACTCTGGGCGTCCTCAAAGACCCAGATGTATGACACAAAAAACTGAATTTTGGAACTCAAATTGAATCATACAACTGAAAGTGAAAGTAGTCAAAGTGAATTTTTAAAACAACAAAATACATTTTCAAAGTAAATGAATTCAATTACAAACCATTAAACTCAGTTTCATTTTGGTGAAATAAATTTTCAAACCAACATATTTAATTTCAGATTACACGAATACAGATTCTAGGCAATTCAAATTAAGTTTCTGCCCATACAGATGCTTTCTGATGAAGATTTTCATAGTTCCACAGGACAAAGAGTTAGCCACAATCAACAAAACCCATGTTTGGAAGAGCCAAAGAACAGTGCACAAACTGTCAAGCATGGTAGTGGACCCATCATGCAGTTTTACTGGTGCATTTGCTAAAAAAATGAATTAAACAAAGCTTTACCTCAAATAAACATATGATTGAGACTGAAATGGGTTTACAACAGGACAAGGAAATCAAATGCACATAAAAGCTAGCATTGGAATGAATAAAGCAGACTTTAACCAAGTTTCAGGACTCAAAAGTCCTGATTGTAACCTACCTGGACATTGATGTATGCTTAAAAGTTTGGTCTGTGAAAAGGACCAGTTCAAATAGCCTCTGTGCATTTTGCCAAGAAGGGTACTCAACTACCCTGCAGGAATTATGGAAGAGGCTTTCTGGTGGGTGCAAGAAGTAAATGGTTCAGGTGTACCTTGTTTTAACATTTAAACATTTTTAACATTTAACCAATATTAGTGGCATGTACAGGTCCTTCTCAAAATATTAGCATATTGTGATAAAGTTCATTATTTTCCATAATGTCATGATGAAAATTTAACATTCATATATTTTAGATTCATTGCACACTAACTGAAATATTTCAGGTCTTTCATTGTCTTAATACGGATGATTTTGGCATACAGCTCATGAAAACCCAAAATTCCTATCTCATAAAATTAGCATATTTCATCCGACCAAAAAAGAAAAGTGTTTTTAATACAAAAAACGTCAACCTTCAAATAATCATGTAAAGTTATGCACTCAATACTTGGTCGGGAATCCTTTTGCAGAAATGACTGCTTCAATGCGGCGTGGCATGGAGGCAATCAGCCTGTGGCACTGCTGAGGTCTTATGGAGGCCCAGGATGCTTCGATAGCAGCCTTTAGCTCATCCAGAGTGTTGGGTCTTGAGTCTCTCAACGTTCTCTTCACAATATCCCACAGATTCTCTATGGGGTTCAGGTCAGGAGAGTTGGCAGGCCAATTGAGCACAGTGATACCATGGTCAGTAAACCATTTACCAGTGGTTTTGGCATTGTGAGCAGGTGCCAGGTCGTGCTGAAAAATGAAATCTTCATCTCCATAAAGCTTTTCAGCAGATGGAAGCATGAAGTGCTCCAAAATCTCCTGATAGCTAGCTGCATTGACCCTGCCCTTGATAAAACACAGTGGACCAACACCAGCAGCTGACACGGCACCCCAGACCATCACTGACTGTAGGTACTTGACACTGGACTTCTGGCATTTTGAAATTTCCTTCTCCCCAGTCTTCCTCCAGACTCTGGCACCTTGATTTCCGAATGACATGCAGAATTTGCTTTCATCCGAAAAAAGTACTTTGGACCACTGAGCAACAGTCCAGTGCTGCTTCTCTGTAGCCCAGGTCAGGCGCTTCTGCCGCTGTTTCTGGTTCAAAAGTGGCTTGACCTGGGGAATGCGGCACCTGTAGCCCATTTCCTGCACACGCCTGTGCACGGTGGTTCTGGATGTTTCTACTCCAGACTCAGTCCACTGCTTCCGCAGGTCCCCCAAGGTCTGGAATCGGCCCTTCTCCACAATCTTCCTCAGGCCCCAGGAATCTTTTGCAGGTGTTTAGAGTTAACTCGTTGATTCAGATGATTAGGTTCATAGCTCGTTTAGAGACCCTTTTAATAATATGCTAATTTTGTGAGATAGGAATTTTGGGTTTTCATGAGCTGTATGCCAAAATCATCCGTATTAAGACAATAAAAGACCTGAAATATTTCAGTTAGTGTGCAATGAATCTAAAATATATGAATGTTAAATTTTCATCATGACATTATGGAAAATAATGAACTTTATCACAATATGCTAATATTTTGAGAAGGACCTGTACACATTTATGTTTAATTTTTAATGTGTGTAGGTAAGAGAATGTCCACAAAAAAGTTCACATTTTTTTTCAAACCCAATTATTGTTGTAGGATCACTAAGAAAAGACAAAAAACCTGAAATAACATAACATTTCATCCCATGCTGTGTATTTAAACGTCTCACTAGGACTCTGATTTAGATCATTCCTGCAACAGACTGAGATTTATAAACTGCAGACATCTTAATCTTTTCTAATTCAGCCCATTCAACGTGGTAATTCAAGAGGCAAAAAAGCAATGAGTTATAAAACAAAGGTGTGGCTAAACCTGTTTTTAGATTACTCAGGTGGAGCCGATCCAACTTCAATGCATAATGCGGGGAGAGCTAGAAAGCTGCAAGTTATATCTGCAGGTCCAGTCCTGCCTTTCAAAGATTGTGCAATGCCCTGCTACCTTCCTAAATAAAGAAGTGGTGGCAGGTTGCTTATTAACAAGAGAGATGGCCTAATGCTGGTCCACAGAGATAAGGTTAGAAACCAGTGATAATTGAAGTCTCACTTTATACAGAACATGATCTGCACAGCTCTCACCTTATTAAATAATCATTGCATTGTTTTACTTAGGTTTTAATATTTAAAAATTATAGCACTGGGTATGTATGGTAAAAGATTAACACACAGCTTCCTAAAATATTCGTTCATTCATTCATTCATTCATTCATTCATTCATTCATTCATTCATCTTCTATACCGCTTATTCCATAGTGGGTCAAATAGATTGAGAGGCTTGTTATGCTACTTAAATAAACAGCTCCTAAGGAGAGCTGGTTTCAGTAGGTGTGAATGTTTTTCAAGAATGTTATTGTTTTTCTGCTAAAAAAGGAGAATAATTAGTTTTAGCTGAAAAATTTAAAAACACATTACCACATTAACACATTTGCACTTTGATGAATGTCTAAATTCTTGTCTACATTTTTTTTTCCTGTTCTTCACAAAATCTTTGTCCCCACAGAATGTTTTTATGCACTTAAACTCAATTTGTGTAAAAATGACAGAGGCAAAAACAAAAAATATTGATTTCTTAAAAGCATATTTGGATTAATGCGAACAGGGTCTGAATTAATTTATTTTAAATAAATTAAATTTTAAATAATCTTCAGAGTCAAAATCTGCAGAGCATTATGTCATTTAGCTTTGAGATAAACATTCTCCAGTATAAATTCAACCAACTTAACCCAAAATGTGAACGGTGTAAAAGCAGCAAAAGACAGATATTGTCACTGAGCACTTTTTTTGTTTGTTTTTGTGACACATTTGAAGCAGGAATGATCTGTAGTATGGGTGTGCAACAGAACTCGAGATGGCTAGATTTCTAACACAGTTTGATTGAGATACATATTTTAATTTATTTATGGAGGGATGTTCATAGTGCTGCATGAGGAGTCGTGACCTGAAATTTGTGCTTTATTGCTTTTCATTGACACCCTTAATCAGTTTGCTTAAAGGCAGATATCATGCTGAATGTGTTACTGTTACAAAAATCACAGATTTAAATGAATAACATTGAGCGCATTGACTTCCATTGAGGTGAATCACAGTTTTTATGTGATTATGCTGCTAAAGGTAATTACTTGTCTGCTTTCACACACGTATGAACTTGAGTAACATCCCATTGTTAATCCATACGGTTTAATATAATGTTGACCCACAATTTGCTTTTTGGACAGCTTCAACTCTTCTATGAAGGCCTTTACAATGTTTAGGAGTGTTTTTATGAGAAATATTGACAAATCTTCCAAAGGTGCATTTTTGAGGTCAGACACTGATGTTGGACTGGAAGGACTGGTTTGCCGTCTCTGTTCTAATTCATCCCAAAGGTTTCCTGTTGTGTTGAGATTAGTATTCTGTGCATGCTAGTCAAGGTCTTTGTGGCCTTCGCTTTGTGCACTGGTGTCCAGCCGTGTTGCAACAACAAGGAGCCATCTGCAAACTGGTCCCACAAAGTTGGTGACAATTCCACACGATAGTCCTCTATGCAACAAGCTTTCCCTTTGACACATGCAGCCAGGAACATGTCAGTGCTTTACACCACTGCATCCGATGCTTTGCACTTGGTGATGCCAGGCTCAGATGCAACTTTTCATCCAAGGAAACTCATTCCCTGAAGCTCTCTATGAACTGTTCTTGAGCGAACCTGGGGGCCACACAAAGCTTGAGGGTCTGTAGCTATCGACTGCAGAAAGTTGGTGACCTCTGTACACAGGGTACAGGACCTGAAAATACCACTCTGGCTGCCTCTCACAATCCAATAACATGCATATTAGGTTAAATGAATAGTATTGCCATTGTTTTTCCTACCAAACATTAAACTGTTACATAACTTATTTTTCAGATCTGTCATGTGACAGGAGAGGTAAACCTATGAAGCAATCAGCTGTGGTTTTAGACAGTGAACAGGTAATATTGCTGAGTGACAAACACATGTCTGCTGATGATGGTTTGTTGGGCGTGTGAGGTCACTGAGATGTTACATACTGTTACCAAACTTCTAAGAAAACACCTCTATCTGGTATCTATGGATCAGTGTCTTAGTTGCACTGATTAGATCAAGTTAAATAATCATGGAAATAAGTGCATTTTCTTTCTTGAGATTTATTTTTATTTGAATTAGACATGTTAATGTGGATAATCCTCTTTTAAGTGATAAAATGCTTTAAGACTTCATGCTTCAAATCAAATCTGAGACTAATCCCACAGATAAAGCAAAGAAAAAAAGCATGCCTGATGTTCAAATGCTGTAAGAAAAAAAACTGCACTCATTTTTTCGATTATAAATTGAATCTTACTGTTAAAAAATTTCCCAAGCAAACTGGTAATTATGAAAAGTGTTATGGTAACTGATCATCTAAAGTGTTTCTTCAAGATTGAATTTACTTGAAAAGGGAGTGAAAACAGAAATATAAATATCCACAACTCTCTAAAAGTTACTTTACATTTGATGTATTTATATTAAATCGGCCTATTTTGTAAAATGAGCAGTAGAGTTCGTGCAGAGAGGAAGGTGTGTCCCACATTAATCAACCCTGAGGCAGTTTTGTAATTGAGACCTCACTGGTTGAGCTTGTTTTGTGTAACGTGTAGTTTGTCAGACAAGAGAGTTGTGATTTATTTGCCTGAAAGAAAACAAAATCTTTGCATTCAAAGAAGAGTCTTCCCTGCTTGCTTGGCAGTTTGAGTGATCAATTAGTTAATCTGAAAAATCCTTTGTAATCTTCCAGGATTACAGGCATGTCTGGTTTTATTTGGGATTCCAAGTAGGGTGGTACGTATATTCAAAAGTTGGACATCCATCTAATCTGTATACTCTGTTTCCTAAAAGCACAAAAAAGTGTCGGCTTGAACAAGCTTATAGTTATGTTTAATTCAACCACTGATTGTTGTATGTATGAACTTGGCAATAAAGCTGATTCTGATTCATACCGCAACACAGTATATATATATATATATATATATATATATATATATATATATATATATATATATATATACTGTATATATATATACTGTGTATGTATGTGATTTTGTGGTCCTCATGAAGGTGTCTTGAACCGCTCTTTGTCTGACCCGTCACCTAGAGCCTGTTTACCATGGGAGACCCTACCAGGGGCATTTAAGCCCCAGACAACATGGTCTCTTGGATCATTCGAGCACATGTAATGGAAATTTCTTTTACTAGTGCTCTAAAGTGTTCTAAAGTGCTATGACTTTAGTGTACCTCTCTCCTCTGACCTCTGTGTTTTAGTACTTAAGAGGAGATGGACTCTAAATTCTTTATCAGGAGGTTTATGGTTAACACTCCCTGAAGTGTATGCCTCAAGGGATGGTAGATGGGTGCCCTCATAAATAACTTTGTTACCTCTGAGGATCTGGGTATCATATTTCTAAAACTCTTTTAAGTTGAGGTAACACCCACATACTTTAAATACTGTCTGCAAACTCTTGTTCGGGGCTCTGCTTCACTGAGTGAACTCAGTGACAGTCTTCAAAAGCTGAAATGCCTTTCAATAAACTTTATAAGATAAAGTCCGGTCTTTCTCTTGTTACTGAGTTGACTTCCCACTCACTTTGATAAGAAAATCTATATGTATATATATGTATAAGTATATATATATATATATATATATATATATATATATATATATATATATATATATACAGGGGTTGAACAATGAAACTGAAACACCTGTCATTTTAGTGTGGGAGGTTTCATGGCTAAATTGGACCAGCCTGGTAGCCAGTCTTCATTGATTGCACATTGCACCAGTAAGAGCAGAGTGTGAAGGTTCAATTAGCAGGGTAAGAGCACAGTTTTGCTCAAAATATTGAAATGCACACAAGATTATGGGTGACATACCAGAGTTCAAAAGAGGACAAATTGTTGTTGCACGTCTTGCTGGTGCATCTGTGACCAAGACAGCAAGTCTTTGTGATGTATCAAGAGCCACGGTATCCAGGGTAATGTCAGCATACCACCAAGAAGGATGAACCACATCCAACAAGATTAACTGTGGACGCAAGAGGAAGCTGTCTGAAAGGGATGTTCGGGTGCTAACCCGGATTGTATCTAAAAAACATAAAACCTTGGCTGCCCAAATCACGGCAGAATTAAATGTGCACCTCAACTCTCCTGTTTCCACCAGAACTGTCCATTGGGAGCTCCACAGGGTCAATATACACGGCCGGGCTGCTATAGCCAAACCTTTGGTCACTCATGTCAATGCCAAACGTCGGTTTCAATGGTACAAGGAGCGCAAATCTTGGGCTGTGGACAATGTGAAACATGTATTGTTCTCTGATGAGTCCACCTTTACTGTTTTCCCCACATCCGGGAGAGTTATGGTGTGGAGAAGCCCCAAAGAAGCGGACCACCCAGACTGTTGCATGCCCAGAGTGAAGCATGGGGGTGGATCAGTGATGGTTTGGGCTGCCATATCATGGCATTCCCTTGGCCCAATACTTGTGGTAGATGGGCACGTCACTGCCAAGGACTACCGAACCATTCTTGAGGACCATGTGCATCCAATGGTTCAAACATTGTATCCTGAAGGCGGTGCCGTGTATCAGGATGACAATGCACCAATACACACAGAAAGACTGGTGAAAGATTGGTTTGATGAACATGAAAGTGAAGTTGAACATCTCCCATGGCCTGCACAGTCACATTGAGCCACTTTGGGGTGTTTTGGAGGAGCGAGTAAGGAAACGTTTTCCTCCACCAGTATCACGTAGTGACCTGGCCACTATCCTGCAAGAAGAATGGCTTAAAATCCCTCTGACCACTGTGCAGGACTTGTATATGTCATTCCCAAGACAAATTGATGCTGTATCGGCCACAAAAGGAGGCCCTACACCATAAGAATAAATTATTGTGGTCTAAAAACAGGTGTTTCAGTTTCATTGTCCAACCCCTGTATATACACACATATACATACATACATACATACTTCTTCCACTACGGAGGAAGCGGTATAGAAAAAAAAAAAAATATATATATATATATATATATATATATACAGTTAACACATGTGGAATTATATACTAAACAAAAAAGTGTGAAACAACTGAAAATATGTCTTATATTCTAGGTTCTTCAAAGTAGCCACCTTTTGCTTTGATTACTGCTCCACACATTCTTGGTATTCTGTTGATGAGCTTCAAGAGGTAGTCACCTGAAATGGTTTTCACTTCACAGGTGTGCCCTGTCAGGTTTAATAAGTGGGATTTCAAGCCTTATAAATGGGGTTGAGACCATCAGTTGTGTTGTGCAGGAGGTGGATACAGTACACAGCTGATAGTCCTACTGAATAGACTGTTAGAATTTGTATTATGGCAGGAAAAAAGCAGCTAAGTAAAGAAAAACGGGTGACCATCGTTACTTTAAGAAATGAAGGTCAGTCAGTCCGAACAATTGAGAAAACTTTGAAAGTGTCCCCAAGTGCAGTCGCAAAAACCATCAAGCGCTACAAAGAAACTGGCCCACATGAGGACCGCCCCACGAAATCGAAGACCAAGAGTCACCTCTGCTGCGGACAATAAGTTCATCCGAGTCACCAGCCTCAGAAATCGCAGGTTAACAGCAGCTCAGATTAGAGAACAGGTCAATGCCACACAGAGTTCTAGCAGCAGACACATCTCTAGAACAACTGTTAAGAGGAGACTGTGTGAATCAGGCCTTCATGGTAAAATAGCTGCTAGGAAACCACTGCTGAGGACAGGCAACAAGCAGAAGAGACGTGTTTGGGGTAAAGAACACAAGGAATGGACATTAGACCAGTGGAAATCTGTGCTTTTGTCTGATGGGTCCTAATTTGAGATCTTTGGTTCCGACCACCGTGTCTTTGTGCGGCGCAGAAGAGGTGAACGGATGGACTCTACATGCCTGGTTCCCACCGTGAAGCATGGAGGAGGAGGTGTGATGGTGTGGGGGTGCTTTGCTGGTGACACTGTGGGGGATTTATTAAAAATTGAAGGCATACTGAACCAGCATGGCTACCACAGCATCTTGCAGCGGCCTGCTATTCCATCCGGTTTGCGTTTAGTTGGACCATCATTTATTTTTCAACAGGACAATGACCCCAAACACACCTCCAGGCTGTGTAAGGGCTATTTGACCAAGAAGGAGAGAGATGGGGGGCTGCGCCAGATGACCTGTCACACTTTTTTGTTCAGTATATAATTCGGCATGTGTACTGTGATATATACATATATATATATATATATATATATATATATATATATATATATATCAGAATCAGAATCAGAAAAGCTTTATTGCCAAGTACGTTTTTGGACATACAAGGAATTTGTTTTGGCGTAGTCGGTGCAATACAGTACAAATTAAACAGTATAAACATATCTACAATATAATATAAATATATATGCACAGTTTTAAGTGAGTGAGAGTAAATATAGAGCATTATTGGATGTCAGAGCAATACAACATATATATATATATATATATATATGTATGTATGTATGTATGTATGTGAATACAATATGAAGGCATTTATAGCTTTTGCTCTATTTGTAATATTTCACTGGTATTTTTATATTCTGTTTCTAAACATATTTAAACTACATTCACATATTAAGTCTTACTTATTTTTACAGAAAAATATTTAATGTCTTCTTTGAAACATATTTCAAAGTTTGTCTAAAACAAACTACAGGAGTAAAAGAAATAGCTATAGATGAGTTGTTTGGGTGAATACATGTAAGAGGCAGAGGAAATATCAGGTTCAACCAAGGCACAAAATGTACTGAAAGTTTTAGAGTTAAGCCTCTGTCAGTTTTAATAGTTTTAAAAAGAAACATAAAGTGCAGTGAAAAGCGTATAGCATACCTACAGAGATGTTATTGTCCTTTTGTCACAGTAAAGATTTTAAATCCTCTAATTTATTATTTTATTTACTAACCAACACATCCTTGTCCTATGTAAAAAAGTTATTGCCCAGTTGTTAAATCTTGAATTAACAACAATTAACCACATATCAGGCTCAACCAGGCTTGACTGCTGCCATGTATGTAGAATTAAAAAATCAATTGACAAGAACCAGAAGACTTTAAGCAGGCTAAAAGATCTCAAAAAGCGACACATTACAGCCTGATCTAAAGACAATCAAGAACAGATGGGAAACAAAGTCACTCACATCTATCGGTTTGGAAAGATTAACAAAAACATTCTTAAGGCTGTCAGACTCCAGTGCACCACAGTGCAGAAAACATGGAACAGTAGTGAACTTTTCCAGGAGAGGCCTGCCAACCCAATTACTCCAAAACAGCATCAACAATTCATCCAGGAGGTCACAGAGGAACCCAGAACAAGATCTAAAGCATTGCAGACCTAACTTGCCTCAGTTAAGATCAGTGTTAATAATTCAACTACTAGAGAGAGAATGAGCAAAAATTGCATCCATTGGAGAGTTTTAAGACTAAAACCACTGCTGACCATAAAAAAGAGACCCATCTAACATTAATTTTAAAAAAAAGCTTGCTGATGATCTCCATGACCTTTGAGAAAATATTTTTCCTCAAAGACAAAACTGGAACTAGTGGGCTAGTCCAATCTGAATTATTATTATTTTTTTTGAAAATCTACCATTGTTGCTTAATTAAAACAATTTTCCAGAGAAGAGTGGTCATTCGTGGGCTGGTTATGCAGTTTTTCACATAGGGTCAGGTTTAATGCTCACCCTCTACAGATGATCCACATAGCCCTGTCTTTCAGTATTTAACCCTTTCTCTCTCCTAGACATTACAATTGACTGAGCTTTTACTGTAACTAATATGTGCTCTCTTTCAGACTCTAATCTTGAAAACTGGCTCAGAGTTTATCTGTTCCTTCTTTCTAGATGAAATGACTAAAGGAGCTACATCCATTAATATTTACTTTTCCTTCCCATAGAAAGTACTCCTGGATCAGTGCGTCTGTATTCTTTGTGTGTCTCTGCTCTGTTCTCTCAAACCCCCAGTCGGTCGTGGTAGATGGCCGATCACACGGAGCCTGGTTCTGCTGGAGGTTTCTTCCTGTTAAAAGGGAGTTTTTCCTCTCCACTGTCGCTACATGCATGCTCAGTATGAGGGATTGCTACAAAGTCTACGCCAGTGGCTGTCCACTGTCTCTACATACTCATCTGGGAGGAAGGAATGCTACAAGTCTCTGACTCGATGCAATCTGCTGGATTTCCTTAGACAGAAAAACTTTTTATCCAATTAGAATAAATAACTGAATCTGACTGCACAGTTCAATGGTTAGGACTAATTGGAATGTATGAACCTGACTTTGTGAAGTGCCTTGAGACGACATGTGTTGTGAATTGGCGTTATATAAATAAACTGAAATGAATTGAATTGAATTGAATTGCTGTGGATAGGCTTTTTCCCCCTTAATGAATTTGACAACTACATTCTAATTTATTTATCTTTGTCTGAAATTAAAATTAGTTTGATGATCTGAAACAGGGGGAATACATTTTCATGATAAAAATAAACCTAAAGGTTCGAAAGCAATTGGGTGCTCCAAGACAGTTTTAATTTAACAAAACAAACAAAACGGAGTATTATACAAGCTTAAAAATTTAGATGAACCAGAGGCCAAAATGAACAAATATGTTACCATACAGAGAAACGTTATTTAAACAATGAGATGGATAAAACCACTTACCTCATGACCTGCTTGTGTTTTTTATTGAGTGTAAATTTCATATGGAAGAAAAAGCACAGGGTATTGTCTTTGATTTACAAAATAACACACAAATAGAAATAGTATGGAGCTAAATTGGGGGCATAAAGTTTGTTCAAACAAAAAGAATTTGAACCTGAAAAATAAAAGTTAGTTCAAACGAAAAAAAAATTTGAACCTGAAAAATAAGTCTGTTCAAAAGAAAAACATTTGAACCAGAAAAATTTGTTTTTACCTCCCCCAGAAAAATTTGGAAACTGGAAAAAAAAAGCTTTGCAACTGAAAAAAAACATGTGAAACTGAAAAAAAAACAAGTTCAAAACTACTTTTCAGATTCAAGTTTTTTTTTCGAACTTGCAGATTTTTTTTTCAGCTTCAAACTTTTGGCCCTGTTTTGGCGTGGGTGGCGGGGCCTCAGATCACGGGTTGCGGAATCATGACTGACAGCTCAACACAGCGGCTGAACAACATATTCCCCGCTGTTGCATTCAGGGACCATGGGAACTGGAATTATCTGTAATACATCATCGATATTCTATACATATGTGATTGGTTTTGAAAGATACCATGCTTCACCGATAGAAGCAGCTTACGTGAATACACGACGCACATCTCAGAGGAGAAAATATGATTGTGACAGATTTGCACAGCATTTTAAGTCCGTGTTGGAGATTTCCCATGCTCTCAACATAAAGCAAAAGAACCGCCAGACTAAGCGGCAAAACGAGCCGGTATTTTCCAAATATCCTTGCATAATTAAGCCTGGACTTGTTTTCACATGGACTGGACTCGGCTTTCGGTTTCTGTTGCGTTTTTGATTAAAACGTGTTTGGTCTTTATTTAGTGAAGTGACCCACAGCCAGGGGTGAACTGGCATAAAATTGCAAGTGCAACAGCAAATAGCCGTGGCATTAATGTTGCTCAGGTGAATCACCTGAGAACTATCAGTGCTCTTGGTCACAGTCTTTGTGTCACCCGTGCATCTTCCTGAGGCATGTTACGCTGAGGGACACGTGCAGACAGATTTCTCTGCGCCTGCCCTCACATGAGGCAGCATGTGAGGAACAAAGATACTGTCTGACAAAGCACGCTCCACACTTCTTGCTGAGCGTTACTGCACGAGTTTACAGCAGATTTCCATAACCAAGAAGAGATAGCAGTGTCAGCTGATCAGTCAGCTGACATTGATATCTCTGTGGCATCTGGGTTTGAGATGTTTCTTTACCTGCAGAGCTCAAAGATAAAGACATTCCTCCAAGCTTAGTCACACTCTGCAGGCTGTTAGAGAGTCATCAGATCAAAATATGGCCAATTTTGACATATTGATGTAGCCAAGACAATTACATATTAAGGAAGCTTTTGTTTCATGCAGTTTCCTGAAATAATTTATTACATTATTGATTAAACCTAGTAGAGAAATGCAATTGTTCTGTCATCCATGCAAAAACTAATTATTAAACATATTTTCACTTTTAAAACAGCTGCCTGTGCATTCATGTTTATGACTTCCAAAGGCAGCACACATCCTATCTGTGTTTGGACCTGTGCATTCATTTCCACTTCATCCAGTTTCAGTAGTTGTTCTTGTACTGCTTGCAAAACCGCTTACAATAATGTTTGAGACAATGCAAAACAAACCAAATGAAAATTTTCATAGTTTTGTTTGAATAGCCGAAGTGCATTGATGTGTCTCACTTACCTGGAGACTGACAGCTCTTTGTATCTTCATTGCAATCATTCCAGTGCTGTGTGTCACACCATGTGACTGCAGCACGACTCAAAATCCTTCCTGTGATTAAATCTGAAACCTCCATACTGCTCCCTTGTCATTATGTATAATCTCTTCAAGCCAACTTATTATCATTTCTTGGTGTTTCCGAGTTAATTTACTGACAGCTACATCTACCGATTGTTGCACAGTTACTTCCCTTTTTTGCACATAACATACACAACGTCGTCATTGCGTCTGCAACTGCCAGCCCTTTGTGGAAATACTTTCACACAGTAATAAATGATGACCCGACTTTTAAAAAGAACATGATTATTAATTATGATTTTGTCACATATTTTGATGCATTAATGATTTAATTAAACATATAATTAAAAAGGAATTTATTGGGAAAACTGTACCAGGGCTTATTTTGATTACACAATTAACACAGATGAACACAAGAGAGATTTAATTCATCATTCATCACACTGCCAACAAGAAATGCTTTACAGCATTCACAGAATTCGTTGTTTTAAATGAAATTTTCACAGTTAATACCCTTGGTTTGTATATGAACAGTCAGCGTTTTCCCAGCGCTAGTTAACTGCCTGAATAACCAATTTTGGGTGCCTTTCTATATGTTGTTGCTCCCCCCATTTTTTCTTGTTAATTCTCATTATGTTTTTATAACTGGCAAGCAAAAAAAATACAAATGTTTCCTAGCCTCCTCCACGTCTGACTTGGTTCGATCTCTTCAGTGAGACGGTTTACAGTAATGGACCAGACAGGTAGAATGAACAGAACCAATCAGCTTTTAAAGTGTTATACCGTAAGGACATCTCTGTCACTTACCAAAAAGCTGATAAAATACAGCAGAAAGCTTTTCACAGCGTTGCAGGTGTAGGGTGCAGGTGACTCAGACCTGTGAGCTATCTATAACAAGTGTTGCACCTAATTACTTGTTAAGACAGCATTCTTAGCAGGGGGAACCGTGAGGGACCGGTGCAAAGAGGATTGGGTGGCGGACGAAGGTGGAGACCTCGGCGGCCCGATCTCCGGATGCTTAGGTTGGCTCTAGTGACGTGGAATGTCACCTCGCTGGGGGGCAAGGAGCCTGAGCTTGTGTGGGAGGTCGAGAGATATCGACTAGAAATAGTCGGGCTCGCCTCCACGCACAGCGTGGGCTCTGGAACCCATCTCCTCGAGAGGGGCTGGACTCTCTTCTACTCTGGAGTGGCCCACGGGGAGAGGCGGCGGGCTGGGGTGGGTTTGCTTGTCGCCCCCCAGCTCAGCCGTCTCGTGTTGGGGTTTACCCCAGTGGATGAGAGGGTCGCATCCCTGCGCCTTCGGGTTGGGGACAGGTCTCTGACTATCATTTCAGCCTACGGGCCGAGTGGTAGTGCGGAGTACCCGGCCTTCTTGGCGTCCCTGTCGGGGTTGCTGGATAGTGCCCCTCCCGGGGACTCCATTATTCTGCTGGGGGACTTCAACGCCCACATGGGAAACGACAGTGACACATGGAGAGGCGTGATCGGGAGGAATGTCCTCCCCAATCTGAATCCGAGCGATGTTTTGTTATTGGACTTCTGTGCTAGTCACGGATTGTCCATAATGAACACCATGTTCAAACATAAGGGTGTCCATCAGTGTACTTGGCACCAGGATACCCTAGGCAGGAGGTCAATGATCGACTTTGTTGTCGTATCATCAGACCTTCGGCCGCATGTTTTGGACACTCGGTGAAGAGAGGGGCTGAGCTGTCCACTGATCACCACCTGGTGGTGAGTTGGATCCGCTGGGGGAGGAGAAAGCCGGACAGACTTGGCAGGCTCAAGCGCATAGTGAGGGTCTGCTGGGAACGTCTGGCGGACCCCTTGGCCAGGGATGTATTCAACTCTCACCTCCGGGAGAGCTTTGACCAGATTCCGAGGGATGTTGGAGACCTAGGCCCTGTCCCAATACCCACACTACACCCTACGCCCCTCTATGAAGTGTGTACTTTGAACAAGTGCATGTAAGGGTTGAAGTGCGCAGGTTACAAGTGTGCAAAATTGAAGAATTGGGACAGTATGGGTTACGTCATCGACTTGCACCTCTGCACCGTAACTGCAACATCAAAAAGGGCGGGAACCAGCGCTGTTTTCACAGTCTTGCTGCTAAAAAAACTATTTTAAAACTGCAACAAGCAATTGTTTTGAGGAGAATAAAGTGCAGGAAACGAAGGAGGCTTATACACCAGACTCCCGCCGCGCCAGTGTTTGTTTGAAAGATAACTTCAGTGTTATTGCCTACTGACTGCCCAGACTCACTCTGAACCCAGTGGTTTCTTACAATGTTGAGCCTGGAAAACCAATAAAAAAATATATTTGTCAGCTTGCTGTCTAAATTTTACGCGGTTCTTATTATTCTGATTTGATGGCTGGTTACGTTGACGGTTGTGATTGGTTTTTGCTCAGAACGTCATCTGCAGCAGTGAATTGTGGGTAATATACTTCGGCGAAGTCCGCTTAGATGCGGGCTTCGCCGAAGGGCGGATGCGGGGCACAAAGGGGGCGGGGCTAAGGACGAGAATTGGGACACACTACGCACTCGAACCCATCAACAGGAACGCGCAATTCAGGGACACAAGGGTGGAAGTGCGGGTATTGGGACAGGGCCATAGAGTCCGAGTGGACCATGTTCTCCGCATCTATTGTTCTCCGCATCTATTGTCGATGCTGCTGCCCGTAGCTGCGGCCATAAGGTCTGCGGTGCCTGTCGCAGCGGCAATCCCCGAACCCGGTGGTGGACACCGGCAGTAAGGGACGCTGTCAAGCTGAAGAAGGAGTCCTATCGGCTGTGGTTGGCTTGTGGGACTCCTGAGGCGGCTGACGGGTACCGTGGGGCCAAGCGTGCCGCGGCCCGGGCGGTGGCAGAGGCAAAAACTCGGACCTAGGAGGAGTTCGGTGAGGTCATTGAGAAGGACTACTGGTTGGCCCCGAAGCGATTCTGGCAAACCGTCCGGCGCCTCAGGAGGGGGAAGCAGTGCTTCGCCAACATTGTTTACAGTGCGGGTGGGGAGCTGCTGACCTCGACTGGGGACATTATTGGCCGGTGGAAGGAGTACTTCGAGGATCTCCTCAATCCTGCCATCACGCATTCCCTAGTGGAAACAGAGGCTGGGGACTCGGGGTTGGACTCTTTCATCACCCAGGCTGAAGTCACCAAGGTGGTTAAAAAGCTCCGCAGTGGCAGGGCTTCGGGGTTGGATGAGATCCGCCCTGAGTACCTCAAGTCTTTGGATGTTGTGGGGCTGTCATGGTTGACACGCCTCTTCAACATTGCGTGGCGGACGGGGACAGTGCCTTTGGATTGGCAGACTGGGGTGGTGGTCCCCCTACATAAGAAGGGGGACCGGAGGGTGTGTTCCAACTACAGGGGGATCACACTCCTCAGCCTCCCTGGTAAGGCCTACGCCAGGGTATTGGAGAGGAGAGTCCGGCCGATAGTCGAACCCCGGCTTCAGGAGGAGCAGTGTGGTTTTCGTCCCGGCCGTGGAACACTGGACCAGCTCTATACACTCTACAGGGTGCTCGAAGGTTCATGGGAGTTTGCCCAACCGGTCCACATGTGTTTTGTGGACCTGGAGAAAGCATTCGACTGTGTCCCTCATGATGCCCTGTGGGGGGTGCTCCAGGAGTATGGAATCGGGGGCCCTTTACTAGGGGCCATCCGATCTCTGTACAAGCGGAGCAGGAGTTTGGTTCGCATTGCCGGCACTAAGTCGGACCTGTTCCCGGTGCATGTTGGCTCCTGCAGTGCTGCCCTTTGTCACCGGTCCTGTTCATAACTTTTATGGACAGGATTTCTAGGTGCAGCCAAGGGCCAGAGGGGGTCTGGTTTGGGGACCAGAGGATTTCGTCTCTTCCTTTTGCAGATGACGTGGTCCTGCTGGCCCCCTCTAGCCAAGACCTACAGCATGCACTGGGACGGTTCGCAGCCGAGTGTGAAGCGGCTGGGATGAAGATCAGCTCCTCCAAGTCCGAGGCCATGGTTCTCGACCGGAAAAGGGTGGCTTGTCCTCTTCAGGTTGGAGGGGAGTTCCTGCCTCAAGTGGAGGAGTTTAAGTATCTCGGGGTCTTGTTCACGAGTGAGGAAAGAATGGAGCGGGAGATCGACAGACGGATTGGTGCGGCTGCCACAGTAATGGGGGCGCTGGGCCGGTCCATTGTGGTGAAGAGAGAGCTGAGCCGAAAAGCGAAGCTCTTGATTTACCAGTCGGTCTACGTTCCTACCCTCACCAATGGCCATGAACTTTGGGTCATGACCGAAAGAACGAGATCCCGGATATAAGCGGCGGAAATGAGCTTCCTCCATAGGGTGGCCGGGCACTCCCTTAGAGATAGGGTGAGGAGCTCGGCCATCCGGGAGGGGCTCGGAGTAGAGCCGCTACTCCTCCACATCGAGAGGAGCCAGTTGACGTGGCTCGGGCATCTGTACCGGATGCCTCCTGGACGCCTTCCTCGGGAGGTGTTCCAGGCACGTCCCACCGGGAGGAGGCCCAGGGGACGGCCCAGGACACGCTGGAGGGACTATGTCTCTCGTCTGGCCTGGGAACGCCTTGGGCTCCCCCCGGAGGAGCTAGAGGAGGTGTCTGGGGAGAGGGACGTCTGGGCGTCTCTGCTGAGTCTGCTGCCCCCGCGACCCGGTCCCGGATAAAGCGGAAGACGACGACGATGACGAAGACAGCATTACATGGACTTTGAACTAAACCTAGCTATAAACTCTTTAAATAGGCTTGTTAATCAGTACATAACTGACACCACATAGATAAAAAACATCTCAAGGCTCAAACTCTGTATTTCCAGTCCAACACCTTTATTGGATCACTCACACTTTTTCTACTGATATATGGGGTAATGACCTGCTGAGATAGATGTTCAATATGAGTCATGAACTGTATAAATTTGGTTATTTATTCAATTATTTTTGATTTTTTTCAGTGGAATGATGCAATGTATTGGTGAAACGTTGCTCCTCCTTTTTAGAATGTATTCACCCACTAGTCTTGACGCGGTGAAGATGATGTGCTAAAGGTCAAACTGACCAACATATTGGGGAAGAATGGGGATTTCATGCCGTTGTTGACTATGGCGTTGTTGTATTTTAGAAAAGGCCACTCCTGTCAGCTTGGCTCACCTAAACTGGATAGTAACAGGATGGAAAACAATGTCTGGTCTGGTGAGTCTCGATTTTAACTGCAACATTCACATTGTAGGGTCAGATGTTGCTGTAAACAATATAAAATATTCACTCTGGCTTGTACCAATGGGTCAGAATCAGTACCAACTAAGAATAATGTAAACACCACAGTATTCTTGGTGATTGCTGCTGACCATGTCCATCCATTTACAAACACAATGTTCCCATCTTCTGATCACTTTGTCCAGCAGGAAAATCCACCACATCACAAAAATGAAATCATGACGATGAGCTCACAGCGCTTCATTGACAGTCACTAGATCTCAATTAAACAAAGCACCTATGAGATGGGATAGCTTCTTTATTTGTATTTGTTTTATATTATTTGTTGTGCACTTTGTTCAGTTTTTAGCTTCTACTGTTAATCTTAACTAACAACATCCAGTTGGATACGAAACCTATTGTCCTCTGAGTTTTATTGAAGTCAGGGAGAAGGTACAGGGTTCCTTTATGTAAACGCAATCGTATCATAAGCTGTTAAACAAGCAGTTGGCAGGAGATGAACAGAAGTATTAAACCTGTCTGCTTTCACTGTTAAAAAGGGGAAGCAAATGGATATGAGATGCTTTAAACTTGACAGACTTTTCATTTTTCAACTGCAAAAGATTGTAAACACAACATCCTTTGACATCTTTTATGGTTGAATTGAAAAAAAATAAAAATACTAAAACTGATGTTGATGGATGGTTTAAGGAGTTTTAAAACTTTTTTTTTTTCTGGCCCATCATACTAAAGCCAAAACAAGCTAAAGAATGTAATTTATTTTTAGTTTGTAGAGTTCCTGGGATGTCTAAACTTACCTTTGTCTGACTTTTTGTTGTTTCACATTAAAACTGCATAAAAAAACAAAACAAAAAGCAGATAATTCTGTCTGAAATGGGTAAATACGCAACTTTTGATTGATCATCTGCTTCATTAAAACATTTCATAGAAGCATTTTCAGCGTACCCAGATATTTTAAAGCTGCATAACTGCATAAGCAGGGTTTCTTTTGGCCCAGGGGTTTTTCAGCTCCTGAATGCTTCTCTGGACAGATGTTTCAATGCAACCTTGTGACTGAGCAACATTCCTCCTGTTTGTGGCTCCCTGTCTGCTAAAGAAAACATGTTTTTCATCACCCAAGAAGAGTAAAATTATCTTCAAAAGGGCCTTTTAACAGGTGCGCCTTTATCTCTTTCTCAGTTATGTAAAGTACATTCTCCTTGTCAGCTTTGTCAGTTCTTTTAACTTTGATTAGCTAATGAAACACTAAACACATTTGTCATCAGAGAGAAAAACAAGCATGACAAAAAGAGCAACATATGATCTTGATGATCAAAAGAAGATGCAAAACATGCCGTGCTGTGAAAAATATTTCCCCCTTGCCTATATCCTTTGGAGATCGTATTAAAATGTTTTAAAAAAATTCAACATCAGACAGATGTAACCTGAGTGAACACAACATAACATTTTTTAAATAGTGATGATTTCATATATTAAGTGACAAAGGTAATCCAAAACAAGCTGGCTTCAAGGTAATGGCTTCACTTGTTAAATCAAGCATTTACTGTGAATAACAGTACAAAGTACAAGTACAAAGCTGAGTTCAATTTTACCCAACCAAGCCTGATTGTTGTAGGACTTGTCACTTAGCACCATGAAGTTGGCTGTAATAATTGTGAGAAAAAAAACATTACACCACGCCTCGATCTAAAGGGAACAGATGAGAGACAAAGACATTGAGATCTAAGAGCCTTCTATGAGTTTTAAAGCCATTTGCATACCTGCAAACTTGATGGTGGAAGTGTGACGGTCTGGGACTGCTTTTCTGGTTCAGGATCTGGATGACCTGTTGCAACTGATGGCAGGATGAATTCTGCTCTGCAGAAGAAAATCCTAAATGAGAATCACAGTTTGTGAACCTAAGCTCAAACCCACTGGAGACAATTTTATAAAAACACACCAGTAAGTCCACTTCTGAATGGCCAAAAAAGAGACGTGTTTGCAGTGGGCAAAATCTGGATGCTTAGGCATGACCTTCAACATGCCCTTCATACTTGAAAACCCTCCAATGGGGATGAATTCAAACAATTCTGCACTGAAAAGTGAGGGAAAACCTCTCCACAGCGATGAGAAAGAGTCTTTGCCCATTATCACAAACCCCTGATGCCAGTTTTTGTTGCTTCTAGTTATTAGCTGATGACTTTTTTACATAGGGTTGGGTTGAATGGAGAGCTTTTCTCCCTCAATAAGATAAACAATCATTCAAAGACATTTGATACCAACATTTGCATGATTATTTGAAACATTTCGGTGTGACAAAAGAACAAAAAGAAAACAGAAAAAGGTCTGCAAAGGGGTGAATACTATTTTACAGCACTATAAACCTCTTCCTTACAAACCTGTATTTATTTAGCATTTAAGGCATATTTTGTTTAAAAAGAAGGCATTCGACAATATATATATATATATATATATATATATATATATATATATATATATATATATATATATATATATATATATATATATATACATGTATACACAGGGGTTGGACAATGAAACTGAAACACCTGTCATTTTAGTGTGGGAGGTTTCATGGCTAAATTGGACCAGCCTGGTAGCCAGTCTTCATTGATTGCACATTGCACCAGTAAGAGCAGAGTGTGAAGGTTCAACTAGCAGGGTAAGAACACAGTTTTGCTCAAAATATTGAAATGCACACAAAATTATGGGTGACATACCAGAGTTCAAAAGAGGACAAATTGTTGGTGCACGTCTTGCTGGCGCATCTGTGACCAAGACAGCAAGTCTTTGTGATGCATCAAGAGCCACGGTATCCAGGGTAATGTCAGCATACCACCAAGAAGGACGAACCTCATCCAACAGGATTAACTGTGGACGCAAGAGGAAGCTGTCTGAAAGGGATGTTCGGGTGCTAACCCGGATTGTATCCAAAAAACATAAAACCACGGCTGCCCAAATCACGGCAGAATTAAATGTGCACCTCAACTCTCCTGTTTCCACCAGAACTGTCCGTCAGGAGCTCCACAGGGTCAATATACACGGCCGGGCTGCTATAGCCAAACCTTTGGTCACTCATGCCAATGCCAAACGTTGGTTTCAATGGTGCAAGGAGCGCAAATCTTGGGCTGTGGACAATGTGAAACATGTATTGTTGTCTGATGAGTCCACCTTTACTGTTTTCCCCACATCCGGGAGAGTTACGGTGTGGAGAAGCCCCAAAGAAGCGGACCACCCAAACTGTTGCATGCCCAGAGTGAAGCATGGGGGTGGATCAGTGATTGTTTGGGCTGCCATATCATGGCATTCCCTTGGCCCGATACTTGTGCTAGATGGGCACGTCACTGCCAAGGAGTACCGAACCATTCGTGAGGACCATGTGCATCCAATGGTTCAAACATTGTATCCTGAAGGCGGTGCCGTGCATCAGGATGACAATGCACCAATACATACAGCAAGACTGGTGAAAGATTGGTTTGATGAACATGAAAGTGAAGTTGAACATCTCCCATGGCCTGCACAGTCACCAGATCTAAATATTATTGAGCCACTTTGGGGTGTTTTGGAGGAGCGAGTCAGGAAACGTTTTCCTCCACCAGTATCACATAGTGACCTGGCCTCTATCCTGCAAGAAGAATGGCTTAAAATCCCTCTGACCACTGTGCAGGACTTGTATATGTCATTCCCAAGACAAATTGACGCTGTATTGGCCGCAAAAGGAGGCCTATAACATGCAAAACACATAGAATTGTGGGGACACTAAACACACATGAACTCTGTCCCAGTAAAAGTCTGTGCAAAAGTTCTTAAAAAAATTACTTGATCTGCTTTTTTATTTTGAGTATTACATCTATATCAATTATAACTCTTCAGATCATCCTGTGAACTTATCACAGCAGGTTTTGTGAAACGTGTTGTTACATAAGTGTGAGATCACATTGTTAAAACAGGAAAGCAGATTTCAAGTGGAATGTTCTAGGTGTCAGTCAAGGAGCCATTCCTGAAATCTGATGAATTCTTAAACTGCAATTTATCTTTGGTTAGATGGTCAGTGAGATATGAAGCAACAAAAAATAAAAGCATTTTTAAATGAGGCGATCATGTGAGTCTGTACGTAGGCAAAAATGTTCCTTGCACTTTACCGCATGCTTGCAATGACACGGTAAAAAACAAGTAAAATAGGAATTTGGTAAAGATGAAATATTATTTTGTTATATCAAGTATGACTGTTTTTGACCTGTGATTTTTAAACCTTCTGAATCCTATTTAAAAATTGGAAAAATTCGAAATTTAAGGTTTTATACTTTAGGGTAAAGGAGTCTTCTTGTCCTGTTTCAGCTTTTGCATTTTGACGGAGTTCAATCTTAGATTTTGAATGTGCTTAGGACCTTAATACTGAAGTGTTTTTCTTTCTTTTCGTCATTTAGTCGACAGTGTGCTATTTACGATTAACTGAGTGTATTCATTTATCCACCAGTGAAATGTTTCCTGTGTGGATTTCTGCAACTTAAATCAAAATAAACTCACAATTTGGAGAACTACATTTTAACATTTAAGCTTGAAAAATATTCTTGTGCAGTGTATTTAGTTTTATATCTAGTGCTGACAGGCAGTTATTATTGAAGTAAATAAATTGATGTTTTTCCTTCTTCTTCTTCTTCTTATTATTATTGATTCATAAACTTTTGGATAAACTTCCTTTCTTTTTTTCATTCTAACATTGTGCAAAACAGTTCTTACTTGAAAAGCTGGAGATTTTATTCCATGTCAGAAATAACTTGACCTTTAATCCCTCCAAAATGTTTCAGTACTTAAAACCTTTGAATACTACTATAAGTTACTTATATCTCAGAGACTTATGTCTGACTGATGGCTGTTACTTGAGGCCAAATTAATAAACTCAGAAAGCTGAACATAAAAAACTCTTCCCAGATAGCAAACAGTGGCGAGATTTCAGCTGCTAAATATCAATAGCGCAACATTTTTAACAATAAGTGTTTAGAAAAACTGCATAAAGTGACATTGTTAATTTTATAACCTGCTTAGCCTGCATAATTTCAGTTTGTGCAGTGCTTTCATTCCAGTTCCTGTAGCCTTTTCTAGAAGTGATATTACCTGTCTAAAAACATCATGTGAGGAGTGGTTTAGCTCTCATCAGGTACAAAGAGTCAACACCTTGCTTCTGAGTCGTGGAAAAGATCACGCCCAAAACAGTTCGTTTATAAAAATGATGACATGCCACTGCAAGCCACAGATGGGACACTGACTGCGGACTGATAGGAACACCACCAGGAGAAGATCAGCACCATCACCTCATCATGGGTAACTGTTGGCAGTCTCTGGGCCCCCAGAAGAACACCAATATACGTTTGAGTCTGCCAGCCGTCTGCTTTGTCTGGCAGATTGCTATGATCATCCTGTTTGGGGTTTTCATCCGCTATGACAAGGAATCGGACGCACACTGGGCAGAGCACAAGAAGGCTGAGAACCTCACAGATATTGATAATGAATTCTACTTCAGATATCCCAGTAAGTGTGATGGAGATTGAAAAAGATTTCAGGGATTTTAATGCAGGTGTGATGCATGTTTGAGGAAACAGATGTCAGTCTGAATGAAATATATACTTTCACAGGTACTTTGTTTCACCCTCAGGGATGTTTTAGGTACTTTTCCACTGATGCAAAAAGGATACTTGTTCTTAAGAGCTCATTCAATTTTCATTTTTGCTTTAAGTGTCAGAGATCACAAAGAGAAGATAAACATGAAATGTCCAAATGAACCTTGTCTTCTAGCAGTTATTCCTAGAAAACATTATTGTACATACGGAAAACAATCAGAAATTAAAACCTCCAGAAATAAAGTAATACAATTTTTTTCACCTGGATTGGATTTGCATCTGTACAGACATTTTTCTATTGAGAAACAGATTTTTTGGTCTGAAATACTTAGAATTCAGCCAAGGGTGACACATAAAAACTCTGGCTTTGGTTTTTATACCTACAGGCTTCCAGGATGTCCATGTCATGATCTTTGTTGGATTTGGTTTCCTCATGACCTTTCTGAAACGCTACAGCTACAGCGGCGTGGGCTTTAACTTCCTGATCGCCTCCTTCGGCCTGCAGTGGGCTCTTCTCATGCAGGGCTGGTTCCACTCCCTTGATCTGACCACCGGAAAAATCTACATCGGGGTTGAGAAGTAAGTACTTATCTCTGGGAAGCATATTGTGTAACTCGTAAAGCAAAACCACATTCTTTAACTTATCAGGTGATATGCTCTTTGAAAGACATATTTCCAGTTGAACTTGAACTGTCCTTGTTCCAAACAGCCTCATCAATGCAGACTTCTGCTGCGCTGCCTCTTTGATCGCCTTCGGTGCCCTGCTGGGTAAAGTTAGCCCCGTCCAGCTCATGGTTGTCACCTTATTTGGTGTCACCCTGTTTGCTGTGGAAGAACACATCATCCTACATTTCCTTCATGTGAGTCTGATCAACCAATTAAACCAGATTTTATTCACTTCATAGCGAGTTTTTCCTTGTACTTGGTGACATGTTGCTGACCTCACAGTGCAAAGATGCTGGTGGATCCATGGTCATCCACTGCTTCGGAGGTTATTATGGACTGGCCATCTCCTGGGTGCTCTACCGACCAAACTTACACCAAAGTAAACGCCTCCAAGGGTCAAACTACCACTCAGATCTGTTTGCAATGATTGGTAAATAAAGCTTTTGAACTGAAAAAGTGGAACTGTTTTCTGGCAGATTTTTAGATCAATCCCTTATTTAAAATACATGTTCTTGATTACAGGTACACTGTTCCTGTGGATGTTCTGGCCAAGTTTCAACTCAGCCATCACGGACCACGGCGACGGGCAGCACAGAGCAGTGATCAACACCTACCTGGCCCTGGCCTCCTCCGTTCTCACTGCTTATGCCATGTCCAGCATGTTTCAGAAAAGAGGAAAATTGGATATGGTACATATGCAAAGCCAGAATTTCCTAAAAAACTCGATAATCGGGTATATTTCTTATAATATTCATGAATAACATGCTTCCCCACCCATTACCCAACAGGTGCATATCCAGAATGCCTCTCTGGCAGGTGCTGTGGCAATGGGAACGGCAGCAGAGTTCATGATCTCTCCGTACGGGTCGCTCATTGTGGGCTTCTTCATGGGCATCATCTCCACCTTCGGCTATTTGTTTGTCACAGTAAGCCTGCATTCCTTATTATGCTTCCTGCAGATGGAGAGCTAAAAAAAGAGCAAAGAATGAGTTTTAAACAGGGAGTTAGCAACATGTTAGGCAGCATGAAAGTACCTGGTTATTGGGATGAGTTATTTTAGACACAGCAAGGTGAGGTTATTGTTTCTTGCTGATCCTTCAAACACTGAAAGCATGTCTCATTGTTTCTTATTTCCAGTAATAAAGCAGAATCCTATAACACTAAAATTGAAAACAAGCAAACATCCTGCAAATAATTGGATACATTACTCAAATTGTCTGTTGGAGTTTTAAACAGCTATTTTTCTAATTTCCGGTACCAACACTAGCAACAAGAATGGAGTTTTTTTTTTTTCCCCTTCCTATTTCCATACGCTTTTATATTAGTACCACAGCTTACACCGATTTGTCAGCATCTGTTTCGCATTTGCTACAGATTTTTTATTTTAAAATAATATATATTTAACATTTCTGTTGGTATTTTGTTCAATCTCCACAAATTGAAGCACTGGTGTGCCTGAAAGTGTTCGTAGCAAAACACTACCTAATGTTAGTGTTTCACATATGATTTAATCTTCATCATTCGAACCAAGCAAATGCACCAGAAACACCCACAGTACAGATTTAAGAAGCTCTTCTGAAATCAAAGAACTGACTTTAATTTTGTTTTCAGCCCTTTTTGGAGAGATCTCTTAAACTCCAGGACACATGTGGTGTTCACAATCTACATGCAGTCCCAGGGATGCTTGGTGGTTTCATAGGGGCTATTGTTGCTGCAACAGCTACTGAGGAAGTCTACAGTAAAGAAGGGTGAGCCACACAAACACATTCATAACTCATATACATTTTTTCCAACTGATTCAGTTAATCACAAACAGCAGTCACAAATATTTATGAAAAAAAAAATATATATATATATATATTTTTTTTTTTCCCTTATTTAATGCCATTCATATTTATATTTCTTTCCACCTAGGCTCATACAAGTATTTGATAAGGAGGGCAAATATGCAGACAGATCAATGGGAACGCAGGGAGGCTATCAAGCTGCTGGAACATGTGTGTCAATCGCATTTGGACTTATTGGAGGAGCCATTGTTGGTGAGTTTGAAAAAGTGTGATGCACTTTGCTCATTTTTGGGAAATAGGTTGTCTTTTTTGCTATGCTTTTTCAAAGTGCCCTACATGTTAGATTTTAAACAGTCTTTGAATAGAACACAAAGGTTTTGCCACATTTACTAACATGTCATTGGATGTTTTCAATTTCTTCATGAAATAAGTACAAAACACATTGTTAAATGCACATTGAGCCGAGATATCTCCTCCACTGTTATCAAAGGTGCCTGAGGTATTTATTAAATCTTTTAAAGGGTTAATCCTGAAGATTCCTATCTGGGGTGACACTGCTGATGACCATTGCTTCAATGATGAGGCTTACTGGGAGGTGAGATCATCTTTTCCACCACTAGATGGTGATCTTTCCCTTCAATTGTCTAAACAATCAACATTATAATCTTTGCAGCTTCCTGAGGAAGAAGAGGAGACCCTTTCTCCTGTTTTGGAGTACAACAACCACATGAGTCACAAAGGCCAAGACATGTAAGCTTATTCACACCTTTACAGTATTTCTCTCTCCTGCCCCGAACCTCTAACTAACTATGACTATCCTGTTTTCTCTGACAGAACTGAGTCCAGCTTTACTGTGGAGCAGTTTTAGAGTCAAGCTGTTGGCCACCGGACCCTAAATTTGGATTTGAATATAATGCAGCTGTTCAGCAACATTAATTTGTGAAGGTTACAATACAAGTGTCAGGATCTTATTATGGGAAACAAAAATATTAAGTATCCTTTCATTGAGGAAGAAATGCCACAAATTGGTGTTGTGACAATGACTCTTAATTCAGCCTAGATTATGTGAAGTTGGGTGTGTTTATGTTCTATAAGCTATAAGTATTTCAGTCTAATGTAATTCCTGCTCTATATTCCTTATTTAATGCCATTTAACTTGTTAATTTCACTCAGTGAAAACCTCTTTCAGCTGAAAAATCTATTAAGATTGGTTATTTTGTTTAATGCGGGTAAACAGAAGGTGATCAAGATCGAAAAGTGTTTGTGCCGTCAAATATGACAGGTTTATCACTCGCTGTTTGTTTGCAACATAACTAATTCTTACAGAGTAACTATGACACAACCTCCTGCAGTTTCATTGCTGCACTGTTGACTGTTATCTCCAGTAGCCAAAGAAAGTGCATCACCAGTAAAACTCACATTTCCAAACATCTGTAGCAAAGGTATGCTGCTTAGATGACTGGCTCTCAAGAACAGGATTGTCCTAAGATATCTATGAACAAAAATGTGACTAATTTCTGACAGCTACTGTTTAAATATTTACATGAAGTTACTAAACCCGTTTATAAAAGTTTATGAGACAGCAATGGTTCAAAACTGTGTGTTTGACTGGAAAATAAAAAGTTTACTCAGTGAAACCTCATCACCAATACACCTCAGAGGCATATAAAATAATATGCCAAACATATATTCATGCATTATACAGTTACAGTTTCAGAGGTTATTTCTCCTGTTGATGTATTATAGTTCCAGATTTAAAAAAATGAAATTGTAATTACCTTTAATAAAAACAGAAATACAAACATGTGAAATGAGAAATGTGTTCCTCAGTCATTGCTTCCATTTTGAAATATGCGAGCCTGACAAAACAGTGGTAATGTCACAGTTTCTTGAAAATTCAATACTTTGTTTTTTGTTATTGGAATCACAAGATGCATCACTGGAAAAGTGAAGATGCTTGAAAAGCAAAGATTTGCACCAGCTTCACACAGTTCTGTATCAGGGTTTAAAATAACCTTTATTCTTTTTCATCTTTCCAATGCAATGAGACATGGTTTCTTGTAAGCTTTTAATGTGAAAATAATCAATAGTTCATCCATTGGAATACACGATATATATTTGCATAAACATTGGTACCATCCGATGTCTGTAATTTTTGATCCAGAATTGGTAACGGTCCCATACAGTGCCTTGCAAAAGTATTCACCCCCTTGGCTTTTTACCTTTTTTACATTTCAGCCTATGTGATGGACATATGTGATGGATCTAAACAAAATAGTCGGTTTAGTGAAATGATAAAAAGAAAAAGAAAGGATAATAAAAAAAGAAAAAACTGAAAATTGACATATGTACATGTTTCTTCTCCCTTTGCTATGAAGCCCCTAAAAACGTTCCGGTGCAACCAATTACCTTCAAAAGTCACAGCATTGGTAAAACGAGTGACAAAAGTGTCACATGATTTCCCACCAAACCTCACAGACTGGGGGCAAGGAGGGCATTAATCAGAGTGGCAACACAGAAACCAAGGGTAACCCTGAAGGAGTTGTAGAGCTCCACAACAGACACTGGAGTATTTGAGCTGGGCTTTATGGAAGAAAGGCCAGAAAAAAGCAATTAGTGTTAAAAATAAGAGGGCAAGTTGTGAGTTTGCCATAAGGCATGTGGACAAAGGGAAAGAAGGATGGTGCTAAATACAGGGATATTCTTGAGTAAAACTTGTATCAGTCTCCCTGTGGTTTGAGACTGAGACGAGGTTCACGTGCTGCTAAAGCACACTCGAGTGGTTTAAGGGGAAACATTTAAATGTGTTTGAATGGCCAAGTGAAAGTCCAGACCTCTATCAAATTGAGAATCTGTAGTAGACTTGAATATTGCTATACAAATGTGAAAATCATCCAACATGAAGAAGCTGGAGAAGTTTTGCCTTGACGAATTGGCAAAATCCCAGCGGCAAGATGTGGCTAGCTCATAGAGACTTATCTGAAGGCACTTGCAGCTGTTACTGACACAACAGGTGGTTCTACAAAGTACTGACTTCAAGGAGGTTGAACAGTTATGCACCCTAAAGTTTTCTGATATTTTGTCCTATTTGTTGTTTGCTTCACAATAAAAAAAAAAAACAACTTCAAAGTTGTAGGCATGTTCTGTAAATGAAACAGTGAAAACTCTCAAACAATCCATTTTCATTCAATGTTGTGAAGCAACAAAACATGAAAAATGTCAAAAAAAAAAAAAGCCTCTATAAGTAAGACTGGGCCGATATTGATAACCTATGTTTATATCCATCTTGTAGCCGTTTGTGTACGTTTTTCAGAAGGCAGAGGGCCTTGGTCATTTGGTATTTGTTTGGGCAGGTGACAGTAATATAATATTAGTAAATACTGATCATCGGTCATAATGGCAGTTATTATGGCTTTTTTAATTATGTGTATCATTTGTACCTGCCAGTGATAGCCTATTGGGCAGTTTGTATTTACAACATGAGGAAAGTGGAGGACAGAAGAAGAGGTATCAGATTTAAAATACTATCAAAAGCAGATGAACCATATCAATGTCATGTTTTGGCTTTTATGCAGAACTTAGGAGGTCTATTAAAACTTATATGAGAAAAACCACCTAAATTAAATTTACAAAAAGTCCCAACCAAAAAGACCAGATTCCACACGCAACGTATGTGGTTGCATTACCAACCTTTACCACAGGGTGCCACTGCATTACACATGATTAAATACGGGATCAATACAAGTGTCTGCAGAACTAAAAATAATGTAAAGTAAGTGTTTAAGTAATTTTTAAAGGAGTTTAATTTTCATCAAAGCGTTAAATTAATATACAACCAGTTAGGCCCACAGCATTCATACACAAGACTAATTTTAAGCTTTAGCCTCCTCAGATTTGCCCTGGCTGTAAATGAGCGTACCATTAAGAGGAAAGAGTCCAAGCAGGAGGTCTTAGTTATATTTAAAAGAAAGAAAACATCCGTAAAGCAATAAAAAACATCATGGAAAGTCTTTAGTTGTGAATACTGCAGCAAGCTTCTTCAATAATCTTTTTAATATAATATTAAATATTTTCCTTTGCAAACTATTTGATTTTAGTTTTGTAATTCAGTAATCTTAGAGCACTGCACAACAAAGAAATCAGAAAACCTTAAGACAGTTAGAACATAAAAGGATTAGGATTTTTGGTCCATAGTCTTTCTGGATGTGAGCACCGCATTTGGGGCAGTTTGTAAACATGGGAGAATTGACTTATTGAATGGTCTGATGCATCTCACAACCTATTTTTTCCAGAGTCTTTTAGTAGATCATTTATGTTCCTCTTAAGACTCCTGATGCTTCACAGAGAAAAAAAGCTATCCAAATCACCACAGATTTCACCAACTGGAAAAAATCCTAAACTGCTGTAATGAATATTTACTTCACATCATTGCTTATACTTTATATCGTTTATCTGTTTTTTGCTTATATCTTTTTTGTTTCAATGATTTTTTTCACTCTGTTATAGATCCTAAAGCAGTGCTACCTCATCTTGATGTTTGCTACTTAGTAAAGTATGATGATGTGACAATAAACTGATTAGATTAAAGGTTCGTCTGTGAGTTAAAGCTCAGAGCGACAGCAAAGAAAGACCTTCCAGCCTAGAAAACACTCACTGCAGATCCTTGCAGAATAGATGTCTAAAATGTTAGAGATAATAATTTGATTCCTGTGATGTTTAATAAATATTTGAACAACATAAAGTAACAAAGAAATCCGAATAACCGAAGGAAAAAAATATACATTTGCACAATGATGGACGTCTGTTTCACATTATTTGTTTAGGCTATTTCGTGCACAGATAATAATAATAATAGTAACAATAATAATAATAATAATAATAATTAATAGTATGCATTAAGCTATTTAATTTTTCTTTACTTACAGTAACATGGAAGTTTAGGACACTTCATTAAATATTCAGTTGGATCTCACCACAGATGTTCATATATAGATTTTTAATCTTTTGATCTATGGGAAGGAAATTTGTCTTATTACAGGTAAACACCAAAACGTTAACCTTGTTTTCCTCAATAGACAAACGATATCAACAAGAGCTGTGTATTCTAAAGGAAAAGTTAGCACACTCCCCCACTAATAGATAATAGTGTTAACCCCTTTTGTTGACATAACTTCAATTAGTTACTTCTAGAAGCCAACCATCTCTGTGAGATGAGATTTCTTGAAAGTTCCGTCCATTTAAACTTGTCCCACAGCATTTTAATCAGATCAATATTTGGGCTTTCAGTTTCTCCTTGGTGGATTTGCTGGTATATTTTGGAGCACTTCCTTCCATTTTCTTCAAGGACCCTCTGATATATGGTGGGGTTCACGGTAGAGCTAGTCAGGTTCTGCTCCTGCAAAGCATCATCAAACCATGACACTTCCACCTCTGTGCTTCACAGCTGTTACAAGGTTATTTACCTGGGATGCTGCATTTAGGTTATACTAAACATGTCCTCTGTTGTGGCATGCAAGTTATTTAGTTTCAGACTCATCAGTCCAAAAATAACATTATTCAGAAGTTCTGCTCTTTTTCTGTTCTCTCTGGCAAACGTCAGTTTGGCCTTTATGTTTTTCTTAAAGAGTTGAAGGAAATCCTTGCACTTCCTTAATTAAATCTTTGCAGTCTCTTTCTTATTGTACAAGCATACACTTTCACATCAACATTAAAAAGATTCTGGTTCGGGTCCTGTGATGAAATTTTGGGATTTTGTGACACTTATTTAATCTCTGCTCAGGGTCTCTGGCTGCGTGGACAGCTCTTGTTTCAGCAGTAAGGAGCCCACCTAACTATGCCTGTGTGTAATTTTTGCCATTTCAAGTGGAAATAAATGTGAGGGTGTTATCAACTCCTCACCAGTAATTTCATTTTTTATATCGTAGACTTTTAAAGGGTTTTCCCCCTTAATTTTTAATATTCATTTATACTTGATCTTTTTCAGTATTGTAAAAAAATTTATTAAACAATTACATGTCCAAATATGTTAGAATAAACACATACTATTGTGGGCTGTCCTAATTTTTTCCTGACTGCATACACATGAAAACCTTTTAAAAAATATTGTTAGTGCGGGGTTTACATGAAACATCGATGCCACAGCTTTACGCAAACATTTCTGGTATTTGATTACAACAAACTGTAACTGTAAATATGCTCTCAAAGGGTCAAATTATGATAAATTATGATATTTAAAAAGCAGAATCTCATAATCTCATTTTAGAAGTAACATTTACTTAAGAAGAAAGCCTTCTTCAGGAACATTTTCCCTGCGGTTCCCTTCGACCTGAGCTGTGAGGCTGGAGCAGCTCAGATTGTTAAGGCGGCTCCCTGAGGTCTTTGCACACTTGTTGCCCCGAGGCCTCTGGCCTCTTCGCACCCTTTCATTCTGATGGTAATGATGCCTGGACAGACCGGTCAATAGGATCATCTCCTGACCAATCACTGTGACATTAATGAACTGCGAAAACAGAGCCTGGACATATGCTGCATGCTGGCTTTGTCAGGTCGGCTGCTGGCAGAAGCTTTATTGAGTGATGAGGTTAAACAGGTTAACTGAGAGCTGAAGCTGCTGCCTACCTCAGAGTCTGAGATCAATAACTTCCACATAGTGTCCTGCACTTTATCATTTTTAACGCTGTTATTAAAAGATGGTGCATACAACTTCAAGGTCTCATTAAAGTTTGTATTTCTTTACAAAAGGCATTAAAACTTGTTATTCTATTGCAGTATTTTTTTACAGAAAACATTCTGTGCAAACATTTGTTTGGTGAATTTTGACATTCTGTGGATTTTTTTATTTATTTATACCAGCTAGTTTAGAAATTAAAATCAATTTCAAGAAATTTGTGGTTCACTTCAGCAAAGATAAAAGTGATGAAATACTTAAAAACACATATCTTTCAGATTATTATGGCAATAAAAACTGTTATATGGTGTGAAATGCAGGTGTCAAGGAACGCAAATGATGCAAATAATATAATAGTTTTACTATGTTCTAAACATCTAATTTGCCAAAGAGGAAAAATAAGTATTTTTTATGACAAAGTCTGAAAGGGACATCAATACTATCATCATGATATAGAAACATGCAACATTTAAAACAGACTGGCGCACAGAAGTTAAACCACTGGTTTGATTGTAGTTTGATTACTGATAATACCATTTTATTAAGTAAAATACAGAAGGTCGACACAACAAATAATGACTCAAACAAAATGTGTTAAGAAAATGTAGAAATGTTCTTTGAGGAGAGGATGAAGGAGGGTAAGGAAGCTCTCTAAAAGAGATGTTTCTCTTAAATTATAGAGCTTCCATGGACCTGATGCCAGAGGAGAGTAAACAACACCTCTCCTCGTAGATCATACGACCCTGGGGAGAGTGTTTTTGAAACCACTTGGTCTACTATTGTCCTCCTGGGACTGGCCTCCTCTGAAAAGCAGCAGAAAGCCTGTAATCAGATTAAAGGCTGCTGGGAAGGGGAGGAGGGATTTTTGAGGACTTGCAAAGACGTCGTGGAAGTTCCCTAATCAGTACCTGCCATTGAAGTGCAGAAGAGGGGCTAAATAACGCAGCAGGAGGGAAGGCGGGAGCCAAGCTGGAGGGACAAATTGGCCTGTTGTTGGGGAGGGATCGTGGAACAATGAGGGAGGGGAGGACAATCAGTGAGTATAGAGCTGGAGAGAATAGATGTGATGGAAGAAAAAAGAAGACAGGAGGACTACAGAGGCGGTGGCCTCATCCTGTCTTGCCCTGGCAATTATATCATCTTTTTGAGCTGAGTGGAGAAGACTGCCAAGTCCATCTGGGCTTAAAGATGGACGGCATACCCTAAACTTTTTCTTCGTGTTCACAAAATGATTACACCATGTCAAGGTTCAATCTCATATTGTAGTGTAGTAAACCACAAGTAACTCTTCCTGGCCCTTCACCTAAATTCCTAAAGTCCAGTCCACAGCCTGAACATCATGCACCAATGAAGACCAAACCCTGCTTTTTTCATACACTTCACAGGAGGTAATTTGTCGGGGTCAAAGGGGAAGGTCTCAGGGGAAGACCTCTCAGCAAGCACTAGTGTGGAGGAAAAACCTGAGAAATCACTATTCATAGCAGGCGATGCTTTGATTTGGTCACAAAGGCCACTGGTTTCCTGCTTTGTCTGAAAGAAGAAGAAATGAAAGCTAGTTTAAAAAAATATGTGAGAAATCCAAAGTGAATGATTTGGGTTAATTAGGTGCACCTGCCCATCAGAGAGCTAATCAGTGCAGCGTATGTTAGAGCTATATTAACTAATACTGCCGTTTCATATAATCCACCATTAATTAACCGACCTAATTATAGATCTGATGTGATTTTTCCCTTTCCTGTTTATCAATTATTAAACCTTCTAAAATCCGAGGAGTCTGCCTTTATTTAGTGCCTTGATTTAGGCTACATTCCACCAGAGATAAGAACATGTCTTATAAAAACTAGGAGACAAATCACCAGCAACTATTACTGAATGAAAGTCTAAATTTATCATAAATCAAACCAATCTATTCACATGTATTTTGTGATTAGAAATATAAATAACAAACTGGACAAACCTCAGGATAAACAATGCTGAACAAACAATCTACTACTGATAAGAATAACAGGATTTGGCAGGAAAAATGAATGAATGTTCAGCAACGTATCATTAAAACATTTCAAGCTTTAAGAGCTCTTTTTTTCAGACTTTTCCTAAACCCTGTGTGGAAAAGTCTCCTTTTCTCATCTGATATCTTGTTACCTTTTAACGGAATCATGGGGACCAGAGGTCTGGAAGTAAAGAGGGTTTCCTTCCCAATCCCAGCAGAAGTCTGACTCCTTGATTCGTTCCTGCCAATCACATAAACACTTATGTGATCAAATGCATCCACCTCGCCTATGTCCTTAGGTCACATACTGGCATCGAGCTCTGCCACCTCACCTACATCACTTTCGGCCTTGAGGATCAGTTTACAAAGGGTAGGCCACAGCCTTTTTAGCACTGCTGTTCAACACTTCAAGCCACTTTGGTCTGCAGCAAATATCAGTAAGAGGTGAGACTGTTTTGGTGAAATCTCCCGACATCGGAATGCAACGCAAAGTCTCTCTCTTCGGGATGAGCTCAGAAAATTACATCTCTCTTGCTCATAAGCAACAAACTGCCTGCTTTCCCTGGAAATCCGTATCACATCAGGACAAGTAAATCAATAAATAGAAGGTAAATCCTGAATATGTGTCATAGAGGAAGGCTAGCGTACTGGTCCCATATTTTGCACATAGGAAATGTCTGACTATATGCAAAAAGAACCCCACATCACTGCCATACACAGTAATGTGCACCACACAAAAACTGGAAGTTAGTCAATGTTTATTGAGGAAAAAATATGTTAAACCAACCAATGCTTCTCATTAGTTGAATAAGGAAGGCTGCAAGAAAAGCTAAATAAACAGAACTGTGTTTGACCCAGATACAAGATTATACATCAAGATATTTCAAAATAACTTCATGGCAAGATGTAAAATGGTGACCGGTGCCCAATCTAGTCTTCATAGTACAAAACAGAGGGCAGTTCATTGTATTACAGTTGCATTATCGTGCGTTGCACAGTGTGCAGGCTCACTCACTCAGACATTCGGCAGTAAAACTGACCTGCAAACCTTGTTCTAATTCAAAACTTTGCTATTTTCATTTTTTTTTTATCTTTGAATCAAACTATTCTCTTTGTTACGCTTTTGAAAAAGTGATCTAAAATTAAATTACTTTACTTGCTGGATCACAAATGGCAAAAAAAGAAGGAGCCTCAGTCTAAGCAGTGAGTCATCTAGCTTATTAGTCAGAAATCCTTTTCACATTTGCACCTAACCCAATACTTAAAAACAAAACACAAACAGCAGAATATTTCCTTAATAAAGTATCATATGTGAAAATGCTGAAACACCTTAAATATCTTTTTAAACACTATTGAATAACTTGAATGTAAATAAGACATCCTGTTAGCCAAGGTCTAAAGCCTTTATTAATGTAATCAAGGAACATCTCTGGCCTTTAAGAGGTAGAGTTAAAAATTATCTATGGTATTGGAAAATCTTTTCTTTGTTTCTTCTTTTTGATGAAATGTTGTCAAAAAGGCAAATAAAAATAAATAAAGAAACTTTATGTAAACTGCATCATTAAAAATATAGTGTTCAAAACAGTGGTGACAATTTTAATATTTTAATTAAAATACAAAGAGTTACTAACTCATCAGGGATGCAAAATCTTTGTAGAACACTAAAACCAAAGAACATAAACTAAAATATTTTATACTAAACATGCTAAAATCTTACTTCAAGCGGAAAGACTTTCTCATCTACAGCAAAATAAGTCTCAGCTTCTGAATGAAGCTGTAAACGGTCACACAATAGTGGATATAACTTTGTAACATAAACTTTGTAAATGTATTTAAATAATTTCATCTAAAAAGCCACTCTAAATAATTTGGCAATATGACCAAAACACACAAAAATAATAGTAACTCACACAAAAACATGAAATATGTGATTGTTGGGATTATGATTATTGATTAATTCATATTTATCGAGAATTATAATTACAAATCATAATTTGAGAAAATTAGTTTCTTAACCAAAAATCCTCATTTATGAAGCAAAACCAGATATGTCCTCTGGTGCTGTAATTGTGGCTCAAAGCCTTTGATAATTACAATTATTAAATTCTCAGTAATAGTTGGTAACTATTATTAGATGTCACTGTTTAATCAACCGTTTCTACTGAAATGTGGGGAACTTTAACCTTATTTTGACTGACAAATCACTCTTGCACAAAATAAACACAAACGCCTTCTCTTTATCTACGTGAATATTTATTAAATCAACAGCCCTGATACAACTCGCTCTTCCGATTCAATAATCTTCACCTAATCAAACATGCAAAGTTGTACACAAAAGGGTAAAATATCTAACTAAACAAAATAAAACAGCATTGAGTGTGTATGAAATCAAACCAGCAGTTATGGCAGTTGTGGCAAAATACAAAAGGACTATTGTTGAACAAAGCTCGGGGAGGCCACTCCCCAAAGTGTAGCTCAGTGGGACACAGGCAGTCATAAAACTTCCCCCAAGCAAAGTTGTAAACCCAGAGGACAAAGAATAATAAAACTTTTGGCGGCAAGCTAGTAAAGCACGAAGTTGAAGACAAAGAAAATGGTTGATTTTCACCATAAGGTTATTATAGCAGTCCAGTTTCACAGCGTACCTGTATTCAGGTGTCCAGACAGTAAAACACAACTTGCGAGACTCGGCGGCCTCCGAAATTCAACAGCAATCAAGTTTTAAAAAAAACAATGGCATGCACATACAATTCAGAACACATTAAACTTTAAGTGGCGATTCTAAATCGCACTAAAATCCTACTCTATCCTGCCCAAGCTCTTCCTAATAAAGAAATAAAAGAACGGACTTTACTTGTTGAAGTCTTCCTTGGGTCAGAGAGGCAGAGAAAGGAGGGGAAAGAGTTTCCACGCGTCCATGGGTAACTCAGGTGGGGATTGGTCTGTCTTCGTCCTCTTGACCTCCTTGGCAGAAAGGTGAAAAATATGACGGACCGTCACTAGTCGACTGGAACAAAAAAACAAGGAGGAAAATTCTGTCTCCCTGAAGACTCCGTGTTTTTTTTTGTTACATGTTACATCCACGCCTTCGATTGGTAAGGTTGAAAACTCCAGGCCTTCCTAGTCCCGGAGCCTCTTTTATGAGTTTGTTCTCATTGGCCAACGGGGAGAATGAATGAAAGTCCACATGGGATTTTCTTCTCCAGAATGATGCGCTTCAGATGCCGGTAACCGCGTCTCAGTCCCAACTGAAAAAGCGCCTCATTAAAGGGCTCACCTTACTATATAGTCCACTGTGACATCAGAACTGGGACGCCCCGTCCTATCAGCCCTGGTACCCGCTGGGATTTGTAGTAGCGGACTATCCTGGGGTACAAAATGGCCGATAACGCTGGAAGGCCTAGTGGCATCCAGCAACGTGCAAATGGTCCAATATTCAGCAAAACATGGTCCAACATTCCCCCCTAGGTTCAAAGGGTGAGATGAATTGTAGTCTTTGAAGCTACTGGGACCATTCTGTCCTTAGCTGAACAATCCGTGATCCGTGACGAAGCAAAACAAAACAGCAAACTGTCTCTGTGTTCCTCAAAGCCTATGATTGGGCAGGATAGAGGTTAGCCTGGGCAGGGCTAAACTCTGACTCATACCTTTCTATGTTGTTCAATGAGAAAATACAGAACAATACATTCACATCATCATTACATTCTTTTGGTCATCAGCTTTGGTAACCCTGAGACAAAGTGAAACAACAATAAAAAGATACAGTACATACAGGGGTTGGACAATGAAACTGAAACACCTGTCATTTTAGTGTGGGAGGTTTCATGGCTAAATTGGACCAGCCTGGTAGCCAGTCTTCATTTATTGCACATTGCACCAGTAAGAGCAGAGTGTCAAGGTTCAATTAGCAGGGTAAGAGCACAGTTTTGCTTAAAATATTGAAATGCACACAACATTATGGGTGACATACCAGAGTTCAAAAGAGGACAAATTGTTGGTGCACGTCTTGCTGGTGCATCTGTGACCAAGACAGCAAGTCTTTGTGATGTATCAAGAGCCACGGTATCCAGGGTAATGTCAGCATACCACCAAGAAGGACGAACCACATCCAACAGGATTAACTGTGGACGCAAGAGGAAGCTGTCTGAAAGGGATGTTCGGGTGCTAACTCGGATTGTATCCAAAAAACATAAAACCACGGCTGCCCAAATCACGGCAGAATTAAATGTGCACCTCAACTCTCCTGTTTCCACCAGAACTGTCCGTCAGGAGCTCCACAGGGTCAATATACACGACCAGGCTGCTATAGCCAAACCTTTGGTCACTCATGCCAATGACAAACGTCGGTTTCAATGGTGCAAGGAGCGCAAATCTTGGGCTGCGGACAATGTGAAACATGTATTGTTCTCTGATGAGTCCACCTTTACTGTTTTCCCCACATCCGGGAAAGTTACGGTGTGGAGAAGCCCCAAAGAAGCGTACCACCCAGACTGTTGCATGCCCAGAGTGAAGCATGGGGGTGGATCAGTGATGCTTTGGGCTGCCATATCATGGCATTCCCTTGGCCCAATACTTGTGCTAGATGGGCGCATCACTGCCAAGGACTACTGAACCATTCTTGAGGACCATGTGCATCCAATGGTTCAAACATTGTATCCTGAAGGCGGTGCCGTGTATCAGGATGACAATGTACCAATACACACAGCAAGACTGGTGAAAGATTGGTTTGATGAACATGAAAGTGAAGTTGAACATCTCCCATGGCCTGCACAGTCACCAGATCTAAATATTATTGAGCCACTTTGGGGTGTTTTGGAGGAGCGAGTCAGGAAACGTTTTCCTCCACCAGTATCACGTAGTGACCTGGCCACTATCCTGCAAGAAGAATGGCTTAAAATCCCTCTGACCACTGTGCAGGACTTGTATATGTCATTCCCAAGACGAATTGATGCTGTATTGGCCGCAAAAGGAGGCCCTACACCATACTAATAAATTATTGTGGTCTAAAACCAGGTGTTTCAGTTTCATTGTCCAACCCCTGTATATATGTATATATATAAAAAAAACGAAATAATGGTTCATAGCTTATTTGTCCAACTTCCATTAGGCACTGGAACCTGCCTGTGTCAATGGCAAAGGTGGTGCTATGAACCATGGGGGAATGAATGTGAGGAAATCAATGCTGACCTGTAGACGCTTAACCTGCCTGTATGCAGAGTGTGCCATTACTGCTGTCACGACCCACCCGATTACAAGGAGAATTTACAAGGAGTAACGGTCATAGTGTGGGTTTCTGTCCATTCTGTTCACCTGGGGGATTGAAGGAGAGGTGTGAAGCTTAACTCTGCAGGGCTAAGGCTGGACTTAATTAGTTTGGTACCTTCCATTAAACGTTGTTCTTCAATACTAGCATCAATGCTGAAATTATATCCTTTGAAAGCATCCATAATTTCAATTTCTGTATCATATCGATCGAGATAAAGGTGATGAAGGATTATGTCTCCGAGGTGGAGGAGTGCACCCTGGGGTACGGAGACGGACATCGTTTGGTTGGGTAATTTTATCCGGGTGTCATGCTGATCGTAAGATAGCAAGGCTTCTGTCACCGATGTGCTTACAAGCCATCGATTACCCGCACGTTCGACCTTGGTTTCTATTCCTACGTCCTTTAGAGTCCCTTTAGCCTGACAATTTTGTTCAGGAGATCCCTCCCTTAAACCACACATGTAATCGGTGACGTCTCTAATAAAAGGATTACTTAGTTCCTCCCCAACCTCAACATTTAGTATTGTTGCTGTGTAGCTGATCAGCATTTCTCTCTGAGAAACACTCATCTTTTCATGTCTCATCCAAGAATATATCACAGATCATTATTAATTTAGAAGGAAGAAACCTCCGAAGCCATGTTTAGTACAGATAGTAAGAAGAAAGGAAAGGCAACTTCTTTGTGGCAAGACTTCAAGTATAATAGAGCAGTGAAACTTATCATTGTCCCATGCAGTTACAAAATAGAATAGGTCTTGCTTTGTTGGACTACTTCCTAGATCTGGCACAGGGTTTTAAAAACTTTTTATTTTGTGGGGGTTTCACTTTGATACCTATTTTATTAGATGTTGACATATATGCGTTTAGTTTAAAACCTGTAAAAGTTATAAATTGAAGTTTGGAAAATAATTGCAAAAACTGTACAAACTGTTTTGCACAGAGAGGGGGCAGTAATCCCTCACTGCAACCAGCGAAGGAGGGAAATTCGTGGTGAAAAGGAGGGAAAGATGGAGACAGGAGAGGTAGGGAGAGTAATGATTCTCTTGGGAAGGGAGGGTGTTTGGGTGAAAAGCAACAGCATATGTATTGTTGGAGGCCCTGACTCGCCACCCTGGAGAGCTCCCTGTTCCCACGGTTTGCTCAACAAACAAACGCATCCCCCCCCAGCCCTCAAAACATACACACACCTCCTGCACGCAGCGGTGATGTCATTAATTACCATCAAAATGAGCATGACAGCAAGCAAGTGTGCATACGTCTGCTGGCAAGGCTGAGTGTGTGTGTGTGTGTGTGTGTGTGTGTGTGTGTGTGTGTGTGTGTGTGTGTGTGTGTGTGTGTGTGTATGTGTGTGTGTGTGTGTGTGTGTGTGTGTGTGTGTGTGGATGAACGAGGGAGATGTAGGGTAGGAGAAAGAGACCATTGTCCGTTCTGAAATAAAGAAATCTCCACTGAAGCATTGTAAATGGAAAAGGCAGAAAAATGGACCAAATTCTGGGATCTCTGAGTGAAAGCTGGGCTGTCACATCTCGTCAGAGCCTCACAAAATGTGATGTGCACACAGCGGCTCGCCTGGCCATGGAGACACACTGTGTGTGCTGTCCTGATGAAATCCAAGCCTTTTTCTTCTTAGTGTCACAGAGACTCAATCTTTTCTTGTTTTTAATCAATGTTATTTGTATTATTATTATTATTTTTATGGTAGCTACATGACCAGTTCCACTCAGGGTTGTTTGTGACTAAAATGCTTGTGATGTTTTATTCTGATATTTGAAATTCACTAAGACCAGTTATGTCTAAACGTTTTGCACCGTGGGCCAAAATCGGCAAGTTGAAAGTAGTCCGGGACCAAAGCTTTTTTTTTGTTTTGTTTTTTTAAATAAAAATGCGATATTCTTTTATTGTGAATTCTTTTCTTTTTATCTGCTCAGCAATAAATTAAGCATGCAGCATTTTTTAAACAAAATAGAAAAGAACAAGTTATTTTTGGCCTGAAAAGGGTCTCAGACAGACATTTATCTTAATTAAAGAAAGGTAAAGTTTCATGTTTTTGGTAGAATGCTTTCTATTTTGTTGGTCTAGAGAATGTTTTAGTCTTTCCCCAGCAACAAAAATTAGAACTTTCTTTTTCTTGCTGTATTTGGTCAAGTTTGATGAAAGGGTATGCCCAAGTTGCTGGATGTTTGTGGCCCTACTTATTATGATATTAAAATAAGGCCAGAAAATATGGTTAATAAAAGGAAAATACTTTATATTGTTCATGTAAGGAATATGCATTTGTCATTGGAAATTTCATACTAAAGAAATTACCCAAAGAAACTGTCCATCTGCATCAGCTCCATTTGCTGGAGGGCCAAATTTCTTTCTTTCCAAAGTAAAATGTATATGCTTTGAAGAAGAATGAAAAGGCTGATTAGAATTTCATTTGTGTTTTATACTTTCTTACATTCAAGAATTTGGGGGAGCTTCACAAGGAGGGGATTGAGGTTGGAGTCGGTGCATCAAGAACCACCACAAACAGATGAATACTAGACACAGGCTACAGGTGTCTTGCCTGGGCTAAGGAGAAAAACTGGACTTTTTCTCAGTGGTCCAAAGTCCTCTTTTTAGATGACAGTAAAGTTTGCATTTCATTAGGTCCCAGAGTATGGAGAAAGAGTGCAGAGGCACAGAACTCACACTGCTTAAAGTCCAGTGTGAAGTTTCCACAGTCAGTAGTGATTTGGGGTGCCATGTCATCTGCTAAAGTTGGTCCACTGTGTTATATGAAGCTCACAGTTAATGCAGCATTTACCAGGAAATTTTAGAGCACTTCATGATTCCTTCTGCTCTCAAGCTTTATGGAAATTCTGATTTTATTTTGCACCAGGACCTGGTACCTGCCCACACTGCCAAAGGTACCAAAAGCTGGTTCAGTGACCACGGTGTTACTGTACTGTGGAACCTGGGCTTTCATGGGCTTGTCATTATACTTAACGTCTTTTAATCTTTTTTGGGTACGATTTTATGGTCTACATTTACAAACTACATTAACTACAAACTACATTAATTAAGAAGAAGCCTGCACCCATGTGCCAGGAAGTGCAAGTGTTGTCCATGCCTAATTTCACTGTATTATACAAACCTTCATTAGAGACCAGTTAGTTTTTGGCAGAGTGAGCTTTACAAGGCTTTGGCTGTTATATCAAGCAGATCAGAGAATGACATTGCTGTCAAACTCACAGCCATGAATGCACAGGATTCCACCTCATCAAAGTTTTCACTGATAATTGCTACTATTTGAAAAGAAGGCTTGTTAATTAGATGCCTTGATTAGGACCAGAGGAAAAAAGAATCAAACTCATGCTTTGTTGTTTTGAACAAATTTGTCTGCTTAGACATTTACATATCTGCTGAGCTGTAAGACTTTTGTTACAAAAAACTTTGATGATGTCCTGGTTTGAGGACCAGTCCCATCTCAACTGGGAAAACATCCAACAGTTCATCAGCCATCCAGGGCTGGGATAATAATTTGCAATGAATGGTTGAAACAGACAGTAGAGAATGTCCTGCTCTCTGCACTGAGGTACAAGGTTATTTATTTCATATTTCATGCATTAATTGAAGCCTTTTTGAGATATATCAACTTGTTTTGGCTTTGCATGGCTTTTGCTGAATAAAGAAAAGCACACAAGCATGAATAAATCTGAGCCAGGATAGTTATTTGCAATTAGGAAAAAATGCATCTAAATCAAACTAGCTGCATAAATGATACGAAGCTAAAGTTGTTTTTTTCACTTCAGAGTCTGGTTGTCAGGAGACCAGAATCGTACAATTTTCAGCTTGACTGACCCTGACTGGTGACTGGCCAGTTTAAAAAAGAAAATGTGATCTTTTTCCAATTAGTGAATGCACCATATCCAAGCGCAAACAGTTTGCAGACTGGGCTTGAGTATATGAGTACTCTTTGGTGTGGTAGCTGTTACTGGAGGAAGAAAACTAAAAGTATAAGCTTAAAACTGATGTCTGAGGAAGCACAAAAAGTGTAAAAAGCCATTTAAACCAAACTGTGTTTTTGTATGTGCCTGTTGGCCATTCATTCGTGCTGCTACTTAAGGAGAGAGCAACACTTCACAGCAGATAACGTGAAGGCTGAAGTTATAAGCACTGTTTTATCCTTTTCAGATTTTAACCTCTGTCTGATATGGAACATGATAGATTTGAAAATGCTGGCCGCCTTTTGGAAATCTCAGAAATAAGGTCAGTATCTACATTCTCAAGGGCCACTGTTTATTAGCTAACCCCACTAATTACTAGCATAAGATGCTCAAAACAGCTCTAAATTTAAACTTTAAAAATATTAAAATCCTGCTTTGGAGTGAATTCTTTCTCACTAACATGATGCAATGCTGCATGTACTCCTGACAACTAATAAATGGTAATAGCAGAAAGGCAAGGAGAAATATTTTGAAAGCTGTTAACTCATGCATGGTTCTCAAAGAGAAATTAGACTGGCTAAAATCATAATCAGTAGGTTAAAACTTTATAAAAATCTGTTGATGAAATTTGGCCGAAGCAATCTGACCAGTGCTCGTTTATGTTATTCATTTAGATTTAATCCAATTTTTCAATCCAATGTTTGAAGGTTATAAAAAGAACATAAATATGTGGTGCCTGTGACAAAATTAAACAGCTTCCTCTTCAAATATTTGTGGTCTAGTTAAACGCAATACCGATTTATCCGGCTTGAATGGGAATTAACCTAAATACGTTGTTTTATTGTAAATGTAGCTCTCGGATGCTTTACTATTTAAATCTGACAAACAGTATATAATGTTTATATGTTTGCTACTGCAGGATAAGGCATATTACAGGTAGGGTCCAACAGATGCCAACATGTCCCCCAGCAGGTGGTGCTATAGCAGCAATGTCACATCAACACTAAAGCACACTTCTTTAAGCAAATATATCTATTCTCTTAAATAATTAACCTTTTCCAAAGCCTACGGTGGTGGAAAAACAATTAAAGAAGCCTCTTGTTTTACATTTAGAGTAGTAACTGCTTTTTCTGTTTCACTTCTGCTTACAAACTGTTCATTTACACATTTATTTAGTGTTTACAAGATGTTTGAGTCCTTATTGGAGACCTACATTAAGAGAGAAAGCTGACTTTATCTTATTCTTAGGGTCTTTATGATTTTAAGTCCATCAAAATTATTGCTATTGAATTGGTTTTTCCAGTGACTCTGACTACTGGCCTCGCATGGAGACCTGTGGTATTAAAAAGAGTATAAGGTATATGGAATAGCTACATTCTGTAAGTTGCTCTTATTTATTTTTACTGGATGACTGCAGAGTACATAAAAAAAAAAATTAGCATTTATGAGCATGTATTGAATAAATTCACAAGTGTATCATCCTTTATCATTATGAAACATTTAGCCAAAGGCACATCCCACAAAAAATGTTAAACAGTGAAACACTTGCAAAAACTCCTTTTTTTAAATTAAGAGCTAAAGAAGTATTTTCTCTGTCTGCACAGGTTTCTCGTAGCAATAACAATATTGGTATACTGCTTTTCTGTTCCAACATCACGCCCCTGATCACACCTATGATTTTTAGCAGAAGATTAAAAGATGTAAGGAAGGTGGAGTTCAGATATCTCCAACTTGTTTTAACTTCTTCATACAGTTCAGTCCAAAATTATTCATACCGCTATCAGATTTAGGTTTAATCTTTCACTTTGACCGATGTTTCTTCTGGCTGCAATCTGTGGAAGGAGCTAAAGATTAAGGTGATGGCAAGTAGGCCTTCCTAGCCCAAAGACCTGGAGCAAAATACAAGTGAAACATGCAAAATGATGGTCAGCAATTATAAGATGGATTTGACTTCTTTGTTGCCAATCAACATGTTTACATTGATTATTAAAAAGGGTATAGATAATTACATCCTATTTTTCCGAAAATGTAGACAACATTGATCTGTTTTCCAAACCCAACATCATTTTGTTCTTAAAATAAATGACAGTTTGTATATCTGACCTCAATACATGTGGTATGCCCATGCTTATAAATTGACAATCAGCTTCATGATTTTTGCGCAATCCTTTACCTTTATAAGATTGCCCCACATTTTCAGTTTAAAAAGACTGATGGGAAAAAAACATTTCCTAAGTATTTGAGTTGTCAGAAGGGGACTTGTAGTACTGCAGCAACCTCTTGAATTTAGCGTTGGGACATGCTGATGAGGTGAGAAGCAGAAAATGCCCAAAACAAACTGTGGAGGGGCTCTAGCCCGACAGCCAGAAGCTTAAGATATATTAAATTACCATGATTGGGACTTAAGACATGGTTAAAGCCTGCTTGAGAGGCTGGGAAGCCTCAAAGCAGAGCTATTCATGTCTATGGAGCGGGGTCAATAGGTTGGGGAAGTTCACAGGACCTGATTCTATTGTCATGCAAACGCAGAGAACAAGACATAAAGCTCACTCAGTTGGAAGATATAAATGACCGAAAAATCCTCAGCCGCCATCCGCAGACACAAGCCTGCTCTGCAGCGGCCTGCTCGTCATTCATGAGCGACTTCTCTGTAACATCTCACTTCCTACTTCCAGAGGGACACATGGGACGTGCAGAAGTTGTTAAATTTAATACAATTAGTTAAACTCTGGTGTGCCTCATGGTAAATCTCCTCATATACTCCTTACACTAGCAAGAACATTGGATCTCTGCTGGATGGAGAAGACCTGCAGCCTACATATTATGCTCTCATGAGCCACAGGTTGTGTGATCTGTAGCTCTAACCTAAAGAAACATGATGAGAAAGAAATCATAAACAAATTCAAAAACACCAACTTAAATCAAAGAAAAACAGTGCCTATTCAGATTTGACTCTTAAATTATAGAGTAATTTATTTCTTCATTAGGAGCTACTGAAAGCTTAAAACCTACAAGGTGCTATAACGAAGTCACCTGTTTTGTTTTAGAGCTTGACAGCCTAATTTTATTAGTACACCATAACTCTGCATCAGGAGTTGCAACTGAGGCAGAATATAAAAGAGGTCAGTCTGAAACGCACGTGTCTGTTGGCTTGTCTCAGGTCAACGTCTGTCTCAGCAGACTAAAAGGTCAAGACCCTCAGACCAGCAGCAGAATAATAACTGTCTGGACATGAAGGAGTGACAAGTTAAAGACCACTACCAGAGCGGTCACAGAGTTCCTTCCAGGTTACATTTACCGGTAGAAATTAGAATGTTTTTTATTCATATCAGTGCAGATGTGACCATAGAAAGAGGTCTGTAACACTTGAATGGGCTCTTTTCAACTGTTACATTTGATTCAATTGTTAGGGTTAATTGGAATGTATGTACCAGACTGTTGTGAAGTGCCTTGAGACAACATGTGTTGTGAATTGGCGCTATATAAATAAAACTGAATTGAATTGAATTCTTGCATTTGAATCATTCTCAGTGATGTTAAAAAATGCCTTCACACACCTTGAGAGGAACATTTTTTCCACCATTTCTTGCTTTGTTGTCAATAATCATTTGCGCTCTTTGGCTCAAATCCTGTGATGGTTTTCTGTTTGCCTCTGTCCAAGGTGCTGACACAAATCAGCTTCATTATGCCTGTAAACCCATTAATAACCACAACTCCATTTGTACATTTGGCATATTTTATTGAGAATATGAGTAAACAGCTTACATAAAAAATCACTTATCAGCATTTTCACATTTTCAGCATCATAAATAAATATAAAAAGATTAAAAAAAACATCGAGTGGAGCTTAAATTTTAACAGTTTTCCTCTACCTGACGTAATTTAAATAAAGATCAACTCTAATGTAATAGTTATTGTTTATTCTGAACAGAGATCAAGTTTTCAGACAGGATTTTACAGCCCTAAACCTATATTGTCTCTTTTCACATGAGAAATACACTTTACTAACTCCACAAGTATTGCAAAGTCTTTATGTCGTATAGTTAGTGTGAACTGTTCAATCTGGGTACAGCGTGTCCTTCATTTTCAGACAAGCTGTCACTATCCTTTTACACCCAGTGTCTGATTCCAACATGCTGGTAGAAGATCTGCCAATTCTCCCTCTCAGAAGCATTGGTGGACTGAGCCTCGCTACAAAAAAAGAGAGAATATAATTGTTAATGCAAAACATTTAAATTAGTTGGAATAATATTCTTTTGCAAACACGCAGAAGTAAGTTACATGATGTGAACAACAGTTGCATAGTTTACAGGTAACTTCTGTCAGTTCTTATGAGTGCTGGCTGTTTGACTCCCAGGCCATGCAGCCATGCGGCTTCCAGATTCACCAAATTATAAGTAAAAAAAGGGTCCTGGACATTTTAATCCTATTGGGGGACATGGTAAGGCTCTTTCTCTGCCAATTTTCACCCTCTCTCTTATTCAAACCCTCTCTTTCTTCTTCAGATTCACAATGGAGGATTCTGCTGTCCCCCCCCCTTTTCTTTTCCATGTTCTCTCATATCTTTTCTCAGAGCCACATCACCCCCTATCCCCTCAGACAGCATGCAGTTTATGCAAATGTCCAACCTTTCAAGCTCAAACTTGAATGAGAGCTCAACTAAATCTCTCTTGCTCCCACAAACACACACACAGACACACACACACAGACACACACACACACACACACACACACGTACACACACAAAGAGAGAGTGGGATTGTAAACTCACGTAAATATGGACCTTGTTCCAATTTTGTGTTTCGAATTTGAAATATTTATTACAGAGCGCAGGTGGGTAGAAAGAAAAGACAAAGAGGATTTTGGTGTGTGGGAGTGTTGTGGCTGAAGGTGGAGTGTGACATTACATTAGGGTCTGGATTTTAGGGACAAATAGTTGATTTAGGAGCAGGTTGAGAAGGGTGTGTGTGTGTGTGAGAATGATGAATGTGAAATGTTTAGTTGTTCCCAGGGTCTGGGTGCTGTTTGAAAAGCCTGAGGGTGTTGAAAAGCCTGAGGGTGGGTAGCTCTAAGAGGAGGTGGCAGGGAGGTGGGGGACTGTGCCCAGCTGTTGGGTTGGGATGGGGTGGGGGTCCTGAGTCTCTCTTGGTCTCTCTGACAGGCTGTCCTTTTCACCAGCACATAGCTGGGCCGTTCAGCCTGCTGCCATAACAACACCACAGCCTCTGTGTCATGGTAACGCCATGGAGTCATCGCAGAGTGCAGAAGGAGGGGAGTGTTAGGACAGCAGTGGCTGAGGAGTCGAGACGTTTCTGCCCCTCTGAACTTGAACTTGACTGTCATAATGAACGACTGGCGGGTTGAAATGGAAATCTACTCCTGGGAAATTTTCTCTCTAAATGAAATACTTTCAATGTTATGAATGCAAATGATTGCTTTTATATTGTGAATGAACAATTAGTTTAATTTATAAAACAGTAACAGAAACAATTAGAATTAAAACACATAAAAACTGTTTTTTTATTTTATTTTGGCATAACTTTGATTCAAATTGCATAAGGTTTGGGCAAGCTGTGTATTTTTTGTTGATTTCTAATTTTTTATTTTTTTGTTGTTTTATCCCTTAAATACTTTTATTTGCCTTTCAAACTAAATGGAGTAATTTGTGTCCATAAGGACATTCTGTATGCCATTTACTCTCATTAAAAATGCTTATAAAAATGCTTATAATGTGGCATACAGTTTGGCCAAATTCTGTATTTCTGAATGAATTAAAATTCTTCATCACTTTTTTTTCTGAGACTTTCCTAAAAATTAAAAAATAAATAGAAAAATCTGTGTCATTTAAGGATGTTTTGTGCCAATGATCACCATTTTACTCAATTTAATATTTTACTTTAACATTTGTAGACTAAGCTATTTTCCTTAGTTGGGCTTTTGGTTACACAAAAACGAACAATATATTTAAAATGAACCTTTTTAATGGGCTGCCATTAAAATGTAATTTCTACATTTATATGTTTATCATTCCCTGGTGTTGATATCCCTTAAAAATGTGATTTCATAGTTTTTCACTTGGTAAAGATATGTTTTATGTACTGTAAATCTAGCAATTTGCATAATAGCAAATTCCACTTTCTGATGACTTATTTATCGATTTTGCACTCCTCCCACTTAATTATTTTTATTTCCATTTACTGGATAGGAAACAAACTACCCTCTTGTGTTTTTTCTTTCAAAAAATAAGAAAAATATATTTTTATTATAATTAGTAAAACAATTTAAATGGAAATTACTTTTTACAAAAGGTGCAAAATATATTGAACACTCCAAAGAAATGCATTCTGTATTATTAGCAAAATCAAATGAGGATCTATGGCGATAAATGCTTTTAGAAGTGATGGTTTATTATCTGTATGTCTCTGCAGATGCAGTACTGCTTGTTTGCCCTTGTTCAAAGCTCCTGATGGAAGACTGGTCCACACGAGGGGTCTTAGCTGATCAGGTCTACTCAAACATGGGAAAACTGGTGTTCTCAAAGGTCCCCTGTCGCTGCTACAAAGCCAAGAACAAGCCATAGCAGGATAATCATGTTTATCCCCAGATTAAGACAGGATCACAGCTGTCGTACCCTTTGGGAAAAAGGAGAGGTGAAGAGTGCTGCCTTTAGAAATTTTCAGACTGGTGGTCTTATTTGGACCACAAACATCCTGCTGTGGAATCATCACCTTAACAATTGTTCAGAAACAGTCACAGTCTGATCTGTGCAATGCATATGAAAATACACCTAATTTAAAAGGCTAACAAACTCTGGGTTGCTGCAATAAAATTAAAGCTTTCTGAAAAATAATAAGTTGTGAGATCCAAGTTAACACTTTTCTGAGATGTATTACTGCTCACCAAGTGACTGCTAGAAGTAAAGACTTTAGTGAAAGATTTATCAACATAATACGAATATGAATAAATTACTGCAATAAAAGTTAATGTAATAAAAAAACTAATATGTTAAGGAAGGTGCCTTTTTTCACACAGCACAAACATGTCACACACTGGACATGTTCTGTTTCAGTACCTCTGACATAAAACACCACATTTCTTCACATTCATACACATGGTCAAAGAGTCAGTGGTAGGAACACAAAGGAACAACTTTCCATGAGCTGCTCTGACTGCTGCTGCTGCTCTAATGCAGGCATCTGCTACTGTCTGGTCTGGCCTGTCGTTCCCACCTCTGGGCCTGGCATTTACTGTACCAGCCTCTCTCTCGCTCACGCTCACACACACACACACACACACACACACACACTTGGAAAGAAGAAGTGGCAGACCTTTGTCAAGTGTTCCTTTCACAAAAGCAGTCATTGTGGCAAGAAGCCAGGACCAGAATTATAATGTGGACCCTGGACAGTGTGTTTACCTACAGGCCAACAGGTCTCCTGCAGCTGCAGCGCAAAACACCGACCCAGATCACTCAGTGGAAGCTGCGGGTGCAATTTAAGGTGGAGAGCATTTTGTACTCCTCAAAACCCAATGTTTTGGAATTTTATAAGATTACCTAAGAAAAATTATAAAGATGACGTTAGAATAAATATTGACAACGTCTACACTTTAATTGATTAAATACCTCATTAGGAGGCAGGTATGTGTGCATTGCTTATATGCAATTACCAGCTTTGCTCTAAGCCCTCCCCGGAGCTGCATGTCTAATTACAGTCAGCTTCCTAATAAAGGAACAGTCCCTCTATTGTTTTCCAAGCAGTTAAAATTAACTATATCAGAATCATTATTTTTTTTAAAAAGTACAATTATTGCACTGAAGACAGGCTGTACCTTCACAACTAAATAAAAAATAATCTGCAATGAATGTGAGTGTAACGCTTTGAGAATGAAGCTCTGTGATTGGTAATGTTGCAGAGCTGCCGCTGCTGCTGCGCCTTTAAACAGGCCTGCTCCCAGTTTCTGTGCAATTATGTTAATACGCCCAGCTTGCCTGCGTCCTTTTCATTATCGGCTGGAGTTGCGTGATTGTTTCCTCTATTTTACATCGTTGTCAAGCACTCCCGTTTTTTGTTCTGGCAGCGTTTTCTCCTTCACGCTGGGATCTGCAGGAAAAACCCACAGATCTGCGTCACATAAACGGGCTGAAAGAGGCGCAGTCCTGCGGTCAGAATCTCCACCTCAGCAGACTGCTTCAATATCTGCAGGTTACAGTGTCCAAAGCAGAATAACGAGGACGTCGTCTTTGTTTACAGCACTCACTTTGTAGAATCATGCTGTTCTTCATCTCCCTGAAATCATGTTTTTTAGGTCAGCTAGTAGAAATCGCTTTAAGTGTACTGTGTATTTGTTATTTATAAGAAAACATCATGATCAGAAAAAAATAGTATATGTTGAAAATAAGGTTGCAACTAAAAGGGGGGAAGTAGTTTTTAATCCACACTTGATGAGATCTGATTACTGTAAATTTAAATACAGGCAAAATAAAGAGATCTAGTGTAACTTTTAAAGCAACTGTGTGAAATAAAAAAAAATAAAAAATGTTTCTTTCCACCTCCATTCTTCTATGAAAAAAACTCAAAGAAATGCTAAAAAAAACAAAACTGACAAAGAACAAAACAACACCTAGAAATAGGAAACCCATCAACGACTAGAAGAAGGGGTAGAAACTAAAGATGTTGCCATTTTGGCCTCCGTTTGTTTCAGTTTTCAGGAGGAGATTTTTCTCCTGCTTTTCAAAAGAATAATTTCACATTTGTGGCTAATGTGAAGCAAAAAGGAAGCAGTGCAATTTGAACAGACAATTGTTTCAAAAATATTCAGGAACGGAATGTCTTGTTGATTTATATATAAATATTTTATTAAATCGATTTTTATACTAACATGAGCTTCTTTCTTTCTTTCTTTAGTTGTTTATCAGTAACATAAGGGTATAATGCCTTGCATGCATGATACTCCTTAAACCTTTTCATGTTTTGTCACATTACATCCATAAACTTTAACGTATTTTACTGCATATGTATTATTCATTTACCATTGTTTAAAACATCAACGGAATGCAGATTTGAATAGATTAATCACATTAATCAGTAAAATTGCTGTAAACATTTTGAGAGGAAAAACCACAGGGATGTTGGGGGAAGAATCACATGATCAAAATGTCACATCAAAATAACAGCTTTGTCACTTCTTGTTCTGTCTACAGTAATAGTTATGAAGTGACTCACAGATTGGCCTTTCAGAGGCCCCAGAAATGTGACTTTAATAAACAGTAGAAAGCTGAAGTCTCCAGTGAGGGAGATCATGCCGCAGGAGAAACCTAGTGCATCAGGCTCTAATGGAAGATAATCATGAACCAAAAGCCTTCCTCGTTGGTTTATACCAGCACAATAATTTTAAAGGCAGCAGGGAGGTCAGGATGACTCAGAAATATACAGCCTGGGGGATTCCTCACAGCGATGGAGGCTGACTTCTCACAGACTCTTTACAACTCGCTGTGTGTCCCCCGATGGAGGCCTCTCAGTTAGGGAGGAATGTAATGTAGTATTCTGTACTGTACTTGTGTTTTCGCTTGCATTTGGGGAAATTCTGCTGATTAAAAAATCTGTTTGATGCGAGTGTAGAATAAAATAAATTATTAATAAAAGACGCATAAAACATATAAATAAAATGTAAAATTTTCAACACCAAAAAATGTCATTTTATTTCCCTGTTAAAGCTAAAAAATAAACCAATGACCCTCAATAAACTGTCACATAAGGACAATAAATGACAAAGTCAAACTCAGAGCTTCCACATCTCAGTCAGAATTGAACAATCAAAAACATTTATTTAGGAGCATTAGAAATTATAACCTACCTGAAAACACATCATGTCCTGCTTCTTTCTTTTTTCAGGTTTCCTCTCACATGTGCAGGAGGCCCGAGGACTTGGAGGTCATTCCTGCTTTCGGTTATCTAGCTTTATGATGAAGAGTTTACACTCATACAGCTAGATAACCAAAGACAGGAACAGGCTCCTCATTTGTCAGAGCAGCAAGCTAGACAATCTGAGGCTTCCTGGGAATATCACAGAATGACTGACATTAATATAGGTTTCTTCCTGCAAGGTGTAATTTTGCATAAAAATTAAAAGAGAGAAAAACCCAAAGTATTGGTGAAAATCTCATTTTCAACATAATTACTGTTTTAAAGAAGACGGACATAGTGGCTGGTTTTAGATTTTGTGCTGCCTCCTAAACCATTCAAATAAAATCTCAAATCATTCACACATGATGTTGTTTCATCAAAGTTGAATTCCAACAATTAATCCTGTTTAAACAATGCTTTACAATGATTTGAAATAAAATACTTTCTAATGTTTTTGTCACCTTTATCTAACTTCCAAAATGGCATTTCATTTGAGGCCTCATTGTTTCGTAGATATATGAACCTTTCATACTAAAAAAATGTTCCCCAGCTTTAATGCACAGTCATGGTCCAGCACATATTTAGATTACAAACTAAACTCAAATTAACATCTTAGTGATCTCACGCTTCTTTAGGTCAGAGCGTCTGACGTCAGGTGTTTTAATTGGGGAATAGCTGCTATGACGGCAGCTGCGTCACTTTCTTTGCATAACAGAGTAAAAACACTGACCAATATCAGCAAATTACTGTCAATGTTTCTTTACTTAAATTTCCTCAACAGGCCTCAATGTAGCTGTTGTACTTTTTAAACTGAACATAAGTTACTTTTATATTTTGCCAGACTCTTGGTGGAAAGTTGGCTTTATTGACAGAGTGTGGCAGAGAGTAATAAAACACAAAGGGCCTGCTAGGTTTCATTAAATTGTCCAACGTTGTCTTTGTTAAACAGGACACACCACAACTTCAATATCAGAGCCAAAACAAAAACAGAAAAGATACACATTCCCAGTGAGTGAATAGTTTGTTAAACATTATTCAAATAGATTCATCTGAGAGTAAAATACATAATTTAAAGATGCCAACATCAGTTTAAATGAGTGAAAAAAATAAACAGCACAAAATCGAAATGGCTTACTTTTCACGGTTTGCAGATGCGTCCTTTGCGTCCAGGATATTACAACATCCACAGGGCGCTCCTTCAGCCGCCAGTTTCTGTCCACACCTGCTTTGACAAACAGGTGAGACCCGGCGTGGATCAGATCGATAAATCCCCCCCTCAGCATCTGCGGCGCGGCTCCACGATGGGGCTGTGGATGAGACATCTTTCCGCTCCTGTGTCCACATCAGAAGGCTCTGGTTTCCGACAGAGACGCGGGATGCTCCGTGGGGACGGCGAACCTTATCATCCGCCCCGTGTCCAAACGCGCGCTGTGGTCTCCGGTCCTGAGGCTGAGATGTGCCCCCCTGGCAGACTCACAGTGGCCCCTTCTCACCTCCCTGCTGGCTTTTTTCCCTCAACACTTCCTCCTCCCTTTGCTGACGCCACACAGACGGTAGGTTGAACACAACCAATGGAAAAGAAGCTCCTGTGTGCGTCGACGCGTGTTTTGGAGCTGCGTTGGCGGGGAATATTGGAAATATGTAACAATGGTCACATGCAAGTTAACTAATTAAATGAACATTAAACAGATTATCCAAAAGAATATCCAATCCTCCTTATTTGACGAAATAAAATAAATGTTTTGTTTAAATCAAAAACATGCAATATTTTACTATTCGTGTTTAAGTGCTGAGCTCTACAGATTTAAAACGATGTCTTCATAAGCTTAATGCAACCAAAGAAGGTGATGAAGTACCCCATACTGGGCCACAATGGATTCTCAGAATATGTTGCCACCTAGCGGTAATATAGAGACGTTTGTTCATGTTTTTTTTTTACATTTTAGAGGTACATTAGGGTCAGTTGAAGGATATCTATCTATCTATCTATCTATCTATCTATCTATCTATCTATCTATCTATCTATCTATCTATCTATCTATCTATCTATCTATCTATCTATCTATCTATCTATCTATCTATCTATCTATCTATCTATCTATCTATCTATCTATCTATCTATCTATCTATCTATCTATCTATCTATCTATCTATCTATCTATCTATCTATCTATCTATCTATCTATCTATCTATCAGCTGCTTTCAGGGAAGCTTATTTCAACACTACTTATTCCTAAGATTAATATAAAAAGTGTTTAATTTGTCCTCACAGTCCTGCATAGACATGCAGGTTCTAATGGTTTAGATACAAATGTCAAGTGGCAGGACATGCAGCTCAGACCAGCCCAGTCTGATCTCAGGGTGTAACTCTTCAAACTTTATAATGGCTACAGTCAGATCCCAGAAAGTGTTTTATGTAATAGCTAAAGAACAGTGGCTTGTAAAAGTAACCCTTTCCCCTTGACCTTTTTCACATGCATCTTACTAGCACAAACCTCAATGTATTTTATTGGGATTTTATGTGATACAGTAAAATGAAGGGCATACTTTTAAAGAAAATTATATATGGTTCTCAAAATGTTACTCTGATTATGCTCAAGAAAATTAGGTGTAAACAAGTGCATAAAAAAGTCCCCGTGTGTAATTTAATCTAATTGTAAATCCAGCTGCTCTATGAAGGCCTCAGAAGATCAAGGAACACTACAGATATGTCAGGGTGGAGAAGGTTAAAGTAGGATTGGGTCATAAAACAATATTACCAGTTTTTAACTTATTGTGGAGCACTGCTCAATCCATCATCTAAAATTGGAGAGAACACACCACAAGTAAAAACCTACCTGGGTAAGAGCATTACTCGGAGGAGCAACCTCTATGGCCATGGTAACTCTGAAGGAGCTGCACAGATTCACTGCTCAGGAGGGGGAATCCGCTTTTGGATTTCAAAATGTATGTTCTCCATCTATTCTGACTGGCCTATTATGCAAGAATAAAGAAAGAATGGGCAAAATCTAAGTCTCTAGGTGTGCATACACCACAGACCTCCAGTTGTAATCTACAAAATATGGATTCAAGGAGGCTAGTAACAAATGCAGTTAACACCTTTGAGGTTTTTATAAGTATACGTTTTTGAAAATTGTTCCTTTCACTTCACAATTATGGAAGATTTTGTGTTGATCTAACACATAAAATCCCCCCAAAAAGACATTGAACCCTTCAGTTGTAAGGTATAGATGTTCAAGGGGGCACTGTGCTATATATGATGCAAAATGCTTAAAAGCAATAGGCCTACATAAATTAAATTCACATTTCTCTACCTACCCTACATGTATGATCGAGTAGGGTAATAAGCCAGCTAGTTTAGGTTTCTAATGCAAAATGTAGTAAATACACTTTAAAAAAAATCTATTTTAAACTGCAACATCTCTTCTGTTTTTTTCCAGCATACTTACTCTACCTGCAGCTGCCAACATATCTTATTTGAAGCCAGTATGATTAGGCTACACGTTGCACAGAACCTATTTGATTTTCTATGATTTTGTATTGTGCATAACTGAGCTCAGATGTTCAGCAATAGTATACTGCCCTCTAGTGTTCAGTCTGCATACTTTCTAAAATATTTTGGTATGTACAGAACAAATTTACTTTAGGTCTTATTTAAACATAAGTGCAGTGGCAAAAATACAGAAAGCACATCACCCATAAAACACAGAATAACAAAAATTAAAAAAGAAGAGTAGAAATCCAAGCACAAAAAATATAAAAAATAAAAGCTGGTATAACTTTGTTGCATAAGTGTGCACATCTTTAACTTTATTGAAGCATCGTTTCATTTAATTTCTATCTTCTTAAGTTCACCTCCACCTAATTGCAAATAATCAAATTTTCCATAAATAAAGTGTAGCTTTCCTTATTTTCCTGATATTTGCATATGTGCATCCTTTAGCTAAAGTCCCAGTTTGCAGAGGGGTTACAAATTCAATTCAATTCAATTCAAATTCAAATTCAAAAATACTTTATTAATATCAAACGGAAATTAAATGTTGTTATAGCTCATATTATGAAGGTTTCCTCAAAGAGCCGTTGTAGATGCTGATGGCTGTGGGCAGGAAGGATCTCCTGTAGCGCTCCGTCTTACAGCAGATCTGAAGAAACCTCTGACTGAAGACACTGTTGTTGTAGGACAGTCTCATAAAGAGGATGCTCAGGGTTCTCCATAATGTTCTTCATTTTATGAAGAATCCGTCTTTCCACAATGATCTCCAGAGGTTCCAGAGGAGTCCCCAGAACAGAACCAGCCTTCTTTATCAGCTTGTTGAGCTTTTTTTTAAGTCCCTGGCTCTGATGCTGCTTCCCCAGGAGATGATGGTAGAAGAGATCACACTTTCCACAACAGACTTATAGAAGATATGCAGCATCTTGCTGCAAACACCAAAGGACCTAAGCTTCCTCAAGAAGTACAGTCTGCTCTGTCCCTTCTTGTAGATGGCTTCACAGTTGCATCTCCACTCCAGTCTGTTGTCCAGGTGAACACCAAGGTATTTAAACTCCTCCACCACCTCCTCTCCCATGATGGAAATAGTTGTTAGATAACCTAAAATAGTAGAATGTTCAAAAGAATCTCATTCAACAAAGTTGTCAAGAGAAAAGTACAAAAAAATCCACAGCATGATAACTATCTGTAACAGGAAAAGTCAGCAATAATTGTAGAAAATATGCAACAACAAACTGGACGTTTCTATGTAACTGATAAAAAGACAGAGACTAGCCAGGGAGGCTGCCAAGAATCGACAGCAACACTGATGACCAACCATGAATTTCTGGTGTTGGATGTGCTCTACATGTAGCGATAGTCTTCTCTATTCTCCATATTTCTGCACCAAGAAGTAAGGTTGAAAGAAGCTTTTCCTTAAAGAAAACATCCAGGCTTGGCTAAAATATCCCAAAACCTTGGTTGGCTTATGGTGTGATGAGATCCAGGTTTGGCACAAAAACAACTGAACTTTTTTAGAAACATATTCAAATAAATATGGTGGTGGCTGCATCATAACCTGGGGTTACTTTTCTCAGACAAAACTGCATTTTAATGTTAAAGTCAATATCATGAATAGTTCTAAATACCATACAGTTTTGACTGAAAACCTCCAGGTGTCTGCTAAAAAACTGAGGTTGAAGGGGGGTTTTATTTTTCATCACTACAGTGACTCCAAGTATTTCTGTATCGAAGTGTCAACTAAACCAGAAGAAAATGAAATTTTTGGAATGGCCGATCCAAATCCAGAACTAAATCTGACAGAAAATGTGTTGGTTCACCTCAAAAGGGGCTGTGGACAAGATGGTCTCACAATCGCAGAGATTCTGAGAACTTTTGGAAAGCAGACTGAGCAAATATCAAATTTATCCTGAAATTGAATCAAAAGGTAGTTCAACAAAGTTTTAGTTTAACCTTTTCAATAATGTTAAATCAGGCTGGGTTTTTTTTTTTTTTACATTTTATCCTCTAATAGAATTGTTTTTTATATCCACTGTATATGTGTATACAATCTAAATAATACATTTTTTCTAAGAGACATAAGACGAGCTCCAAACGTCTTCAATCAAACTTTTTATAAAAAATATACTGCAGCATTTAAAAGAAAGCTAGAAAACTATAAACATGGTAAGTGCATAAAGTTAGTATTGGCATAAGAACAATTTTATTTTAAGACAAAGTGCTTTGCAGAAAATCAGTGGGATTTCCTTTGAAAACGTAATACAAAATTTTATAAAAAAATACAAAATGGCAAATTCAACATCATTCAGTCACCACATAAGACTCAGTGAAACATGGATTCATTTAGACTCATACAGGATTCTTCCGTACGTCAATTAAAACATTGTTTGACGGCTGCTGTGCAAAGTTGAGGCTGGAGCGACGAGACTCTCTGCGGGATTTAACGACAGGCAGGGAGGTCTGCACACCCCAGGACCCCATCCCTGCTTGAACCACACGGTTAACAGGAGAGTCCCCGGCTGCTTGAACCCACAGTTCTTCGATGACAGCAGGTTCCTCTGATGGAAGAGAAGAGCGCCTCCATGTGGACGGAAGCGGAGTGTTCACCAGTTCCCTCATTTCCTCCCTGGACCTGGTAGGTTTATCGGGATGTCCTGTCCCTCTGCCTGCAAGGCTGTCCTCAGGGCCTCGACTGCCCAGGTTTGCAGGTTTGCCATCAGAGGCTACGACTGAAAGACAGCATGTAGGCAAGATGTTAAGAAATGCAGAAAAACATTACATTTGACGGTCAGCATGAGCTAAAAGTTGTTTTAGCTGTAAATATTTTACCTGTAATAGATAACTCTTGGTGTCTTCATTTGGAATAACCCCAGATTAGTTAATCTCAGAGGCTAAAACTAACAGCTAATCCAAGAAGGGCCACAACCAACATGATCTTCTGATGTCTCAAAACGACTCCAATTTAAGAAAAGTTATTTGATGAACCTTTAACCTGTTTTTATGTTTGCATTATTTACTGAGAATCAATGATTACTTAACACTGTAAATGGAGGTAAGAGATGGTGCTTCATCAGTGATCTTTCTTTGTGAAATCAACTGAGAACGAAGCATGTAAAGTGTTTCTAGTCAGTGTTGGGACACCAGCCATGGGGACAAATGAAAGTCCAGTATGAACTTTTCTGGAACTTACAAAATAAATCGCATTAACCTACTTCCAGCAGAGCCAGGAAAAGGGGTAACAGCGGACTTCCTGTGACATCACTGTCCAAATAAAAACACTGCTTTCGCAGAGACCCTGTCTCTTCTACGCAGGTCCCCAGAGGAACTGGACCAAGGGACACAGTGCGCTAATGTCTCTTTGCTGGCAGACATAACTCTTCAAACTGGATCCAAGAGTGTCAAACGATCACGCGATCATATGCACTAAGTTAAGTATGAATGAATTGCTGTTTTTGTGCATCCGGTATTCATTTGTGAACGGGGTAATTAAGGTACAAGCGTGGGTTGATTTTCTCTCTGAGGTCTACAGAAGCAAACTGCGTTCCAGAGAGTTTCCAGCAGAGACCCTGTCTCTACAACGCCGAGTGGAGCAGTTTTCCCGGTCTGAAGGAAGGACAACGGGACCCCATCACCGTGGTTACAGCTGTAACCTGCAGTTACCACCCCACAGCTACGGAGGTTAGCTGCAGCTAACCCTTTGTTCACTGTGGAAGTTTTCTTCAAACTTCGTCGCCCGGACAACTTTTCCTCAGCACGGTTCACCTAAGAGGTTAGGTTTGGGCAGAGAGATGTTACTTAGAATGAAATAATCTAAATATTTTTGGTTTTATGAAGTTTGGTTTTATTTGTGTTGAAAACTCAGCTATCTTAGTGCTAGCAGATTAGCTGTAAGCACATGTGCTCAGTTTGCGTTCTGTGTTTGTGTTGTTTTTATAAAGTTAAGACAAACTTTATTTAAAGGGTGATTTTAAACACAGAATATCGGCCATATTGCGCCGTTCGCGCTTATGCATTTTAACCCTTTTATTGATGGTATTTTAATGGTATGTGTTTGATTCTGATGATAAGCTATAAGCTTTTTTGTTAGCTTTCACTGCTAACAGCTAAGAACACGTGCTTGCCTACTAAAGACCAATTACCCAAAAAGGTTGTGAGTTTTCAATCTAGTAAAATATTTCCTTAAATATTATTTTACTAAACTTGAAAACTAAGTAAACACCGTTAAGCCAATTTCTCCAGAAATATTTGGTTCTTATTCAAAATAATATTTATTTAAATATAATTTTAATAAATAAAGGCAGCTGATTAAACACCGTTGAGAAATGGTCATCCATAAGGTTGGTTTTATTTAGCAGATCATTATTTAAAACATTATTTTATTAAAATAATATTTTATCTGATCTTGCATTGTGAATGGTTGTCTAAAGGTATGCCAATTATTGCCTAAGTTGGTTCCAAGACTAACTTAACTTAATTTCCAGATTCTTCAAGATAATCCTTGGTTCTCAAACATAAACATTGCATGGTAATGTTGCATCACTCTTTTGGTCATGGTTTTCAATCATCTTTAATCAACTTGTTTATATTGTACATAGCCCATTAGTCTTTGTTATTCCTTAATTCTGCTTGTTAGTTTAGTTGGATTGTTTAGCATAGTAAAGAGTTTGTTGATTGAAATTTGTTTGACTTGGAGTTGACTTATTTTTGTTAATAAATTCTTGAATTTTATGAAATTATGTGAATTCATTCCATGTGTGTGGAGAGTTTATGCTGTTCAATAATGTCAGAGCTCGTCTCACATCTTTCTATTTTGTCCTAATATCATCGCCTTAATGGGCTGGTATTCACAGGACAACCCTTAACAGACCAAAATGTTATTTAATAAATATTAAGGTATTGATATTAAATATTAAATAATATATTCATATTCATAATTACAACATCAGTGTGAAAACAAATGAATTTGCATTTATTTATACTGGTATCATACTGCATTTCCATTCTCACACAGGAAGTTCATTAGTGGCATACCTCCATTTACCATGAGAATATTTCTCAGCTTCTGTGAAATAACCACCCAGTGCAACAATAATGTTGGTTAGATAATGCAAATTGCATATCAGAGAGTTATCAGAATTTTTCTCCAGTTTTAGCCTCTCTTCACTAGCTTCCTGCTGCATCAAGGATACATTTTAAAAAATTTGCTCTTACATATAAAGCCCTGAAGAATCAAGCTCCATCTCATATTAAATATCTGACTGTTCCAGCATTTTTTTTTTTTTCCCTGCTATCGGTGGAGGTGGACGCTTTTTCTCTGTCTCCCGCACCCCTCCCATATCTGCTTCAGCTCTGTGTCTTGTCTTTTTTTGGAGCCTCTTTTTGCACATCTTCCAAATTATGGATTTGGTCAGCTGGTCTCTCAATACAATTGATCAAATTTTCTCGACGAGAAGACAGGGGTCGGGAGAGCCCACTTGCCCGGACGGGACATTTTTCTCCGGATACACGATGGACTCCTGGCAGAAGTGGAGGATTGTGTGTCTGTCGATAATGTCAGTCGAGGATGTGGAAGATGTGTATATAATTGGATGTTTGATATCAGGATTTCTGCTTTTTGGAGTCAGCGATTACCTGGCATATCGGGAAATTCGGAGAATGTCAGCAGCTGTTCTGGCCATTGTGAGGCTGCCTGGCATGTGTGATGGGATCTTCAGAGCGATCAACACTCAGACTGAGATGTTACGTGAGCTGAATCGCAGACTGGATGTGATCCTTACACAGGATTGCAAGTGGGTTGCGGTTCCTGGACTCAGGGGTGAAATGGTATAAATCTTGGAGAAAGTTGTTCGCTTGGATCTGGCAGAAAGACCAGGAATTTGTCTATTTGGATTCGCCTTTGAGAAGCACCAGTGAGACTCTCAAGGCTGACGGAAAATTAAGAGTCAGCCTAACCCAAATAATTATTGTTTTTCTGAATCTGGCTCCCCTGCGCGGCCTTGATGGCTGGCTATCTTCAACTTCTCCTGGAAGTTATGTAAACATGACGCTCTGCTCCCTCTACCCCCTCCCTTCCCTGAGGACATCTGTGGACCTGCTCAGAACTTTGTGGCCGGTTGATGAACATTCCAACGTACCATCAAGGACAATGGCCTCTGTGACAGTGCTTCATGGACTTACTTGCACACACTCACTTGCACACACACACATGCTCAAGATAAACATACGCACCCCCTCACACCACCTTCACCGTTCCCAGCATGATGTTGTTTTGTAAACTCGTTGCTTCTTTCTGCTGAGGTTTTTTGCAATCTCAAACTGTATCCTGCTAAGGATAAAGTGTGAAATATGATTTTTTTTTTTTTTCCCTCTACTTACCTAATGTGGCCTCTTTTCTCATCTAGCAAGGGCAGCGCAAAGCCTCGGTGACCCGTCCCCCCATTGTCTTGTGTCATGATGTCTGTTTGGATGGGTTGTACTGGAATTCTAATTTCCCCTCGGGGATCAATAAAGTATCTTTGAATTGTATATTCCTTCGAGAGCTTTTTTCACCCAGAACGCAGGTTTACTTGCGGTTTAAAAAGCAGAAGTTAGCTGCCAGCTTTTAATGCAATGAAAATCTTAATAATATAAAGATTTTAACCAGTTCTAACCTTTACCGTTGGGATGGTCTTTAGGCTCACTAACTGATCCACAGAGCTCTTGCAGTTTGTTGCTTAGCTCCAGATTTGTTGTCCTGTGGTGGTTGATCTCCTTGATAAGATTATGGATCTGTCCCTCGTACTGCCGCTGCCGTCCTGCCAGGCCCTCGTCCATTTGTTCTTTACGACCAGAAAAACAAACACGGAGGTTTATGGTTATCTTCCATAACTGCATAGCTTACAAACAAAAACTCCAGTAAATACACTTTTAGATTTCAAATATACTTACAGTTCTGTAAAAATGTGATTGCCTCCTTATATTTTCACTTAAATCATCTTAACAATCAATGTCAGATAAACTTAATGTAAGTAAATACAGACAAGGAGTTTCAAATGATGATTGCATTTATAAAGTGAAAAAATGCTATCCAAACCATCTGGCCCGGAATGAAAAAGTAATTTCCCTGAAACATAATTAGTAGTGCCATCCTTGGTGACAACTGCCATCGGATATTTAGGAGCCTTTACGTCACAGTGGAGGAACCATGACCCATTCTGCTTTGCAGTTATTTTAATTCAGCCAAACAGGAGGGTTATGGAGGATAAATTGCTTGTTTAACGTCATGAATCCTCAATGACAATTTAGGTTTGGACTTTGAATAGCCCACTCTAAAACCTTCATGTTGTTTTGTTTTGGGTCATTCAGACGCTAACTTGTTGGTGTGCTTCAAATCATTTTACTGTTGCATAACCCAAATGTGCTTGAGCTCTAAACTCAGGATCTGATGGCTGGACATTGTCCTTAAGGATTTCTATCAAAAGAGAACATAATTTATGGTCACATCCATTACAGCGAGTTATCTAGGTCCTGTAGCAGCAAAGGAGCCCCAGACCATCACTACCAACACAGTGTTTGACTCTCCGCATGATGTTCTGAAATGCTCTTGGGGTGTATTCACACTTGCTACTTTTGGTCCGCTTTAAATGGACCAGAGTTCGTTTCCCCCCTTGGTCTGGACCTTTTGTGCAGGTGTGAATACACTCAAGCGAACCCTGGTCCGGACCAAACAATTTTTGTCCAGTCTCTCTCATAAACCTTTTCAGACTGTCAGAAGTTGATAACTTTGTTGCCAATCTGTTCTTGAATTGTTTTTTTTAAACGCAGCATGATGTGCATCTTATTGCAAGCTTTTAGCCCACTTCATGCCGTTAAGCGGGTTTTCTTTAAGTGATTTCTTGATTTTACAGGTCTTGCAGCCTGGGTGTGGCTTCTGAAATGAAACCCCTTTCCACAAAAACTGGTTATTCACGGCCAACTCCTGATTTATCAGGAGGAGCTAGAGGTGGATTGGTTTAGATAAAATCAGTTTAAAGATCGGGAATATGTTTGACAAAATAGCAAAAGAAAGAAATATGTAAACCTTCTGAGCGGCATATTGGCAGATATTCCTTTTTTGGGGCAGGGTGTGACTCTTACCTCGACACTGCTGCAGCAGCAGCTGCACGCTCCTCTCATGCTCCTTCTGCTGCTGTGTGAGACGCCGATCTGTGTCGAACTGTGCACGGTCGAGGGCATTTTCCAGCCACTGCACCAACCTCTGTTGCTCGTCCAGCTGCATCTCCAGCTCGGCCAGTGCGAGCTGCAGCTTTCGCTCCTCCTCACGCAGAGACACCACCTACACAACGCAGCCACATGTTGTTCAGAACACGTACGGGTACATTTCGGAGAGAGGGTCACCGTGCAGCTGTTTAATCAGAGGGTGATTACACTCACATAATTGATGAAACAGCTGGCAAAGTTGTATATGTATCATGCAAGCTGAGAAAATAATACATTTTTTAAACAAACCTTGTCGAAGTACTTGCACAGCAGAGCTCTGGTCTCGGAGGCGGATAGATTACTGAGCTTGGCCATGAGGTTCATTTCCCACTGGGACAGCATACTGGCAGAAGCCCTTAGCTGTCTCTGCCTCTGAGTGATGGCCTCATTCTTGTATTCAATAGCTGCATCCAGCGCTTCAATGGCCTCGTCCAGCTGGAAAAGGGTCCGCTCCTCCTGAAAAGACAACCCAGTGAACAGATGTGCATGATGATGTGAAATAATTTCCAGCCACAGTTAATGACGATATTAATATAACCATGAGACTGTTCAATATGTGTCATAGACCGGCAAAGGTTGGGCTTAAAGCATGAACTGACCTCAGGTGAGAGCAGGTTTCCCTTCCGCAGTTTATCATCCAGCTCAACGCGCTGTTTGAGCAGCAAATCTTTCTCGTGCCGCAGGTTGGAGATCTCTTGTCGGATCTGTTGGGAGTCCTGAGCGCTGCTGCTGCGAAGGAGGCCGTTCCTCTCACTGAGCTCTTGCTCCAGTGTCTCGATGCGTCCAGTAAGTGTCACCAAATCTTTACTCAAGGCCTGGACAAAAGATTAAAACCATAATCTTCATTATAAATCTGCAGCATCAGTAAATTGAGTTTATTTGTGTTGGTTAATACCTGACTGGAGCGGAGCCTCTTAGTCTCCAACCCACTGCGTTCCTGCAGCAAGGCTTCTTTCTTGGCCAGGATCTCCTCTCGTTTCGTCAGTTCTCCTTCCAGATCCTCCAGCGCTTTCCTCTGATCTAGTACACGTTCCATTTCCTCATCCAGCCAGCGCTTTTGTTCCTCAATCTTCTGCCCTCACATGATCAAGGCACAAAATTAGGTCAAACCACCACTTCTTATAACTAATTAATGTTAAAACACTTCGATGAATAATGTGTTTTAGACCAGCTTTTGTCTCACCTGTTGCTCTTCTAATGAAATGACAGATCCATTACTTCCACTGCGTCTCTGTCTCTGGAAGGCTGCAATAACCTCCGTCTTTATCTTCAGGACCTTCTGCTGCTGCTCATTTTTTATCTCAAGTTCCTGTAACAAGATATAGATCATAGATTATAGGGCAAATATAGAGGAAAACTGTCTAAGCTACCATGCTTTTAGATTTCTTCCATGGCTTTATGGTGTTAATAGTGTTGCTTGCGATTGGAAAAACTATTTTAAATGAGGCTTTGTTCCACCTGCGTGAAATTTTAGTATTTATAGTTTTATGTTTTGTTAAGAATCAGTACCATAATAAAAACCTGTGAATGTGTCTCTGACGACTCTAACAGTGACATGAATTATCGGTCAATTTCATATGACAGCTGTTTGGTGCACTTTAAATGGGCCACAGTTTTTTCCAGAAAGTCCACTTCATTTGGACAGGTGTGAAAACCCATCTGCTGAACTCTCATGTGGACCAAACAAGCAAACTCTGGCCCGCCTGAAAACATGGGTCCTGGTTTGTTTCATGTGAACCCTGGGGCAGTTCACATGCAGTGGGAAATGCAGACGTATATCCAGAGCACCAAACAGAGAAAGTTAACCTCCTGCGTTTGTCTCAGCTTGCTGCCTTGCCTGCTCCTCACGCTAGGCAGCTTTTTCAAAAAAAGTAAATAGGTTTGAACATCAAAGTAAAAGCAGGAACTTCAAACAGTCATAAATGTGGTGTTGCTCTATTGTTTTGTTTCATCTGAAAGGGGATGGATTTTTTTCTTCTTCATGCAATTTTTCCCTCATGCTCATTATTCACTTCAGGCAATAGAGCATAAAGTGAGCAGCTGTTGCAACTGCGTGATGATGTCCAGGCAGTTTGGTCCACTTTCAACAGTGCAACCACTGACAAATGAAGTTATGACATTTTTGAAATCATGCTCCACTTATGTCGCTTAGCTCTACCTTGACTCGGTGAGTCCTTCGCTGCATTTCGGTCTCCAGCCGTCGTTTTTGCTGACTCTCCTCACGCAGGCGTCTCTGCAGCTGTTCCTGCTGCTGCTTCATGTACTGGACACTTCTCTCCAGCTCCAACACACGGTGCTCACTCTGGACTGGAAGGTTGGCCAGACGAGCAGTATCCCTCTGTCGCTGACTGAGCACCTAATATTCAACCAGAAATATTACACTGTTTAAACCCCAAACTCAAAGGTCTGCAGGGTTTCAATTTAGGCATTACGTTAAACTACCACCATTAAATCAAGGAAATAATATGTCCAACCTGAACTCTGTTTTGAGCAGCAGCTATCTTCCTGCGACATTCCTGCGCTCTGCTCTTGTCTGTTGTGCTTATCTCTCTCTCTTGTCTTTCAAGATCCTGCAGTTGTTGTTGAGCCTCCTGCAGCTCTTGACGGGCCTGCACAGCTTCACTTTCCAGAGCTGAGATCTTATGGCTGTACTGCTTATTCAGGGCCTGAGCATCCTTACCTAAAGGAAGGACAATCAGCCGACATACACAGCAAAACAAAAGGACATCTATCGGGCTGCAAAGGTGCGAAGGAGGTGCAGAAAGGCTACCTGTTTTGACCAGCTCCCTGATGAGTTCTTCCTTCATGCGGATGGTGACAGACAGCTCCCTGATCTTTTGCTGTGCCTGAAGAAGCCCACACTCTGATATCCCCTCAAAGCTTCTCAGACTTTCCCCACTACTGGAATTAGCTTCACAGAGATTTGAGAACATATATTTGAAGTTAGCTGGGTCACAGCTTTGAGATATTCAGACCTGCCCACCTTTAGGAAAGTCTAAAAAGAACCACCTGAGGCTCAAAAGGTCAAACAAGAGTGGTCAAAAATGCTTTGCATATTCAGTATTTAGTACTGAGTATTTAGGAAACAGCTGATAGACTTACATGCTTTTCTGGCTAAACAGGGGTGCAGATCTGGCTCAGCTTCACCAACAGTTCCTAGTCCACCTGAAAGCAAGTCCCGCTTGGTCCAGGTCAGATTCACCGGCCTGGTAGAGCAAACAAAATATAAAGTGCACATTTTTCGTTACAAAATATTTACATTTCTAAAGTCTTTTCTGTAGTTTTCTAACATTCTAGACATTTGAATATAAAATGTAACTTTGGGCCTGCTTGAAAAGTAGATGAGTCTTTTCATTCGTATGTTTCAATAATCATGAAACCAAACAATGCTTCCAGTATTTGGAGCTCAGTATAGGGCCATTTAACTGCTTTTGTGGCGTCTGGACTAATTTAGATCAGCTCTATTTAAAAAACTATAACTCCTGGACTTGTCAAACAAGGAATGGAGTATCCTAGAAAAAAATACAGATCTCTTAAAGAACAGTTGGTGAACTTTGGTGCCTTAATTTTGTTGGCAAAAAAGCTCCAAAAGAGCAGTTTAATGCTTAGTTTGGCATTTTGGACCAGGTTGTTTACACACGAAACAGCTCTTAAAAGTCGCCCTTTTTCTATTTTTGAATGAGCATGCATTCAGGCAGATAGTAAAACAAACATTACAAAAGGGTAAAATGTTAAAATCAAGATGTGATGTAGAAATTAGAGATAAATTATGTAGTTTTAACATAAATGAAATGAATCATTTATTAAGCCTAACATTTTGTCCTGTAATCAATAATATGCAAAGTCAAATATTTTTCTATACTTCATTTTCATTTTTTCATATTTATTAAAACCTGGAAAATGATAAAAGAAAATTCTAGACTTTCCCAGACTGTAGGAAAAAACAATAAGCACTGGACAATGGTACTGACAGCCATTACATCATGACTCCGTACTGGTACAGACCTGCATTTCTCCTGGCTGATGTTGGGATGATCGGCCTCCTTTTCCCTGTAATAGTTCTCTGTTACTCCTGAGATCTCCTGGTCCTCCTTAAGTTTCTCCTCCAGATCAGGACCTGGTCCTATAGGACCTGGTCCTATATGACCCGTCAAGCTGACCTGTAATCATACACACAGAAAACAGGAAGATGAACAAACATGAACAACTTTACAGGACTGCATAAGAGCTGAGACTGAAAAGTTTAAAGCCTGTAAGTTTAAAACACAAGAACATGTGTGTTGATTTAATTTTGTAGCACCAGGATCAGCATTACTGCTAAGAAAGTTCTGTTCTGATTATTTTGGGTTGACTTTACAGCTTCATCACCAAAGCATCAAGTCTAATGATTAGGGTGGATGTTTTGTGATATTTGTGTAAGCAGCATGATAAAAAAAAATATTGTATGAGCTTTAATATCCTTTAATTCTTTGTTGAAACTGAAAACAACTTCCTCTGTGGGAAAAGTGCTGACGATCAGACCCCTCAGAGACGATTCCAGCTGCATAATCTAGTCAATATTACAGGAAACGATGAGCATGCTCTTGTTTTGCACAGGTCACTTCAGCAGGGGTACTAACCCAGCTCCTGTCAACATTGATGCTTAACATAAAGACAGGTCTACGGTCCAGTTTCATTTAAGTTGTGGTTTTCCACATTTGAATGGTCAATGTGAGCTTTTTTCAAATCAAGTGGGAGCTCTGATTTGGTATATGTCTGCACAAAGTGATGATTTTGTAGAAGATTGCAACTAAATTAAAAAGAGGAGAAGATTTGCTCTGGTTGGGAACTTTATTTTTACCTGTCTACATGTGCTTCCATTCTGACCATGCTGCAAGGAGCCCATGGGAGCGGTGTGCGGCCTAATTCTCAAGTTGAGCCCGAGACCCATCGGTCCGAGAGTAGACAGCTGGTATCGCAGCTCTGTTATCAGATCCTGCTGCTCCTGCAGCTTGTCACTCTTATAGAGAATAAAGAAAAATGCTGTAAGTATAACATTACGAGCCAGCTTGGGGGAACAAGTAACAGGTGAGTCTGTTTAATTCTGTCAATGCTGCTCTAGTGGAAATCACATTTAAACTGTATCTGACCTGCTGCTTGTATTGCTCCATAGCGTCCTCCAGTGCTGCTAAGAAATCGGTGTTTTCCTTCTCCAGCCGTTGGATTTCTGACTGAAAATGAATAACGCTTTCTTCTTTTTCACTTTCACGATCATCGTCCCAGCTCTCCTCCCCAGCTTCTGTGTCCTGTAAGAGGACTCGTTAAACAAATCAGTAAAATACCCATAAGTCAGTAAATCTTTGACTTAACTCTATCTGAAAGAATCGTACATGATTCCTAATAGAAGGCCTGGCTCTTCTCAATGCGACGCTGTCCTCGGTGGAGCTGTTCTCGATACCGCTGTCTGGTCCGGAGGCAGTCGTGAGCCCGCTCCGCTCCTCCTCCACCGAGCAAAGCCACTCCTTCACCCTCAGGCTCTGCTCGGTGGTTAAAGACCCCTCGCTCTGCAGCTCCCGCAGCAACCTGCTCCACACCAACAGCACACAGATCAATGCAAGAAACATGAAGTCTAAGAAACTAAATGGGCTAAAATCTATCCAATTAAAGACTAAAACACATTTCACACCTGAGAAAACAACAACCTGATGCAAAGAGATATTGATCAGTGAACTGAAGAAAACCTATAGTTTTTCCACACCAATTAACTAATTTTCCCTTACATTTCTGTGTGTTTCTGGCTTCTTTGGAGATTTGAACAGATAATTAGGTAAATGCAACTGTAACAGCGGTATAATGTTTTGTATTCAGACATATGATTAAAATGCTATATTAACCATGACTGCCATGTGCGTGTGAGAAACACTACAAATGGATCTATCTCTGATCCTAATTTTGCAAATTAACGAGCCACCTACTGGTCGGTATAAATCTGAAAAAAAAAAAAAAAATCATAAGTTTATAATTAAAATTTTAAGTTAACTCCTTCAGTAGATGTGCTTGAACCTGTAAGCGGTGTCAGTGCAAGTCCTGTAGTGAGCGCTCTGTGCTTGCAGCCTGCTGATCTCTGCCTCTCCGACTCGAGGTCGCCTGTTTGGATCGGCGTGCGCAATGATTCGGGTCTCCGAGCGCTGACGGTTTTCCAGAGCCCTACGAAGGGCCTTAATTTGCTGCTCCAGTCCTTCCACGCGATCCGGTTCACGCTTGCAGTTGACCATAGCTCGGTTTTGAATGTTTCTAGCCCTTGTTGCATAGTTCAGTGTGTTCAAGCTCTCGTCAAAGTCTGACGACGATGGGCTGATGCAGGCAATCATCAGTGTTTTTGAATTTCCTCCAAGAGAGTCTTTTAGTATCCTAGTTGAAACGAGAATGAAGTATATTAGAGATGTCATATGACAACGTTTTATTGTAGATTATAACACCCTAAAAGACATACCTTGTGATTTTAGAGTCTCTGTACGGTATATGAGAGCCCTTCCTCTTCTGGTCCCCCAGGGCCCCGATAACATTTCCCAGAGCCAGAAGGCCGCTGTTGATTTGGATGCTCTCTTTCAGTCTCTCTCCACTGTTACCCGTCCTTAAAATCCGCTCTGACCCAGCCAAGTCTACAAAGTGGAACTTGGAAGACAACACTTGTGGCCCAGAGCTTCCAGCAATCCCACAAAGGCGAGAGCTTCCACGACGCTGATCCATGTACAAAGTGAAAATGGTGTGAGACCTGCTGGAGTTTGGATTCATCTGGGTTGCTCCAGTGTGTCTGGCTGTGTTTCCTGACTCTAGCAAGCTCAACACCTCATCAAGACCCTCTACTTCACTCTCCTTTACGCCACACAACACTGCCAAATAACATGAAATGAAATTTAAAGTAGGAAATGCTACGTTGTATTTCATTTTGCACCAAAAAAACAAATAAGTTATCTAAATGCGTACCGATGTTCCCCTTGTCCTCCCGAATGTGGATGTCCTTGCTGGCGGTCTTTACTTCCAGTAAGTCTTTGAACTCCTCTTTGTAGACCTCCAAATAGGAAACTCGTACAGAGAAGTCCGCGAGGTCGTTTTCATCGAGCAGCTTGAAAACATCAGCAACCGCCCTGGGGATGATACCCTGCTCCTCATCTCTGAAGGAACCTAAACATGCAGGTAAATATTCAGGACTGCATAAAATCAAACTTGTAAACCAAGTGCCAAAAGGAAGGACATTTATGTAGTTTTGCCTAAAGCAAGATAATGAGAAAAAAATGAAAGCAACTTTAGCTTTAGGCCTTAAAATTAATACTAATAACTTTAAGGAAAACACTAAAAAGTGAGAAAGAACTTACTAATATTAGCTTCTCCAATAGTGTAAGTCTTGCCTGAGCCCGTCTGGCCATAAGCAAACACTGTGGCGTTGAAACCTTGAAAGAATGCATCTATGAGCGGCTGGACAGACACAGAATACACGTCCTCCTGACAGCAAGTCTCTTCAAACAGGAAGTCAGAAACAAAGTGTCGATCATGGCCCAAAGTGACCCGGTTCAGCTCAGGGTCTACGGTGATACAGCTCTCATGGCAGTGCAGGAGCTCCTTGGGAAGCAGGGGACGAACTCGAACTGCAACTTGGACAGCAGAATAGTCCCCTCTACCTTGGCTTGCAGGCACTTTGGGAGACATTGTTCTTCTCTCCTCTGTATTCCACTGTTATGTATGGGTCATCTTTGAGCCATTACAAAAAACAAAAACAAAAATCATCTGTCAAGTTTTCTACTAAGCTAATGTCTGGTTGATGAATATTAGACACACTATTATGAATAATAGTGTGATAATGCCACAAAGCTGCTTGAGGACTGTTGTTTTAGTTAATTAAAGCTAGAAAGTTACCTTTACAAATAGAGAGATGTTATTATTTTTTCAGGATAAAAGCCTTGCAATCCTAAAGTCTTTAGTTAAATTTTTAGGGAGACACAATGGGTTTAAAATTCTGTATTTTTGGAAATTTACTGTAAAAAATAATAAGGGTGACAATGAAATTATTAATAGGTTGAGCCATGGTAATGGCTATAAATGCATCAATTGATACAGTCAGATAGGGCTATTCACATTACATATGCCCATTTCATTTGTTCACAAAAACTTGATACCAATAATGCATGTTTCACTGGTTGTAAACAAAACAGTTTCTAATGTATTCACAGTAGAAACTGCAACATTTTCCAAACCATTTTATTTTTTTATTTGGATGTGAAAACCATCAAATTCATTTCGCAGTTGTTGATTTTAAGCACATATTTATTAGAAGTATACATATAATTATCACTTACCAACGTTTTCCAGCATCATATTTATTTAAAATAAGTTATATCACCAACGCAGCGGAGTTGTTGCGCTGCTCTGTTAGCAGGGTAGCAGTTAGCTGGCTATTGTTTGTCTTAACAGAGTAAGCTGGGCAACTAAATATAAAAGTCACAAAAACAAACTTAGAGCCTGCTGGCTTTTTAATAGTCGTGTTAAATACCAAAAGGCGCAGCAAAGTGTAAACAATGCTGCTTGTTTTCAACATTACCTGCAGCTAAGCTAAAGTTAGCCAAACGTTTAAACAACAATCCCTACCTGAAGAAGAAGAAGCTGGATCAAGTTAGGTTAACTCAGGTTTAACTCTGATAGAGTTCATATGGGTGAGGTTACACCGTGTGGGTGGGTTAGTGTGGGAGATAACATTTAACACAACTTACTTCGGGGTAGGAGACGTTTCAACATGGATTCAGGATAACACGGGAGTTTTTCCTTTTTTTTTTTAGGAGAATGGAAGTTGGGGGGCAGACCAGGGGAGGAGCCCTGCAGCAATGTTGGGTTAGCAGAGCAGACGAGGGATCACAACCTTCACTTTACTGTTAGAGATGGAGATACAGAAAACTGACGGCCGAAAATGCACAGGATTTTTCTACTCATTTTATGTCAGTCAGACAGTCATTTTCTACCGCTTATTCCATAGTGAGTCACGGGGGAGCTGGTGCCTATCTCCAGCAGTCTATGGGCGAAAGGCAGGGTACACCCTGGACAGGTCGCCAGTCCATCGCAGGGCAACACACAAACAACCACGCACACACTCATTCACACACCTAAGGGCAATTTAGAGAGACCAATTAACCTAACAGGCATGTCTTTGGACTGTGGGAGGAAGCCGGAGTACCCGGTGAGAACCCACGCAGAACTCATTTTATGTCTCCTTATAAAATTTCTTTATGCATCGTGCTGACTGTGGCTCATGTAATCTAAAAGTTGTGGGTTCGAATCCAGGCTCACATGTCGGTGTGCCCCTGAGCTTCAGCCAGGCTAGATGATGTATATGGCCCTAATGTTTGCTGGTTTATGTGTGTGTGTGTGTGTTTATGAATACACTTTCTGTCTGGTTGTTAATTTGACTGGAGGTTTGTGTGGTATTCTTTTTGAATTCAGAGATTATGTTTGGGTAAAATTGCCAAATCTATACTTTTTTTGTCTATTATTTATATTAATTATTCTGTCTTTCTATCTTCTACTATCTAATTGAATTTAGCCAGGGGCCTTGAAATAAACCCATAATGGGACACAGCAATGAAATGTGCATAATGAATGCATTGGTAATAAATGCCAAGGCTGAACGAAGCCGAGGTTTGGATCTGTATAAAAAGTACCAAAAACGTGATTTTAAACTTTTTTTTTAACAGTAAAACTCTTCTCTCTTAGGTGCCCATCTCTTTACGCATGTGTGACTTTGAAAATGCTACTTGCAAGTAATTTATAATAAAACCCATCTGTGGGTGGCAGGAGGCAATGGAGCGGATTCAACCAATCAGAGTAAGATCTTATGTTTGGCCCGGGTTTTTCAGATGCCCTTCATCTCTGCCGTCCCCTATGGCACACAACACCAAGGTAAGTTCATTTTAGGAGGCTTTCTAAATGGCGTAATTACCTCATCAGCATGTTTTGCAGAGACCATTTATGTGATTCAGGTGTGTTGGACATGGGGAGTATCTAAAACATGGGGCAGTGGCCCTTTAGGATCAATAATGATTCAGGTGTGTTGAATCAGAGACACATTTTAAAGCTGCACGACACTGGCCCCTTATGACTGGAATTTGACACCTAGGAACACAAACAATGTTCCTTATTACCTGGGTTATTAGACTCAAGTAATGGTCTAATATTGGATCACTGCCAAATCTTTAGAAAGATCCATGTATAAAACCGAGTTATTATATTATTTGGTAAGTCTGACTATATTTGGTATTTGAAAATTCATTAAGCAGTACTTTCTCTTTATGCCAGTCAAATGTTCTTGTACATTCATGCCATCTGTATTATCTAGTTTAATATTATTATTATTGTTAGTTTATGATTATTGAGTTTGCTCTCATTAAATATAACTAAGTTATAAGAATTACTGGAGGCAAAAAAAAAAAGAAAAAACAAAAGTGAAATGAGGAAACATTTGAATGAATCTGAAAAAAAATTATAATTTAGTAAAGAGAGGTCAAGCAGGATCTGACAAAAATTCAATAGTGTAGCCAATTCATTAGTTGGTCAAAAAAAGCTGACAATGAAACTTTGTTGGTCTTGTTTGCTACATCACTCAGCTTACTCTTAAACCATCATATTTCTTAGCATTTTATTTCCTCTAAAGTTTGTATAATTATACTTAATCTCTGTAGGCTTTGAGCTAATGACACTAATGTCAAATTTTTTGTGCACGCAATCCTGGCCAATAAAGCTAATTCTGATTAATTTAAGGGTTTGCAGGAATATGGGGTTTGTCAGTCAAACTGAATTAAAAACAGCCTCAATCACAATATGTTTTAAAGTGCCTGGATTATTATGAGATGCTCTCAATATTATGATTAGCTGATTTTATCATCCTGGCAAAAATGTTGTTACATTAAAAACAAATTATTTTGAGAAATTCTTATCAGTTACCCCAAGTTAATATCCCATTCTGAATCCTGCTCTGAGGTACCTCACCTTTTTTTTCTTTTTAACATAATTTCCTGTCTTTTATATGTGGCAACATAATTTAATTACTTATTAGATCTTTCTGTCCCTACTGTTAGTTTAACATAACACTACAAAAGGTGTTATTTGAAAGATCCAGATTGCTTTCACAAATAGAACTTTTCAGGACTGAATAAAATAAAAAATGGTGAAAAGCAAAATAAAACTCTGAACCATATAAACACCAAGTAAAATAAGAAAACATAGTTTGACTATAAAATACTTACCTTAGAAGTTATTTAAACATTTCATAGATTTTGTATGCTACAACTATAGCAATGACTTCCAGGGCTTTTTTATTCCCAATTCTGTGTGCAGGAACTGCCAACCGGGTCTGAAATCGGTTCTATAACAACCATGAGCACTAATGAAGATAATCCCACAACTAGGCGGAGATAACCATTCCTTATGGCATTTTTAAAAGAAAATCATGAAGCTGTGTTTTGTAGTTGACTCAACATTGATACCATAATTGCTTATTAAAGCAAGTAAAAATGTTATATTTGTTAGGAAAATAGGAAGATTAAGTCTTTACAGACATTGGTATGAATCATTTATTTATTTGTTTGGATCTACAGGGGTTGGACAATGAAACTGAAACACCTGGTTTTAGACCACAATAATTTATTAGTATGGTGTAGGGCCTCCTTTTGTGGCCAATACAGCATCAATTCGTCTTGGGAATGACATATACAAGTCCTGCACAGTGGTCAGAGGGATTTTAAGCCATTCTTCTTGCAGGATAGTGGCCAGGTCACTACGTGATACTGGTGGAGGAAAACGTTTCCTGACTCACTCCTCCAAAACACCCCAAAGTGGCTCAATAATATTTATATTTGGTGACTGTGCAGGCCATGGGAGATGTTCAACTTCACTTTCATGTTCATCAAACCAATCTTTCACCAGTCTTGCTGTGTGTATTGGTGCATTGTCATCCTGATACACGGCACCACCTTCAGGATACAATATTTGAACCATTGGATGCACATGGTCCTCAAGAATGGTTCAGTAGTCCTTGGCAGTGACGCCATCTAGCACAAGTATTGGGCCAAGGGAATGCCATGATATGGCAGCCCAAACCATCACTGATCCACCCCCATGCTTCACTCTGGGTATGCAACAGTCTGGGTGGTACTTTGGGGCTTCTCCACACCGTAACTCTCCCGGATGTAGGGAAAACATTAAAGGTGGACTCATCAGAGAACAATACATGTTTCACATTGTCCACAGCCCAAGATTTGCGCTCCTTGCACCATTGAAACCAACGTTTGGCATTGGCATGAGTGACCAAAGGTTTGGCTATAGCAGCCCGGCCGTGTATATTGACCCTGTGGAGCTCCTGACGGACAGTTCTGGTGGAAACAGGAGAGTTGAGGTGCACATTTAATTCTGCCATGATTTGGGCAGCCGTGGTTTTATGTTTTTTGGATACAATCCGGGTTAGCACCCGAACATCCCTTTCAGACAGCTTCCTCTTGCGTCCACAGTTAATCCTGTTGGATGTGGTTCGTCCTTCTTGGTGGTATGCTGACATTACCCTAGATACCGTGGCTCTTGATACATCACAAAGACTTGCTGTCTTGGTCACAGATGCGCCAGCAAAACATGGACCAACAATTTGTCCTCTTTTGAACTCTGGTATGTCACCCATAATGTTGTGTACATTTCAATATTTTGAGCAAAACTGTGCTCTTACCCTGCTAATTGAACCTTCACACTCTGCTCTTACTGGTGCAATGTGCAATAAATGAAGACTGGCTACCAGGCTGGTCCAATTTAGCCATGAAACCTCCCATACTAAAATGACAGGTGTTTCAGTTTCATTGTCCAACCTCTGTACATTAGCCGCCGCAAATGCTGCTGCTATTCTTCCTGGAGTCCATAAAATAAATATACCATTAGATTACATAGAAAAAACAAAGAAAAACAATACACTGTTAAATTACATAAAACCAGGATGTCCATTGCACAATACAAAGCTCACAACAACATTTCAATATTTAGAGTTACAGAAAAATAGTGACTTTTAATCAAAACCAATTGTTCGATTCCATCGAGTCATTCCTCTATAGGCATGTAATTAGTTGCTACTTTAGGTAAAATAAATTTGTTTGCTACAACAGATCTAGTTTTATAATTATTAATGTCGTAGCTAAATAATACATTTTGATAAAGGGTGGAAGGAATTTTGGTAACAGAAACCTTCCTAAACAAACATAAAAGTGAATATAGAAGTCTTACATGAACCAATAATCACTTTTTTTGGTGCATTACTATAGAGCTAGTGTAATAATCACAATGAAGCTGCATTTGTGCTGCCCTATTTTGTATAACTTGTAGTTATCAAAATTTGATAATATTAAAGTCATCATCATGTCTGAGCTCTGAACAGCAGGGGGAAGTGTTGCATAATAGTCCCGCCAACTAACATTATAACTGTACCTTATCTTTCCCTGGAACAGAATGTAAAAAAAAAAAAAAAAACGGCACAAAATAACAATGTTTGTTCTGACGCAAAATGACAAATTGTATTGTTTTAAAATGGCCTTTCAGACCATACACAGTTTCCTTCTGCCAGTTTGGTCCAATTGTAGGTTAAAGTCAAAGTTAACTGTTAATGCACCAGCCCCTCAACTGTAGGGATTTTATGGAGCCTCACTGGACAATGACTCCCGTTGTTTCATTAAAATCTTAATGAAGGTATTTGTTGTCAGTAAAGGATACTATCACTAATAACCCAAAGTTAGTGTGTGTGGTCTGATGACAATACCTCCCACAACCAGGCTGCAATCAGGATACTAAGCTCTGTAATTGCTCATTACTATAGCTTTATTGCTGGCTATTTCAGGGGAAACAGTAGAGAAAGAGTTGTGGAGCTGAAGGAATGAGGATAGATGGTGGGGATATAGATGTAACAGGAGAAGGGAGACAGGGAAAAACAGAGGATACAACTGGATGAAGAGAACAGGCCGAAGACTTAACAAAAGGCCAGGTACTCAATGCCGGTCGACATCCTCTGAGCCCTAACTGTGTAATTATTATGAAGTAGCGGGACACAAACAATAGAAAGGGAAAATACAGGAAATATGAGATGCAGATGAGTGATTTGGGGTTTTATTTGGGTCTAGGAATCGCAGCTATAGCATTGTTGGACAGGAAACACATCTTGTGTTGCTGTAATAACTCTCATTTGTGTCCACTTTGGGGTTCTTCTTCTTTGGTGGTAATAAGGATAGCAGCTTTTAATTCAGCATGCATCTATACTGAGTGGGAGGCATTAATCGGTCAACACTGTAAGCATTTCTCCTTGTCTCCCTTTTTGTGGGTCTTTCTTCTACACCCAACTTTCAGTCTTGTTTTAGGATCTCATGAAGCTCATCTGTCCCCCTAAGCCAGGGTCACTGGTGACTCTCAGCCTTAATAAGGAGGGCCTTCTGTAGATAAACACCTCTGTTTATTGCACCTTATGTAACTACTCCCCCTCACTCCACACAGGTGTACATTTAAAGGTGCACTGCCTTGCAAAAGGCTTTGTATCAATTCTATTTGTTCTTCATTTTACAACCACAAGCTTCAATAAATTGCATTTGATGGACCACCACAATGTTATGTGAAAAGAAAAGCAAAGGCTGAAAAGTGTAGTGCGCATTTCATCCCCTCTGAGTCAAAATGTTGTAAAACTACCTAACTGCTTAGTATCGTTGTCTTGCTGGAAGGTGAAAGTTGCCACCATGCTTCATGATGGGGGTGGTGTGTTTAAGATGTTGTGCAGTTTTAGTTTTCCTCCAGACAAAGCATTTTGCATAAAAGCCAAAAGGTTTAGTTTGATTTATCTGACCAGAGCACCTTCATTTTTACTCTGTATCCTGTTTGCAAACTGCAAACGGGACTTCTTATGGCTTTCTTCTTGTCACTGTGTAAATGATAGTTGTCTTGTCAATTGATCCTTCCACCTGAACTCTGGATCTCTACAGCTCCTCCAGAGTTACCACTGATCTCTGTCTGCCTCTTGGAAAGATGCTGTCAGGCCATGTCTGATTCTATTTGTGCACCATTGTTCCCTTATAGACCTCTGATCTTTACTTCATGTCATGTTCCTGGGGTGTTAGATAATAGTTTTCATTTGTGTCTAGTTTTTCATCATTTTAATTTTTGTTTATCATGTTCAAATAGGTCTTACCATACTCTGTTGTTATTGTTGCCATTTGGGTTTTGCCATATCAGTTAATTTCCCTGTGTCCATTATTGTTAGGTGTTTCTCTCAGTTTATCCTTTTGTTTTACCTCTAACCTGCTTGCCATGCCTTTCGCCTTACTGCTCCCCATATATAAAACTAAGCTATCTGGTTATTCTCATTGATTCTACTGTTAGCCTGCTTGTTCCATGTTTGCTACCCTGCTCCATGCCGTATGCTGCGTGTCATCGCCTGTTCTCTTTGTAAGTTCCTTTAATTATTAAAACCTTTATTCACTTTTACTACTTTCTGTACTTGGGTCCTTCCTCAACCTCAACATGACATTTGCAGAGCAGCTGTATTTATCCTCAACTGTAATCTATTTATTAGTTAGGTGGCTTCGGAAGGCAGGAGGTTGCACTAAGTTTTATTTAGGAGTAGCAGAGTAAGGAGAGCTGTACATATACTGTATGCATGCCACACTTGATCACTGCATCATGTACCTTCCACTTCACAATCATGTTTATGTTGGTCCATTACATAAAATAATACCCTGAGGTTTGTGGTTGTTATGTGACAGAAAGTTAAAAGTGCATAAATACTTTTGAAATGCACTGCATCTTCGATTGAATAAAACAAGAAAATAATCATGCAAATAATCCATTTGAGGTGTGTGGAACATGTATTTTTTGTGAGTGTACAGATTTTACATTTATTTTAGCATTATGATCACAGAAACCCTTTTCAGCAGTTTGATTTTAGCTGCCTCTGTGCTGAACAGTGTTGGCTCTGTCCTGTAGGACTTTGCGGTTTCTAACAGCCACAGCTCACATTTAGTTTCTCTATTTTTGCTGCATATTTCACTTTACGTCAGTGTGCTTACAGATTTCATCAAATCTGTAAGCACATTTTTTCTTACAAAATAAAAGACCAGACGGTAAATTGTTTATTTGATATTTAATTATGGCACCATGGTACAAATACGACAGTCTATCACACAAGTATTATGACCAGCATTTAAGGAAGGCAAAATACATCATGTGTGGATCACCAGTATAATCACAGCATGCTTGATAGTTTAATTCAGAATAGATGGTTTACTTCTTTCTTGCTCAGCTTCATGTAAGTGCTGTTTTTCTGTTTGCCTTTCAACTTCTACATTCGTCTAGATCTTTGTGAAATATATTTCTTTAACTGTTTTAAAATTCATATTGGGAAACAAACATGGTGATTTTGGTGAGGTACCTTCCCAGCTGGACCCTTTTCTCCAGCTCACTCATCTCCACCTCTGCCTCCAGAGTGACGGGGCCCTGCACGGGACTCACCAGCATCAGCTGACCCGTCTGATGGTCTGAACGCTGAACTGTGAAGTGGCGGCGCGCTTGACCTCCCCCTAGCAAAGTGAAGCGAAGCATGTCGCCTAATTTCCTCTGGGCTGAGATTCTGAACATGACGCGTGGGGCGGACAGGTTGGACACAACGGCCAGGTAATGATAGGAAAAGACGTTTGGGGTCTGAGAACAGGCTCTGTTGTCCAAAGGGCAGGGGTTGCGTTCACAACGCCTGAAAGAGATCAAAGGAGAAGTGAGAAGCCTTGTGTGTACTTTCACAAGCTACCCTAAGATATAGTTGGTACAGTTGGAACAGGGTCGGAAATGATAGATGATATACATTTGATTTGTTCATTTAAATAATAATCCCTAAATTGATAAATTAAACAAAGTTTTTTCTATTGCCATTCTTAAAAAATGCAAAAATTGCGCTGATTTATAGCCGGGGTGTACTAAGTGCGTCCGTTTTCAGCCCTTGAAACGTTTTTGTCAGGCCAATGGACAATTAAAGATCGTACAATTTTTCACCCGCAGCACAGGCAGCTCATACAAATGCGTGCCTTTTAAAAAATGTTTAAATTGATGTTTTCCTTGATGCAAACATTAAGAAACACACAAAAACCTAAACAAAACTGACATTAACCATAATCATGTACATGGCACTCATGAACCTCTCTTTTTTTTTGTTTGTTTTGGAAACGCGTGACACCAGTTCAAAATCATGTTCGGGAACCGGAACTAGCTCCGAACTGCATCGGTGGAAAAGGCCTATCAGTAACTTTTCATGTTTATTTATGTGTTTTAACACATATGAGTGTATAGGCAAGTATTGTTGGGGTGCAAATACCTTGCAGATTGTTTTGTCTATCAGGAATATGTGCAATGATGTTCATTTTCCTTATTTTGTGTTGAAACTAAACAGAAATAAATTGACACGTAGTTTGATTTTGAAAGAAAATATTAGGGATTTTGCTTACGTGGGTGATATTTTGACATATGTAGCATGAGGGATTTTGGGGCAGTCGACCTGGACACACTGGAAGCCACCGTATGTGTTAACACACATCTGATCCTTTGTGCAGTTGTTCTGCCTGGTGGCACACTCATCAATATCTGTGGGAAAGAAAGTAACCAGGAATTTCAATAAATTAGTTTATGTACAGAAAAATAATAATTTAATTGTTGGTTTTTAGAACTTTATTTAAAAATTTATAAATATAAATGTGCTGTTATTTGCCTGGGCTCTCAATCTAAAATGTTGGCAGCTTAAACTAGCTGTGTGGTATTTGCATGTTTTTCTAATATCTATGTGGGTAGCCTCTGAGTTCTCACACAGTCCAAAAACATTTTTTTAATCATAATTTTGGTCATTTACATCAAGATTTTACTCACTTCTTTCAAAATGTTTTATTTTTTGTCTTTTTTGTCCCATTTTGATGTATTTGTCTCGCTTTGCTTGTTCTGTATCTTTAAAACACAATTAATTTTTAAGATGTTTTAAGTTTGTTTTTCTTTGACCAGGATGTACAGGTAATAAACTGGCCTCAAAACATCCTCAACATATCACCCTTCACTCTTCTCAGTTATGTTCTCGTTAAGTACTCCTTACAAAACTGAAGACAGATAAAAGTAAAATGGGGACTGCACCTTTACAGCTGCGTCCATTAGTAACATTATACCCGGCAGGACAGGAGCAGCGATAGCCTCCAGCGGTGTTAATACACTTATGTAAACACAATTTTCCCGCAGGTCCGTTATGGAAGACCTCACATTCATCTATGTCTGCAATGAATAATGGATGCACATTAGACATCCCAAACAAACATTTGTTGTTAGAGTTCGACTAAGTAGAAATTATGGAACGGACCAGTGCAGCTGTAGCTGTCTCTGGCAGAGATGGTGTATCCCTGCTCACAGGTGCAGTGGGTGGTCCCCTGCACTGTAGTGCAGCGTGACGGACGAACGTGCAGCCCAGCTGTGGCAGCCGGTAAGGTGGAAGCAGCTGAAGCAGAGCCAGCAGAAGTGTTTGTCCTGGTGATGAAGACTGAAGGAACACATGACCAAACTTAGCATTTATACTCGAACCTCACCTGCATCGGTTCCAGACAGACTTTAAAATAGACAGTATTAGTAACCTTTAAACTGTGATACTTGCATTTACATGAATTGTACATCCATTTATCACCCAACACCAAAACTGACTTTTAAGGAAAGAAAAGTGCACTTCTCACACATGCATGGTATGTGCGTTTTGTGCTTTAAACTCACATGTTGGCACAGGGCTTTGACAGGTCTCTCCAGCCCAACCTTTGGCACAGACACACGAAAACTTGTTCACCTTATCCACACACGTCCCACCATTCAGGCAGGGAGATGATGCGCACTCACTGAAGTCTGAGGGAGGAATGCAGAGACAAGGTTATGCACGGATGGAACCTTGGAAACCTGCAGATCATGGGACATGTACAACCTAATAACCCTGAATCTCAACCCACTAAGACATCATGGCATATGGATGCATAAGACAGGAATATGAGTAAATTGTCAGGGTTTGTGTAGCGGAGTACCCCGGAATGCAGACAAGCAGGCAGCATGACGGTAAGTGAAATGATTTAATTAACAAAACCTACTACAGATGGTGAAGGCAAAAACAGACATGGGCAGGCTGGACATGCCAAGACAGGCTTGGCATAATCAAAGGACAAGATATGAACAGAGAGAGTGATCCAAAATGTTTCCGCCAGGAATGAACAGAACAGATGTGTATATATGGAGCAAGAACCAGGTGAAACGAGGAGACTGAATGCTAGGTGCAGGTGAACCGAATGAAGATGATTGAAGACAGGGGAGAACAAAACGTGGCTGGAGCAAAACAGAGACTCTTGAATACAAACTTAAACACAACTAGTAAACCATGAAACTAAAGCATAACCAGATCCAAAAAACCTAACTTGACAAAACATGAACTAGAAGACAAAAATTAAAGCATGACCAGGAAAATAAACAGAAGCATGATTCAAAACCTATCAATAATAATAATAAATTCAGTTTCAATACAGTTTATTTATATAGCGCCAATTCACAACACATGTCGTCTCAAGGCACTTCAAAAAGTCAGGTACATACATTCCAAATAATAATAATAAGAAGAAGAACCCAAAAACACCCATAAATCATGACAAAAATAATAGGGCAAAGCAAGCCAATGTTTGGTGTTACCAATTTGTAAGAAAGTCAATGTTCAATCAAACAGCCTTTGACTTGTTATCTCAAAGTCAGGAAACAGTCAGGAGGGATAAAGTGGCTTGAATGGAGTATTGAGCATCAGACTATTTCAGGACAAAACCTAACATATATAAAAAAAGAAAAATGCTCACATACCACATCAAAATGCATTTATATGGGAAACAGTAACATTTCTTATGAAGATATGCCAGAATGAAAGGCTGACAAAGCTGATCCTTACAAGACTGTGAAAGTGATCAGTCGATTAAAGAGTAGAGTGATGGTGTGGTAGAAGAACTGAGGAGACAGAAGGAGGAAGAAGAGAATGAAATGTAGAAAATGTCTCTCAACATTGAGAGCACACAGCAAAGGACTTGACTCAAACCTCGGCATGTTGGGTGCTGGCCAGTCCAGGTTAGGCTTTCCTGACAAACCCTGCTTTCTGATCCCACAATTTCATATCCATGGTCACACAGAAAGTGGACCTCATGGCCAACGCTGTGGGATTTGCCAAGTTTCCTCCCATTAATGGGTCCATCCAGTTTTGGGCAGGTACCTTATAGAAATACAGATATTAAACATAAACATCATAGTAAAATTAAATACACTTTCACACAAATTCATTTTTCTACATTTTTTGCTTACTGTTTACTGGTTTTGCGATCTGCTTCCCCGCACTGCTCTGCAGTGAATTTATTTTCTTTCTCAGGTTGCGTAGACTCTGCAAACAGGAAGCTTCATGGGCAGACAATAGCTTCTGGACCTGCTTCAGGGTACCTAGGATTTCCTGTCTATTTGGGCAGTCCTGGAGCAAAACAGAACAGTCTGCCAAATTCAGAAGGGGCTGCTGTTGCAAATAAAAATTTTCAGCAATTCTGCTTTAGATTGTGATAAATCGTAAAGCCTTAACTGGTGGATTGTTGTGGACTAAGCACTTTATAAGAGTACACTATGAATGTGTAAAATTGCATAAAGCTTCCTTTGAAGAACATTTAGTTCTTCAAAGTGAATGCTGTTTTCCTGAATTTATTTATGTTTTATTACAGCAATTGCTCCTGCTGCAGGGTGTTTAAAATAAATATTTATCTACAGAGAAAGATCTTCTGAAGTGAGATACCACAAGCCACTGAGGTCTTTGATTTATGGGCCAGTGAGAACTTTTTCTAGCGCCATTCAATAACAAAACTCACAAATAAATCGCCCTAAAAACTATGAACATTTCATTTTTCAGATATTTGTGTTAGATGGCAAACCGCTTCAGTGCATAAACAAATGTCTGAAAGGAACATTTGTGCTATTTAGAGGTTCATGTGTTCAGGAGATCATACAGTACCTTGAAAAAGCATTCATAGCCACTCAATCTTTTTGACATTATTGTCACAAACTTCAATGTATTTTACTGGGATTTAAGTCAATAGACCGACACAAAGTAATGGAGAAATGTAAAGTGGAAGGAATAATTGCTTTCAGGATATTTTACAAATACAAATTGGAAAATTGCAGCACATTTTTTATTCCCTCTACATTTGGTACTGCTGCCCAGAATTTTGTTGAATAAAAGACATACAGGTTTCATTTGCACTTTTTCACAGGGAAACATGTGGAAGGTGCTATAATTAAATTAGACCATACCCTTTTGGTCAACATGCAAATAGCAATGGGTGGCAGAAAACTAATAATGTAAATCCCTGAACTACATTGAAACATGGTGGTGATAGCATCATGCTGTGGTAAAACCTTTTACCAACAGAGACAACAGAGCTAAATACAGGGTGATCCTGGAATAAAACCTGTTAAAAGCTGCAAAAAACTTCTGACTGGGGTGGAGGGCATTCAGCCAGAGCCACAAGGAAAAGGCTTAGATCACGGCATTGAGATTGTATTTCAGGGTAGCTAAAGGGGGGGGTCATCAGACCAGGTGAGCCTGTGTGAATTGTAGCCTCAGTTTCCTGTTCTGAGCTGACAGGAGTGACACCCGGTGTGGTCTTCTGCTGCTGTAGCCCATCTGCCTCAAGGTTCGACATGTTGTGCTTTCAGAGATGCTGTTCTGCATGCCTTGGTTGTAACAAGTGGGTATTTGAGTTGCCATCCCATCAGCTCGAACCAGTCTGGCCATTCTCCTCTGACCTCTGGCATCAACAAGGCATTTGTGCCCACAGAACTGCCGCTCACTGGATTTTCTCTTTTTTGGACCATTCTCTGTAAACCCTAGAGATAGTAGTGTGTGAAAATCCCAGTAGATCAGCAGTTTCTGAAATACTCAGACAAGCCCATCTGGCACCAACAACCATGCCACGTTCAAAGTTAAATCACCTTTCTTCCCCATTCTGATGCTCGGTTTGAACTGCAGCAGATCGTCTTGACCATGTCTACATGCCTAAATGCATTAAGTTGCTGCCATGTGATTGGCTGATTGGAAATTTGCATTAAAGCAGTTAGACAGGGGTACCTAATAAAGCGGCCACTGAGTGTACAGGTCCTTCTCAAAATATTAGCATATTGTGATAAAGTTCATTATTTTCCATAATGTAATGATGAAAATTTAACATTCATATATTTTAGATTCATTGCACACTAACTGAAATATTTCAGGTCTTTTATTGTCTTAATACGGATGATTTTGGCATACAGCTCATGAAAACCCAAAATTCCTATCTCACAAAATTAGCATATTTCATCCGACCAATAAAATAAAAGTGTTTTTAATACAAAAAACGTCAACCTTCAAATAATCATGTACAGTTATGCACTCAATACTTGGTTGGGAATCCTTTGGCAGAAATGACTGCTTCAATGCGGCGTGGCATGGAGGCAATCAGCCTGTGGCACTGCTGAGGTGTTATGGAGGCCCAGGATGCTTCGATAGCGGCCTTTAGCTCATCCAGAGTGTTGGGTCTTGAGTCTCTCAACGTTCTCTTCACAATATCCCACAGATTCTCTATGGGGTTCAGGTCAGGAGAGTTGGCAGGCCAATTGAGCACAGTGATACCATGGTCAGTAAACCATTTACCAGTGGTTTTGGCACTGTGAGCAGGTGCCAGGTCGTGCTGAAAAATGAAATGTTCATCTCCATAAAGCTTTTCAGCATATGGAAGCATGAAGTGCTCCAAAATCTCCTGATAGCTAGCTGCATTGACCCTGCCCTTGATAAAACACAGTGGACCAACACCAGCAGCTGACACGGCACCCCAGACCATCACTGACTGTGGGTACTTGACACTGGACTTCTGGCATTTTGGCATTTCCTTCTCCCCAGTCTTCCTCCAGACTCTGGCACCTTGATTTCCGAATGACATGCAGAATTAGCTTTCATCCGAAAAAAGTACTTTGGACCACTGAGCAACAGTCCAGTGCTGCTTCTCTGTAGCCCAGGTCAGGCGCTTCTGCCGCTGTTTCTGGTTCAAAAGTGACTTGACCTGGGGAACGCGGCACCTGTAGCCCATTTCCTGCACACGCCTGTGCACGGTGGCTCTGGATGTTTCTACTCCAGACTCAGTCCACTGTTTCCGCAGGTCCCCCAAGGTCTGGAATCGGCCCTTCTCCACAATCTTCCTCAGGGTCCGGTCACCTCTTCTCGTTGTGCAGCGTTTTCTGCCACACTTTTTCCTTCCCACAGACTTCCCACTAAGGTGCCTTGATACAGCACTCTGGGAACAGCCTATTCGTTCAGAAATTTCTTTCTGTGTCTTACCCTCTTGCTTGAGGGTGTCACTAGTGGCCTTCTGGACAGCAGTCAGGTCGGCAGTCTTACCCATGATTGGGGTTTTGAGTGATGAACCAGGCTGGGAGTTTTAAAGGCTTCAGGAATCTTTTGCAGGTGTTTAAAGTTAACTCGTTGATTCAGATGATTAGGTTCATAGCTCGTTTAGAGACCCTTCTAATGATATGCTAATTTTGTGAGATAGGAATTTTGGGTTTTCATGAGCTGTATGCCAAAATCATCCGTATTAAGACAATAAAAGACCTGAAATATTTCAGTTCATGATATTATGGAAAATAATGAACTTTATCACAATATGCTAATATTTTGATTAGGACCTGTATGTGTATTGCTATCACTGAAAATGGATCTAAATAAAAAACTATTGGGTTCAGTTTGCACTATTGGTAACTGTCCGTCCTGTGGTAAAATATTACTTTTTAGTGGATGGAAAGGGAGAGGAGGGACACATTCTTGTTTTAAGGTTGTGTGTTCCCCCTCACTACACTCATTCATCTGCATCATACTCCCACCTGCCCAGCATCTCATGCATGTTTTTTGCACCATCAATTACTGTTTCGTCCAGGACGAGTTATGTAAGAAAAGCCAATATTTGCTGAAAACACCTCTCTTTATTCAGGCTCAACGGAGGTTTGGAAAGCTTTTTACCTTCAGGCCGTCGCTACAGAGCACTGTCTACTAAAACCAGCCGCCACAGAGGCAGTTTCTTCCCCCAAGCTGTTTCTCTGATGAACATTTAATAGAGTACCAAACAAGTGCATACTGAAGTTGCAAATGCACCTTTTTATATATGTATATTTAAGGACATAAAGATATATGCATATATATATATATATATATATATATATATATATATATATATCTTATAACGCATTTAAAAACAAAAAAACAAACAAAACAAAAAAACAACCCAGAGAGCAAAGTGTACCGGAGTCAAATTTCCTGTTTGTATGTACGAACTTGGCAATAAAGCTGATTCTGATTCTGAAAGACTTCAGTCATCTGGACGACATGGAGGCTGGTGTTCACAGTGCTGCTCTCAAAGGCCTCTTTCTGCTCATGCTAGATAGCATTTTACGTGGCTTCCTGTTAACTCACTGATTTTACCACAGCTGGCTCAGACTAACAGTAAAAATATAAACAAATCTAATCAAAATAAACAACATATGGGAGCATATATCGCTTGAAGGACCTAGATCATCGTACTCATGCTCTTACATGTATTTGTAAACATAAACTCATGTTGACCACATCTCAGGAAAATGCAAACAAATACTGTACATGAAGGTACAGTCATGCATGTAACGGCCTGAATAGACTCATTCACAGACTCTCAGCTTCCTGGAAATGTTCTGAAGCCTTGCAGTGAAGCACAGCATAGATATAGTGGTGAATTCAGCCCTGGCAGACTGTGGCATGTTGTTTCTAAAGCATGCATGCAGAGCAGAGGCAAGTAAAGGTTTTCTTTCTAAAATACAGTAAGGACTTTCAGGACCATGCTCATGGATGCATCATAGCATGAAGATATTTGGAAGTTAACACTGTATAGCAAATATTATTGAGACTGAAAGCATTTAGATAAACTTAGATAAAGGTTTGACCTGTTCTACACATTAGCTAAGAACTTTTTGCTGGAGAGATTCCTACCTGTCCAAAAGTAGGACGGAGAGAGCACAAATACACCAATGCAATGAGATTCACAGCTGATGCAAACATTTTTTCAATAAGCAGTCCTCTGGTGTGTTGAAAGCTGTCAGAAGAGTAAAACTGTCCTGGGAGGGAGCCGGAACGTCAGGTTAGGAAAAGCTCCTGACTGGAAAAGCTGCTGCCGCTGTAGAGTGGAATGCTGGGTTTACTTTACAGCAGCCAATCAGGGAAAGGAGACTTGGAAGAAAAATGTGACTACATTATTATCCCTTCACTTAACTTGGAAATCACTTCCTCTCTAGGCAAGCAGCTTCAAAATATGGGAACCCACAGAGAAGCTGTGCCCTCTGAAGTAGCATGTTAATACTGTGTATGCATCCCTGTCCTTTGCATTTACTGGTTTAAACTATTCATGCATAAATCTTCTGAGATTTTCTGGAAGAAATAATCTCTACCTGCATAAGACTGAAGATCCCAGCTTACGATAGGAAAGGAAACCCTTTCGGAAAAGTGCCTCAAAGTTGTAAAAATTTAGAACATATGGCAAATACACACAAAAAAAAAGTAGCCTACAACAAACAGATCGTTAGAATAAAAGAATAGAATAGAAATAGAATTTATTGTATTTGCTGTACCAGCAGCAAAGTTAAAAACTAATGGAAGTGTTGAAAAGCATGGAAATATTTTCAGCAGGAACCAGATCTGTCCAGTTAAGTATTAATGTTGTGTTTTTTAAGTCATGCAGGAAGAAAAGTCTTGCAGGAAGAAGTCCAGCTTCGTCCTGCTAAAATACCAATGGACTTAGCAGTAAAATATGCTATCTTGATGGTAGTACATGCCAATCTAAAACTGTAATATACACCTCTGCATCATGTTAGCCATCAATGTTGACTTTTTGGTACCACATGACCAGTAAATTAAATTTCCATTTTAAATTATTGCAGTAGTAATATGTTGATTTGTATAAAACCATGAAAGTCCTACTGTCTATCTTAGGGTTCTAACTAATGATCAACCTGAAGGTCAGTTTATTGATACCGCACCCGTTTACAGCAAGTGTAAACTCAAAGCACTTCACCAGACAAACAGGTACAATTCATATCCAATTATAATGCAAGGCAAGTTTATTTATATAGCACATTTCAGTAGCAAGACAATTCAAAGTGCTGTACATCAAAAAAGAAAAAGGAAACATAATAGGAAAAGTACATTACAGTGGCATGAAGGTAATAAATACTTAACGAACACAAATAATTAACGAGAATAAAAACTAGTAATTAAAATGATACAATGATAATAGAAAAGATAAAAAAAATAAAAATTAATGATAAAATGATTAATAAGAAAATGAAAGAAAAGTTGGATTGAAAGCTTAACTAATAATGTTTAGATAGCACAGTCAAAGGCCACTCTAAACAAATACGTTTTTAATCTTGATTTAAAGCAACTTAGGCTTTCAGCGCTTTTACAGTTTTCTGCAAACTTATTCCAGATTAGTGGAGAATAAGAACTAAAAACTTCTTCTTCATGATTGGTTCTGGTTCTGGGTATGCAGAGTAGATTTGAGCCAGAAGACTTGAGAGGTCTGGGTGGTTGATACACTGACAACAAGTCTGTAATGTATTTTGGTGCTAAGCCATTAATTGATTTATAGACTAACAGAAGTATTTAAAAGTCTATTCTCTGAGCTACAGGGAGCCAGTGTAAGGACTTTAGAACCAGGGTGATGTGCTCCACTTTCTTAGTTCTAGTGAGGACGTGGGCAGCAGCATTCTGGATCAACTGCAGCTGTCTGATCAACTTTTTAGGCAGGCCTGTGAAGACACCGCTGCCGTAATCAATTCTACTAAATATGAACACATGAATTACTTTTTCACGGTCCTGCCGAGACATTAGTCCTTTAATCCTGGAGATGTTCTTTAGGTGATAGAAGGCCGACCTAGTTACTACCTTTATGTGCCTCTGAAGGTTGAGGTCTGAGTCCATCACTACACCCAGATTTCGAGCCTGATCGGTGGTTTCTAGCTGTATTAACTGATAAATAATAAAATCAAACCAACCCAATCCAGTTGTATAAAAATTCAACTATATAAAGTCCTCATAATTTCTAGTTATACTACAATGCCAATTCAATTTATAGTGCCAGTTGGTATAAGTTATCTACCAATCTCTCCTCCTGAGGAAGCATGGGGCGACAATGGAAAGACACAACTCTGTTTAATGCCACTTTTCCACACAGACCATGAATAATACAAATTGCTAAGAATTGCTAAATTTAGAAATTTGCTAAATTTCTGGTCCAAATTGTAAGATTCAGTTATGACACATGTACGATAGATAAAGATAAATAGTGAGATTTGGCTTTGTTCACACGAACATTGTCAAGAATTCAGTACTATTTTTCCAAATCTATTAAGAATCCTGCACAAAAATTAAGAATCGGTTAACAATTGGCCAAATGCATTTTAGAATCCAGTACAATTAAATTTGAATTTGTTACTGTTCTTGACATCATGACAATTCATGGGATTTTCCATCAAGATATAATACAAAGACGGATACAGGAGCTGAGGGTGGAAGATAAAAATGTCTTAGTTTCATGGTCAGGACACGGCTTTATAAAGTTAAAAATGCACAGGAAATCCCACGAATCAATTAGGAATCGGTTGCAATACCTAAGAAAGAACTACGAATTTGTTAAGAATTAAGTGAGATTTGTTTGGATTCAGGAGTTCAGCACCAAAATGTTTAACAACTCAAAACTTTTGCCACAAATTCCAGATGGCTCAAGAATTGCAAGAACTGACTAAGAATCGAATTTGAATCAAATACGAATTCAGGAACTTTTTATGATTCAACTAGGAATCCTAAAATTCTTGGTGATTCATATTACTTGTGGTCTGTGTGGAATAGTGGTCTAAACAAAGGTTTTGTTATTGTTTTAAAAATGTATCTCCTGATAGGAGGTCTGCGTGCTGTAAAGATGATTAGAAATAAAAGACTAAAAAAGAATGTATTTGTGAATGTAGACATAAAATGAATTGACTTAAGGGTTATCATGTCTGCTCCAACTTATCTGCATAGTTTATATTATTTGTGGTGAAGAAAATAAACTGAGATGATAAAATGTCTTTGAAAAATCAGTCAAATAAATGTAAAAAAACAAAAACAATTAGGGAGACAGCATCTCTATACTTTTTTTTAGTAAAGTTTCGTTATCAGCGTGACATTCTGCAGGACAAACTTATTTGAGTGCTACTGTGATTTCAGATACATGTTTGGATCAAGCAGTTGTGACTCCTTTAGTTGCTGGATTTACCTGTGAAATAATCTCAGTGGTTGCCTTTTCTGACTGAACCCAAAACAGACTGTGTGCCTCCTGGTATCAGACAGGTCCTTGCCGAAACAAAATCAAAGAGAAAAAGGAGAACAGGGCAATTATGGGAACTGGATCCTCAATGCAAAACACCCACAGTGAGAGACATGAGCCTATTGTGTCACACTGCATTCATCCTCAGACCATAAATCACAGCACAGTGCTCAGATCACGAATCATACCTTCTACAAGAGGAAGTTGGAAAATAGGAAAGAAAAAACAACTCTCTCATCCCAATTCAGATTCATTTGGTATCTTCTATTCTAAGATATCTCCTATTTTGTATGTGCTCTGGTGCTGAAGTACTGAATCTATAAACAATATTCGAGAACTCCACCTTGAAAATAAAGCTGAAAATAAAGGTTCAGTTTCAGGGATAAGGGTTGTAGATAAACATCAGTCTCTTAAAGCTGACCTAAGATAAATCACAATAATCACATCTGTTAAGCCTGATCACCCACTGAAGTGCTTCAGTAATGTGAGAGATGATTCTCATCAGTGTTCGACAGTATAGTGGCATCCCTGCTACCTGATAAGGAATATGTAAACCAAGCACGCCTTTGAGGTACTTTTCAGTATTATCTTAGGTGATAACTGCAATCAGTCAGATCAAAATGCCTTTCTATAACCTGCTGATGATGTTTAAGCAGGCATCATTCTATGTACCGTATTAGTCTGCTTGGGTTTAATGACATATCTTTTTTGTTTGGTAAAATGTAAGTAACATTATTTTAAAGAAATCTAAGATAATATTTTTAGATCAATGGTTTAACACCTAAAACAAAAACTGCATCCAAGTTTTTAACCACATTTTATTCAGCAAATCAGTCACAATAGCAAATCTGTTTTACCTCATAAAAACCTTGAAATATTTATAGAGAACACATAACTGGTAAGGAGTTAAGTGGCTTAAATGTTTAGTCAAAAATTTATTTATTCATTCTCTAAGATGTGTTGTTGGGTTTTACTGAATAATTTTATATATTATGCCTGATGAGAATAGTGAATGAAGTCCCATGAAACCATTAAGATATGGCTCCAGCTACTGAGAAGACATGTGAGTGGCTGCAGACAAGAGGGAGCAGAGGTGCAGAAAGGCAGGGTAGCTGAGAGCCAAACAAGTGGTGCCAGCAGCCGAGGATTTGGTAGAGGTTCAGGCATGGGCTCTGAAGCAGCTCTCAGGAGTTTGGATCTACTTGTCGATTTGTTTCTGGTGGCAACATTGAGCTTTAACAACCACTGGTAAACACACTTCACTTCACATTACAAAGCAGCAATGCTCTACCTCTGTGAGATCTATGTCAATTTGCAAAGCTTTCATGGTGTAGCTATGTGTGGTAATAGGAAGTTAGTCAAATTTTGCATTGTCGTGTTAGCATGAAGATTCAAAGCAGATTCAATAATGCAATAACATTTAATAGAGCCAATGGTTTTATAGCCAATCATTTGGGATTTTAGTAATACTAGCAAATCCTTAGCACATAGTTTGTCTTGGCTGTTGAGTTTAAAGAAGCTGAATTTATAAGTAAGGGATATTGATGCCTTAAAAAAGTATAATCCGTAATTTATTATTTATCTGCAGCATGGGCTCCCATAATAATAGATGTCAAGGACAATGTAACATAAAGTTTAAAAACTATACCGACATTAACTTTACTTAACATTAATAAGTATAATATGTTCCCCTTTCTTCTTTAGGGAAATTAATTAAAGAATGTATTTATATATCTCTCTATGGAGATAAATGGTGTTACAGTGTATGTTCTACAGTCTAAAAGAGTAAGAGTTGAGTGACAGGCTTGTTAAATAAAGCCATCCTCCAGCCACACACTTAGACAGGCAATTTGCATTTTGTTGCTACAGCAACAGCAGCAGAGGAGTAAATGAGGGTAAACGAGCATTTTTGTTTTCTTGCAGGGCTTGGGGTGAAGGAGCACTCTCAGATTGTTGCCCAGCACAATAGCTTGCACAGCCGGGTCATACCCATGGTAGCTAACATGCAAAAGATGGTTATTGGCACCTGTTGTCTGTCTCTTCTGTCTGTATTGAATGTTGCATTTGCTGTCAGCTAAACGTGTGATTTAACATTATTCTTTTGTTAACCATCTGCTTTTGTTGGAAATGATGTTTACACTGGGGTTTGGGTGGCTATTAGAGATCTCATTTTTGTCTTTAAGAATTTCTGTAGAAATAAAAAAATAATTACTGTCAAAATATATTCATTAATGTTAAGACACAAGATGATCTTTAGGTCTAAATCGTCAGACTCTTGGGAAAAAGCAAATAGACATTTTTTGACAATCATAGTTAGACACGACTTTTAAAACCATCCTGCAACAGACTCCAAATACCAAGATAATTAAGCTGAGACCGATGCATTGTTCTTACCATCTGTTTCCAAAACCAACTCTGTCATCAGTATGCAAATGGTAACAGCCACCAAGAAATGTAATGGACTAAGAACTGAACCTTGGGGTACACCTGTGTTGATTTTTCCATGATGATTTTCATAATGATTTCTTGTGACTTTTTACAACACATTGTTTATTGTTTATGGTTTAGAGGATTTGATTTAACTAAATGGTAAATGGCCTGAACTTGTATAGTGCTTTATCAAGTCCCCAGAGACACCAAAGCACTGTACACTTTCAATTCATCCACCCATTCACACACTGACAGTGGTTAGCTACAATGTAACCACAGCTGCCCTGGGGCAGACTGACAGAAGTAAGTCCGCCATACACAGGAGCCACAAACCCTCTGATCAGCAGGTAAGTTGGGTGAAGTGCATTGCCTGAAACAGACAGAGCAAGGGTTTGAACCGGCAACCCATCGGTTACAGGACTACCTGAGCCACAGCCGCCCAATACTAATAACTGTAAAACTATCTAAGAAATATCATGTTTGATAATTTTGGTATAAGAATGTCTTGGTTAAGTATCAGATTTATTTTCAAAATTCAAAAATACTGCCAACCTCTTTAATCAGGTAAGGATTTGATATTTTAATTAAAGTATCATTTTATAGTTTTCATTGAATAATTAGAATGGAATCAAATTTGTGAAGGGGTATAGGTATCCGATTCTAGGTGCCTTATTAATTAATAAGCCAGAATCTTCTCCAAAACCTTGAAAAAAGTAGGTAAAATACTCAATGGCATGTAAGTACATGCAAACTCAGCTGTTCCAGACTTAAAGAGTGCCAAAGCTTGAAATCTGGAACTGAGCTTTTCTACATTTTATAATTTGCTTCTAAATAAACAATAACAGCAGGTGGAGATTCAGTCCCAAAACATGTTTTTTTATTTCTGCCAATCTTTATAGCAGTGCTACTTCTAACAACAATTTTGTTAGCATCCCTTCTTAAGAAAACACGTTCTTTGCACTGTTCATAATTAATAGAGTGAAGCTGCTTTATTCTCCAGACACCACGAGGGGTTGCTGCAGCTCCAGCTCTTAGGCACCTAATGCACTCCCTGGTGCTTGCGGGCCCTTTTCTTAGGTGCAGAGTAACACATTAATGATGATGAGGGTGCTGTCAGCTGGGCTGAGGAAACATATGTCAGAATGGGAAACATTTCTGCTGATGTGTGTGGGCAGATCTGAGCGGCCTGCTATTCCCAGAATGAGACTGACAGTGCAGAAACTGTCTTCATAAAGATACATTTTCACATTTTATTTTCACTCCACGGAGTGCATCAGACTATGTTGTTTGAAGATAATTTAATTGGAGAAATATATGTTGATAGTCTCAGCAGTGTGAAACAGTACTGTTAGTGCCACATTTGCTTGGTTGTGCTGCAGGCTGATTGATAATGTTGACAGTCTAAATGAAGCCAAAATCAATTAGCTGTGCAAAGACTCTTGTAAGGGTACAACAAAATTACACCAATAAATCTTTCTGTATCTTTTCTGCCTCGATTTTAAACATTTAGGTCAAAAATTAGGTGTATATATTGGTTGTTTTTGAATAATAAAAATGAGCTCATATCTTGGGCTCACTTTTATTATTCGAATGTCCAACATGTTTTATATTAGCTGAAATCTGAATGCCCTGAAGTGCTAATCTGAACTATTGTCTTATGTGTGTGTGGTTATTAGCAGGAGATAACGATGGATTTTAAAGCTGATAAGAGACTTAACACCCCCCTAGGCCTAATATGAGATTTGTGCGAGGGCGTGCTGTCACTTCATCGTTGATTACATCCTTGGAGCCACCCGTACAGAGAGAGCCCCTTTCTTCGACTGCTCTCCAGTCTCAGAACTGTTCTGAACTGATAAGGCTGTAATGAGGAAGAGAGGATGTGGATAATCAGCCTACATTTTCAGCTCTGGTATTACAGGTAATTTCCCCGTAAAAACCCTCAGAGGAAGCTTTGGTGAGCTGAAGAGGCAAATTAAAGAGCTTTACTGATAAACGTTAAAAGGTTCAGGGCTTTGGCTGTGTTTGTGAAAATCTGAATACGATTTTCCCCCCTTGCACACAATAATAGACCAATAGGCATTGTGTGGAGATTGTAATGTAGTGATTATTATAAAGACTTTGAGCTTTTTTTTAGGATGAGATAAAACACCAACACTTCAAGAATGACTGAAGTTACCCACTTTTTTTCTTTGTGCCCTTTTTCCAGGTTTTATTAAAGCTTTTCTAGCTAAGATGTATTATGAGGTCATATCAAAACCTATAGAGGCAGAAATTAAAGTTAAGTGTATGCCTTTTCTATAAAACCTATGACCTCTGTTTGTGATATTTTTATCGCACGTATTTCCCACAACTTCCAGAAGCCCCGCACTTTATTTTGACAATGCAAGCTCCAAAGGGAACTAGAAGGTAGAGAGGTCATGCAGTACATGTAAAAGTCTTAAATTATTCCTTGTTCTTTTATAAATGGCTGTCAGGAGGCCAAACCTCCTCTGAATTTTTATACACTGGTTATAGTTCTCTAGGCTTTCTGCAGGAGTTTGGAAATGTTTCTTTGGATGTTTTTTATGTATTTTGTTTTCCATTGTGACCATTTTGAGGAACATTTGTATCAGTGTTTTAATGAGATTTGTTTGTTTTCAGTTGTATCTGTATTTAAGGAATTTTGTCTCTAGCAGCCAAAGTTGTTCCCATTTCTTTAGTTGAATGTATGACAAATACAAATAATAACACAGTATGACAGAGAGAAACTAATATTTTAGTATACAAAGATTTCTGAAGAGCTAATAATTAAACACAATCAAGTGAAGGATTATACTTATCTAAATTCTTTGCTGGATGTTTCACCCAACTTGGTTAACAGCGGTCAGTCTGGAAGTTAGCTTAAATCTAAAGAAAAACATTTAAAGAACTTCATGAAACCTAAATTAATACTGATTAAGATCACTTAAAAAAATTAGTCTGGCTATATGCAAGCACAAAATAAAGAACATTAAGAGTGGTTTAAAACTATTGCACAGTCTGTATGGTAACTTATACCAGGTATATCCATCAGTGCAGTAACTGTTGTAAATGTCTCAAAAGAACACTCAACAATGTAAAATCACAATGACATGTGTTGTGAATAAAACTTTGGCAACTTGGCATCCTTTAAGATGAAATATTTCTGATGAAATTACCATAAATGCTTTCAATAACATCAAAGACCTTTTCTTTCTAACAACAGAGAACCGAGAGAACTTAAGCTTATGTTATTCCAGTCGTTTTATCCATGCATCTGTTTTCTTCCACTTATCTGAGATAGGGTCACTGGTTGTAACCAGGAGGGAAACCCAGGCATCCTTCTTTCTAGCTACAATCTCTGACTCTTCAGGGAAAACCCAAAGTATTCCTTGGCCAAAGGGCAGCCTCTCCAACAAAGTCTGGGTCTGCCCCGAAGTCTCCTCAGACCAGGATGTGGCTGGAAAACCCCTAAAAGGACAGAGCACCCTAGTCAGATGCCCAACCTTGCCACAGCTGGCTCCTTTTGATGTGGAGGAGCAATGGCTCTACTCTGAGACCCCCTGATGATGGATCTCCTCAACCTATCTCTAAGGGTGGGCCGTGCTACTCTACAGAGAAACCCAAAAACTGGAATCTCGTTCTTATGGTCATAATCTATATCTCATGATCATAACTTACCATTAAAACTCAAACTTGCTTTTACCACCAGCTCTTTGCTCACCTCAACTGACAGCATTACTAAAAGCAATGACCCGGTCCCTGTGTATTCGTTATTCACTGTTGAACAAGACACCAGGATACTCCTGATAATGAGTCAGAGATTGACCCCCAACCTGGAGGGAGCAGGCCATCTTTTTCCTGGTTGAGAACTATGGTCTCAAACATAGAGGAGCTGACTCTCATCTCTGAATTTGTTTGTGTTGTTCATGGACAGGATCTCAGAGTGTAGCTGTGGGGAGGAGGGTGTCTGGTTTGGAAGCCTCAGGGCCTCACTTTTTGTGGATGGTTCTTTTGGCATTTTTGGGCCATGACCTTCAGCATTCATAGGAATGTTTAGCAGCCGAGTGTGAAGTGGCTGAAATGGAATGACAGTCAGCTCAGCCTTTTAATACCACACGTCCTTCCTTTCAACAAAATTAGAGCAATTGGAATGGTGTGATATTCCAGCAGTGACAGGAAATATTGTTGGAAAGCAGGAAACGGGTGAAGAAAATGCTAAAGGACATCCCAACTTTTCTTTTTAACTATAACTACAATGAATATTACATCTAATAGAAGAGTTAACACATCCAATCTGACTGCAGAGCTCAACTGTTGGGTCTGAAACAAAAGTTATCTTAATTATGATTTTATTTTGTGACAGTTTCACAAATTCTCAAAAGATTAGATTAGATTTTATGTTCCTTAAGGTTTGTAAGTGACTAAACCTTACCAACCAAACAAATTGTCTGCAAGTACAACTTAAAAAAGGATTGCGTTGTTATTAGTTGCTGGAGCTTTGCTTTAGACAGTTAAATTCATCCATTCATCCATCCTTCCGTCCATCAGTCCTTTCATTCATCCATCATCTATACCAGGCTATCTGTACAGGGTTGCAGGTGCCTGGTGAAAAATCCCCTTTAAATAAGAAAATCACCAAAGAATAAGCACACTCAACCAGTTTATTGGAAATTGTAGCAAGTAAGAACAACCGAATACAAAGTATCAAGCTGCTCTGGCAGTCGTAGCTCAAACATTCATATTTATAAATAAGGTTGTTTACAGGGTGTGGCTTCACTTGTTGTGCGAAGGTATCTGTTAGTATTGAGATAAACTGGGCTTGTGCAATTCTGTTTTCACAAATAGGGTGTTTTTTTTTCTTTTAACAGAACTTGTTTTGCAACTGGAAAGCATGTCGTGCTGCATGGTCACAGTGGGTGTACAAGCAGAACAATAATGACATTTCCATTACACAACTGCAGCATTTATATATTATAGTGGGACACCATGCAAGCGAAAGGTTCTGCCAAGATGATGTGTGAAGAACAACCTGCAAGAACTCCTAAACCAGGTCTGCAACAACAAAATTAAATATTTTTTCTTGTAGCCGTGGGAGAGAGAACAAATTGTATGTATAGGCCTTTAATCTTATGTTTCTGCTCACAAGCATCTCTGTTCAACAACTTGTTTCCTCTTTCTCCTGAGAAACCTGAATTATGCATACCTCTTGCTTCTAGAAATATAAATATGACAATGCTCTTATGGCTTGGCTGAGGCATTTGCTTCCTCCGACAATCCTTTTTCAGAAGAGACAAACACCTATCATGGCTTTATTATAAGCATCGAAGACTATTTCAAGGTTTGCGGGCAGGTCTTGCAATAACACAAAGATGCCAATGAGAAAACTGCTTGTGAGTGACAGGTATTTAATTACATTTTATTACCAGGGTGACCAGGTTTCACCACTTTGGATGAAGTAAAAACATTTTTATGACACACTTTTGGTGTTCCCATGATGAATGGTAGCAAACATTGAAACATTTCATTATAGACTTATTCTTGTTCTTGACAGAGATAGATCACAGGAGACTGTGATAGTCTTTCATTTTCATCTGAAAAGATGTTTTTTTATGCCCTACACTAGCAATGTCCTAAAAAAACTTCGTTTCTTATAAAAGTATTTATACATATATATATTGATGCTGTGCGCAATTGTACATTTTGATGAAATACAGGGTAAATGTCATGACCAAAGGCTATTCAATTCAATTAAAAAATATTTTATTAATCCCAAAGGGAAATTAAATGTTGTTATAGCTCATATTATGAAGGTTTCCTCAAAGAGCCGTTGTAGATGCTGATGGCTGTGGGCAGGAAGGATCTCCTGTAGCGCTCCGTCTTACAGCAGATCTGAAGAAGTGTAGGATCTCTGCTCCTCCCCTTCTGGTTGGTTCTGGCAGCTCATTGTCTGCAGCTGCAACGCATTCTCCTAATGAGCTCATGGGCTTTTTAAGGTAGCTGCTGATACAGACCTTTGCTGGAACATAACCTCAGTTATGTGGACTCCTGTCTGTCTGCCTATCTGTCTGTCTGCCTGGCTGTCTGCCTATTGGCCTACAAGCCTGCCAACATCTGGTAATACTCCCTCCTAAGGACTGCACTGTAAGTATTCTCATCACCAGTACTCTCTCTCTCTCCTTGGATTCCTGGGTTTACCTCCTCCTCCTCTGGCTTCTGGACAACTCCAACTCAAGATTCCTTAAACAAAGTCTACAGTAGAAATAAACCTCATTTACCGTCTTATCCTGTGTGCTGAGTCTGTTTCATCCTCTGGTTTTGTTCTACTTCGACTATTTAAGCAATTCATGATAAGAAGCCTCTGACTGAAGACACTGTTGTTGTAGGACAGTCTCATGAAGAGGATGCTCAGGGTTCTCCATAATGTTCTTCATTTGATGAAGAATCCTTATTTGCACAATGATCTCCAGAAGTTTTAGAGGAGTCCCCAGAACAGAGGCAGCCTTTTTTATCAGCTTGTTGAGCTTTTTTAAGTCCCTGGTTCTGATGCTGCTTCCCCAGCAGATGATGGCAGAAGACATCACACTCTCCACAACAGACTTATAGAAGATATGCAGCATCTTGCTGCAAACACCAAAGGACCTAAGCTTCCTCAAGAAGTACAGTCTGCTCTGTCCCTTCTTGTAGATGGCTTCACAGTTGCATCTCCACTCTAGTCTGTTGTCCAGGTGATATGTCATATGCAGAAGGTGTCCTACAATGGAAATCATCACTTTTATTTGACCAGATTTCCTTTTGTGAGATGAAAAACCCGTTCGGCACAATTTTGGCACATTTGGCTAAATGTGATCCCAGCTCCGCCTGGCGCATTGCCCATTAAAACTTTGTGGAACAAATATGCTTTAACTGATTCAGTCCAAATTTGCTGCAGGCGAGGCTCAAAGTTTTATCTATTCTTTGTTTTAGCACGAATAAATCAGACATAGTAACAGTTGCAATAGTGGTTCCACTTGAAAAATATTCTTTTATGTCTTACCTTTACACAGGTACTAAACGTTTGCATGTAGACCTTATAACTGTGGAGCTATACTTGATTTATTTAAGTTATGTAATCTCAGGCTGAAGTTGCTCTAAAACCCCTTTAGGGCTTTACAGGTGAAATTTAATCAAATCAGTTTATTGTAATTTCATCTTACACCAAATAGCATAAAACAAAATGGGAGTGTGGCTCTCAGATTTTCAGAAATTAGTGGGAAAAAGCAATAAATAGATACAATGATGGCAATAAAGTAAAGGACAAAATTTTAGGAGCAGGTCAGTTTTAACAGGTTGAGGCAGAAAGTGGTGTTGCAGGTTCTGCTTTTGAGTTTTCAGTACTGTTTTCATGATTGCAGCCATTCAAATAATTTATGTAGTGACTGTGCGGAGTCTTTAACAATGTTCAGTGCCTTGTTTCTGCAGTGAAAAAGATCCCCTCACTATAGCCTCTGCAGGACCCAGGACATGCTTGTCCTGTCTGCACATGCTTAACCACAACTGTAGAACACATATTTTATTTAGAATTTTTGTCACTTGATGAATGTTTTGCACCTCTTGGGAGTTGTTTTCCGCAATTCTGTATTACATTGTTGTCTCATTAGCTATTTTACATATATTTTTATTTTTCATCTCTCTGTGGCCTGTTTTGCATTTTACAGCAGTACTTGGGTTTGGTTGTTCTGAATCTTCTCGTATTATTTTGTTTTTTTGTAGCCATTGTACTTGTGTTTTAGGTCATTAAAATGAATAAACACCATTACCTACTAATTACCATTCTATTTACAAGATGGACAGTCGCTGGGAAAGTCTTAGTTGAAACATGTGTGTATGGTCCTGTTTACACAACAGTGTCATTTCAGTGAAAACTGAAAATTTTTGTTGCGTTTCTACTGTTTGCCTACGCAACGTTTTCTCTGATTTGAAAACGGGTTCCAGAATGTAACATTTTGAAAAGATTGCTCTCTTTGTTTTCGTGTAAACAGCAAAAACTGCATCTTCCTGCATGGGACAGCCCTGGAACATGCACAGTGTGACTGCAATTAGTAGAAATTAATGTGCATGTGCTCACAATATCAGCTGTGAACCAGTTTAAAACCCACAGAAGAAGATATCAACAATAACAGTGACGGATTGCTGAGTACTGTTTGTACTACTATTTAAATCTAATGACGGTTCTCTGACAAAGTGCAAATTTCGAGTATTTGTACACATGCAAATGTTTTTGAGTATTAAAGAACATACTGCCGACTAGTGGCCTGGTAGGAGAATTACACCATTTTCACATTTTTACCATTGTCAAGTGCACAGAAATCGTAATTAAAACATTGTCATGTAGTTGAGTTTACAAAAATGAAAAAACAATCCCATTTTTAAATCATTGTCGTGTAAACAGGGCCTAAGTATGTGTGTATGAAAGTAGGCATGAAACAGCTAAGACATCAAAGCCTTTCCCAAAATGGTTTTTGTCACAGTGTTGTCAGTCTGATCTTGTAACAAGATAGCTGCTGTGAACAAAAACAAAAGAATAACAACATTGTGGATCTGGTGGAGCACATGTTGCATGCAAGATCATTTGCACTGTGCCCATTGGTGTTTTACAATACATGGTACAGAAGACATTAATCTTGGGAAGAATGGGATAGTTGAATCTCTTGGGATGTAGATCCGATTCATGCGTAAGGAACAAGGATTAGTTTGCAGGCAAGATGCTATTTTAACACAATTATTTCCATCCATCCATCCATCTATCCATACTAACCAGAATTGGGTAAATATGACCTCTTACAAATGTAATAGTTTTAAGCGTGAGAAAATATTTAAGACTATCTCTTGATAGTGGTCCATATAATTGTTTTCTTTTTCTTTATGTTCTGGTTACTTGTGTCAACAGAGCAGGTTCAGTACTCCTTTCACAGCTGTAATCTCACAATTGACTGAACTTGCTTCATGGTGTCACTTACTGACACTATAGAGCCAAGATGGTGAGGGGCATCTTTGTGTCTTACAGAAAGCTGTGACAAAATGAAGGGAACTGGTTATTATTGTGAGAGCTTTTTTTCATTAGGTTTACACTTGGGAGGATTTTAGCTCAGATTCAAAGCCAGAAAGTTCAGGACATCCTGACGCTTTATCTGAACCAATGAAGTCACCACTGAATATGAAACGAGAAACTTCTGGATAGGTACAGCTATGCACATTAAATAAATGCTGAAATAACTCTACACAGCAGGTCAAATTATGTTGTATCTGTTTATTTTCTGTTTTAGGTAGTCTAGATAGCACATAAATAAAGTGGTAATGGTTCTGTATTTTTTTCTTTACAAGTTTGACATATATAAGCATCCAAAAGACTCATTTCGCTGAGGCACAGGAGAAATCCTTCGATTCAGCAGCTTTGCCTTTGGGCAACCTGACAACCAAGGGTATGAAGCATATTTCACAGCAGACTTAATCTGCTGTGACGGGCATCATAAACACAGACAGCTAAGGGCATTGGGACTTAGATAAACAAATGAAACACATCAGGTAAAAAAAATGAGTTAAACTTTTTTTCTGAACAAAGGATGCTAATGTTGCCTGACATACAGCCTTCAGTATTACCAGTGATGTTTCGCTTCTTCCTTGATGCATTTTGTTCCAGCGGCCTAAATGACTAATGCTACCAATTAATTAAGAGACATTGCGAATTATCTTTTTGATTTTAAATAAGCAGATGCGTGTGGTTCAACACAGAAATTACTTGTTCTTCTTTTAAAAGTAAACTTCCTTACAGTTAAGGTATTTATTTACTCACAGCTTCCTCTTTTCTGTGCAGTTTCAGAAACTGTGTTGAGCTCCAGGCGCTGAGCACTTTTAACTGGAATGACCAGCGCTGCAAAACCAGGAATCGATACATTTGTCAGCATGGTAAGGCCCCTGCAGGGAGACAGTCAGTGAAAGTGTAGACAGAGGAGACGTTTTCTCTAAATGACCACCAGTGATACACAGTTAAACCCTCTTGTCATGAAAATAAACCTGCGGACCACAGTATCTGTATTTGTGTGTTATGCCATCAATGTGAAGATTTTCTGCACATATATATGGATGCAAAATAAATATCTGTTGGAGATATTTGCCTTTCTTTTTGTTCAGAAAATTGTCAAAGTAATGGGAAAACCTTTAACTTAGAATCCTTGACACAGCCACTCACAATTATAAGGTCTTTTTTAGAATCATTAGCCCACTGATCTTCATTTCAGGGATATTTTTCTGTAGGTTTCATTTTTAAAATTTGTTAAAAAATACCTATGCTATTCCTTTTATCACTGAAATGTCCTCTGTGTCCCAGAATGCAACAGGAATGAAAATTCTTATTTTGTGTGCTAAATAGATATTTTTTTCAAAGATAAAGATGCGCTTTCTGTTCACACATGCCTTTGCATGTGTTACACAAAAAACTTTGACTAGCATTTGAAAACTTACTGTATGAGAATTGTACTGTCTACATCGATGAAGATTATTCACCTCAGTATCGAATGCTTAAAGGGCCTCAAACTGATGGCGGACCAATTAATTCTGCTTATAGTTACTTGGTCGCTTGGGGACACTAAAAGAGCATTAAACTTTCAGCACAAATTGGTCAGGCTATTATGTGTGAAGTATAAGTGAGGAAAAAACAAAAATGAGATGGGGACATCACAACACGTCAACTGTGCTGATGCACTGGCATGCTGTAAAGTTTCCCCCCTTCATCCCAATAGACCCACAGGATTATTCACCATGTCACAGAGTTCAAATCATCCCAAACTGGCTTTCTGAAAATTATGATTTCACTGTATTACTACAGTCAGATTTCAATCCAATGGAGCACCTTTGGGAAGTGGTAAAACACCTGACATCTTGTTGAATCAATTGCACAAAGAATTAAGGCTGCTCTGAAGGTAAAAAGGTGTTCAACTGGGCCCAGAAAGTTGTATATAAAAAGGGAACAGTAAGTGTATACATTCAGCAAATTTAATTTTACTACAGGAACACAATCATGGTGGTCTTCACAAAGGAACAATGAATTCTCCACTCATTGTTCTCCCCCAAACCTGGTGTTGTGCTGCGTGTCCAGCACTAGCTGCACTGAGGCCAAAATCAAGCAGGCATTCAGATGTAAAAATGAGCTGTTTTCCTAAAGGGCTCGGTGGCACCGATTGCATGGCAGCCTCACTTCTTTTCAGTCTGCCCCTCGGCAGCTGTGGCTACACTGTAAATGTGTGAATGTGTGTATGAATGGGTGTATGACTGTAGTTTAAAGCACTTTGGGGTCATCAGACTTGATAAAGCACTATACAACTGCAGTCCATTTGTCATTTTAAAGGTCACATATGGGGCTAGAAAGTAACAACTTCTTCTGTGTTTTATACCTTTATTAAAGATGGTGAAAAGATTACTTTGATATTACAGTTTATAGTAAGCTTTTCAAGCCATGACCTCCAGATCAAAAATAAAATACTATTACAAGTTAGAATGTGTCAAAATCTCAGTGGAAGCTTGAAAATATGTTTTACTGTAGCTGGTTGCTTCCTTTTTCTTTCAGTTTTAACACTGTCTGCCTTTTTTAATTTCTGTTGTTCACTCTGCCTGCTGTGCTCCTTCATGTCAGGGCAATTAGCAGTACCTCGTGTCAATGGTAATCACTGGGGGGTTAAGAGTAAAATCTTAATCTTCTGTGTCCAAAAAACCTCAGCTAAATCTCAGTGTGATGGTGGCTACACATTTAAACCTGCTTTTCAGTACAAATCAATCGCACTCAGTGCTTACCATCAAGAACCCCCAAGCGATCGATATACATCGTCTTCACAAAGACTCGCACTGTTTGGACACACATACCACTTACATTGATCAAGAAGAATGAAATGGTGGCAGATGTTTAGTTTTGCCCACTTAAGCCTGTCTTTGCTAAGTTCTGGTGTGTCATCTAGTATTGATCCCTTGAAGCTGAATCTGCTCTGAATGTGGTCAGTGTTGCTAAGATACAAGTTTTTACAAATGGCTTGTTGGAGACCCCACAATGTCTTGCTCGTTTGTCCCTATGTAGCACAAGATTAGTACATTGTGGTAGAAAAGATTGCTTAAGGGTTGAAGTTTGTTGCGAGGGCTTACTGTTTCAATGGGGCTTCCTATTATTTATGCTAAACTCAAGAGACTATCCTTCCTCAGTCCAAGATCTCTCTAGCTTTTTTCTCAAGCTCAAAACAAAAACCAAAGTAAAATAGAAAAACTCAATGCTTTTTTCAAAATTTTAATGCTCTACTTTGTTATTTGGTTATAAAATAATGCCTGAGGCAAACTGTGAACAATGTTCCTCCAGAGGAAGTGTCTGTGCTTGGCGTACGTTTTTGACCCATTATGTGCATGACAATAACTTCATGCTTTAAGTCTCATTAACCGCTTCTTCTCTGTCATCTTTGACTGGAGTTTGACTGGAGTGAACTGGCATAGACCCAAAAAGTTCCACACATTCATTTTCCATGTTTTGGTTAATCTATGTCTCAGCACGGGCTATGTGTTACAAATATTTATGCATGTATGGGTCTTGTGTGTTTGTGTGCACTTTGCAGATGCACAGCACATTGCACAGTGGGAGGATGCCAGGTGAACTGTATGCTTCCTCATCAGTTGGGTCCACTGGTGCTGCTGCTTGAATTACTGTTTTGTGAGATAAGTGTGGCTTAGGTTTACTTTACTGAACATAATTGAATGTTTTCTTATGAAGTTTTTGTTCAACAATTAGAAAAGTTGCTGTTTGTTTGCTTTCTGCTTCATGAAGGACACCCTCTCTTGATTTCTTAAATCTTCTGCATCGTCATTTATTCCGGCCCCCTGGTGCTTTAATCTTGCTGCTTTAAAATGTGTTCTTGCTCCAACAAACCTGAAGCAAATGGTTGAATTACCTGCTCAACATGCCACCAAGTTCTGCAGAAGCCTAATAATTATAATATAATTAAAAATCGAGGGCAGAAAAATTTCAAAATAACTTAAAAGCAAATATTTTTTTAGATTTATTTTGTTTATTTTTTGCTGTCAGGCAGATTCTATATAAGTGACTCTTTATTCTCCCGACAAGTTAGTAATGACGGTGTGGCTAGTAAATTTTAACCAAAAAATTTGGTTAATTGGTAGTTAATTTATGATTTAACAACAGGGCCATTCTATTTTCAGGTTGGTTTAAATAGATTATTTTTCTTAATAAATTATATTTGAAAACTGCATTTTGTGTCTATCTGGTTATCTTTGTCTGCTATTAATAATTGTTTCATGATCTAAAAAATGTCAGCAATTCCAAAAAAGCAAAAAACATAAGAAATCGGAAAAAGAGGCAAATGATTTTACATTGCACTGAACCAGTCACAAAAATGCACCAGTTACATGTATTTCATAGGAATAATTAATGGCTTGGGGTGCCATTTATTACGACTGTGGTGATTTTGTTAATAAAACAAATATTTATTTACATTAGTTTTTTTTGGTCTGAAGAATTATTCCACTGAAGTTTTGATTTTTTAATGTAAGATCATGCAAGTGCAACAAAAGAGTAATTTAATTTAAGGCCGTCAGCAAAACATTTGCCTCTCTGGTCTTGGAGTTCTTGGTAAACAAAGTTTGTCACGTTTTCGATATTTTATTCCCTTGGTGGTATGGTGAGATGAAAGTGTGGAATATCTCTACTTGATGGATCACATGAAAAACTTAGTGGAAAATAACAGTGTCATCTGACTCACAGTGCATTCATGCCACTCATTTCTCCAACACATAGATGGTACTTTAATGAGGACATTTGTGGATTAGAGAGGTGCTGGTATTTCTGTGAGGTAGAATAAGGTTGACCTCACACCATGTCATTAAATAAGATGTGCTGTGTAATAAACTTTTTTTTTTTTTTGCTGATTTGTTGGTTCTTGCCTGTCTAAAAAGATTGTGAGCGCAGAATGTTAAGAGTCTGCCCGGGAGTGTACAGTGAATGAGCGAGTCTTTGCCTCGTCTGATTTGCTCACTCGGCTTCCTGCTGCTCTCATGGTGCCCCCCGATAAGCCGGCGCTGCAGCAAAGGGTTTCAGAATGGCGCTGGTGGCAGTGGAATTAGCTTCCATTGTCATGATAATGACAGTGATACTCTTGGCCCTTCCAACTCAGACCAGCTATTGTATGGAAACAGGAATGCAATTTCTCCTTCAGCAGCAGCCGACAATCCTCTATGACAGTGAAAGGTCCCTAAATGACTCTCCATTCATGCAAGGCTGAGGGGCCAGCAGCCAATTAAAGTGGGAGCAGGCGAACAGTGCCATCCTGAAGACCTGAGACTCTCTCTAAACACACAAACAGAGCAACACACACACTTATACACATGATTTGTTGTATTTTCCTTTTGCAAACAACATCTAATCCTCTAAACTAGTTTTTCTTCTTGTAGACCTGTTTCTTACAGGGCCACAGGCAGTGTGTACTAAATAACTCAAGCAGCGGTCACAGAGCCTCAGTAGTTACCGATTATAATGTGCCTTAATATGTGAGTGGGGGGATTGTGGAAAACAGGTCCAGGGCAACATTTTTCAACCCAATCCATGATAATTAAATTCTTTTTAGGCATTTAGTGTATCAGACTGTTTCCTCTGGGCATTTATCTGCCTGCTGAAGCAGAGCCACAACGGTGGGTGAAAGGTCTCAAATGTTCGCTCTGTTGAGCTGTTGGTAAGCTGACAATGTGCTGCTGGGGTTTGTGAAATACTAACTTGAAAGGACACTTGAACAGAAGAATTTGCTTTAAAATACTACAAGTAATTGCCCTTACAACTGCCCTGGGACTGACATGGGGGAAAAAATATATATACCACCAAATACTAATTCGTGCCCACGAAATACTAATCTGTTCCCACGAACTACTAATTTGTTCCAACGACATACACATTTGTGCCCACGAAAAATACAAATTTGTTCCCACGAAATACTAATTTGTTCCCACGAAATACTAATTTGTGCCCACGAAGTATTGATTCGTTCCCACAAAGTAGGTATCATGTGACCTGTGTTGCAGGAGATGTGATTATGGATGGAGATGTGATTATGGATGGAGCTCAATGTACAGAGGGTGTGTAAATGTGTATGTTTGCATACGTGTGGTGGCGCAGTGCGCTGTAAGGGACCACGAAGAAGAGTGCAGAGAGAGAAGAAGAGTGTGCGTGCGTTTGTGTGTTTTGGCAGTATGAACGACGGCGACCGGGGAGGAAGTTCAACTAGCCATGGTACATTTAACATGCAATCAGTGCGCAATCAGTGCGCTGCTTCAGCAATCCAGTCCTTTTATTATTGTAGAAGTCTCACACCTGTGACCTGCAAGTATAGGAAGTTAACCCCGAAGTGGTGAACAACCATTTCGGTCCTGGAGGAAGCATGTTTCTCGACCACTGTCAGGAAACAGAAGCAGGCTCTCAATATTCTATTTAAATGCCTCTCACCAATGAGAATTTCTTGCGATGCCAGGCTTTTCAGAATCTCTTAGTAGCTCCTTCTGAGCCTAAAATGAAACTCAATCAGACTATCCCTGTCCATCCAGTTGTTCTTTTGTTCCTCCGTATGTTTGTGAAAGTGCGCTGTTTTAGTATTTCATGCGCACGTTATATCTGTTGTGGAAATATAAATGCCTTATTATTAGTAGCTAAGACTAAGATATATTTGGGACTTTGCTGTTTATAAATTGATTTTTATTAGGAGTTTTAGTTATGCTTTTGATAGTTAGAAAAAACCTTAACTGTAGCCTCTAGTATTATAACACAATGAATGTTTATTATTCAAAGTTAAAGCTTGCAGGTGTTTTCTGTCTGTATCGTGAGAAGCCGGCAGGGTATTGGGGAGGCATGGTACTCTCCCTGAAGCTTCCTGAAGACATGTGGGAAACAATTCTTTAATTAAATGATGAAATGTATCTCTGTTTTTTATGCTATTGCTGGGGAGACATCCGCAGATAGAATGATTGTGTATGTAACTGAAAAAAGGTGCTGCACAACAATGTGGGGTATAAAATGTAATGTAACGCAGCCCCCAGTGAGACGGCACACAGACGTTTCCAGGTAGCAGTGTAAGTGTGATGTCTCCCTCTCTGAATTCAGATTGGTTTTAATAAACTTGTGGAAACGTACAACTGATCTCTGACTGAGGATTGTCCTTTTGGGTGCCAAATAAAAAGAGTCGATGAGAGGTGAGGAGTGATGTAAGAGTTAACGGACGGCCAGTGAAGTTTTCCTACCTCGACACTGTGTTGGGGGAACGAATTAGTATTTCGTGTACACATTATATATATTTCGTGGGCAAAATTAATATTTCGTGGGGACGAAGTAGTATTTCATGGGAACAAATCAGTATTTCGTGTACAAACTATATATATATATATATATATACCCTCTCCTTGAACCACCACCTTAACGTGGTGGAGGGGTTTGAGTGCTCAAATGATCCTAGAGGCTATGTTGTCTGGGGCCTAAATGCCCCTGGTAGGGTCTCCCATGGCAAACAGGCTCTAGGTAATGGGTCAGACAAAGAGTGGTTCAAGAATCCCTCATGAAGAAAAAAATATCGAGGCACGTGACGTCGCCCGGTACGGCGGAGCCGGGGTCCCACCCTGGAGCCAGGCCTGGGGTCGGGACTCGTCGGAGAGCGCCTGGTGGCCGGGTCGCTCCTCGCGGGACCCGGCCGGGCCAAGCCCGAACGAGAGACGCGAGGCCATCCCCCAGTGGGCCCACCACCTGCAGGGGGAACCGTGAGGGACCGGTGCAAAGAGGATTGGGTGGCGGACGAAGGTGGAGACCTCAGCGGCCCGATCCCCGGATGCTTAGGCTGGCTCTAGGGACGTGGAATGTCACCTCGCTGGGGGGGAAGGAGCCTGAGCTTGTGCGGGAGGTCGAGAGATATCGACTAGAAATAGTCGGGATTGCCTCCACGCACAGTGTGGGCTCTGGAACCCATCTCCTTGAGAGGGGTTGGACTCTCTTCTACTCTGGAGTGGCCCACGGGGAGAGGCGGCGGGCTGGTGTGGGTTTGCTTGTTGCCCCCCAGCTCAGCCGTCTCGTGTTGGGGTTTACCCCAGTGGATGAGAGGGTCGTATCCCTGCACCTTCGGGTTGGGGAGAGGTCTTTGACTATCATTTCAGCCTACGGGCCGAGTGGCAGTGCAGAGTACCCGGCCTTCTTGGCGTCCCTGTCGGGGGTGCTGGATAGTGCCCCTCCCGGGGACTCCGTTATTCTGCTGGAGGACTTCAACGCCCACGTGGGGAATGACAGTGACACCTGGAGAGGCGTAATTGGGAGGAATGGCCTCCCCGATCTGAATCCGAGTGGTGTTTTGTTATTGGACTTCTGTGCTAGTCACGGATTGTCCATAACGAACACCATGTTCAAACATAAGGGTGTCCATCAGTGGACTTGGCACCAGGACACCCTAGGCAGGAGGTCGATGATCGACTTTGTTGTCATATCATCAGATCTTCGGCCGCATGTTTTGGACACTCGGGTGAAGAGAGGGGCTGAGGTGTCCACTGATCATCACCTGGTGGTGAGTTGGATCCGCTGGAGGAGGAGAAAGCCAGTCAGACTTGGCAGGCCCAAGCGCATAGTGAGGGTCTGCTGGGAACGTCTGGCAGAGCCCTCGGCCAGGGATGTATTCAACTCCCACCTCCGGGAGAGCTTCGACCAGATCCCGGGGGATGTTGGAGACATAGAGTCCGAGTGGACCATGTTCTCAGCATCTATTGTCGATGCTGCTGCCCGTAGCTGTGGCCGTAAGGTCTGCGGTGCCTGTCGCGACGGCAATCCCAGAACCCGGTGGTGGACACCGGCAGTAAGGGATGCTGTTAAGCTGAAGAAGGAGTCCTATCGGCTGTGGTTGGCTTGTGGGACTCCTGAGGTGTCTTACGGGTACCGTGAGGCCAAGCGTGCTGCGGCCCGGGCTGTGGCAGAGGCAAAAACACGGGCCTGGGAGGAGTTCGGTGAGGCCTTGGAAAAGGACTACTGGTTGGCCTCAAAGCGATTCTGGCAAACCGTCCGTTGCCTCAGGAGGGGGAAGCAGTGCTTCGCCAACACTGTTTACAGTGGGGGCGGGAGACTGCTGACCTCGACTGAGGACATTATCGGGCGGTGGAAGGAGTACTTCGAGGATCTCCTCAATCCTGCCATCACGCATTCCGTGGTGGAAACAGAGGCTGGGGACTCGGGGTCGGACTCTTTCATCACCCAGGCTGAAGTCACCGAGGTGGTTAAAAAGCTCCGAGGGTGGCAGGGCTTCGGGGGTGGATGAGATCCGCCCTGAGTACCTCAAGTCTCTGGATGTTGTAGGGCTGTCATGGTCGACACGTCTCTTCAACATTGCGTGGTGGTCGGGGACAGTGCCTCTGGACTGGCAGACTGGGGTGGTGGTCCCCCGTCATAAGAAGGGGGACCACCACCACCCCAGCTCTATACCCTCTACAGGGTGCTCGAGGGTTCATGGGAGTTTGCCCAACCGGTTCACATGTGTTTTGTGGACCTGGAGAAGGCATTCGACTGTGTCCCTCGTGATGCCCTGTGGGGGGTGCTCCAGGAGTATGGAATCGGGGGCCCTTTACTAGGGGCCATCCGGTCCCTGTACGAGCGGAGCAGGAGTTTGGTCCGCATTGCCGGCACTAAGTCGGACCTGTTCCCAGTGCATGTTGGACTCCAGCAGGGCTGCCGTTTGTCACCGGTCCTGTTCATAACTTTTATGGACAGGATTTCTAGACGCAGCCAAGGGCCGGAGGGGATCGGGTTTGGGGACCAGTGGATTTCGTCTCTTCTTTTTGCAGATGACGTGGTCCTGCTGTCCCCCTCTAGCCAAGACCTACAGCATGCGCTGTGGCGGTTTGCAGCCGAGTGTGAAGCGGCTGGGATGAGGATCAGCTCCTCCAAGTCCAAGGCCATGGTTCTCGACCGGAAAAGGGTGGCTTGTCCTCTTCAGGTTGGAGGGGAGTTCCTGCCTCAAGTGGAGGAGTTTAAGTATCTCGGGGTCTTGTTCACGAGTGAGGGAAGAATGGAGCGGGAGATCGACAGACGGATCGGTGCGGCTGCCACAGTAATGGGGGCGCTGTGCTGGTCCATTGTGGTGAAGAGAGAGCTGAGCCGAAAAGCAAAGCTCTCAATTTACTGGTCGGTCTACGTTCCTACCCTCACTTATGGCCATGAACTTTGGGTCATGACCGAAAGAACGAGATCCCGGATACAAGCGGCTGAAATGAGCTTCCTCCGTAGGGTGGCCGGGCACTCCCTTAGAGATAGGGTGAGGAGCCCGGCCATCCGGGAGGGGCTCGGAGTAGAGCCGCTGCTCCTCCACATCGAGAGGAGCCAGTTGAGGTGGCTCGGGCATCTATACCGGATGCCTCCTGGACACCTTCCTTGGGAGGTGTTCCAGGCACGTCCCACTGGGAGGAGGCCCAGGGGACGGCCCAGGACACGCTGGAGGGACTATGTCTCTCGGCTGGCCTGGGAACACCTTGGGCTCCCCTGGAGGAACTGGAGGAGGTGTCTGGAGAGAGGGACGTCTGGGCGTCTCTGTTGAGTCTGCTGCCCCCGCGACCCGGTCCCGGATAAAGCGGAAGACGACGAGTACGAGTATATATATGCAGTACAGACTAAAAGTTTGGACACACCTTCTCATTCAAAGAGTTTTCTTTATTTTCATGACTATGAATATTGTAGTTTCACACTGAAGGCATCAAAACTATGAATTAACACATGTGGAATTATATACTGAACAAAAAAGTGTGAAACAACTGAAAATATGTCTTATATTCTAGGTTCTTCAAAGTAGCCACCTTTTGCTTTGATTACTGCTCCACACACTCTTGGCATTCTGTTGATGAGCTTCAAGAGGTAGTCACCTGAAATGGTTTTCCAACAGTCTTGAAGGAGTTCCCAGAGATGCTTAGCACTTGTTGGCCCTTTTGCCTTCACTCTGCGGTCCAGCTCACCCCAAACCATCTCGATTGGGTTCAGGTCCGGTGACTGTGGAGGCCAGGTCATCTGGCGCAGCACCCCATCACTCTCCTTCTTGGTCAAATAGCCCTTACACAGCCTGGAGGTGTGTTTGGGGTCATTGTCCTGTTGAAAAATAAATGATGGTCCAACTAAATGCAAACCGGATGGAATAGCATGCCGCTGCAAGATGCTGTGGTAGCCATGCTGGTTCAGTATGCCTTCAATTTTGAATAAATCCCCAACAGTGTCACCAGCAAAGCACCCCCACACCATCACACCTCCTCCTCCATGCTTTACGGTGGGAACCAGGCATGTAGAGTCCATCCGTTCACCTCTTCTGCGCCGCACAAAGACACGGTGGTCGGAACCAAAGATCTCAAACTAGGACCCATCAGACCAAAGCACAGATTTCCACTGGTCTAATGTCCATTCCTTGTGTTCTTTACCCCAAACACGTCTCTTCTGCTTGTTGCCTGTCCTCAGCAGTGGTTTCCTAGCAGCTATTTTACCATGAAAGCCTGATTCACACCGTCTCCTCTTAACAGTTGTTCTAGAGATGTGTCTGCTGCTAGAACTCTGTGTGGCATTGACCTGTTCTCTAATCTGAGCTGCTGTTAACCTGCGATTTCTGAGGCTGGTGACTCGGATGAACTTATCGTCCGCAGCAGAGGTGACTCTTGGTCTTCGATTTCGTGGGGCGGTCCTCCTGTGGGCCAGTTTCTTTGTAGCGCTTGATGGTTTTTGCGACTGCACTTGGGGACACTTTCAAAGTTTTCTCAATTGTTCGGACTGACTGACCTTCATTTCTTAAAGTAACGATGGCCACCCGTTTTTCTTTACTTAGCTGCTTTTTTCCTGCCATAATACAAATTCTAACAGTCTATTCAGCAGGACTATCAGCTGTGTACTGTATCCACCTCCTGCACAAAACAACTGATGGTCCCAACTCCATTTATAAGGCTTGAAATCCCACTTATTAAACCTGACAGGGCACACCTGTGAAGTGAAAACCATTTCAGGTGATTACCTCTCAAAGCTCATCAACAGAATGCCAAGAGTGTGCGGAGCAGTGATCAAAGCAAAAGGTGGCTATTTTGAAGAACCTAGAGTTTAAGACATTATTTAATTGTTTCAGACATTTTTGTTCATTATATTATTCCAGATGTGTTAATTCATAGTTTTGATGCCTTCAGTGTGAAGCTACAATATTCATAGTCATGAAAATAAAGAAAACTCTTTGAATGAGAAGGTGTGTCCAAACCTTTTCCCCATGTCAGTTCCTGGGCGCCGTAACACTGCTCTTTACTGTCGTATTTAACTGGAACAGGGTTTATGCAAGGTCTTGAACGGTCATACTAAACCTTAAATGTAATAATACTAATTTTAGGCCTGAGAAAGTCTTAAATATGGCCTGGTTTCAATACTGGCCCCCAAAATACATTTAGATACTGTCATGTAAAAAATAGGACGGTCTGTCTCTATATGGATATTTAACATAAAGTTGATCAGTACTGAGAAATTAAAGTATTATAATCAAACAATAAAGATAAAACAAATCTGTGAAAAGTAAAATCAAAACGGAAATAAAATGGAAATGCATTCCCATTTCTAATGGGTAAATTACACACATCAGGTACACATGATAGACCACGGTTACTTAAGTCAAGTCAAGCTTATTTATATAGCGCTTTTCCGCAACAAGGCACTCAAAGTGCTGTACATGAGGAAAAACTTTACAATGATACGGAAAATCAAACACAGAAAAACCAATCAAATGACATTAATAATCCTTGGGAGTTTACTGGTAAGAGTTGGTTTTCATCCAATCTTTCTAATAGAGGTAATTAGCTCATTAAGTCCTCTGTGGTAAGGAATTAATTATATGCTAGAAGAAAAATTATAATATTAATCCTTGAGGTCGCTGGTATGAGGCAGCTGTGGTCCCATCATTCAAATAGTAACTGTCACGGGCACTCACTGAAGTCTAAGTAGAGAAGCTGGGTCACTGGAAGGTCCAAACATTTTAAATACTAATACTGTTTGGCTTTCACTGGTATGAAATTGTTGTAATACAATCCTTCTAGGACATCTAAAAATCTATGAATCCTTCTAAGAAATCAAAAAATTTCTGGTCATTGGTGTAAAAACAGCTGTGGTAAAATTTTCAAATACTAATAATAATTGGCTTTTCCTGGTAATCCTTCTGAGAAATCTGAAAATCTATGAAAAGTAATGAAATCACACATTTAGGTAAAGTAAGATAGGAGGAAAAAAAATCATATTTCAGATGATATTCTTAGCAAAATAGAGTCTGAAATAGTACAAAAAACCTCAACAGGGGTAAGCAACACACACATAAGTAAAGATTTAGCAAGGGTGCAGTGGAATTTTGAGGGTGCAAATGAATAAGTCTGAGTGTGTTTGCAAGAATTAGACTGTCAACACTGATAGAAGCGCCATTGTCCTTGAGAAGAGAGGTGAAAGTTTTATCAATCGGCCGCATAGTCCTATCAACACACAGCTGGTAGGGGAGCGCTGGGGAAGAGTGTCGTGTTTATACAGGTCCTTCTCAAAATATTAGCATATTGTGATAAAGTTCATTATTTTCCATAATGTAATGATGAAAATTTAACATTCATATATTTTAGATTCATTGCACACTAACTGAAATATTTCAGGTCTTTTATTGTCTTAATACGGATGATTTTGGCATACAGCTCATGAAAACCCAAAATTCCTATCTCACAAAATTAGCATATCATTAAAAGGGTCTCTAAACGAGCTATGAACCTAATCATCTGAATCAACGAGTTAACTCTAAACACCTGCAAAAGATTCCTGAGGCCTTTAAAACTCCCAGCCTGGTTCATCACTCAAAACCCCAATCATGGGTAAGACTGCCGACCTGACTGCTGTCCAGAAGGCCACTATTGACACCCTCAAGCAAGAGGGTAAGACACAGAAAGAAATTTCTGAACGAATAGGCTGTTCCCAGAGTGCTGTATCAAGGCACCTTAGTGGGAAGTCTGTGGGAAGGAAAAAGTGTGGCAGAAAACGCTGCACAACGAGAAGAGGTGACCGGACCCTGAGGAAGATTGTGGAGAAGGGCCGATTCCAGACCTTGGGGGACCAGCGGAAGCAGTGGACTGAGTCTGGAGTAGAAACATCCAGAGCCACCGTGCACAGGCGTGTGCAAGAAATGGGCTACAGGTGCCGCATTCTCCAGGTCAAGCCACTTTTGAACCAGAAACAGCGGCAGAAGCGCCTGACCTGGGCTACAGAGAAGCAGCACTGGACTGTTGCTCAGTGGTCCAAAGTACTTTTTTCGGATGAAAGCAAATTCTGCATGTCATTTGGAAATCAAGTTGCCAGAGTCTGGAGGAAAACTGGGGAGAAGGAAATGCCAAAATGCCAGAAGTCCAGTGTCAAGTACCCACAGTCAGTGATGGTCTGGGGTGCCGTGTCAGCTGCTGGTGTTGGTCCACTGTGTTTTATCAAGGGCAGGGTCAATGCAGCTAGCTATCAGGAGATTTTGGAGCACTTCATGCTTCCATTTGCTGAAAAGCTTTATGGAGATGAAGATTTCATTTTTCAGCACAACCTGGCACCTGCTCACAGTGCCAAAACCACTGGTAAATGGTTTACTGACCATGGTATCACTGTGCTCAATTGGCCTGCCAACTCTCCTGACCTGAACCCCATAGAGAATCTGTGGGATATTGTGAAGAGAACGTTGAGAGACTCCAGACCCAACACTCTGGATGAGCTAAAGGCCGCTATCGAAGCATCCTGGGCCTCCATGAGACCTCAGCAGTGCCACAGGCTGATTGCCTCCATGCCACGCCGCATTGAAGCAGTCATTTCTGCAAAAGGATTCCCGACCAAGTATTGAGTGCATAACTGTACATGATTATTTGAAGGTTGACGTTTTTTGTATTAAAAACACTTTTCTTTTATTGGTCGGATGAAATATGCTAATTTTGTGAGATAGGAATTTTGGGTTTTTATGAGCTGTATGCCAAAATCATCCGTATTAAGACAATAAAAGACCTGAAATATTTCAATTAGTGTGCAATGAATCTAAAATATATGAATGTTAAATTTTCATCATGACATTATGGAAAATAATGAACTTTATCACAATATGCTAATATTTTGAGAAGGACCTGTACAACATCCAGGAGATATTTTGTCGATAGCCAGTTAGCAGAAGTTGCTAAGGCCACATTGGGGCTCCAGATTTAGAAAAACAATAAATGTTGTGGTTCATCCAGTTGTGAATTTCCAACTACCTTAAGAGTTTTACAGATATGTCTCAATTGCGAATCCAAATTGCCAAATTTCTGGTACTTTCCGCAGATCTGGAGCGTACAACTTCTCCAAGATTATATCCTTTGACCTCTGAGTCCAACCGCTGTCAGGCTGCGATTCTGTTCAAGAATCGTGTCCAGCTTGCGATTCTGCTCTCTTAACATTTCAGTCTGAGTGTTGATCGCTCCACAGAGCGCTCCATCCAACATCGCTGGTAGCTTTGGAATGCTTTGAACAGCTGCCCACGTTTTACGAATCTCTCGATAAGCCAGGTAACCACCAACTCCAAAAAGCAGAAATCCTGTTATCAAAAGTCAAAAATATGTACACATCTTCTACGTCCTCGACCGACATCGTAGTCAGGCACACAATCTTCCACTGCTGCCAAGAATCCATTGTGTATCCAGAGAAGAACGTCCCGTCTGGATCAGAGGGTTCTACTTTACCCTGTCTTCCCGTCGAAAAAATTTGATCAATTACGTTGAGAGTCCAGCTGACCAAATCCACAATTTACAAGTTTGGAGGATATGCAAAGCGAGGCTCTGAGAAAAATACAGACAAAAGCAGAAGCAGGGATCAGCAGGGAGGGAGGGAGAGAAAACGTGTGTGTCTTCCACCGAGAGCCAGAAAAAAGTCAGCATTTTGAAGCAGGTTTGCCCTTTAAACCTCAGTCATTTATGTTGTGCATTTCTGTATAACCAGAAAGAGACAGCACAGGTTCAACTTTCATGAGGTGAACGAGAAGGAAACCTCTGCTGTCTAAAAGAAACATAACGGCTGGAGAAGAAGGTTTGCCAGAAAGAACATAGACAAAGACCAGGACATATGAGGATGGATGAGTCTAAAGTTGAATTATTTGGACACCAGAACAGAGGACATGTTTGCAACCCAATACATCAATCCAGGTAAAGAACCTTGTACAGACTGTAATGCATGGAGGCGGAAGTGTCATGGTATGGCGATGCTTTGCTGCAGTAGAAACTGTCCTGTTTGACATCATAGGAACCCCCATGAATTATACTGTGAAACAGAACTTGTTTGAGGAAAATGTGAAAACATCTGCAAAAATATTAAAGCTGTAGCAGAACTGGACCAAGGAATATGACAACGACCTAAAATACACAAGCAAATCCACCCAAGGACAATGAGAAAGTCCTGGACTGTCAAAGCCCATATTGAACTGAACTGTGTCCAACTAAGTTTTGATCCAGTATTGCACATGATTCCTTTAAATTTTTTGTCAATAGATATTTTGCTTAAAACCAGCTAATTTAATTAGTCTAAAGTCAGCCAATGAACATGAGCTATCCACTACAGATTAAATCAGGATTTTGATAAAAATAATTGCTCTGTATGTTATTATTGACACTGTAACTTTAACATGATATTATTCAGGGTAAAATAAGCATGTTTCTTCTTGGCATTTTAGAGTCTTTTCCAGAAATGGTAAACTAGAGGAGTCTTATTATCCCCATATTATCCATTTCATATGTGATATTACAAAACCAGGGTTTAGATGAAAGCTCTCATATATCTGCAATCAGCCTCCAATTATCGCTCTTTACATCTAAATGAGGATCTCCAGCTGTACTGTTGGATCTGATGATACAGGCGGAGGAGTAACCGTTTATTTAAATGAAGAGGGGTAAATAATACTGCCAGAATTACAGTGTGGGTTTCTAATCATCTTTACAAATCAGGGAGGGATTGCACTCAGCACTCATCTCATGTCTTTATTCAACGACCAGTTTACCAGAAGTGGAACAGAGTGTTCAAAATTTCAGCTTTATTCGTTTTTGGTCCTAGCTTTGGCATTTCTCTTCGACTGTTGTGCTGAGAGTAAATAACACAAGGGACTTCAAATAGAGAAGACAATTAAAAGCATGTAACATTCAAAAGGAAATGACAATCTTTATTAAATATTGCTCTCAAAATAAATTGTCTTCTCTAATTTTTGTTTTCCAGTTTAGAAAAAAATCACAAGTACAAAAACATTCATTTGTTTACAGAAAACATGAAAAATATGAATAATAGTTGCATTTTAATTTTACACCAATCTCTTTCTCAGTGTAGTCAGAGGACTGCAGTGATTATTCTGCTCATCCTCAATCACCATTAAACTATTATTCACCCTTCCTTTATCTGCACCATTCCCTCTCACTCTATCATTTTCTATTTTCAGAGCAGTCAGTATTGAGCATCCCGCAGCATTTGGATGCAAGATGAACTTTGATAAGAGTTAATGAGAATACTGCATTGTGCAGGCAAAGAATGGCTCGGGCTTCACTTGAGAGCCTCCTCACCAGGAAATGGACTGCAAAGAGCCAGAGCCAGCCACTCCTCAAGGTTCGGGAGAGGAGGAGGAGAGAGGAAAGAGGAAGAGAAGGGCAGAGAAAGTCATGCATGTTTGAGGCATGGAGGCGCAGGGTACTGATATAATGGCTGATAATTACTGTATTTACACAACCTAGCTTTTACACTGCAGAATAAAACTCAGCTCCCTGCATTTACTATATGTCCTTGTAACTCCTGCTGTATTCATGGATTGTAAATTGTGCACTGAGCAAAAAACAAGTGTATACGCAAAACATTGTCTGTCTTGTGCAAAATAAAATCATATAATAATATATACGAGTTGTATATAATATTTGGTTTCTGAGTGCATTTGGTTTAGTTGGAATCTTGACTCGAATAACATGACTCTGCTGCTGTAACTCTGCACTAATGGGAGAAACATTCTCAGTAATATCAACCTTATTGTTTTTGTAAAGAAGAACGCTCTCATGTTGTGCAAGTTGTGAAAAATCTTCCAGTTTCAAATAGTACCACTGTTTTCCGAGGCGCCACTAGTTACCATAGTGAATTTAGTGTCAGATTTTTTTCTGTTTTAAAACTAGAAAGCCATAATGAAATGTCAATTTCAATATTGCTTGTAAATAAGTCACACTGTAAATGTGAATTGCTATATTATTCAATAAAATGGTTATATGTTTGAAATGTGAAAACAGTGACAGTCATGAGATAGGTTGGGGGCAGAGTTGTTTGCATTTCACGCTTTCTTACGCTTCTCTAATTTACGTTCCTGCAAGATTTAGCTTTGTTTTACTCCACCTACACCGTCGAATCTCTGTGAGCTCAAAACAGAAAGAAAGGAGCTGTCCCAGAAGAGTCTGTTACTCAGTGCCATCTCAGAAAGAGTTCCCACTAAACTCTGAACTACTATAAACATTTGTCCAGAGTAACAATGATCAATAGCAAACTTAGTCAGATTTATCAGATTGACACAAAACAAAATAGCAGTTTAAATTATTTTTCATCAAAAAAAATAGGCAAGCCCAGTCAATTTAATAACAGTAATAATATCTGAAACATCAGCACACAATCAAACAACTGTGATTTTTAAATCTGTCAAATGTTTCAGCATTATAGTTTATCTTCTTGTTATAATATTTTATGTCACAAATTGCTATTGTTTTGCAGATTTTATTGGTTAATTAATGAGGAATAGCACATTTTAGATGAATAAGACATTTTATTGATTATTTCTAACATTTATTTATTGTTTATTTTATTTTTACTAGGTTTGAATATTTGAACAAAAAAACATAAATCTCACTTTTGTATAGTTTTCTTCTTAGATCCACTCCATAGGATAGCTCTTTTCTATTATTTTATAATCAAGAAATGAATAAGAATCAGTCAGTCAGCCCGGGACTTGGTTTCTCTAATTTCACATTGATTGGCTCTAATTGGTGATTGGAATTTTTTTTCCTGTTTAATACATTTTTATGGGCTAGTGGAAACAGAAAAATGCCAATAGACTTAAATGTTACAACTAACTTCTTGTGTGAAAATGAGTTAAATGAAAAAAGAGGCTATAGGGACTGAATTAGGAAGGCATGAGAAGGTTAGCCCTGGACCTCCATTGACTTAGCCCTGGTTTTCCCAACAGCTCAATCCATTAACTGGGCTGCCAGTCAGAGGTTTTCAGGGCAGTTTTATTTAAAAGATGGGTTTTTCTCAGCGTAAATACCTTTGGTTTGGCAGAAAGTGGTTTTCTCCCAACACACCTCTAGGCAGCGTGCACCTATCCATGTTGGTGCATTTGCTGCTGCAGGACATTTTGAGCATCAGGCAGAGGACATCTACACCACTGATTGCTTCTCAGCCAAAACCAGTCCAAAATATAAAGACATTTCCTATTTCTCTTAACAAAATGCATTCAAACCTAAAACATACACATATGTTTGGTCTATAAAAATGGAAATTGAAAGAGTGTTCTTTGATGCGTTTTTTGTTTTGAGTTCAGTATTTGAGGTTAGAATCACATACAGGTCCTTCTCAAAATATTAGCATATTGTGATAAAGTTCATTATTTTCCATAATGTCATGATGAAAATTTAACATTCATATATTTTAGATTCATTGCACACTAACTGAAATATTTCAGGTCTTTTATTGTCTTAATATGGATGATTTTGGCATACAGCTCATGAAAACCCAAAATTCCTATCTCACAAAATTAGCATATTTCATCCGACCAATAAAAGAAAAGTGTTTTTAATACAAAAAACGTCAACCTTCAAATAATCATGTACAGTTATGCACTCAATACTTTGTCGGGAATCCTTTTGCAGAAATGACTGCTTCAATGCGGCGTGGCATGGAGGCAATCAGCCTGTGGCACTGCTGAGGTCTTATGGAGGCCCAGGATGCTTCGATAGCGGCCTTTAGCTCATCCAGAGTGTTGGGTCTTGAGTCTCTCAACGTTCTCTTCACAATATCCCACAGATTCTCTATGGGGTTCAGGTCAGGAGAGTTGGCAGGCCAATTGAGCACAGTGATACCATGGTCAGTAAACCATTTACCAGTGGTTTTGGCACTGTGAGCAGGTGCCAGGTCGTGCTGAAAAATGAAATGTTCATCTCCATAAAGCTTTTCAGCAGATGAAAGCATGAAGTGCTCCAAAATCTCCTGATAGCTAGCTGCATTGACCCTGCCCTTGATAAAACACAGTGGACCAACACCAGCAGCTGACACGGCACCCCAGACCATCACTGACTCTGGGTACTTGACACTGGACTTCTGGCATTTTGGCATTTCCTTCTCCCCAGTCTTCCTCCAGACTCTGGCACCTTGATTTCCGAATGACATGCAGAATTTGCTTTCATCCGAAAAAAGTACTTTGGACCACTGAGCAACAGTCCAGTGCTGCTTCTCTGTAGCCCAGGTCAGGCGCTTCTGCCGCTGTTTCTGGTTCAAAAGTGGCTTGACCTGGGGAATGCGGCACCTGTAGCCCATTTCCTGCACACGCCTGTGCACGGTGGCTCTGGATGTTTCTACTCCAGACTCAGTCCACTGCTTCCGCAGGTCCCCCAAGGTCTGGAATCGGCCCTTCTCCACAATCTTCCTCAGGGTCCGGTCACCTCTTCTCGTTGTGCAGCGTTTTCTGCCACACTTTTTCCTTCCCACAGACTTCCCACTGAGGTGCCTTGATACAGCACTCTGGGAACAGCCTATTCGTTCAGAAATGTCTTTCTGTGTCTTACCCTCTTGCTTGAGGGTGTCAATAGTGGCCTTCTGGACAGCAGTCAGGTCGGCAGTCTTACCCATGATTGGGGTTTTGAGTGATGAACCAGGCTGGGAGTTTTAAAGGCCTCAGGAATCTTTTGCAGGTGTTTAGAGTTAACTCGTTGATTCAGATGATTAGGTTCATAGCTCGTTTAGAGACCCTTTTAATGATATGCTAATTTTGTGAGATAGGAATTTTGAGTTTTCATGAGCTGTATGCCAAAATTATCCATATTAAGACAATAAAAGACCTGAAATATTTCAGTTAGTGTGCAATGAATCTAAAATATATGAATGTTAAATTTTCATCATGACATTATGGAAAATAATGAACTTTATCACAATATGCTAATATTTTGAGAAGGACCTGTATTTAGATGCATAAGAAAAAAATTGCGGGATCATTTTTCATATCTTCTGTTGGTTTCACCACTGTTACAGTCTCTAAAAGGGCCATTAAAGTCATATGACTTAAAGAGTGAGTGACTCACGTGACTTTAACAGCCGTATTAATGGTCTTAACAGCCCTAAATTGGGATTGTTTTGACAAAAATTGCTAAGGATGAAACTCCAAACCCATGTTCAGTTTACTAAAGAAGCCTTTTGGATCAGAGGTAAAATTTCGGCAACATGTTAAACGGGATAAAATCGGTATCAGGAGGTAAGTTGAAAGGAAACATGGCTTTGAACAGTAAAAGTTAGATTGTTGAATCTCTAATAGGAACATTGCTATTCAGGGTTGCAAGAGTGAGCACAGCTTTTTTGTGGTGTTTAACACAGCCTGTAGGATCCAGCCCCTTCACAGTCCTAGTACATATATTCTCATTATGACCATGTCTTTTTTTGCACCAGGGACAGCATTTTATGTTTTGTCTAAATCTGTTACTAGGAGAAATATCAAAACAATGTTTGCAGATTTCCATTTGTAGAGCTCTGAATATATTATTATGACATCTTGTATCACAACTGGCTGAACAGAATGAAGAAGTCAAGGTTCAGTGATTAAAATGTATGAGGCATTTCTGAAGCAAGCAAGAAAAAGTGATTTACTTTAACCTTTGTGTTTTCCTAATAGTTTTAGACAACAAAGCAATGCTCACTGACCATAAAAAAATTTCTCCAATAATTCTGTTTGTATATATAGGCTTTGTAAAATTCCAGTCCGTAGCCCCCTCTCTGCAAAAAGCTATTTATATAGGTAGATCAAAAACTAAATCTTTTTTCCAAATCTTTTTTACGCCGCCTGTTAATTTTTGCTTCGCTTGTTTAAGCAAATCTTTATAGTAAATGACTTGAACGTTGGTTCAATAGGCAGTCAAAAAAACCAAATCTAGTATGAATAAAGCTCCTGGATATAAGGGAATGGCAAAAGGAAAAGCAGTGGGAATAGTGGTATTAGGAAAATAGAGACTAAATTGTGATCAGAATAAAATTAGAATAAGACTGAAAATAAAGCAGAAGATGTTGCTTACATCAGTAGAACCTTTGCCAGCTTTGGATCCCAGTTAGCAAGAAAGTGGAGGAAGAATAGCATCAAGACCAGGAGGCAAAATAATAGGGCATTTTGAGAAGCCTCTTGATAAGCAAATATATAAGAAGGGTTGAGAATAGGGGGGGCTTCTCAAGGATGCCATATCTTAATTATAAATGACAGCTTCAATTAAAAATGTAATCATTTTGACTGTTTTCTAATTAATAGCGAAAAGACTGATTGTATTGACTCATTAACTTCAAAGAGTGGTGCTCGCTAACTGAGGGTGGGGGGTGGGGTATCATTCATTGAATGGAGTAGGGCTCAGCGAATGAGAGGTGATGAAGAGGATGAAAAGAAGCCTTGCTTTGAGAAAGGATAATCTGCCAGAGCAACAGCTCGTCATCAGTGGAAAATCAGTTAGAAGATGATAATTTGAAAGGAAAGAGGATATATTCAGAAATGGAGGTTGTTAGGTCTGATAAGAGCAGCTCATATCAATAAGAGACATTAATTGTTTATGAAAAGCAGCTATTGTGTCTTTACTGTATGAACTTTTTATTCTTGACATGTTACATTATTTAATGTCTTATATTTGAGTAAGACATGCATATGTTTAAGGGTTTAAATGTATCGGCTTATAGATTTAGATTAGTTCAGTTCAGTTTAACTAATAAAGTACTGCTTCACAAAAAAAGTCACAGAAAGACACTTCAAGACAAATCAGTTTATATCAAGTCCAATTTATATTATCAGTAGAATACTATAATGGGGAAACAGCTTCCAAAATTGTTTCACGGACAATATTACTGTGCTTCGTCAGGATTGTTTCCAAAAATTCTGCCTAACGAGGACCTGCCATTGGGTTAGTGAAAGACATCATTGTGCCTTCTTCAAACAGCAAGTTAATGAGTGAGTATAATAATAGCTTGAAAGGCTGTTACTCTGTACCACGGAGTGACATTTTTGGACTTTGTTTGTGGCTTTGTGTTTGTTTACCTTTTGCTTTGATTTTTCTATTTTGGTTTTTGTATCATGTTTTCTTTTCTCCTTCTTCCACCTCCTAGTGTTTACTACTTAAGTTATTTTATGGTTTTCTTATTACTTTGTATGGTTTATTATTATTATTATTATTAGTTCTTGATCTTCCCTGGATTCTCTAGTTTTATTTCTATTTAGTATCTTTGTGTTTATGTTTTAGTATTTGTTCCTTTGCACTCTTCTTGTTTGCTAGTTTATTTTCTGCTTCCTTTCCAGTTAATTCAGTCAGTGTGGTTAGGTTTGTTTACTTTTGTATTCAGATTTTCTTTATGGGTTCTTTGTTTGTTCTCAGGTTGTTATTGTTGTTCCTATGTTCCCTCTAGTTTCTCTGTTTACTTTAGTCATGATTATTCTAGTTTTCTTATTCCCCATTTGATTATTTATCTTTGTCTATAGGTTTGCTTGGTCTGTGTTTCTGTTTATTGTTTATTAGTTACTTTGCCCATCCTCAGTCTTTGTATCTGTTTCACCTGTTCCTGCCTCCTTGTCACACCTGTTCCCTGTTTGGTCTGATTACCTGCCCTTTGTTTTCCCTCAGTATCTTAGTTGGTTTTGTGTCATTGTTTGTTGATGGTTCCTTGTGATTGTCACACCTCGTTCTCGTCCATGATTATGTCACGCCTTGCCTTGGGAAACCTGCAGTGATTTTGCTACGTTTTTTGACCTTGTAAATAAATCTTTGAATTACAAAGATGATCCTGCCGAGCTCTTGTCTGCACTTTGATCCGATCCAAAACCACACCGTGACACTCTGTGTACTTCTAAAGCTCTTAGCTTTTCTACTCATCATTGTAACTCATTATCAAAGAGTACGTTTATAAAAGGCAAGAAAGGCAACAACATTAATGAAAATAATAGGATGCACTTTAAAAACATATGTCCTTGTGCAGAGAAGAACCATTTGTGTGGTTTTGTTTCACCTAAAAGGTTTCAGTGCATTACAAGCAATACTAAAAGATGTGTTCAGGGATGATGTTTGAGTAAGGTTAGGTTTTAAAAGGTTTCGTAGCTGTAGATGTTTATGTTGCAATGTTATATAATTGTTCAGTACAATCAGTAATACAGATGTAATGCATATTAACAGACTTTAAGCATTTTTTCAGCTTTGTTTTTGTGATATTAGTGGGCTGGATGTCAGCAAATTGGTCTGTTTTGCACCTTTTGGAAGAAGAAAGAACAAGTTAGACTTTGATTGTTACGAAAAAACTCAATCACACAACAGAAACTTTACATATGCAGCATTTTTCTTTGTTTCTCTATTTTTGATTTTGCAAGCCCAAGCACTCTCAGCTGCCAACTCTTTATCACAAATAAAAGGACCACATTGATCTTGCTTTGTTTCTTAAAATTCAACCTGGAACAGCAAAAATGACAAGCCATTTCAAATAGTTGTTATTCTGTACTTTGTTTCCCTCCTGCTATTTTCATCTAGCATGCAGTTTTTGGACTGTTGTTAACCTTTTTCTCTCATAAGGCCTGATCCCAGTGTTTTGTTTGCCAGGTTTACTTTGTGTTACCTTGTGAGAAAAAAGCTAATCTTTTGTTCTTCAACCACTCGGTCTTCCTTTTGTGCCCTCCATTTGGGGCCATTAATTTGAACTCTGACAGCTTTGTTATTTGCTGCTTTTATTATGTAATTATGTTGCAAATGCAAAGTACAAGAGGCTAACTATTTTTCAAACCAGCAAATACGTAAACACTATTTTTGCCCTTGGTATCTGCTGTTGTGACTATGAATCTGAGAATATTATTTAATATTTAATATTAATATTTTAATATTTTATCAAATCATATTTCGGTCTGTTAAGGGTTGTCCTGTGAATACCAGCCTAGTAAAGTGGTGGTAATAGGACAAAATCAAAAGGGTAAGCCAAGCTCTGACATTATTGAACAGCACAACTCTGCACACACATGGAATGAATTCACACAATTTCTTAAAATACAAGAATTTATTAACAAAAATAAGTCAACTCAAAGTCAAACATATTTCAATCAACAAACTCTTTACTATGCTAAAACAATCCAACTACACTACCAAGCAGAATTAAAGAATGACGAAGACTAATGGGCTTTGTACAATATACATTGCTCAAACAAATAAAGGGAACACTTAAACAACACAATATAACTCCAAGTAAATCAAACTTCTGTGAAATTAAATTGTCCACTTAGGATTGACAATCAATTTCACATGCTGTTGTGCAAATGGAATAGACAACAGGAGGAAATCTTCGATTAGCACTCCGATTAGCAAGACACACAATAAATGAGTGGTTCTGCAGGTGGGGACCACAGACCACTTCTCAGTATCTATGTTTTCTGGCTGATGTTTTGGTCACTTTTGAATGTTGGTGATGCTTTCACACTCGTGGTAGCATGAGACGGACTCTACAACCCACACAAGTGGCTCAGGTAGTGCAGCTCATCCAGGATGGCACATCAATAAGAGCTGTGGCAAGAAGGTTTGCTGTGTCTGTCAGCGTAGTGTCCAGAGCCTGAAGGCGCTACCAGGAGACAGGCCAGTACACCAGGAGACATGGAGGCGGCCGTAGGAGGGCAACAACCCAGCAGCAGCACCGCTACCTCCGCCTTTGTGCAAGGAGGAACAGGAGGAGCACTGCCAGAGCCCTGCAAAATGACTTCCGGCAGGCCACAAATGTGCATGTCCACAAATGAGGGTTGTGCTCACAGCCCAACACCGTGCAGGATGCTTGGTATTTGCCAGAGAACACCAGGATTGGCAAATTCGCCACTGGCACCTTGTGCTCTTCACAGATGAAAGCAGGTTCACACTGGCTCCTGTTGTCCTCCTTTCAGACTGGGAAAACTGCTCCACTCGGCTTCGTAGAGACCGCGTCTCTGCAGGGAATTCTGTGGAACACAATTTGCTTCTGCAGGCCTCAGAGCAAAAGTAAAGCAATGCTTATACCTTAATTTCCCCTTTTTATGAATGAATACCAGGTACACAAACAGTAATTAATCCGTATTTAACTTAGTGCATATGATCGATGATTGTATGACACCTTTGGATCCAGTTTGAAGAGTTTATGTCTGTTTGCCAGCAAAGTGACATTAGCGCGCTGCCTCTCCGGCCAGCCTCGCATGGAGTCCGGGTGGAAAAGATTGGACCATTGGGAAGGTGGGGGTTTTATACGGGCAGTGGCATCATGGGAAGTCCACTGTTACTCCCCTTCCCCTTCTGAAGTTGTGCTGGAAGTCGGTTAAATGCAATTTATTTTGAAAGTTCCAGAAAAGTTTATACCGCATCTTTCATGTTGTATCCATGGCTGTGGTCCCAACACTGCATAATGTATTGATAATGCAAACAAAACACTAGCATATGCTATCCTTATCTTAGACATTGATTCTAAACAAAAAGTCTAACCTGCAACATGACCTAACTATAATGACTTTTATACCTCAGGGTGACTTTAACTAAACAAGCTCAGATATGTTATTTTAGTGCCTCCTTAGCTTAGGACTTTAAATTCCACTTGTACTGGTCATCACAAGCAGAATCTTCTGCAGCAGAACGGAATAGCACTAGACTCTAGCATTAGCCTCTAGCTCAAAAGTTGAAGCTTGACATCAGGTAAAGATACCAGGTCACTAACAGCTATATGAAGTAGTTCATAGGCAACAATGAAAATCAGAAAGTGTCTGTTGTATACCGTTTCTCCAGTTAGTGAGTTAAAAACACAAATAATAAATAATAATAAAATCAGGTTTTGTACTGACTTGTACTGAATTGTACTGATTTTCCTATTCCAGACCGTGGATCGCCAATAACGTCCTGTATGAGGCAACGAATGCAGTCCAATCTCCAAGGTTCCAACAAATGCATCCTTCTTATTCCCAGATTTTAAGGATGGGTCCGGTGTATCCTCCATGTCCCACCCTATCCCATGATTCATTGCAGGTAGAAGTGGATTGTTCAAACGGACGTAGCTAAGGCCGGAGGAGAGAGAAAAGTTGTGATTAAAATTGGATATATTGCGCATTCTGTGAAACAACTGAACTTTTACAATGTTTTTCGACAAGGATGTAGTTGTGTAAACCTGAAATATCTGATCTGTTTATCAAGATATCGCTTAATTGCACAAATGCGCCAATGTGTTCACCTTGCCAGCTGTCAGCTGACCGGGTGGTTGAGGTGCGCTAAACCCCGAGAGAACAGCTGACTCCCGCCTCATTGTTTTCAAATCCCGCTGGGTTTCCCCAATGGGTGGAAGTTAAACAGATATAATTCAGTCAGATGAAATCTAATATTAATGTTTTTGGTTTCTTTACTATAATACTAATAATAATTATTATTATGCTCTGCAAATAAACTGATTTAAACTTTGTTCCTAAAGTTAATATGTTAGTGTTTAAGTTGTTGAAAGCTTTACAAATAAATTAAACAAATGGTATTTGTCATCAATGCATTTTATCTAGTGTTAGATTTTTATATCTATGAGCACAAAAATATTTTCAACATTTTAAATGGCTGAATAATGAACAAGATCATAAAACAATAACATTTTTAAACAAAACAGCAGTATAAGCCATCAGCAATATGTAAAAGGATAAATAAAACCTATGTAGTTATTTACAGTAGAGACGTCGTTATTAACCTTCAGGCTCCATGTGTTCGGCTTCACAGCTCTGTGCTTCACGCTAACACGGTTGCTAGGCAACATAAGTTACGTTGAGGTAAGGGCAAGAGAAACGCAGACCAACGTAACACGGGCTCACAATATGCTAATCTGGCATGTTTAGCTAATAGCTACAGGTAGCATAAGTGTTACTGTTTGACCATCATTTGTTTACATTATTTCTTATAGATGGTCATTTGACTTGGTGATTGACATCCGCTAAGCTCATGTATGCTGCTGAGCTCCAGCTCAACATGCCGTAAAGGAAGTTTAACCTGATGTGAAATGTAAATCGATGAATCTGAGTTTGATGAATCTGTGGCTATCTTAAAGGACCCGGATGTGTCACACAAAAAACTGAATTTTGGAACTGAAATTTAATTACAGACCTGAAAGTCAAAGTAGTCAAACTGAATTTTTAATACAACGAAATACATTTTAAAAAGCAAATGAATTCAGTTTCAAACCATAAAATTCAGTTTCAGTTTAGTGAAATTCATTTTCAAACCAATGTATTTAATTTCAAATTACACAAATACAGATCCAGTCTGAGTAATTCAAATTCAATTTCTGATGGCACAAGTTTCTTCCCATACCAGTCCCTCAGCAATGCATTTCAGTACAGAGTTATTCATTGTGATTCAGTTTCATACAGTCTGACACATCTTTTACAATCTGTTTACAATGGGATTTTGTTTTCTTTTCTAACCAAAAATTGTAGACATTTGTTGCTACTTCATAACTTGATTTATTTAAAACAAAATAGGGGATCACAACTATATTTACAACACAGAATACCTCCCCTTTGACTAAATTATCTACTGGTTTGTCATACAAGTGAAATACTAGCCTAGTCTGTATGTTGTACCTTTGTTCAAATGTATATTATACAGTGTAACTTATAGAGTATAGTGTAACTTTTAACCACACAACATACTTTTAAATGCAAAACAATAAAGTGCAGGTGAGGGACTGCTGTATTTGTTTGGCAAACCACAATTACTGACCCATTACAACATGGAGTCATTTCAAGTTATAAAGTGGTTCTGGACTTTCTCCTAGTCCAGAGTTGCCTGAGGAAAGAGTAACCAAGTGTGTGAGTTTTTTTACAAGCCTCAATTGAGGTGATTCAAGCATCTGTATGCAATGCCTCCTGGGAGGCAGTCTGATGTTGAGGCGAGGCAACCAATTTTAATTATCCTAGAGGTGTGATCCTCTATCTTCAGAGATGTTCAGGCTGGACTTCACAGAGCAGGGCTTACCAGGTAGTACATTTAGAATGTGGGAGTGGAGAGGATGGAATGGCCTATCTGCAGTCCTGACCTCAACCCCATTGAACCACATTGGCTGACTTGCAGCAACTGGTGCATGAAGAATTGGATTTCATCCCTCAGCAGTGTGTGACCAAGCTGGTGACAAGCATGAGGAGGAGCCAGGCTGTTGTGGCCTCGTATGGTTCTTCCACATGCTAAGGTCCCAGCTTGTTAAATTAATAAATTGTTAAATAGCCAATATGTGTAATATGTTTCAGTAGCCCTTACTTTAAAGCATCAAGAGACTTTATCAACACAGTGATTTGTGCATTATTAGGTATCCACCTTCTTCTCTTCAGAGGTTCATGAAATGATGTATAATGTTTAAAGAACCTTTTGAATTTTTTTCCCTCAAGTTTAAAAAAAAACTAATAAATATCAATGTATTTCTTGAAGATGTGGCAAAAAAGGCCTCTACATTTTGGTGCTGATTAGGATCGCTATGGCAGAACATACACAACTCTTTCAGCTACTTAAACAATATTAACCTCAGTTTTTGTGTGTTATTTTCTCTTGTCTTTATATTCTGCCTGTGGTGTTTTTGTCTTCTGCATTTTCATGTCTGCTTATATTTCTATCACGCTTTCAACCTCAAGTATGCATGTTTGCATAGTTAAGATGAAACTTTTTGGTCACTGATGGCCAGCAAAAAGGCTAGCCCTGACGCGAGAAGATAGGGCTGTGGTGGATGATGAATGGGGCTGTTTGTGGATGCAACTCAGTTCACCCTCACTCGCTGCTCTGCCTGGTTCCTCGCAAGATGTAATAAAAGCACGTGCAATAAAAAGTTAACAGACATTCAGAGTCTCAGTATCTCAGACAATAATGGAATCCTCCGCCTAATTACTCTTTAGAGACTGGCCAACAAAAATTGGATCTCCCTCTCAAAAAACCTGTTGTGCTTCTCAATGAGCCAATTTTGTTTAACATATCACACATGTGTGTGGTCTGTGTCTAAAAGATGATGCAGGGAAAGACAGAAACATCCAAACTGGAAGGTATTGTCATTTATTCAAGTACCTTGGAACAAACAGGGGGTTTGTGATAAGAATAGTCTGTTTCAGAGATGCACTGGCCAGACTTTACTGGCAACTAATTTCTGCCTTTCCTTGAAGTCTGATTTGGATTTTGGACCATTTTAACTATAATACATACAAATAAATTTGTGTGAACTTAATAAATGTAATTTAACAACTAGATGTCACAAGAAAAAAACTGCTGCGGGTTTCTTGTCTTTTGAAAATGGAGGGATCAGCAGATCACCCCCATTTATGCATCAAAGCATGAAATCTTTGTGATTTTTACTAAACTTAGTGCAAAGTGCATCACACAACATGCTGTCTGATGATGCATTTACAGACAGAAAAAAAGAGGCTGTTTTTAAAGCATTCATTTCAAATTGTTCAGAATTTGACCAGTTCATTATCAAGAATTAAATTTTGGATTTTGGTACAAGAATTACATTTTGGATTTTGGTACAGATTAGATCCTTTTCACGTGCATTAAATTATTTCTATACCATGAGTATAGATTCTGGGCTGCACGGTGGCGCAGTTGGTAGCACTGTTGCCTTGCAGCAAGAAGGTCCTAGGTTCAATTCCCAACTGGGGGTCTTTCTGCATGGAGTTTGCATGTTCTCCCTGTGCATGTGTGGGTTCTCACTGGGTACTCTGGCTTCCTCCCACAGTCCAAAGACATGCCTGTTAGGTTAATTGGTCTCTCTAAATTGCCCTTAGGTGTATGAATGTGTGTGTGCATGGTTGTTTGTGTGTTGCCCTGTGATGGACTGGCAACTTGTCCAGGGTGTACCCTGCCTCTCGCCCATAGACTGCTGGAGATAGGCACCAGCTCCCCCGTGACCCACTATGGAATAAGCGGTAGAAAATGACTGACTGACTGAGTATAGATTCTGCTGAGATATATTTTTAATATCATTACCTATTATTTCCTTCAGTATAATAATAAAAAATATCAACGTAAAACAGAACATAACACATTAAAAGACAAAATGGATATTTTTATGCTTGTATTTGGCTATAATTAAGCTTAATGCATATGTGAAGACAAGCTGTCTTTAGACAAGAGAACTTAACAACTTTATGTTTTTTCTAATAAAGAATCCCTTCAGTTTTATGTCCTTGAGGGTTAAATTGTTATGGCATGAATTAATCCTTGTAGTGTTGAAAAAGTACAATAAACTATATTAAAGTACATGAATAAATCTCATAATCTATCAAAAGTCTATTATACTTCATATCTTTCAAACCAATCAGAAGGATAAATTCTTTTGAGTTAACGCTTGGACCTAAACGATTTAGATTATTAATTATTTAAAGAACATACCTACATGGAAAATGGTAATCGTGTAAAAATCCAGCCCAACATGTACAAATAACCAAGAATCAAGTCCACTATAAACCATACAAGGCTTTCTGGCTAAAGAAAATAAAATATAAGCTAAATCTACAGACTACTTGATAATGCAAGCTTATTAATCATTAAAACAGCACTAAAGCTGTTGTAACTGAAGTGTTATGCTCTGTTGAGTTCCTGTCTTATCCTATGTTTACATTTCTAGTTTAATATAGTGATGGTATGTTAGAAAGTATATTCTGTTTCAACGTGTGAGTCTCAGCTTCCTGGTCTCCTTTAACTGGTTTTCATCTACTCATTTAGTAAGCTGTGTTTCAGTCAAGTAATCTACCTACCCAGCATAAACTGATTTTCCATTGCTGTTGTCAGGCTGTTCCTGATTCTCAAATTAAAATCTGTTTTCATTAATGCCTCCTCTTCTTGTGTTTGTATTTGGGTCCTCAATAGTACAAAATCATAATATGAAGTTGATTGAGGACCTGAAAATTATCTAAAGGTTATCTCAGTAGCCACCAGGATATTCCTCAGTTATCAGGATCAGACTACAAGCAATATGATACTAAAAGACTCCTCTCTCCGGTCTGAGACATACAGTTGATAGCCTCTTTTTGGTACTGGGTTGGTTTCTCCAGATATACAGTTCTACACCTGACAATGATGGTCATATTTTTCTCAAAACAAACAACTACTTAGCCACCCAGGAGGTTTCTTTAAGCCTACTTCACAAAACATTTCTGCCAAAAATCTGCAAAGACAAACATCTTCTGCGCTCCCTCTAGACATCTATAAATCACAAGTGGAGATATCCCACAAATCCTTGAGATTTCAAAAATGAAGTGCTGGACAACAGGAGGTGTAGTGCGGCACTCAGTGCTGAGTTCCTGTTATTATTTTAAATGTTTGAAATTTAAATTTTGTGTCTCACTTTCTGACTCTTCTCGTTAAAAATTATTCTCGAGTTTTTTTTACTCTTTTAAATCTTGAGGCTGGCTGGTCACACGAACCTTATGTTATCTTTTCATCCCTCCCTAAATCCAGAAAGCTGAGTCGCTGCCATTTAAGTCAGCTGATGCGGGGTTTTGACTACTTCGCTTAACAGACGGGCTGATGTCTACCCCTCTTGCTGCATCCGTGCTTTCAAAAAACACAAGGAGACAAAAGTTTATAAGGTGAGAGAAAAAAATATTAATTATTTTGAGAAACCACTGTATTGGTTTTAAAAGAACCGATACACTAATATCATTATAATAAAATCCAGCTTGCCAATTGAAAAGACAAAGAGGGCAAACTTTTTTTTAAGTAAAAGTTCAAAGTTAAGAGTAGTGTGTTGCTAAAGCCTGAAGTTCAATCAAGAGGGTGAGAACATGAAATGCCTAAAGTCTTCTATAGTATGCAAAACCAGGCTGCTGCTACAGTCAGTTAAAAATAATTCAACAAATAAATAAGTTCAACCTGGATACTGCTGCATTCATGGTGCTCTTTTTGATTCCTTTGCAACTGTTCATACATGTATAAATACATCCAAACCCATATTACCCTAACATGGGAGCCGGGACTCTGGTCTGCTGTCTGATTGAGTTTGCAGGTCCAGCAGTAGATTATAATGAGGTTTTCACTCTGAGACACTCGAGAGAAAAAGTGCAGAAGGGGTGGCGGGGGGGTGTCAGTGGGTGTGACACTGGGAAAGAAGGTGAACAAAAGAGAAAAGACTCTCAATGATAATGTATGAGCTGTCTGCTGTGCTCCATGGTGGGAGGTTGGGGGGTGTGGAATGCAGCAGTGCATTTAAAAAGAAGATTATCATGTCAAAATACAGTACTTCGCCAAACACTTTTCATTGGCTATGGGCCTTCTACTCCACCTGCCTCGATGGTAACACTCAGAAGAGAGAACGTCTATTGCAGCTTCAGATGAATTAAGATGAGAACAAAAACTGTGCTGTTCTTTATGTATTTTATAGAGCTGTAAACGGCTTTTAGAGAGATCCTCAGTGACTCCTAAAGAACCTTCAATTGATGTTTTTTTCTGTAGTTATGACTTTTACACAAGAAATGTAATTAACATTTTATCACCCAATTTATTATACTACTATACATACATTTCATATTTAGTGCACTGAGTTATTGCCATTTCCCCACACATACACCAATACGGATGGAGCCTCTCAGGGTTCTGTGTCTTGCCCAGGAACACTTCAGTGTGAGGCGGTTGAGAAGATTGAACTGAAAACTTCCAATTAGACATCAACCTGCTCCACCACCTAACCTTCTGTTTCACACAGTGAAAAGACTAAATGATAGGAGCCCTTAGTGGAGACCCAGGGGAGAAACAATAGTGAGAGCGGCAGTTCCTCCTTAGTTTTATGGACCGCTATAGTGAGTATCAGCTCATTATTCAGTTGTACGTGCCCAAAACTTTACTGTTTTGGCTCACTCTCGCTGCTCTAATAGCATCATTTTACACATCAGCAGGCAGCTCTGTTACTTATAAAATGGAAGAGGCTAAAATAACCCATCTTCTCAGCAGAAAAATTCGTGAAGAGAAACAAGTAAGCACCTAATTGGTAAATATAGAGGTACGAAGAATCACATATTTCCCTCAGAAATGGAGAAGACCAAAAACGGACATTCTTTACTGATGATACACAAAGGATCAAAGCTACAAAAAGTTGCTGTTGATCCCACTGTGCTAATGGATTTGTCGGGTTCTGGGAGTTGCTGCTTGTATTTTTGTGCCTGCTATTAACTACGCTTCGCCCCTAAGTGTCGCTTGCGCTCTGCTGGGTTGGGACAGGTGTTTTCCATCTCCGTGATCAAGCTGGGAGGTTTAAAAGGAGCATGCTGCCAGCACTTCGATGCCTGAGTGTTTTGCCTCTGTGGTTAAGCTTTGGACCCAGTTCAAGCTGCTGTGAAAGTACCTACCCGACTTTGCCTTCTTTTCCAAGATTTCCAGTCAGGCTTTGCTGGCAGCCATTGGACTCCATGCTCTCAGCTTTCCCAGCGAAACCTGCCCACGCCCCAGCGAGCGGCCCCTCTGGACTCCGTCTGTAAGGAAACACCGAATCAAAGTTCTGATCCGTGGGAAGGATCAGTTAATCAAAGTAACCAAGCCAACCAAGCTTACCACACCCGGAATCACATTCCTCCGGTGAACCAGCTTCACCTACAAACTGTAAGATACCTAACACTACAAATCCTAATTGTCTCCATTCTCTATTGACCTGTTTCCCTTCCATGCAGCCGAGAGGTGCCAGTCCCAGATCAAACCTAAAGCCCTATCTGTGCCTCCTCACCGGCCCTATGACTGCGCAGTTGATCTTCTCCCTGGAGAACCTTTATCTTCAGCTCGCCTATACAATATTTCTAATCCTGAACGAACCACCATGGAAAAATATATTTCTGAGTCCCTGGCAGCTGGTATCTTCTGTCCATCATCCTCTCCCCTTGGTGCCGGGAAGAAGGATGGATCATTACGTCCTTGTATTGACTACCGTGAGCTTAATCAAATCACTGTTAAAAATAAATATCCATTACCATTACTCTCTTCTGCCTTTGAACTGGTACATGGTTCCACTGTGTTCACCAAATTGGATTTACGCAATGCTTACCACCTCGTCCGAATTCGCAAGGGTGACTAGTGGAAGTCTGCATTTAAGACGCCTTTAGGGCACTTTGAGTATCTAGTTATGCATTTTGGACTCAGCAATGCGCCAGGAGTGTTTCAGGCGCTAGTAAATGACGTTTTGAGAGATTTGTTGAACATTTTTGTGTTCGTGTATTTAGATGACATTCTCATTTATTCTAAGGACATCACTGAACATCGGCGACTGAACCGACTTTTCATTAAAGCAGGGAAGAGTGAGTTCCGTAAAGATTCAGTCACATTTCTGGGATTTATTCTAGAGGGTGGACAGGTTTGCTCCGACCCGGACAAGATCAAAGCCATCTTGGACTGGCCACTTCCTGATTCATGCAAACAGCTCCAGAGATTCCTTGGATTTGCAAATTTCTTTCACCTGTCAAAATGAAAGTTCTCTCAAGCACCCATCTTGGTTCATCCTAACCCAAGATTTTTATGTTTGTATCATTTTGACTCTTGCGGGAGACATTTCAAACTGGTCGCAATGTCCATTCTGTAAAATCATAAATGTGTCTGGGCAAAGAAAAGGTAAAATCAGATCTTCAAAATTTGGACAAAAAAAAAACAAAGGTGGTGTTTTCTGTAGCTGGATGTCTTGGTTGAAATATATACTGTAATAACATAATGTAAATTTTCTCAGCGTGATAATGTCATTTATTTCTGAACCTTGGCAGCTTAGTTATGTTGTTTTTGATGTTTATAGTAAGCCAAAAGGCAAAGATATTTTAGTTTTCTGCTGGAACTATGAATGCAGCATGAATTGAAGGCTGTAGTTAGGTAGCGATAAAGATGAAGAGACACTTTATCCTTCTTTCTGTGATGACGGTTATAAAGCGGTCAGTGTGATCATTCAAAACTACATTAGAAACAAAGCTGGGAACAAGTTTAGATAGTTGTGACGTTCAGCATATACATTACAGTGCATTAAGGTGATACTAGTTGTTTTATAAAAGAGTGCCTTGGAGAAATATTTATAGACCTTGAACCTTTTTTACATTTTGTCCTGTTAAAACTCAAACCTCCAGGGGTTTTAAAGATTGTTTCGGTAATTGACCAACAAAGTAGCATGGTAATGTGAAGTGGGAAAAAATGATGACACATGGTTTTCAAAAGTTTAATTTTACCGATAAAAATCTGAAAAGTGTGGCATGCATTTATAAAGACAGTTCAGGAAGAAAGGCTTTATCAGCCTAAAAAGAAGATATGTTTAATTCTTTTATTATTATTTTATTATTATTCGGATGGCTTCAGGTCAGCTGAGGTTATCTCATGGCCCTGTTAAAAACTAACTGTTTTTCTAAATCCTTCATTAAATAACTCTGCAAATTCTCCATATAGTATTAGTTACTTTTATTGTTAGATTCTATTCAAAAATGTGCATTTGGTACACTATAATGCTGCAGGCTTTGCTTTAAGTGTTGCTGACATATTTTAATTGCTATATGTCTATAGTGATTGTTTTCCGTCTAAAGATGTATATAGACTGAGTAGCTGTAAAACAAATAGCCCTTCAAGAGATTAATAATTTTCTCCTGAATCCTGAATCTGGATTTAACCCCTTTACTCTGATCCCCTTAAATAAAACCCAGTGCAACAAACCGCCTTCAGATACTCGTACTCGTACTCATACTCGTCGTCTTCCGCTTTATCCGGGACCGGGTTGCGGGGGCAGCAGACTCAGCAGAGACGCCCAGACGTCCCTCTCCCCAGACACCTCTTCCAGCTCCTCCGGGGGGAGCCCAAGGTGTTCCCAGGCAAGCCGAGAGACATAGTCCCTCCAGCGTGTCCTGGGCCGTCCCCTGGGCCTCCTCCCCGTGGGACGTGCCTGGAACACCTCCCGAGGAAGGCGTCCAGGAGGCATCCGGCCTAGATGCCCGAGCCACCTCAACTGTCTCCTCTCGATGTGGAGAAGCAGCGGCTCTACTCCGAGCCCCTCCCGGATGGCCGAGCTCCTCACCCTATCTCTAAGGGAGTGCCCGGCCACCCTACGGAGGAAGCTCATTTCAGCCGCTTGTATCCGGGATCTCGTTCTTTCGGTCATGACCCAAAGTTCATGGCCAAAAGTGAGGGTAGGAACGTAGACCGACCGGTAAATTGAGAGCTTCGCTTTTCGGCACAGCTCTCTCTTCACCACAACGGACCGGCACAGCGCCCCCATTACTGTGGCAGCCCCACCGATCCGTTTGTCGATCTCCCGCTCCATTCTTCCCTCACTCGTGAACAAGACCCCGAGATACTTAAACTCCTCCACTTGAGGCAGGAACTCCCCTCCAACCTGAAGAGGACAAGCCACCATTTTCCGGTCGAGAACCATGGCCTCGGACTTGGAGGAGCCGATCTTCATCCCAGCCACTTCATCCTCGGCTGCAAACCGCCCCAGTGCATGCTGTAGGTCTTGGCTAGATGGGGCCAGCAGGACCACGTCATCTGCAAAAAGAAGAGACGAAATCCTCTGGTCCCCAAACCAGAACCCCTCCGGCCCTTGGCTGCGCCTAGAAATCCTGTCCATAAAAGTTATGAACAGGACCGGTGACAAAGGGCAGCCCTGCCGGAGTCCAACATGCACTGGGAAGTCCGACTTAGTGCCGGCAATGCGAACCAAACTCCTGCTCCGCTTGTACAGAGACCGGATGGCCCCTAGTAAAGAGCCACCGATTCCATACTCCTGGAGCACCCCCCACAGGGCATCACGAGGGACACAGTCGAATGCTTTCTCCAGGTCCACAAAACACATGTGGACCGGTTGGGCAAACTCCCATGAACCCTCGAGTACCCTGTAGAGGGTATAGAGCTGGTCCAGTGTCCCACGGCCGGGACGAAAACCACACTGCTCCTCCTGAAGCCGGGGTTCGACTATCGACCGGACTCTCCTCTCCAATACCCTGGCCTTACCAGGGAGGCTGAGGAGTGTGATCCCCCTGTACTTGGAACACACCCTCCGGTCACTCTTCTTATGAAGGGGGACCACCACCCCAGTCTGCCAATCCAAAGGCACTGTCCCAGTCCGCCATGCAATGTTGAAGAGGCGTGTCAACCATGACAGCCCCACAACATCCAAAAACTTGAGGTACTCAGGGCGGATCTCATCCAACCCCAAAGCCTTGCCACCGCGGAGCTTTTTAACCACCTCGGTGACTTCAGCCTGGGTGATGAAAGAGTCCAACCCCTAGTCCCCAGCCTCTGTTTCCACCAGGGAATGCGTGATGGCAGGATTGAGGAGAACCTCGAAGTACTCCTTCCACCAGCCGATAATGTCCCCAGTGGAGGTCAGCAGCTCCCCAACCCCACTGTAAACAGTGTTGGCGAAGCACTGTTTCCCCCTCCTGAGGTGCCGGACGGTTTGCCAGAATCGCTTCGGGGCCAACCGGTAGTCCTTCTCCATGTCCTCACCGAACTCCTCCCAGGTCCAAGTTTTTGCCTCTGCCACCGCCAGCTTGGCCCCATGGTACCCGTCAGCCGCCTCAGGAGTCCCACAAGCCAACCACAGCCGATAGGACTCCTTCTTCAGCTTGACAGCGTCCCTTACTGCCGGTGTCCACCACCGGGTTCGGGGATTGCCGCCGCGACAGGCACCGCAGACCTTACAGCCGCAGCTACGGGCAACAGCATCGACAATAGATGTGGAGAAAATAGTCCACTCGGACTCTATGTCTCCAACATCCCTCGGAATCTGGTCAAAGCTCTCCCGGAGGTGAGAGTTGAATACATCCCTGGCCGAGGGCTCTGCCAGACGTTCCCAGCAGACCCTCACTATGCGCTTGGGCCTTCCAAGTCTGTCCGGCTTTCTCCACCTCCAGTGGATCCAACTCACCACCAGGTGGTGATCAGTGGACAGCTCAGCCCCTCTCTTCACCTGAGTGTCCAAAACATGCGGCCGAAGGTCTGATGATACGACAACAAAGTCGATCATTGACCTCCTGCCTAGGGTATCCTGGTGCCAAGTGCACTGATGGACACCCTTATGTTTGAACATGGTGTTCACTATGGACAATCCGTGACTAGCAGAGAAGTCCAATAACAAAACACCGCTTGGATTCAGATCGGGGAGGCCATTCCTCCCAATCACGCCTCTCCAGGTGTCACTGTCATTTCCCACGTGGGCGTTGAAGTCCCCCAGCAGAATAATGGAGTCCCCAGGAGGGGCACTATCCAGCACCCCCGACAGGGACGCCAAGAAGGCCGGGTACTCCGCACTACCACTCGGCCCGTAGGCCGAAATGATAGTCAGAGACCTCTCCCCAATCCGAAGGCACAGGGATGCGACCCTCTCATCCACTGGGGTAAACCCCAACACGAGACGGCTGAGCTGGGCGGCAACAAGCAAACCAACACCAGCCCGCCGCCTCTCCCCGCGGGCCACTCCAGAGTAGAAGAGAGTCCAGCCCCTCTCAAGGAGATGGGTTCCAGAGCCCACGCTGTGCGTGGAGGCGAGCCCGACTATTTCTGGTCGATATCTCTCGACCTCCCGCAACAGCTCAGGCTCCTTCCCCCCCAGCGAGGTGACATTCCACGTCCCTAGAACCAGCCTAAGCATCCGGGGATTGGGCCGCCGAGGTCTCCACCTTCGTCCGCCGCCCAATCCTCTTGGCACCGGTCCTCCCTTCAGATGTCACCTAGTTAAAAAAATAGCCCACATGTGTGTAATAAACTGTCTGTATAAACACTGTGAAGGCCTCAGAGATTTGTAAGAGAACGTTAGTGAACAAACAGCAACTTAAAAACCTGGGAATACACCAGACAGATCAGGAAGAGGTTGTGAAGAAGTTTAAAGTACAGTTAGGTTATAAAATTATATCCCAAGCTTTGAACATCTCATGGCTTTTCCCATCATCTAAAAGTGGATAGACGGCACTGAGAAAGATCTTCTACATAAACAGATGTGTGAGCACTAATCTGGAGGAGCTGCAAAGATGTACAACTCAGGTAGGAGAATGTGTTGACAGAACCACTATATGACTCATCATTGAAGAGTTTTAAGATGAGAGCTATTGTTGAAAAGAAAACCAAAAAGATGTAGTTTGCTCCAATCAATAGGGGACACAGAAAACCTATGGAAGAAGCTGCTCTGGTGACATGAGACCAAAATCCATTTTTTTGGCCTGCATGCGGTTCTTTATTTAACCAGATCACAACACCACTTCCAGAAAATATTCAGTTGCATCTCACTGCTCTGAGAAGTCAGTTACTGAAGGGTTAACAGTTTCACAGTGTAATTGTTTATGGGTTAAGTGTGGTGTGAGAAGAGGTAATAATCTTTTTTTACAGTTGACTAAGATTAAGGCTTTGGCTTGTAGCCAGCTTTGCCCTGGGTTGGCTGTTAAAAGAAGCTAATTAAACCTACATGAAAGCTCCTCCTCTGGAGAAAGAGATTAAACAGCCTAAAGTGTATTACTGCTTCAACTTCAGCATAAGGACAATTAGCATAGACGGTGTGATGCATGTAAAAAGGGAATCCTGTAAAGATTATTCTAAAGAAATTACTTATAAATAGCTTTTAATGTGTGTTTTGATTTATAGTCCATTCGCTTCTGTATGACATAATAAGAATAAGATTTTTTTCAAAATATGCAAAGATATGCTTAGTGTTTTTATTAATTTCTAATGTTTAAATAAATGAGAAAAATTGTTGGTTTTTGAGAGGGCAGTGTTAACGAGATGCTCCATTTTCCCATGCTGCAGAAGCTTCCTCTTTGTCATGCTGGAATGCCTAATAACCGAGCTTCTGTTGCAAAAAGGCAGCCAGCTGCACGTTCATCCAAACCTCTTGCCTGGTTGTTTTATGGAACAGCCCTGTGCACCACTGTCCACCCCTGCCACAAGATGACATTTGGTACAACCCACTGGAGCTTCTCTATCTGGTTTGCCACTGACTCAGTAGTACCACAGTAGCCAGCCTAACAGCATCTTGATCACATGCACACACACAGAAACACACATTCAAGAAAACAGATACACACACACATACCAAGAGTGAGAACATAAGAAGAGTTTCAAGAGAGAAGCAAATAAATCCTTTGGCTTGTTCTTCTGCTCTCAGTTTTTCATTGCTTTGCATCTCTGATATGACCCTGTTCAGTCCAAGATGTGAGTATGAAGAGCAAACCCTTTTATCTGTGTGCATGCATGTGTTAGTGAATGTTTGCCTGCTACTGTGTGTTTTTGAAAAGCATTATTTTCCCTACATCTCCCACTGCCAAGTAAGGCGTTCGGCTTGTAATATTTTAATTTCTGTATTTCTTAATAAAATATTTTATTATTAATATTCATGCTTTTTTAAATTCTTGTGGCAGTCTCAGTACATGCAAAGAAAGATAAATTTTTGAGAAATCTGCTGATAAAATATAAAGCTCTCAATTACATTCGCAAAAGATGTAGTATTGTTTTAGGTTTCTTTACAGCAAAGGTGAGAAATAGTTCAAGTCTAACTATTTCTAACACGGCCAAGGTCAGAACCTGGTCTCAGACCGTGAAGATTTGTGAGACCAAAACCTCTGTCAACTTAATTTTGTCATGCTCCCACTTACTGGTGAAGGATCAAACATGCATTTTTATCTTTTGTTCTTCAGCTGTAAAGTGAATGTCACCTTTAAGATCAGTCCTTAATAAGATTACTTTCCCAGGCATGCAGGAGCAGCAGCTCTGCATCTACTCTACTTTGAAGCGGGTGCAGACACCTCAGACGCTGTTTCTTTTTTTGAGGGGGTTGAAGAAAACTCAGTGCAGTCTGACAGACTTTACAGCGCAAATGAGACTTATATTGGATTGTGTCTATGTTATTCTACGAGATGAGCTTTAGTGGCATAATTCAACACTGAACACCTCTGAGTATCCTGCACAATAATGGAAGTTTTTGCTTCCAATCTGAACACTTCTCCCTTAACAAACACAAAAACCTTCATTAACCTTTTTCTTGCTCTCCTTTTATGTCAGATAAATATAATGTGTTAAATTACTGGCTATAGCTGCACTGCAAAGCCATGAGTATTGAAACTTATTTCTTCATGGCTGGCTCCTTCCAAGCTTGATCAGGTCAGTAGCAATGCAAGGAGATATGGAGTAAATCAAGTAAGCAAGAAGCATCAATGCAATTAAACCATGTTTAAATGTAGACTACTAGACTGCAGAATAATATATCAACTTTCAGCAGTTGCAGACATTAAACAAACTGTACTTTTGCACACTGCATTATTGAAAGAAAGAAAAGTGACAACACATTATGTTGATAAACAGATTAAATTAACAGGATGGAATACATGCAAAAATAAGGACTGTGTTCTGCACAATCAAATAAGCAAAAAAGTCAGAAAATAGTTAATGCTACTCTGTTTGTGCAGCGAGCAAGTTAATTACATGTTGTTTTCTATTGCAATAAAATGATCTAAATGTTGCTTTCTTCAGGAGCGCTAATTGGAATCAGACCAAAAGAAGTCCAAAAAAAATCACACGAAAACCACTAAAACAAACGGTGATTAGCTTAGAGGGATGCATGGTGGTTCTGATGGTTAGTCCTGTTGTCTCAGTTGCAAACTCTAGGAGTTTGGATGTCCTCCATGTGAATGCTGTGGTCCTGTTGGTATAAGGTTTATTTCTGCTTTCCAGAGCCAACCATGTTAGGCTAACTGGCAGCTCCAAATCATCCTCAGGTGTTTGTGTGTTTGCCTAGTTGTTTGTCTTGTGTTCCTTGGCCCAGTTATAGACTGGCAACCTGTCCACGGGGGTACACCGCCTCTGTTCCAGATCCTGTTGGCGTTGTTTTTATCCTTGCGGAAACCCAAGCAGAATTTAGCAGGTCAAGAAAACAGGCAGACAGAAAATTAAAATGCTATTAATGGGCAATAAATGAAACAGCTTGATTGTTAATTAACCAAGTAAACTAATTTCCTTAAAGGTGAGTTCTTGAGGAGAAGTATTGAACAGATTCATAAAGATCAACAGAAGTGCTGTTTTTTAAGATGGGTTATTTCCAATAATCTGAGCAGCTGTCATCATCTCAAATGTGAAATGTCCTCTGAAATGACATCAAAGTTGAACAAAATTAAATAGATAAATAATTAAAGATGGGTTTTAGCCACTGTATAAAAAATTGAAGAAACGGGGAAGAGAGAGAGAAGCAATTTTAGCAGGCTCTTTATCTGAGCAGAATCATATTCCTCTACGTGAAGACACAGAACAAAGAAACTCAAATTTCTCCTTGTTGTTCCACTTAACTGTAACCAGACCGCTCACCATTTCAGTGAAAATGTGGTGAAAGAATAGGTTTTCTCAGTGTGGTGGAGAATTTAAGGACAATTTCCCAGGGTTGCTGCCTGGTTACTGTTTTATGGAGAAAGCCTGCAGAGATTATGAATAAGAAAAGGTTTATTTTATTGTTGCTGTGTGATTTTGTTTCCAGTAAGATTAAGTCAGCTTTGACTTTGTGCCTGAATGGGGGATCAGTCTGGCTCCTTGTCTGCTATAAAGCAAAGCGACAGACTGTAAACTGTTGCAGAGGATTTATAACTCATTATGGCTGATTGCATTTGACCTCTTTGTGTCATTTAATCCAGTTTTGTCAACTAAACCTAAACATTAGATTATAGTAATGTCTGAAGTATGTATTTTAATATCTGTTTTTTAAATGTTATCCCTAAAGTTTTGCTCCAAATTAGTTAATTAGTGGAAACTTGACCTAAGCCCATAGTCATCAGTGCCTTCAAACATTGTGTGTCTCTTGAAGTTTTATTCTGTGATAGACCTACACAAAGTAGTCCATAATTGTAAAGTGGAAGGAACATGAAAAGAATGACAGGATTCTTTTTCAAGACTTTGACTAGGCCATTCTAAAACATAATTCTGTTTTGATCTAAACTACTCCAGTGTAGCTACGGTTGCAGGTTGAGGGTTGTTGTCTTACTGGAAGGTGAATTACCACCCCATGGGTAAAGTCTTTTGCAACCTATAACACCTTTTCTTCCTGTATTGCTCTGCATCTAGTTCCTTCCAGCTTCTTGAAGAAAAGCATCCCCCAGCATGATAGTGCCACCTCCATGTTTCAGTGTGGGGAAAATATTTATACTACACATTGCAATTGCTGCTAGTCCAAAAAGTTAAATTTCTTTCTCATCAGACCAGAGCATCTTCTTCCACTTGTTTGCTTTGTCCTCTACATGACTCATGGCAAAGTTTAAACAGGAAATTTATGGCTTTCTCTTAAGAATGACTTTCTTTTTAAAACTATTAGGGTACGGCACAACTAACTGTCCTACTATCATCAGATTACCCAATTTAAATTGTAAATCTTTGCACCAGACCCATCAAAGTCAACATGGGTAATTCAGCTGCTTTGTTCGGTGTATGCTCTCCTTGCTTGGCTTGTCAGTTTCGTTGGGTATCCATGTCTTGGTGGGTTTGCAGTTGTGCCATAGTATTTCCATGTGTTTTAGACAACGAATGATCTTTAAAACAGCTGGACTCCATGAGAGTTGGACTTCTGAAGGCAACGTGTTGATCTCAACTTTCGACCTTTATTTGACAACCATTCCACTTCACAAGTATTCTCTACTTTGTGTTGGCTTATCATATAAAATACCGATCAAATATGCTGAAGTCTGTGGTTTTAGAGACACAGTGTAAAAATGTTTGAGGGGTATGAACACTTTTGATAGGGACTGTGAATTATTATCAGCATAATCAAAAGGAAAACATTCTTTTGGAACGATAAACCAAACCAACAAAACAAACCTTAGGATTTTCAGTTTTTAAGGAATGTTAAGTGCTAAGGTTGTGCCATTTTAATAAGAAGATCAACTTTATTGATCCTACAAGAAAATACATAAAATATGCTATCAATACTATCAATGCATTTCATGATTTATTTGTATTCTCTGTTACCCTCAGAATTACAGGACCAAAAACCTGCCAATTTTTTTCTCCTTTCTGTTTTCTTCACTTTGTCGATGTGAACTTGACATGTTTTCTGTAAAAACAACCATTAATCTCAGCTATTGTCCCTTTCATTTTGAGAATAGTGAGTTATTTAAAAATACTAAGTTCATTAATAAAAATGAGGCAACACGCATGATATCTGTTGGCAGTTTCATATATCTTGTTCTGTCTCTTCACTTGAGTTACAATAAAAGAGGCAAACACCATTTAACTTCTTTTTGCCTATGCCAAAGCAACTTGTGTGTGTGTGTGTGTGTGTGTGTGTAGCTTATATGTGAAGTCTGCTCCGGTGATGCTAATTATGGCATGTAGGAATCTGTTTACGAATAAGCACACTGATTACCTCCTGAGGTTTTGCTCCCGTTGAGAGAGACAACTGTGCTCAGCATCATCCTGGTATCTTGTCCTGTTTAATGGCTCCATCATGCAGTCAATCACACTGTCTTTGCATTGCTCAGTAAATGCATCATAAAACATCAGAAAGTTTTGTTTTCGAAGCCTGATTTGTGCACGACTGTGTTGTTCCTGTGCATGTTGAAACAGGTAGAGTTAAAATATGGATGTCTATGTTTGTTTGCCCACAATAATACAAAACCGCATGCATAAGATGGCTCGGGGACTTTGAATTTTTGCACTCCTTTGAATTTTGAGACATTTAAAACATATAGGTTTTATATGAATTCTTTCAGCTGTATTTTCCACAAACTAGTAACATGTAGATGAGTGCATGGTCCTAGATAAGTGATAGTTTAGCTGTGTGGTGGGGCCAAGCTGCCCACCAGCAGAGAAACCGCCGGCTGCAGAGAAGCTCTCCAACAGGGCACTGTTGGGCCACAAGCTGTCAGAAAATATCTCTCTCTGCTGTGGGAAGCAAATGCACGTACACATATCTAATTTTCCTTTCATTCAGACCCATACTTAATTAATTGTAGCTCCCAGCCATTTGACAGTCACACTGTGTGAGTGTATGTGCAGCTGGCCCAGTCACACTCCATTCACCACCCATCTGTCCATGTCAAGCCGGACTCCTTCTCATTTTTTTCCTCCCCTTCTCTTTCTGCCTTTTTATGCCTCTCTTTGGGCAAATCAACACCCCACAACCATGGTGCAAACACTGAACTGTTGGCATAGACTGTAATCAAGGTGATTTATGATTAATTGCCTGGTGAGAACATGTGTAAGGATATGTATGCAGAACGGATGGTGGAAACAGAGCCAGAAGGTGGCTGATGTTTGAAGTCACCTTGCAAACTATAGACAAAAATGAAGCAGCGTAATTGTTGTTTAAGCTTAGGTCAATTTGAGACTCTCGCTGTACGGCAGCCTGCAAGACACACCAGCATCATATTAATAACATAAAAAGTTTGAACAAAAATGTAAAACAATAATAATATAGATAATATGTTTTAGCACATTGGTTATTACATATGTATGGTTTATTGCATTCCCCCGTCTGTCCATTTTAGCCATTCTGACAACTAGTGGTTAAATATGTGATTTCACAGGAAAAAAAGGTAGCTGTAACACAGAGGGCCAGATTTAAAAAGAGCTATTCACAAGAAGCACCAAAAAATTTTGTTTGAATGGTTGTCAGTGGTGCCCCAATTGGGCCAAGAGTCTTATGTGTGCAGGGGGTGTGTAACGTTTAAACTTTAAAGGTGTGATGAAGGTCAGCAATGGGTGGAGGGAGAGCCAGCACCGTTACACCATGCTCCATACAGCCTGAGTATACTCTGGTTACACTAGCACTTTCTCTGGCATCTCTAAGAGTACTTTAAGTCATAGCAACAACGTTTAGCAGTTTTCAAACTTTTTTAAGTTTCTGTACACCTTGATACCTGCAACCAGTCAATTCCAAATTGAGATCACAGGTAAAGTGAAACAAATCCTTTTCTGTGCAGATAAAACCATCTTGGATCAGAATTAAAGCTGGTTAGTTAATTTGAGCATTCCCTTCTGTTGTTTGCTTTGTCCACTTTGTTTATTAGCTTTGTTGCTCTTGACTCCATCAGCACAAAGTTAATTGGTTGCTCTTTCATGCAGACATGAGCATGAGTGGAGAGTTGAAGTCGAGCCGCTCCAGGGCAGCTAGTAAGAGGGCCAGCAACACCACTTATGGGTGAGTATGAACCCTACCATCCACATGCACACACAGATCCAGACATTCTAATTTCCTCACACTCTCAGAGATAATCATGTGTTCTCTTATTTGCTGCAGCCAGTTGTCTGAAACTCTGCCGCATCTTAGCTTTCCAATCGTTTTCATTATTAGCTTCATGCCTGCTGTGTGTTTAAGCGGCTTTTGATTTCAGGTGCGACCTCCATCAGTCAATGTTTTAATTTATCTGTTGATATAGTATGAGATTGTGATTACTGTTTATTGCTGGCAGGTCAATGCAACACCATGGAGCTACATGGGCTTTGTGATTAGAAGGAAAATGGAGGGTGTTGCAGAGAGATGACTTTGTGTTGGCTCATTGAGTTTGTTTGTACCTTTTAACGGGAAGAGACCAGAAAGATATTACTGGTTTCGGTGTCTGCAGCATCAGTCTATAGCTGGATTAGATTCTCAATTTTTGACTTAGACTCAACTACTGGCCTCATTTGTGTAGTTTGTCCGGCATGTTCGAGAAGTCTATAAGTATAGTATAAGGCTCCTAAGTAAGCCACACTGACTCGGATATTATAAAGTAAACCGTTCTGCACTCAACTATTATCCACATGCAAACATCGATTTCCAAATGTTTAAAGCGCTTTGTAACATGAGATTTTGAAAGACCAATTTTTTTGTGTACCTGTTGCTTTTTGCACAAGAAACTTAAAGATAAACAGAGCCATTTGAATTTTTTGTTTTTTGTTTGTTTTTGTTGTGTTCTCTGTCTGGCAAGATTTACCCTGACCCTGAAGTCACTAAACTTTGACTGTGAGCAAAAAAAAGGTTAATTAGTTATAGAAAATGGTAAACAATGTCAATGAATGAAGAAGCTACAGCTGTTAGGGGAGAAACACCAGTAATGGTTTAAATGTTTAGCCACTGTCACACTGTTTCCTACCTTGACATGTATGCTTGTGTTTTGAAAAATGTGGTAGATGTCACACATGGGTGTAAACGTGGGAAAATTAAGTATTTCAATTCTGGGAAAAATAGCTAAAGCACAGTGAGACTAGATGGAGGGATTCTGTGAAGAGCAATTTTCAAGTCTTGCCAAGTCTTCTGCAGCCTCTAACAATGTTTCTAGCAGTCTTTAGTTTCATCCATCTTCCCATAAACTCTGATCAGCTTCCCTGACCCTGCTAAAGAAAAGCATCCCCACAGAATGACACTTGTTCAGGGTGGCATGTGATGTTAGTTTTCTACCACCCACAGCATTTTGAAGAAGGGTCAAAAAGTCCAATGTTGCTCTCAAATGACAAGAACACCTGGCATTACAAGTAAAGCACAAGTAACTCCTGATTGATCAATGTCAACCAATTCTTTCACCTGAGCTGTATATCTCTGCAGCTCCTCCAGAGTTACCAAAGGCTACTTGGCTGATTTTAGTAAACTGTTTTACAAATCTGAGGCAACCACTACAAAAGTCTGAACAACATTCTGCTTTTAGCTGGATCTAGGAACATCCAAGAGGAAGCAACGGCCTGATCAGAGTCTTGTTACTGGTGTGTTGATGGTCTTAGTCTCTACCAAATTTAGATCAGGTCAGACTGTTTTTTTTAAAATACTTTTAAAACATATAAAAACAGTAAAATTGTTATGGAAATGGACAGGAAGTTGGGTGTAGTGGTGGCCAGGGGTAAAGCATGCGACCTGTGTATGGAGGCCTTGGTTCTTGACACAAGTTCTTGCTGGTTTGAATCCCAGCCTGTCAATGTTTACTGCATCTCCTCATCCTCTCTCCACCCTGTTTCCTGTCACTCAGACCAGTTACAGGCTAGTTCTTCCACCGGGTTTATCTACCTGACATATCACTGATGCTGGAAGTATTATTGCTGTGTTACAATTCTGTATTCTTTCCTCACCTTGCCACTGTTCGGGTCCAGAATGTCTAATCCAGCTCTTTCTCTCTCCTCTATGTCTGACCTTAACCTGAAAGATTATTCGCTCTGCCCCCATGTTGTTTTTTAGCAGCGTGCATCAGTGCATTAATGAGGTTAGTCATACGGAACAACACGCATGCATGCTCGCAAAGAAAAACACCTGGGTTTTCAGCATTGATATGGCTTCATATCGCCCATGTGAAAAAGAGCTTGTCAAGTCCAATAAGAAATGGAAAGTAAATGGTCTACAACAGCACCAGCAGGTCTGTGAAGCTCTTCACATTCACACTTTCACACTTTGAGTGTGATGTTAACATTTAACATAGTAAAGCTTACACAGAGATGTTATAGTTGTTAAATTAAACTGAGTATCATTTTCTTGCTATGCCTTTTAATTAGTGCAATGTGAAATTATCCAGAGGAAAACCTGAATGAATAAAGCAAACTGTTTTCACCGCTGCATCCTTATCACGTGATACATTTAATGAATATGTGCTCTATACCTCCGCTCTTCAAAATGTTGTTTCTTTTTTTTTTCGACTATGTCCTCTTTGTGTGTGTGTGTGTGTGTGTGTGTACGTGTGTGTGTGTGTGTGTGTGTGTGTGTGTGTGTGTGTGTGTGTGTGTGTGTTTGTGTGTGTGCCACAGTACCTCCCTTTCTTCTAATATTGCATTTTTGGTATCAGCACCATATTATAACATCTTTGCAAACACCATGAAATGTTCGGGTAGATTTTTCTTGTTTCTTATATTTTTATGGAATTTGATTTATAGATATAAGGACGATGCATGTTTTTGAAACAGTCTGAAGATACTTTCACAAATATGTTGTTTAAGGAAATCAGATTTTACTGATCCAATATGAAACAATGGTTTCTGAATAACAATGTACATTTTTTATTGGAATATGTGGAGCTGATGCAAATCATTGAATCCTGCTTGTCTTTATTCCTTTATAGTTTTTGCAAAGGTTTATGGCTGTCTCTTTTCTGTTTGGCTAACACACACACACACAAAATTGCAAAATCCAATATCCTGGCATATTCCCTCTAGTCACATGTGGATGGAAAATAGCATAAATATGATTCAATGTTTTCACTTTATTGTGTAATAGAAGACAGCACCCACCCCCAAACTCCAAATACTTTTTAAATTCCAAATAAATGGGACAAGTAAATTGTAGCTTATTCCAATTTCCTGTACATGATCATTTCCCAGAGCCAGAAATTACTACACAAATGTAAATCATGTGGAGACAGCTACCAAAGATTTCTCTGTCCAGACTCCAACCCTCCTGCGCTGTGGGGCTGGCAGCAGAGAGCTCTGTCTGCTCCCACCTCTCTCCATCCTCACAGTCGGCCAACAAGCACTTCTGCCTGTGGCCCAGATAATTCAGGAAAGACAAAAACTCAAACTCCTGCATGAGACTCCAAAGCTGCATAATCTGCTTATCCAACTCCATGCAGGTTTACATTTCAGAACTGATTTCATTGCTGGAAAGTTTGATTAGTCTTTGTATGATTAATTTTTTTTTTAATCAGTTGGAAAATCCAGTAAAGTCTTTTCATATTGTGTTCTGATGAAATTATTTCACGTTTAATGGTAGCAAGCCTGCTTTCTCTTGCCCCCATCTCTTTCCCCCTCACAAACCTCCCCTCAGGCTGTTTCCTGTAGAGCGACCATGACGACACATGGATCTTATCATTTATTATTAGTTTCTGACAGACACAGGTGTCCTTTAACACAGTGAGCCCCAGCTGTGGGTGGAGAGAGTGGCGAGCTTTTCCCCACCCAGAAACAGATGCTGCGGCCTGTGTATGCTTCAGTGAACAACTATAGAAGCTTGCTGTTCCGTGTGCCCTTTATAGAGAGACTCAGGTGCCACACAAAGGTTCTGAAAGGATGCTTTTGCTAATAGATAACCCATGAACTGGGATTGGGGGACATGTTTTTTACTTTCATTGGTTGTTTTGTTTTTACTTACAATGAAGATGGTAAAAGAAAATCCAAGTCTGGCTTAGTTTAACACTGCAGGCCTGGGTTATGGGTTTGACCTGACGTACTGTGTAACCCAAAACATGAATTTGAGTGAATAATATCTGACGTTAAGGTTAGCACCAATACCACAATCTGAATAAGTAAACAACAAATATTTGAATTAAAATGAATGATCCATGCATCCATTTTCTACTCCGGCCTAATCCTTATAGGGTCAATGAGGTGGCACATCTCCAGCAGTCCTTGAGCAAGGATATTCAGCTTCTCTGAATAAACCCAACATTAGGGCTAAAGAAACTCAGTCGAACCTCATTGCTGATCCAGATGTTTGGTCAAGTTATTATAGCGCTGATTTTATTATCTGCTTCATTTGTCCTCTCAGTGTAGAGGGGAAGGTAGGGAGCATAAAGGGAGGATGGGGATTGGCCACCAAGCACAGAGTGAATGGAACATCTGCTCTCTGGTAGTTTGGTTTGTTTATTTCCACTTCAGTCTTAATTCGATATCAGTAATTGTCAGAAGAGCAAGAAGTAGGACAGGATCAATGCTGCAGGGTGATGTTTGGTGTTTTTTGTACATCTAAGGAGGGTGGCCAGAATAACAGAGGTTTAATTAAATGTTGTGTATTTGTTGTTTATTAATCACAGGGAGACATTTAGGTAAAAGGCTAATCTAATGACATTTGTTTCATCCTGAAGCAATAAATCTGAGTCAAATAACATATAACTTAAACAACATATAAGATGAATAAAGCTTCCATCCAATGCTGTTTACATTGTTTCCATTAAAGCTTCAACTTGTCCTACTGAAGCCATGTTTCTCAAGTTTCTCAATCTTGGTAATATCCTCAAAAGTAATAAAAAATGTGGCTAAAACTCTAAAAGAAAAACATTGTAATACAGAAAGAGATAATGGAACTGATCATACCGATTTGTTCTTATTTTATCTCTTTCTCCATCTCATTTGTTGCTGTGGAACACTTGGCACTTTCTGACAGATTGTATATGTGTATCCAGCCTGTGGCGCCGTTGGCTGACATCTGTAAACGCACCACATGCTGCAGGAAAGCAAAAGGCAAAGCTAAAGTTAATTGTTTTTTGCAGTCAAACTCTCTCTGCTCAATCTATGTATTTATGTTAATTGACTCCTGTTAATCAAAACTAAATCCTGTATAGTTTCATGTCAGTTCAGATGTTTATTTAATAACATCGTATTGCTACATTAACACTTTCTTGAAAGAGAAAAATCTAGATATTTTCACAGAGATCTAGATTTAGAAATTGTACATAGTGTAAATAATTCAGTAGTAGTTGACTGAGTTTGTAAAGCGGTAGGAATAGATCAGTTTGCAATTTTATTTACTGCTGATTGAAGATGGAAGAAGGACATATAATATGCGAAGATGTGACTTGATAATATTGTGAAAGTATTTTATCCTGTTTAAAATAAACTTGAACGTAAAGGCAGGAATGATATCTGTCAATTAATCCATTTATTGTTATTATTGATTGTTGTTTTATTGTTATTGTTATGAAGTAGCAAGTTGTTTTTCTTAATTTATGAACAGGCAGTTCAAGTAGATGTTTTTTTTCTATTATTTGCACACTGAGATCCACACAGTCACTTTGAGGTCTTATCTAAGATCTTCCTATTTCATTTCACTGAGAGTAGTGTTTATGTTTTCTTATGCTTGCACAGTGTTTAAAGGAAAAAAATCTAGTTTAAAGAGTTATTTGTCTGAGAGATGGTTATAATAGTGCTTTAAGCGTGAGTAGAAATCTCTCTTGGCTGCCAATGTTTCCAGTCAAATATCACACAAACAGGCCAACGTAGCAGCTAGGTCTTAACTTAAGATTTGAACAGCATATTACAGTACTATAAGCTAATGCTAAGTGCAGTTTCACCTAAAATACAAATGATTCTAAAATCTTACCACAATGAAATTATGACTAAACACTGTGACTACAAGTAACTGACCTTAACCTGCCTTCTTAATCTGCCTTTATTACTACAGAACTACTTGTAGTTCTGTAGTAATAAAACTTATCACATTGTTGGTAAAAATGTTTTTAATACTTTGTCACAAATTTGCAAAGGTGTTTGCCGGTGGTAAATGTGTCCAAACCTGAGTATTTGTGCTTTTCTAATCTTTTAACATACAGCTTTACCAGACAAATCAACTGTCTCTGTGATGCAGTTTAGCCACATTTAAATGCATTATGAATATGTATAGGGGAAAACCTGAGCATAGTTATGTAAATTACAGCCAAAAAAAATGGCTTGGTATTTTCAAAGACCAGAGTTGTTTGCCTTACTAAGATTACACATAGAAAGTTCCATCTGCTGAAAGCCTGTGGTAGTTTTAGTGCAGGAGAAGAAAAACGAAAAGCTGCTACCTCACGGCTGGAAGGTAATTGATCTGTTTTAATTCTGTCCAGCACCCACACAACTTATGAATGGGTTTTCTTGCGGTACTCCAGCTAACGTGCAAATTAAAATACAAGGGCAGTTCTAATTTGGCCTTAGGTTTTAGGTTTTGAGCCTGTATTTGTTTGTGTTGCCCTGTGATGGACAGGGCAGTCTGTCGCCTAAGGTTAATAAACAGAACTCAAATTAATTCTGCAATGATCCATTTGTACTGCACAACTTAAGTCAGGCTGTCACCTTGTGATAAAAATTGAAGCTTCATTGTGACATTAACAGGATGTCATGACATACTAGTTTTTTTCTGATATAATAACATGATATATAAAAATACAAAGTTTAAATTACTTTTATACAGACTATGTGTTAATATTTTACAAATATTTTCAACTTAAATCAGTGCTTTTTGATCTTTCCACTGTCTTTTAAAATTGGCTGCAGAACTTATTGATCATTGCCTCATCAGGTCAGGACCTAGAGTTTTTTGTTATTTAAATTAAAGTGTAATTATATTATACTAAACCATTTCCTTTATTTATTTGATCATGTGACAGCACCTGCTGTGTTTGTAACTGAAGAGAGAATGTCAACCTCATGAAAAAGCACATGCAGATTGCTCCCATCAGCTGAAGTGGGTGTCAAGCAGCTGCAAAAACTGAAGAGATTGCATTGCCTCATGATTTCCACCCTTTGTGTATTTCTAATGGTAGCTCAACAAACTATAGGGGGCCTTACCCACTTTTAGCAGGAAAAATATTGTAGGCGCATGATTGTATTGGACGTTAATCTCAGTCCTGCAGCAAACACATAGAAAGCTTCTTGTTTTGGGTTTGAAAAAGTTGATGTTTTGTAGACCACATGTGAGAAATCATCTGTGGCTAATTTAGCGAGAAGTTGATGAAACCTCCAAAAAACGTGAACTATTATGAAAATCAAACATTTTTTCCAGCAACACAAATAATTTAGTTTTCATTTTAGGGCCTATTTTATATTTCAACATCAACCCAGGTTTGGACAAACCCTGCTTTTATCATTATGGGACACAGTAGTGTTTGACAAATTTCATAGCTTTTGTTTCAAGCATGTTTGTGTTCTCCAGATGTTCTGTTTGAAATATCTTGAAGGTATCAGCACCTAGCCTATTTTTATTACCATTGCTTCACTTTATTCATCTTAGAAACACTTGGAGGGCTTTAGCGATGTGCTTTCTCTTATTAGGACATATTTCATTTCCTATGAGCTTCTGGAGAATGAGGAATGAAGTAGTTTAAAAACATATTTGTCAAACATGCATTACCAAATCTTTCCTTTTGGACAATTGATCCACTATGTCAATGGCATATTATATATCTTCCAGTTTTACAAGAGTTCCTTTCATTGTTTGTTTATCTAGTAACTTCTTCTTTTCCTTTTTCTTAAGTACAATCAGACAGATGCTGTCTATGTCTTTCACACTTAACAGTTACAGAAACATTGATTGGCTTTTGGGCAAAAATGAAGGACTTACCCCTTGGTTTTCATGCTACACTTAACACTCAGTGTACTGTTCGTTGTTCGATGCAGGAAGATGACACCACGGCTCTAATTCGTGGTACTCAGGCTTGTTTCGTTAACTCCATATTCTGCTACAATGTTAACTGACCTTCTATATCTGGTATTTTCACTGTTTCTGAAAATCCATAATCAGATAATGCTGGGTTGTCCCTATCTGTACCTTCAATTGTAAACTTGTCTAAGCTGGAAAAGCTAAAGAAAGCACTCTAAAATGTAATAATCAAACAATGCCATGTAGAAATGTGTTAATCTGATAAAATTATGGTAAAAACATACAAATGCAGGACTCATACATAGATTGAACAATGCAAAAGTGGCACAAGACCTCTTCCCTTTTACAGTATGAAGGATTTGATCGATTTGATTAAGATAACTTTTCCAAAGCATCTATCCATCCTGGATAATCACAAATCAATCATGTTTCCAGCATTTTCATCTCTTGAGCTTCTGTTCTCATATAACTGCACGACTAACTGGCAGACTGGGTGAAAGACCATACCTGGCAAGCATGTCAGCATGGTGCCAGTTTTCACTTACTCCATGGCCAAAAACAGCCCAGTAACAATGCACCAAAGCCTACTGTTCCCTTCCCTTTCCACTTTAACATCAATTTTACAGCATAACTGCCATTTTCACTTTGCTGTCCAGCCTCCCTCTCTATCCCCTGACAGCTTTCTCTCTGCATGGATACACAGACAATGTGCTGTTTGCAGTTCATTCCTAAGAGGTGACTGGAGCTGTACTGTAGGTAAAGGTCAGTGCAGTTTGAGGTAGATGTACTGCTGGGGAAAAGGTCAATTCCCGCAGAGGAGGAAGGAAAGTGCATCAGATGGTTTCAGGGCCACTGACAAAGCCTCTGAGATGGTGGGAAACAGGAGAGAGGAGGAGATGGTGGACAGAACATCCTCGCTGCACACAGGATGTTAGGGGGAGATAAATTGAGGAGGACAAAATAGAAAATATGACTTGAGAATATTTTCTAATTGTTTCAGAATGTGTGTACCTTAGTTTACAGTGTCTTACTAAAGTATTTACACCCCCTGAATTTTCCACATTTTGTTACGTTAACGTTATGTGATGGACCAAGACAAAGTAGTGTATAATTGTAAAATGATGCATTGTAAAATGAGGTTTTGCCACTGATTCTCAAGTGGATTTAGATCTGGACTTTGACTGTGCCATTCTACATCATGAATTATGCTTTGATGTGAACCATCCTGCGGTTGTTCTGGCTGTATGCTTATGGGATTGTTGTCCTACTGGAGGGTGAACCTCTGCCACAGTCACTTATTTCTTGGAGCTGAAGTTTACTTCCTGGATTAGCAAGAATTTAGCTCTTGTTATCCTCCCATCAGCTCTAACCAGCTTCCCTGTCTCTGCTTAAGAAAGCATCCCCACAGCATGATGCTGCCACCACCATGATTCCCTGTGGGGATGGTTTGAATAAAATGATGTGTAGTGTTAGTTTTCCACCACACACAGTGTTTAATTTTGATCTCATCCCTGTAGAGCACATGTTTATTCTACCTTATTATGACTTGTGGCAAACTGGGAAATTACTTCTTATATCTTTCTTTCTATATTGGCTTTCTTATTTTTATACTCCATAAGGGCCAGATTTGTGGAGGGCACAAACATATTTGTACTGTTAACAGATTCTCCCACCTGAGCTGTGTGTCTTTTCAGATCCTCCACAGATACCATGGGCCTCTTGGCTACTTACCTGATTAAAGGTCTCATTGCCAGGCCAATCAGTTTATGTGGACTGCCTTTTATTGGTAGGTTTACAGTTATGGGATAATTCTTTCTCTTCCAAATGATGGGTTGAACAATGCTCAATGTGATGTTCGAAGCTTGCAATATTCTGGGTTAATATGACCTATTTATGCTTTAAACTTCTCCCCAACCTGTCTGCTATGTTCATTGGTCCTTGATGCTGTTTGTTCACTAATGTTCTCTAATAAACTTCAGAGGCTTTCACAGAAAAGCAGATATACTGAGACTAATTTGCACACTGGTGGACATTATTTACTATTTACAGTACAGACCAAAAGTTTGGACACACCTTCTCATTCAAAGAGTTTTCTTTATTTTCATGACTATGAATATTGTAGCTTCACACTGAAGGCATCAAAACTATGAATTAACACATGTGGAATTATATACTGAACAAAAAAGTGTGAAACAACTGAAAATATGTCTTATATTCTAGGTTCTTCAAAGTAGCCACCTTTTGCTTTGATTACTGCTCCACACACTCTTGGCATTCTGTTGATGAGCTTCAAGAGGTAGTCACCTGAAATGGTTTTCCAACAGTCTTGAAGGAGTTCCCAGAGATACTTAGCACTTGTTGGCCCTTTTGCCTTCACTCTGCGGTCCAGCTCACCCCAAACCATCTCAATTGGGTTCAGGTCCAGTGACTATGGAGGCCAGGTCATCTGGAGCAGCACCCCATCACTCTCCTTCTTGGTCAAATAGCCCTTACACAGCCTGGATGTGTGTTTGGGGTCATTGTCCTGTTGAAAAATAAATGATGGTCCAACTAAACGCAAACCGGATGGAATAGCATGCCGCTGCAAGATGCTGTGGTAGCCATGCTGGTTCAGTATGCCTTCAATTTTGAATAAATCCCCAACAGTGTCACCAGCAAAGCACCCCCACACTATCACACCTCCTCCTCCATGCTTCACGGTGGGAACCAGGCATGTAGAGTCCATCCGTTCACCTCTTCTGTGCCGCACAAAGACACGGTGGTCGGAACCAAAGATCTCAAACTTGGACCCATCAGACCAAAGCACAGATTTCCACTGGTCTAATGTCCATTCCTTGTGGTCTTTAGCCCAAACAAGTCTCTTCTGCTTGTTGCCTGTCCTCAGCAATGGTTTCCTAGCAGCTATTTTACCATGAAGGCCTGATTCACACAGTCTCCTCTCAACAGTTGTTCTAGAGATGTGTCTGCTGCTAGAACTCTGTGTGGCATTGACCTGTTCTCTAATCTGAGCTGCTGTTAACCTGTGATTTCTGAGGCTGGTGACTCGGATGAACTTATCGTCCGCAGCAGAGGTGACTCCTGGTCTTCCTTTCCTGGGGTGGTCCTCATGTGAGCCAGTTTCTTTGTAGCGCTTGATGGTTTTTGCGACTGCACTTGGGGACACTTTCAAAGTTTTCCCAATTGTTCGGACTGACTGACCTTCATTTCTGAAAGTAATGATGGCCACTCGTTTTTCTTTACTTAGCTGCTTTTTTCTTGCCATAATACAAATTCTAACAGTCTATTCAGTAGGACTATCAGCTGTGTACTGTATCCACCTCCTGCGCAACACAACTGATAGTCCCAACCACATTTATAAGGCTTGAAATCCCACTTATTAAACCTGACAGGGCACACCAGTGAAGTGAAAACCACTTCAGGTGACTACCTCTTGAAGCTCATCAACAGAATACCAAGAGTGTGCGGAGCAGTAATCAAAGCAAAAGGTGGCTACTTTGAAGAACCTAGAATATGAGACATATTTCAGTTGTTTCACACTTTTTTGTTCAGTATATAATTCCACATGTGTTAATTCATAGTTTTGATGCCTTCAGTGTGAAGCTACAGTATTCATAGTCATGAAAATAAAGACAACTCTTTGAATGAGAAAGTGTGTCCAAACCTTTGGTCTGTACTGTAGGTCACTTCTGAACATTGTAGGTTGCACTGGAGTTTATGTAAAGGTGTTAGAGTAAATGGGCTTGCCACACGTTTCAGATTTGTATTTGATAAAACAAATTAAAACCATGTATTACTGTCCTTCCACTTCACTATTCTGTGTTACTTTATGTTGCTTTATTACATAAAAAACCCTAAAAATACTTTAAAATATGTGGTTATAACGTGACAAAATAGGAAAAACTGAAGGGGGTATAAAAACATTTCCAACATAGTGTATACCCAACTACTGCTGTAGTTTAAAGCAAAACCAGTCCAGTCGCGGGGGCTTATATGTGTAGGTTTGTTCCTCTGCTAATGAAGTCATCACCAGCCTTACTCCTTACTCGTTTCTGCCAGGAGAAAAGTGAGGGAAGCAAGTGGGAAACGGAATAAAGAGGGCATAAATGAGGATTATTGTGAAAAGGTTGGCTATAAGCAGGGTGCAACACGAAGGAACAGTGAAAGACAAGAGTGAAACAATTGAAAGAAACAACAGCACAGAGGAAAGAAAAATGCAGATGGAGAAGAAATAAGAGCAGCCAGGGAACGTGAGGGGTGAAGAAAGCAAGGGAGCGAAAGCAAGTGAGCACTGCATTGCATGTCATTGCCCCCCTGGCATGAACAATCCATCTCAAATTGATCTTCCAGCTCGACCCAGCAGGGCATTCGGAATCAATCTCAAATTGATCTCTGTGCCAGAGGTCGGGAAAACTAGCAGTGGAGCTTATCAGAAATATAGTGGTGCTGTGAGGATCTGACAGGGAAACTTATCACACTGCACAACAGGAAATGGGCTCTGAGCCCCTCGGGGCGTAAAGAGGACGAGCCCTCTCCCTATACACACACACAGATTCAATGTCTCTGCGTGTACCCAACCCAGCTGTGCGCTGACACATGCTCCCCAATGTTCAGCACAGTAAGGAGAAGGCGACCTGCGCAGAGGTGCCGATGCTGTTACATACCTACAGGGCACCTGGAAAAATACAAACTTTGTCATAGTATAATATGTCGATATATTTTTAAGCCAGACAGGTGAAATTCAGAGCCTGGAGCTGCTAATGACTTATAACACATTTAATGTGTCTTCAGCGAGGCTGTGTGAAAGGCCCGAGGAAGGGCGATCAATACCAGCCTGCATTTAGACACTCAGTCAGCTTAGGGGAGCAACTTGCCACTTCAGGCTTAGTAAAAAAAAACAACCCTTATAAACAGCCATCCCAAAGTGACTTTCAGTGAAGTCGCAAACTAAGAAAAATATAGACAAAGTAGATCGCAAAACAGTGCAAAAAGTTTAAACCCTTACTCATTTAATGAAATATCTTGCTTCCAGACATCTTTTGCAGTGGGTTTCTGAAGGTCTTTTAAAGTTTTGTATCTAGAGATGCACCAATCAGTCAGCCAAACATCAGAATCGGCCAAATTTCTACTTAAATATTCCATTCAGTTCACAGCACTTCATCTCAAGGTACTTTAAAATAGAAACAGGTCCAATTTATACACAGAAACGTTTAATCCAATAATATTATCAGATTAAAATTCAATTATATACATTCTAAATCAATCCCAGCCATAATAAAATGCAGTCATGCTTAGTTTATCAATCTCAACTTGTAAAAGAAATTCTTAGGAATTTTATTTACTCTTTGACATTGTGGCAATCCCTCATACTGAGCATGCTTGTGGTGACAGTGGAAAATAAACTCTCTTGTAACAAGAAGAGACTTCAAGCAGAATCCAGCTCATTGTACACAGAAACAGTGGTCTGGAGAACTTTGTATGTTCAAAACAAAGTAATGGCAGTAGTAGGTATTTTTAGTGGCTTCATCTGGGAGAGAAACACAACTAAACAGGTAAAATTAAATGCATAAAAACTGAAAAAAATCTCACTGTTCTTGGTCTATAAATGCATCAACCAAATCCATGCACCAAGACGAACTTTAAGTTTTATTAAATTCAATCAAAGGTTAGATGAATAAATGAGAATAGTCTTGTAATTCTTCTATTTTCTGTTGGATTCAAATCCATCTCTATCAAAAAAGCTGCAGCATATTTTGGTTTTCTGTTTTATATGCTGCAGTGCTTCAAAAAAATAAACAAAAAGAAAAAACGAAAATGAACAAAATCGTAATGTGGAGGTCAGAGCAGGAAAAATCGATCTCTAAAAATATCATGTCATGGTCAGATACAAGCCTTGAAGTAAAAATGAGCAAATAAATAAAACAAACGAGCAAAACATGTAAAACAAATTGTGACAGTGTGGAATTTTGGTTTGGTTTTTGTTTACGTTCATTTAGTCAGGTGTTTTTTTCTGTTTACTTCTGATGATGGTAGTTTTAGTTTCTATGCTTCGGGTGTGTTTTTTTCGTTTCTTATTCATTTTTCTAGGTTCTGCTTTGTTCTGTGTTCTTATGGGTTTGATGATTGTCTGTTTAGATCTGTTCCCCCTGTTTTAGTTTTGAAGTTTATTTCCTGCCCTGTCCTTCGCATTTCTGTTCTTAGATCTCTGTTCTGGTTTCTGTGGTTTTGTTTATTGTTTGTCCTCGTCTAGCTCCTCTTATTTCTGTTACTCCTATTTGGTTTACCTGCGTCTCAGCCTCTTTGCCGGTCCGTCCACACCTGTGTCTGTTTACCCTAATTACCTGCCCTATTGTTTCATGTCCACCTTTGTCTGTATTTAAGTTCCTCCTTGTCCTTTGTTCCACGCGATGTCGTACTGTCATGGTTTAAGTTGGTGGCGGACCAGAAGTGCAGGACGAGCGGAGACAGTATGGTGAGTTGATCACAATCTAATGCAGAGCCAACTTACAACTGCCGGTGCCTGCTTAACTGGCGATCCAGGAAACAAAGTTCATAAGTCCTGGCTACAGGATTGCAGAAACAAGCTTCACAAAGTATAACTCAAACTTGGTAGCAAAATATAACTAGCGACACCGCGTGAAACAAAGGACAGGGAGGAACTTAAATACAGACAAAGGTGGGCATGAAACAATAGGGCAGGTAATTAGGGTAAACAGACACAGGTGTGGACGGGCTGACAAAGAGGCTGAGACACAGGTAAACCAAATAGGAGTAACAGAAACAAGAGGAGCTAGACGAGGACAAACAATAAACAAAACCATCAACAAGAAATGAAAAAACACATCTGAAGCATAGAAACTAAAACTACCATCATCAGAAGTAAACAGAAAAAAAACACCTGACTAAATGAACGTAAACAAACACCAAACCAAAATTCCACACCGTGACACAAATATAAGGCATTTATATGATAATGATTATGTACTTTTGCATTTTGACTCTGGTTTCTTCTTTTTTTTGTAAAACTTGCTTATTTTCAACTACCTGCCTCTTCTCTGCATTTGGACCCTCCACTTTATATTTTTCATGGCTCAAAACATAAAGAAATAAAGCAACATTTATGTACAGTATTTAGCAGCTAATTAAAAAAAAAGTGCAATCCACAGATTTCTAAGCACAAAGTTGGTACAACTGCTTTCATTACTGCCTAATGCTAAGTGCTCCCATTTGTGCTCTTGAGGAAAATATGGACTCTGCAGTGCTGTCTCTCTCTTTCGATAGCTGCTCGGGTCACCAGAATGATGCTGAAAGTGACTTTACAGAGCGCAACCAGAGACCGAAACACACGACAAACTAACAGAGGTCATTTTCATGGCAGAGCAAACTGCTGAGCAACACAAAGATAGAACAGCGGGACCAATAAAAAGCAGTGAGCCACTCAGGGAGGGCAAAGGAAGGGGATAGGATGGGTGTGTTTGAGTATGTCAGCATTTGGGAGGCACGGTAGAGACTTTTCTGTAGCTTGGAACACAGAAGTTCTCTGTCAGCACAGAGGGGTAATGGGGGTTAGCAGGGGGAAGAAGGGGGAGTTGAAAATGAGCGTTTGAGTATATAAAAAAATTGACTGACTGGATGCAAGGGCGCTCCATCACTACTTCTAGTTCCCAATGCTATTACAGAAAAATTCCTGCTGATACATCGTCATATTTGTCAAAACACAATAGAATACACTGAAAACTGAATTTAATAGTGATTTCCTCACTTTAAAATTAGTTCAGTTGAATTCAGTTGAATTCAGTTCACTTCAATTTAATACATTTCAATTCAGTTCAGTACAGTTCAATTCAGTTCAATTCAATTTAGTTCAATCCTATTCAATTCAATTTAATTCAGCTCAATTCAAAACAAAAATATGTTTTAATCCCAAAGGTAAATTAAATGCTGTAACTAAAACTATCCAAGTATCCATGAGTCATTATAGATAGTAAGTGTTTAAGTACAAGACAACTGAACTTATTTTGTTTCTTGAAGGCGTTCACCTCTCGTACAAAAAGCTTCTTTAGTTCTGAACATGGTTTGAAGTGAAAGGCTTATACATTGTAGTCAGAACAATCACACTAAGTGACTAAGTCACTAATGGATCAGTTAGGACGGTGTTTTTCAACCCAGGTCCTCAAGGCGCCCGCATGTTTTAAATGTTTCACACCCAGTTTCAATTGATGACTGATTAACAGGCTTTTGCTGAAGTGCAATCATCTGAATCAGATGTGCTAAAGCAAAGACATAACTAAAACATGCAGGGCAGTGCCTTGAAGACCAGGGTTAAAACACACTGAACTAGGACATGTCACTGGCCCTACCCTCTATTCAACTCAGTGTTTGGGTTGTTGTTGCTTGATGATCTAAACATATCCCCAGCAATACCATGTGAGTTGTTTTAGTCTCTTGTGGATTCATGGAAACCCATCTGGGGGACAAGACAGGGGTGCAGAGTCTGTGTTAAAAAAATGACATCTAAGGCCACCTTGTCTGTTTAGTGTTGTTTTTCAGATTTAGCATAGATGGCATATGTGTGCAGAAAAATCTCTGTTCGATTTGGATTAGGTGGGTGAACATGTACTGGAATACCAATATACTGTTAAGGCGTGAAATAATGAACCCTCTAAAAAATCAATAAAAAATTGTTGATGTATAAAAGACCCAAAGTGTTGGGTTATGGATTATTTGAAAAAAATAAAAAGTTGGGAAAATACAAGCAATTCATCAATTTTAAAAGGTGTGTGTAATCAATTGTGCCGTCATTTGGAACAACTTATTTATTAATAACGTTGCAAATTTGCAGCTGTTCCCTTAAAGCAATGATTGCAAAAAACCACAGTGCCATACAATTAAAATTTTCTAATCAAAAAATCTCAAACCTTACGTTTTTATTGCTTCAGACCAGAACGAAAACCACACACAACAACTTCATGAATGTGGAGTCCCAAATATTATCTATAAATTATAAAGTTTATGACCTGAACAGTTTTAAGCTGTTGTTTTATTTTATTGTGCTTCTTTAGTTTTAAAATGTCCCTATTCCTCTTATAACGTATTTTCACTGTTGCTTAGTTTATTTTTTCAGAAGTCTTTAACTTGGAAGCTAGTCTCCTTCCTTTAACAGATATCTGTCTCAGTTGATGTCTCTGTCTTAACAGGAATGCTAAGGTGCACAGACCATGTTGACAGAGCAGGGCTTGATGTTAGCTGAGGCTAAAGTTTTGTCCAGTGAGGACTGTAGACTGCAGTCAGAAGATGATTCAACAAATATCAGTCCTGTCGATCAAAGCTGAAAACCAAGGATAGTTCTCCTGAGAACATTTCTGAATGGCAGGATATTGTTTTTCTTGGATGCTCTGTACATATTCACCATCTTTTTTTCCAATTACCTAATTTTATTCATAAAATTACAGTTTTGATCTCTATTATTGCTCCTTTTCACTTTTATTTTAGTTTTAAGTGAGAGCTAACGACTGAAGTGGTGTAACTGTGCTGCTTTGTCCTTCATGCAGCTGAGTAAAAAATGACTTTTGGTGTTTCAGTTATGCTGAAATTACTGAAGAAGTTTCAGCACAACCGAATAATTCAGGACATGACAATGACACGGGGACTTGCAAGAACTTTAAAGGCTGGAAGGATTATTTATTCCCAGCTGCCTCAAGTAACCTTTTAATTTGGCGGCTTAGCTCCGTTCTGATAGGGACCCTGTTAGAGAACATCTTGGCGCCTTGCATTTTCTAATGGTGCAGACTCTGAGCCTGTAACTTATCACTTCATGGTGTAATGCTGTTAAATGGCATCAAAATTCCTGATATGTGAAAATTTCAATTACTTCTCCTCTTCTCTGCTTTTGATGAACCACTTGGTTGGTGTATGATGGCCATCTCAAATAGAAATACAACATGCATGGAGATTGGCTTTAATTAAAAAGCTGTTTTCAAAGTGGTGAAATAATAAAAAGATGCAGTGTTCGCTAATTGTCTTACATGCTGAGTTATGTGCTGATGGTCCTAAGTCATGGAAAAGAATCTGTTCGTTTAAGATTGCATGCAGAAAAATTTGACTAAACTGAGAGGCGAATGTTTCTACCTCATTAACATAGAGCTAATCTTTTACTATTTTATATATATATATATATATATATATATATGCACTACCGGTCAAACGTTTTAGAATGTCTTTCTCAGTTAATGGATTTCCTTATGTTCATGAATGTTTACATTGTACATAGATTCTCACTGAAGGCATCAAAACAGTGAATGACCACATATAGAATTGTGCGGCAAACAAAAAGCAATTTTAAATATGCTAGACCAAGAACAGTGGGATTTTTTTTTACAGGGCTGCACGGTGGTGCAGTTGGTAGTACTGTTGCCTTGCAACAAAAATGTCCTGGGTTCAACTCCTGGCCAGGGGTCTTTCTGCATGGAGTTTGCATGTTTTCCCCGTGCATGCATGGGTTCTCTCCGGGTACTCGGGCTTCCTCCCACAGTCCAAAAACATGACTGTTAGATTAATTGGTCTCTCTAAATTGCCCTTAGGTGTGAATGAGTGTGTGCATGGTTGTTTGTCCTGTTTCTCTGTCTTGCCCTGCGATGGACTGGCAACCTGTCCAGGGTGTACCCCTCCTCCTGCCCGTAGACTGCTGGAGATAGGCACCAGCTCCCCCATGAACCACCATGGAATAAGCGGTATAGAAAATGAATGTTTTTTATTTTAGAGTTTTTTTATACTTTAAGTAGCCGCCCTTTGCTGTGTTGACTGAAATATTAACCTCTGGCCGTCTCTCAATGAACTTCTGGGAAGTTCTTTCAAGACTCTTTGGAAAACCATTTCAGGTGACCACCTCATGAAGCTCATGGAGAAAATGCTGAGAGCAAAGCAGTCATCAAAGCAAAGGGTGGCTATTTTGAAGAATCTAAAATATAAAAATGTTTGTAGAGGTGGTCCGTGTTCTTTTGCATTCATTCATTATTCTGTTTTTGAAAGTAAAATCAAATTCTGGAAAAGGTGTCAATTTGGTTTTCTGATTCGTATGAATCATAAAATAGCTAACTTGACGAAGAATGAAACCCTTTCAGATGAGCTTTAACTTTAACTCCAAATGAATTAAAAAGACATCTACAAATACAGGTTATCCCTTCAAACACTTTGTTCATTAATAAGTTGTGTAAATATTATATCTGGCGCAGTCTAAACGGGTCACATATGAAGTGATAAAGTGATAGATACAGAGTAACCAATACTCAAAAATATAGAAATGTAGTATAATTAGAGGCACAAAATACACCGTGAAATAGACAGTGTTTGACACTAAACAATGGGAGTAATTTGGTTTACAGTATAATATCGATATTACACACGTCAAACTAAAGTCATTTACAAATATCCCACAAGCTCACTGTGATGTAAACTTTAAACAAGAAGTAATACTCAAGTAAAATAAGACATAAAATAAATGAAATGAGATTTACCGTAACCTTCGACAAAATGAAACTTGCACAGATAGGACGTCTTGATAAGAGGGCTTTCAGGTGAGCGACCCGTGGCGTATCATCGGTGTGCACATTTCTACAAGGTTGGTGGCAGTGGCTCAATCCCTGCATTCATTACAGAATTTGTGCAAAATTCTGTTCCCCTGAAATAATCTGTCCCCCTTCTAACTGTATATTGTGACTCCAGGAGGTGCTGTTGCTTCACATGGGCTGCGTGCTTGCCTCAGCAGATTCTCCTCACCAGTTTGCTGTCCAAAAGCCTAACCTCACCGGACTCATACCTAAACCTAAACAACTCTGTAGTAAAATACATGTAGTAACATGGTGTAACATTGGTGCTGTGTGACCAGGGGAACAGATTATTTTAGGGAAACAGAATTTTGCACAAGTTTGGTAACCAATGCAGGGTTCAAGTGCAGCCATTGCCAGCATCTGGTTCTGCCGAAATGTCTTACATGGTGAACTAACAAAATACAAAACATGTCTTTCTTTTAACCGTTAAAATTAGAAAACCACTGCCTTTTTTATTTTTGGAATTTTTGTTTTTCTAATTTAATTTAAAGAAAAGCCTCATTATTCGTTTTTTTCGTATTATTTTGAAACGGAAAAGCCAAAGAACAAACCATACACCGATTTTTTAAAAAGCAAAATAAAGCCATTTGTGTTTTTTTCTTTAATTCATACGAATCCGAAAACCAAACTGACATCTTTTCAAAATTTGATTTCACTTCCACAAATAGAATAATGAATGAACGCAAACAATTGTTTACTACATAATTCCATGTGTATTCATAGTTTTGTTGCCTTTCATTAATTTTTTCATTTTTTTTCTTTTATTTTTTTTTGTTTAGCTTGTTTTTTTATATATACACAATTAAATCAAAACACTATTTATACCCCAGAAAGATTTGGGTTGAAAGGGATAATTTTTCTTCTTACTGGAAGTAAAATTAATGTTTTGACGTGGCCTAGTCAAAGTCTGACTTGAATCTGACAGAGAATCAGAGCTAAAGATTAGGGTCACGGTAAGTGTACCTGTAACTCCTAGATTTTTTATATTGGACTTGGTTGCTGGGCAAAATTAAGTAACTATCTGATTGATTTTACAATGCAGGTGATTAGGAGCTGTCATCAAGGTCTCCATCTTGTTGGGGTTTAAAACCAGAAAATAGCTAGATAGCAAGTCACTGGTCCAAGATAAACATTGGATGAGAATGGACAGCCTATCAAGCTGGTGTGGTTTAAAAGATGCATACAGCTGGATGTCTTCTGCATAGATGTGATGAGAGATGTTGGAAAAAGACTGACATCCTCTCTACCATCTGTATTGCACTGTCTTTGTTGCTCCGCCTATGGCTTCCTTCTGTGTTATGCTCCTGCTGCTGTAGCACTCCACAGCTCCTCTCTATTAATGATCTAATCTAATGCACCTCTTTCTGATTGTGGTTCTGCAATCACACCTAAAGGACTGCCAGCTGTTTAGTGAAGAGAGGAGGGACGAGTGCAGTCTGACACATAACCCTAACAAATGTGCTGCCATTTCTCAGAGTGACAAATTTATACCGAGGTTGTAATTTAACCTTGATGCCTGTTCAGAATGAAATTATAAGCTCCTTGGCTTGCCATTACTCTGCAGGCCAGTGGGCCAAGAAGTAATAGATATGTAGAACCAGATTATTGATTGGCTATTACAATATGTATCATTGATTTAAGCAGCCAAGTGTGTAATTACAGCATGTTTAAGTCTATTCCTCGGAAATATTAAAAATGTTTGGCTGAAACCATGTATATTTCTGTAGGAACTTCTGTATTAGTATGTATGTTTACTATCAGTAAGATATTTTTGGAAGGATAGATAATTCACATGGGTATTTTATATGTTATTATAAATTTAACTAATTTTATTTTATAGCCATTTTAACATACTTAATCATCTATATGGTAAAAGTAAACAATCCAGTTGCAAACAAATCTTTTACAACTCCAGGTTTGATTTATTGCAGTCTGAATGTTTTCTGATTGAATGCACATTTATTTAGGTTCTAATCCATTTTAAATCATTACAGTCTGATTTGATTCAAATATTATTGCCAAACGTGACATCCCCTTCCAAACCCATAAGGTTAAATATGACATTGGCCCATCCTTTGCAGCTCTAACAGTTTTATCTCTTCTGGGAAAGCTTTCCAAGGGTTTAGAAGTGTGTTTATGGAAGTTTTGGACTATTCTTCCAGAAGAGCATTTGTGAGGTCAGACGTTGATGTCGGACAAGAAAACCTAGCTAGCAGTCCCACCTTAAATTCATCCCAAAGGTGTTCTCTCAGGTTGAGGTCAGGCCAGTTGCGTACTTCCACACCAAAGACTCCTCCATGTCTTCATAGAAATGCTTTATGAACCAGTGCACAGTCATGTTGGAACCTAGAAGAGGCCCTCTTCAAACTGTTACCACAACATTGGGAGCAGTTGTTTACCCCTAATGTTCTCTAACAAACCTCTGAGGCCTCCCCAGTATGGCGGTATTTATACTGAGATTAAATTACGCCGAGATGGACTCTATTTACTAAGTAGGCAAATGTTGAGCCTTAATTTAACTTTAGCTTGTCACAATCACAAAGATTTATTTTAATTAATTTTATAGTGAGTGAATTTGTCTCAGTGTTCCTATGTGAGAAAAACCTTATATTATGATTATTTAACAGATGCTTGGCTGCAGGAACATGCTGTATTCCGATATCTAGGAGCTCTTTAACCATGGGTGAGAATAAATGATGAGAAAGAATCTGCAGACTATTTTTTCTGCATCAATCTCAGTCTGGATGTTCCTAATATTAGAAATATTATGCAACTTAAATTTTATCTGCAACTTAAATGACAAATGCTGATCAAAAATATATGTGGGTTTCCTAATGTTGAACTAGAAGCCAGTGTTGTCATGAGCAAACGGTCTTACACTGGATTCCCAAGTAACAAAAGCACATATATGTATTATTCAGGTTTTAATGAATGCTTGTTGGCTCACTAACACGATGGTTTCATCTTGCTTCCTTGAAACAGTATAATAAAGTATAACTTGAATGCCAGTGGTTGTGCTGCAAATGTACAGTAAAAAACATAAGAACAAGCACAGAAAACTGCAAAATCGTTCTGTGTAGAAGGTTTTGTAAATTATTCTTGCTTATCGTAACTTCTAACAGAACAAGAGGTACAGATTTGTGTTGAACGTAAATAAAACGACTATAACCAATCACTAAAAAAGTATTAAATGTACTGCATACATTTACTTTTGTTGGAGATACAGTCCTGCTGAACAGCCAAGATGAAGGAAATATTAAAGATGTACAAAGTGCTGTAATCCAAGTTGTATTCCTTATAAGAATGTGTGTATTCAGAGCGGTTTGCCAGGCAAGGAGGACCTCTGATGTATTTTACTAGTGTGTGAGTGGAGCAGAGAGACAAATAGTGACAGTGATTAAATGAAAGCAGAAGCGGACATAGATTAGCTCAGGGTCTGTCCTTCGAGAGTGTCTGAAAGGGCAAACAAGCTACCAGCTCTCTCTTCATCCTTCTCTCCTCCCTCATCAAAGCCTATCTGCTCTTATCTTGATCATGATCAAAATCCAACAGTCTCTCTTCTTTCTCTTTACGCTTCTCCTCTAATTGTGAGTCCACCAACACTCCCAATTTTCTTCTAATTTCTTTGCAAGCCAAGGGGGGACATGGCTTTCCACAGTTTTTCAGACATAATCTCATTTCCCACTCAGCTGCATGCTGTTTTCTGTGTCTCTGTGTAGGTGTGCGTTGTAGTGTGTTCTTTCTTGATTGTTGTGCTGCACTATGTTTTCCATATATTTTTTAATAAATTATGTTTTGCACACCCACATTATGTAAAGCACTGTTCTTTACATAATGGGGCTGTGACAACTAGATTCAATATCCACCACAGCACCCTGAAAGCAAGAAATAAGTAGTGATACATTAAGGGAGACACATTTCTAACTCATATCCACTGGACCTTTACATTATCTGAGATTGGTGTTTTTTTTCAGTATGCATGCTTAGAACCAATCGTACAAACTTTTTGTTATTCTGTCACATAGCTAAAATATAAACTTTTCATCTATAAATAGTCTTGATGGATTATGTGATTTCTTCAAAATGAACCCTTAGTTTAGTCGTAAGACATTGTTTTTTTAATTAATACTGATTTTGTTCATGAGATCAATGTTTTCCTGACTATCAAAATCATTGTTCATATAAAGAACAGCATTATTATAACTAACATCACCAATACTTTGCAGCTGTACCTATAACACCTTACACCAAAATCCTTTTAATGGTTCATCAGGTGTCTTCCCACTTGGTCTGAGCAGAGACTTCCAGAGAGATGGTGTTTATTGGAATAAAGCACAAAACTCTCAAAAAAAAAATACCTCCAGGTCAACTGACCACCATCAAATGGCTTCATTGGGTATGAGTATGAAATGGTGAAGAGGCGACATAAGTCATAGCTAGGGCTTTAACAGGAATTGACACCACGAGGGAACATAAAGAGGCTCGTAATTATGTAATGTTCTTTCTATTATTCACTCTAATCCTAACTTGAAACCAAATTCACTTCATTATTTTCCTTTTCTACTCATAGTCATCTTTCACACTGTAACATCATCATGTTGGCTGGTTGTGTTTGCCAAATAATAAACATTCCCCAAGCCATAGAGGGGCTGATTACAGATAAGATGTATGCAAATAGTTCAGCGTGTAAGAGAAAGAAGAAACAACTCTTATGCTACTCAAAGCATAAGATCCTGTTTGCAAACTTTAGACTGAACTTCGCCTTTAAAGTCCTGTTCTCTCCGAGTGTAACATTAATCCCAATTAGAGTTGTTTATTTGTGTAAGTGGCAGTTTCTGGTGTGTTATTTTTAATCCAAGGTCAATGTCGGTGTACTGTGCTCTGTGTACTTTTTCAAGTGTAAAAGAACAGACTGCCCCAAACAGTTTTAGCAAATGCACCATGGTCTGAAGTTACAGCTGGAGGAGCATAGGGAGAAAAATGTAGCATCGCTTCTAATCTGAAGTGAACAGTTGCATTTTCTTCTGAAAAATATGAACCACTGACTAAATGAGGTCCTTTTCACACTTAGAGGATATACCAAGTTTTTCCTCTGGGTTTTTGTGCTGGTAATGATTTAAGACAGTGAAATATATGTCAACAAAAGGAAAAATTAACAATTTCTTAAAAAAATAAATATTTGCTCCTATAATGCTGTTTTTTAACCATTTTAGAAACATTGTTTGCAGCTCCACCAACAGAGGAACAACTCAAGCAGATGAGGTGGGATTTCAGTCAATGTACACTACAGGTTTTAATGGTTTTCATATGTTTATGACTATTTACATTGCACATAGATTCTCACTGAAGGCATCAAAACAGTGAATGAATGGATATTCAATGATGTAGCAAATAAGAAATTGTAAAAGAACTGTAAACATGTTTTATATTTTAAATTCCTTAAAGTAGCCGCCCTTTGCTGTGATGTCTGAAATATTAACCTTTGACCTTCTCTCAATGAACCTTTGGGAAGTTCTTTCAAGACTCTTTGGAAAACTATTTCAGGTGACCACCTCCTGAAGTTTATGGAGAGAACATCAAGAGAACAAAGCAGTCATCAAAGCAAAGGGTGACTGTTGTTATTCTGTCGTAATCACATGAGGGGTCCTGATGGGAAAAATGAAAGGATGGGAGTTCCTTTTTTAGATTAAAATATGAACATTTCTTTAAGATTTTGCAAAAATTATGGCTCAAATGTGTTTTGTTTTTTTTGTCAATTTTATTTGATTTCTCAAAATCATCTCACAACTCTAGACCCCAGGTTTTACTTGGCTGAGGGGATCTTGTTCCAATGAGATGTTTGAACTGACCTTTGTCTGACCTCTTCTATAAAGCCAGCTGTGCATTATGCCTTATCTTAGTCCGGTCTCTGCCATCTTTAAGAACTATACTAGCATGATTTCGTAACGTTTCATGTGTTTTTCAAGACAGTAATGCACTTAACAGTGTTTCAATGAAGCATGTCTTTTCTTGTGCTTTTGCATTGCTTTGCTTGTTCAGGTAGAGCCTCAACACAACTGCATGATTTCCAGATGTAATCTACAATTATTGCAATGATTTTCTTTGTCCCTTAGCATATGATGACTTTTAAATATCCCACTGATTCCAAATATCACTTAACCCATCAAAACTAGTACAGACAATCCTCTGATCGGACAAAACTTTAATATAAAGGAAGGAATGATTATTTGTCATCAAGGTTGTCACCTTGTCCAAGAAATCAATAAAAAAAAAAAGAAAAATGTGAGTCAACGATTTTCTGTCACATACATTTTTATGGCATCTCTCATGTTTTAAACCTTCATCTTAAACAACTTCAAGGGTTTTTTTTTCCATTGAATCTGTAAAATATGGATGTTTACTTCCCTTCTTTGAGTTGCACATGCTGGAAGAAATCTCTGGGATGTTCAGTTCACAAAAGCAACTTGCCTTTTTACTAGTGTGCACAACACATACACAGGCACGCTGAGATGATTTATTGCCAGGCACGTCTAATGGATTGCTTTGGCACTTGAGAAATTATGAAAAGAAATTAATTAGCCTTTAGTGACCCTGCTGTCCATCTGATGCTGGTCCCTCTCTCTGCTGGCCGAGGCGCTCGGCTGCTTTTCTTTACATGTTATTGTAGTTTAAAGGGGCTGTGCTTACCTGTCGCAGATTTATCTACACTAAATCAAGTGGAAACTCTGACAACATGTCATTACTCCAACTCTACAACATTCTAAATACCCAGTCATCATTACAAGAATGAAAAATGAAATATTTGTTTTCGACATTATTTACAGGTAACTTCATCACATTGAATATTGGTCACTCTGCTGTGCAAACAATTAATCATTTACTGTTATGTAAGAGTGCTGTTTTCATTCCAAACAGGCAAAAATAAATTACACCTCTTTTCATAAGCTTGAACGTTTGCATCATCTAATGAAAGCATTTGGTACTTGTTGTTTAATTGTTTAATTGATTCATTGTATCCAAAGACTTAGAAATGAATGACACTTTAATGTTGTCCTAATTTTAGTTTTGTGCAGTTTGGTGATATGAATTGGATTATATCAAAAACAGTGTGACAGCAAAGGTTTTTGTTGTCTTGAAACACACTGTCATTTGCTGGTAGTGTAGTGGGTATATAATCTAGAATCTATAGCTTTATTTTGAAAGTCGTGAACAGAATTTCAATGTTTGTCTTATATTATCGGCAAGTTTCGTGTTTTGCCGAACAAATAGGAGTTACTGTAGCAGACTGAAATAAAAGAAATACTGTATGTTTGAACCAAAATCAGGTGTGGTAATTCTACATGTAGCCACACCATGAAACCCCGTTTGGTGTCCAAATATGACTTTTTCCATTACCTCTGGAAGTTGACACTCATGACTTCAATTAATCCTAAGATTTGAACAGACTTTGGTTGTGCTGATGCAAGTTTGATTTGCTGGACTGGCGTGGTAAGGCGTATTTGTCACTTCATGTTTTCGTTGTTGCACTCGGTGGATTGTTTAGTGTGTGAACGCTCTCTCGTTTGATCTGATTTCTCTCTACTGTGATATCTCTTACTTGTTCTAATACATAAGCACATTAAAACACGTACTTTCTGTTGGTACTTTTAACGTTTGGGGACTCTCTGTGTCTTACACGGTTTTTCTAATAGTGGTAAGGGGTTGCTAGCTTAGCGTTAGCTTTAACTCCACCATGGCTACCTGTTCTGCTGTTTCTCTTTCTGAGTCTCCTCCTCTCTCCTGCTCTCTCTGTCAGATGTTCAGTTACTCCTCTGCCTCCTTTAGTGATAATGGTACGTGTAATAAATGTAGCATTTTTGTTGCGTTGGATGCGAGGGTGTCGGAATTGGAGGCCCGGCTCCGCGCTGTTGAAAAACCAGCAGATAGCCGAGGCCCCTTAGCCAGCGCCGTGCCACCGAGGGTAGCTCCCCGTAGCAGTCCTTCAGCACAGCCCGCGCAGCCGGGGCCTCAGGCTGGCTGGGTGATGGTACGTAGAAAGCATAGTCCTAGATCCCAGCCCACAGGTCACCACCTGCGTTTCTAACAGATTTTCCCCGCTCAGCGACACACCTGCTGAGAAGCCAACTCTGGTGATTGGCAGCTCCATAGTCAGAAACGTGGCACTAGAGACACCAGCGACCATAGTTAAATTTCTGCCAGGGGCCAGAACGGGCGACATCAAATCCTACCTGAAACTGCTGGCTAAGCATAAGCGTAAATACAGTAAGATTGTTATTCACACTGGCGGTAATCACACCCGGTTACGTCAATCGGAGGTCACTAAAGTTAGTGTTGCTTCGGTATGTAAGTTTCCCAAAACAATGTCGGACTCCGTCATTTTCTCTGGTCCCCTCCCCGATCTGACCAGTGATGACATGTTTAGCCGCATGCTGTCATTCAACCGCTGGCTGTCTAGGTGGTGTCCAGAAAACAATGTGGGCTACATTGATAATTAGTGAACATTTTGGGGAAAACCTGGTCTGATCCGGAGAGACGGCATCCATCCCACTTTGGATGGAGCAGCTCTTCTTTCTAGGAATCTGGCCGAATTTATTAGTTCTCCAAACCACTGACAACCCAGGGTTCAGACCAGGAAGCAGGGTCGTAGTTTAACACTCCTCTCTGCAGCTTCTGTACTGCTACCCACCCATTACCCTATTAAGACAGTGTCTCGCCCACAGCCAAAATTTAATAGATTAAAAAATAATCTAAAACGAGGAAATCAGGAAAATCTAATTTAAAAAAAACAACTCAGACTAAAAAGAAAAATAAAACAATTAAATGTGGCTTACTGATCATAAGATCTCTCTCTTCAAAGAGTTTGCTAGTTAGTGACCTGATTTGTGACATTCAGATTGATTTATTTTGCCTCACAGAAACCTGCTGCAGTAAGAGGATTATGTTACTATAAAAGAGTCAATTCCTAGTAATTATTTAAATTTTCACATTCCTCGAAATACTGGGCGAGGAGGAGGAGTAGCAACCATCTTTCAGTACGATTTATTGACTAGTCCCAGACCAATCAATAGCTACAACTCTTTTGAATATTTAATCCTTAGTTTTCCTCATCCAAATTGCAAAGCACTAAAACCACTTCTGTTTGTTGTTTTGTACCGTCCACCAGGCCCTTACTCTCAATTTTTAGATCAGTTTTCAGACCTTTTATCTGATTTAGTGTTAAATACAGATATGGTTATTGTAGTGGGGGATTTTAATATTCATGGTGACAATGAAAGTGATAGCTTAAATATAGCCGTTAATGCTATCTTAACCTCAATTGGCTTTGCTCAAAACATTAACAAACCTACCCACCTTTGTCTTCATTCTCTGGACCTTGTGTTGACATATGCAATTGAGTGTAAAGACATAACAATATTTTCTCATAACCCTGTCCTGTCTGACCATTTTTTAATAACCTTTGAGTTTAATTTAACTGAGTACTACACACCTGAAAGAAAATTTCATTATAGTAGATCATTATCAGACAATGCTGTAACAACCTTTAAAGAATCTGTTCCACTTTTGATTTCTTCATTATCACAGAAAAGCACAGTGGAGGGCAATAATTTTGTTTCTGCCCCTTCACAAATTGATTCTCTTGTTGATAGTGTTACTTCATCATTGCGTGGTGCATTAGACAATGCAGACCCCTTGAAAATGAAGGTAATTATTCATAGGCTAGCTCCCTGGTTTAATTCAGAGCTGCGTACTTTAAAGCACAATGTTAGAAAATTGGAGAGAAAATGGCGCTCTACACACCTAGAGGATTCCTACTTAATCTGGAAAAATAGCCTACTGTTGTATAAAAAGACACTTCACCAAGTTAGAACAGCTTATTTCTCATCATTAATAGAAGAGAACAAGAATAATCCTAGGTTTCTCTTTAGTACAGTTGCTAAACTTACACAGAGTCATACCTCTATTGAGCCATCCACTCCCTTAGCTCTCAGCGGTCATGACTTTATTGGATTCTTCCAAACTAAAATTGATTCTATTAAAAAGAAAATCTTTAACATACTCCCGAAGATGATTACTTCATCCTCAACAAGTGAGACAACATTGGAAGTAACTGTAGAACCTGATCTGTGTTTGGACTGTTTTGATCCTGTGGAGCTTCTTGAGTTATCAGAAATATTAGCTTCATCTAAACCTTCAACTTGTATGTTAGACCCAATCCCAACCAAATTATTTAAGGAAGTGTTCCCTCTGATTACCAGCCCAATTTTAGATATGATTAATCTATCCTTAGTAAATGGATATGTACCACAAGCTTTTAAGGTAGCTGTAATTAAACATTTGCTTAATAAACCTTCGCTTGATCGAGACGACTTCCTAAATTACAGACCTATATCCAGTCTTCCATTCTTATCTAAAATTCTTGAGAAAATAGTTGCTAATCAAATGTGTGAGCATTTACACAGCAATTACCTGTTTGAAGAGTTTCAGTCAGGCTTCCGAGCACATCATAGCACTGAAACAGCTCTGATGAAAGTCACTAATGATATTCTTATGGCCTCAGATAATGGACTTGTGTCTGTACTTGTCCTGTTAGATCTCAGTGCTGCATTTGATACAGTCGATCACAATAGTCTCTTAGAAAGGCTGGAATATGCTGTAGGGATCAGGGGAACAGCGCTAGGCTGGTTTAAATCTTATCTGTCTGACAGATTCCAGTTTGTTCATGTAAATGATAAATCATCTTTAAACTCCAGGGTTAATTGTGGAGTACCACATGGTTCAGTACTTGGGCCAATTCTCTTTACTATATATATGCTTCTAATAGGTCAAATTATCAGGCAGCATAGGATAACTTTTCACTGTTACGCTGATGATACTCAGCTTTACTTATCCATAAATCCTGATGAGCCCAACCAGTTAGATAGACTACAAGCATGTCTTGAAGACATAAAAACTTGGATGACTTTAAATTTTCTACTTCTAAATTCAGACAAGACAGAAGTTGTCGTCTTTGGACCGAAGTCTTTAGAAAAAAAACTGCTTAGTCAATCACTTAACCTGGATGGCATTAAATTGACCTCCGATAATAAAGTAAAAAACCTTGGTGTTATTTTTGACCAGGACATGTCATTTAAATCCCATATTAAACAAGTTTCTAGGATTTTCTTCTTTCATCTCCAGAACATTGCCAAAATTAGAAATATCCTATCCAGCAGTGATGCTGAAAAACTAGTCCATGCATTTGTTACTTCAAGGCTGGACTATTGTAATTCGTTACCATCAGGATGTCCACAAAATGCAGCTAAAAGCCTTCAGCTGATTCAAAATGCTGCAGCAAGAGTTCTGATGAAAATTAAAAAGAGAGATCATATTTCTCCTATTTTAGCTTCCTTTCATTGGCTCCCTGTTAAATCCAGAATAGAATTTAAAATTATCCTCCTCACATATAAAGCCCTTAATGATCTAGCTCCATCATACATCAGAGATCTGATTGTTCCATATTTTCCTAACAGAGCACTTCGTTCTCAGACAGCAGGCTTACTGGTGGTTCCTAGTCTCTAGAAGTAGAATGGGAGGCAGATCCTTTAGTTATCAGGCTCCTCTCCTGTGGAACCAGCTCCCAGCTTTAGTCCGTGAGGCAGACACCCTGTCTACTTTTAAGGCTAGGCTTAAAACATTCCTTTTTAATAAAGCTTATAGTTAGAGTGGCTTAGGTTATCAGGGAGGGAGCCTTCCTCCCTCCCTGTTGGATGGAGTAAGAGGTAGTCAGGTTTAGCCTAAACCGGCTCAGTTATGGTTGAGGTGCAAACACACCCTCCATTTTTGCTACCTGTATGACCCCCTCTCTTTTCCAATGGTAATGGTCAGTCTGATAGAGAGAGGTATCCCAATTGTTGTGGATTTTAGTATAACAATGACCATCAGTGGGCTCTAGATGGACAAACTGTCTACTTTTAAAGCTAGGCTTAAAACTTTCCTTTTTGATAAAGCTTATAGTTAGAGTGGCTTAGGTTATCCTGAGTTATCTCTGTAGTTATGCTGCTATAGGCTTAGGCTGCTGGAGGACATAATGACCACTTTCACCCTCTTCGCTATATTCTCACACTACTCTCTAATTCTGCATTATTTGCTGTTATTTCAGTTTTTAACTTTATGTTCTCTCTCTTTTCTCTTCCGAGAAGCTACAACTGGCCTGACTGTGTCTACCTGTGACACCTTTCTGGAGAGGGGCATTGTCCAAGCTTCTGCTGGCAACAACTTAATGCTCACTCTCTACCGATGACCCACATGGCACTGTCTTTCAGTGTTTAACCCTTTCTCTCTCCTAGACATGACAATTCACTGAGCTTTTACTGTGACTAACTCTATGTCCTCTCTTTCAGACCCTATCCTTGAAAACTGGCTCAGAGTTTATCTGTTCATTCTTTCTAGGTGAAACAACTAAAGGAGCTACATCCACTAACATTTACTTTTCCTTCCCATAGAAAGTATTTCTGGATCAGTGCTTCTTTGTTCTTTTTGTGTCTCTGCTCTATTCTCTCAAACCCCCAGTCGGTCGTGGCAGATGGCCGCTCACACTGAGCCTGGTTCTGCTGGAGGTTTCTTCCTGTTAAAAGGGAGTTTTTCCTCTCCACTGTCGCTACATGCATGCTCAGTATGAGGGATTGCTGCAAAGTCAACGCCAGTGACTGTCCATTGTCTCTACATGCTCATCCAGGAGGAGTGAATCCTGCAAGTCACTGACTGGATGCAATCTGCTGGGTTTCCTTAGACAGAAAAACTTTTTATCCAATTTGAATAAATAACTGAATCTGACTGCACTGTTCAATGATTAGGATTAATTGGAAGTGCCTTGAGAAGACGTGTTGTGAATTGGCGCTATATAAATAAACTGAATTGAATTGAATTAAAATGTCCAATTAGACATTAGACGTTTTTCCTACTGCCTTTTTTATTGTTGTAAAAGTAAAACAGAATTCTAAAAGCTTCCCTTAACGTGTAGTTTAAAACCAAACATAACTTTTTTGTTTAAATTAAAACTTTCTGAGATATTATGACAATATTTTTTGGTACAGCATATTCTGCATTTTATATTGGTTCAATTTAAATAAAATTTTGTTTCATTTTCCTTTCCTTATCTTGGTTTCACTGTGGTTACAAACAACTTCTATAGACCTTTTTTTTGTGCATTTGAATGCAAGATGGATGGTATCAGCAGTCTCTATTTGTAATCCTACAGAATATTAACCCTAACCTTAACTCTAAGGTTTCCAAATTTGTTGATGTTTCCAAATCCAACTATGCTAGACAGAGGTTAAAAGCTCAAAGGGATAAAGGGGAACAACTTTGCTATAATCTGCTCAGCCTTCCTGTTATATACTGAAATTATTGCTCTCTTCCATTCTCTTGCAGCCTGAATGATCACCAAAAATATCATAGAAAACACAGTTTTCTTTAAATAGTTTTTTCAACTATTTATACATTATACACCTAATTCATTCATTCAACAGCTAAATTCCAGTCTTCCTTTTCTATTGCTTGCGCAAGAGTGCTGTGGTTTTACATATGGTGCATTTACCGATTTGTTATTGGATTTTCTGAGGTACTGGTCAGCGGTCAGTGCTGGTCAAGCTGCAAATAGTCCAGTTCTGGTCCAAAGAGGATTTCTTGCATCCCTGCTTAAAATACATTTAGTAGACATGTGGAATTGGCCCCTTGGTTAGATGCATTTTCAAGATTACCTGTTACAAAGGGACAAGCAGCAGAAGCAAGCATGTTAATGCAATAAAGCTTTATGCACACAAAAAATAAACACTGAATCTAAGGGGGCATTTTTTTGCGCAATTTCTTCTGCACCTTTTAACCAGACGCTTGATGAGGAATTCTATTAGTAATAATTTGTAATTCTGCAGGCAAGCTGCTGCTTGAGGAGCTGGCCTACTTCTTGCTCCTTAGAGAAGAAGATAAACTGAGACTGTTATAGGTAGAACATCACAAGAGAGAACATTATAATGAAGTAAAATATTTTAAATGTTTCTTTCCAAAGAGATGATTTACCTGATGTCCAACAAACACTTGGTCCCAAGATAAAGAATCAAAAAACTAAACACAGAACAGAAAGTGAGCAACTTGGTTCCCCTTCAGAGATGATTTTGTTGAAGAGCTGGTATTTTGTGTTTCTCTTTGAGATAATCCACTCAGAAAAGCTGAAAAGCTGAGAATTTGCAGCTTGCCTCTGTACTCTGTTCTTCTTTCACATGGATCTTTTACAGGGATAAAATGTAAAAGGCCAGAAATGCCCCCCTAATGTTGAATGCTCAAATGGAAGACAAAGATGTTTGAAGGGGCTTGACAAAGAGCTATAACAACACAGGGAATTTTTCAGTTTGAATTGGGACAGCATAAAGGCCGCCTTTAAATTGGACTAAAATTGAGCTCAGAAATGAGCTCTTGTTATAAATTATTTTGAGGTTTTCTGTCCCCTGAGCTCAGAAAATCAGCTGGCATGAGACAGAGAGACGGTGAGAGCAGAGCTGGGAGAAAATGTGATTACAGTCCGACCCAAAATAAATCTAGAGTTTCAATTTACACAATAACACCGTGAGGTTGTAAGTGTTTTTTAAGCTTTTTTCTGTGATTACCTTTGAACACCCTTGTGTCAATTATAGTGTAGTAGTGCTCACTTCAACATCCTAAATTTATATAAGTGGGGCCATGAACAATGAGGGGAATCACCAAACCCCTAAAACTGATAGTGATGCTATTTGGCAGAGAAGATATAAAAATGTCCTAAAATCCCATTGTGTTGATATGAACCGAACAATATAATATAGATATTTGTTGCTTGTCTTTTTCTACACAAAAATAAAAGTGCAGTACATACTTTGGCTTTCAAGTCTGGGTTCGATATGTTATGTTTTCTGTACGTTCCAGTCAATAGAAATAGGTAAGTTGAATGTAAGTACAATGAAAGTTAAAATACTCTGACAATATTGCATTATTGTACTTATATTGATAATATTTGATTCTTGTCAATATTATCTAACATTTTTAAAAGAGGTCAGGACAGAACTGACTGAAGATTTGACTTGATTTTGCCAATTAATTAAGGATAAGACGGAATAGATAATGAATGGATAAACAGATAATACAACAATAAAACACCTTCTAAATGTCAATTTTGCTGTCTAAGAATTTTCAGAATTGTAAGCCTATTTCTATTTCCTGAAAAAAAAATGAACGTTACTTTGGAGTTTTTTCATATTTTGACAATCCAGTGTGCAAGTTGTAATTTAATGCCCTATAGAAGCATGCTGTTGGGAAAAGCCTGTAGTCCAACAGCTCCCTTTAAAAGATTGCATGTCTGTTGCTAGAAAAGACTTTCACTGCATTTGGTGTTGGTTGAAAGGCACAGCAGGATTTGGACTTTAGTCTATTTTTCTGTGCACCCTTTGCATTTAGTTTGACATGATTAATTAAGTAGCTAAGAGCTACACACCTTATCGCTGTTGTAAAACGCTTACATGAAGCATTCGGTCTACTCATTTTCATCCATGATCACTGGAGCTCAAGGAGAAACCTTAATGTTCCCAAAAAACTGACTTAAGTTAAAGCTAGGAGCTCTGTTTTGTTTTGGTTCCATTCCTCAGACTTGCGTGTCACAGAGTACAGTTGCTCACCTTAGTTCTGTTTTTTATTTTTAGATTTTTTTTGGCACAAGAAAGAAGGTGAAGAAAAAATGGGAAGACATGCAGCAAATGGCCCAAGATCAGGAATTGAACCCAAGACAAATGCATCAATGACTATAGCCTCTGCGCATGGTGCGCTTGCTCTACCAACTGAGCTACCCTGAGAAAAAAGAATATATATATATATATATATATATATATATATATATAAAGTATATAAAGTGTTACTTTTGATTCAGCAATGAGAGAATTATTCCAAACAGTTCATGACAAACTGTTTCTTTCATCTCCTCAGCATCTCTAAATTGCATAATAATAATAATAATAATAATAATTTAAGTATTTTTTTCTGACTCGAAAAAAAAAATAACTTGATTTCATTGACCTTGTTGATGAACTGTGCTACAAGGCTTTTAAGTTGTTTTTTGTTCCCTTCACTAGTTACTAGTAAATTTTATATTTCATTTTGATATCTTGGCATCTACTTTCACCTTTCTCTGTTGCCTAGATGGTGTCAATGCAATTAAACAGCTAAACACTGTTGTTATTAAACAGGCTTCTAGTCAGACATGGATCTCATTGCTCTTTTGTCTTTATCTTGCTTTTAAAACTTAGCTTTAATCTACCTTGCCTCTGTTTTATGTATTGTTCTTGTATTGCCTTGTTCAGATGGATGGATGGATGGATGGATGGATGGATGGATGGATGGATGGATGGATGGATGGGTGGATGGATGGATGTTGGCTGTTTAGGTGTCATTCAGATTGTTGTCTTTCTTGCATTGTCTTCATTTAATGGTCAGCAACATTTGTTTTGTGGGCTTTGCTCTCATAACTGTAAATGTTAACCTAGGCAGGTGGCTTCGGATGGTAAAAAAGAGGTCCAAACATCTCCGCTGTACATCTAACTGCAGTATCTGATCAGCTGGTGTTTTTGCTGTCAATCACAGATATTTCTCTGCACACGCAAAATAAAGATAGATCAATATCATAGGTGTCAAAACTTCCTCATGATTTCTTTAAATATGTGTCTTTAGGACAGTTTTAGAGATTGATGCAGAGAATGAAGTCAGTTAAAAAAAGGGGACATAATGATGCGGACACAGTCAGCGAGACAGAGAAGCAGACAGAGTGATGGTGAGCCACATGCAGGGATTAATAGAGACTCATTGTAGGGATTTGGGAGGAATGTTGAGGTCTGACACACCAGAATGTGCTCTCGCTGTGGCTTAGTGTCACAGTTCTCTCTTCTACTTCTTAAAATATTTTTTAACAGGTATGCATCAGCTATACCAACCTTTCTAAAGTTACTGTGACAGCATTCATTTGCCTTTCATTCTTTCCGTCTCATGCGTGCTCATGGTTCACAGCTTATTTCACCAAGCTCAAACTTCGATGTGTTCAGTGGGTGATACGGTTGCAGCACGATCCAATTTTTATGGATTTTCCACCTGGGTGCCGCAGCAGAAAAAGAAAACCCAATGTTTTCTTCCAGATGGCTGGAGGCCATGAGCACAGTGTTTTTTCTTTCAGATGAAGACGTTGCAGCAAAAAACTGTGTTCACACTCACACACATTTACTCACTAACCCGGCAACAAATTACACTCTTTAACTGAAATCAATGATACCAGCAACAAAAGCGCCTCATCAAAGTTTTGCAGCCACCTGATCTGACTCTTTCTACCTCTTCTGCAGATCAGAATGTGATCTTGACTACGACAGCTACCAGGAGGACTACTGTGACAGGTACTGTCAGAAAGTGTGGCCTCTCACACACCTCACTGCATCTCTGTGAGTCACAAAAAGCTACAAGATTTTACGTTCTTGATTACTGCCTGCCTTCATGCTGTCAATCTTTCTGTAATTGCTTGCGTATTCAGAGACAGTTGCAAACTTATTGTCAGCAGTATTCCTGTTTATAGGTGGGATGAAGACTGAATGTGTCTAAAAAGACCATTTGACTAAAAGGGGGAAGGCTGAATTTTAGAGAACCAGATTTCTTGCCTCACAAAACAACAAGATAGCTCCATGACAATGCTATGTTTCGACACTCATAGAAGAACCTCTAGAAGATTTTCAGGAACTGCTTCACTCAGATTGTTTTCATGCTCTACTGCAGAAATATGCACAGTTCCTAAGACAGCACTCTCTACTCAGCATTTGATTTTATATTTTGTTACTTTGAAGGGTTAACCCAAAAAAAAGGATGCAGACGTCTTGCAGAAACATTCTTACCCCTAAACTTTCCAAGCTAAAAGCACATAAAAAGACATGAGAAGTCCAGCTTACATTATACCAAAAACGACTTGAGCGGAAACAGCAAAAATGTGGAAGGACATACCCTTCTTAAATTAAATCTTAAATACATTTTCTGGCCCATGTGCAGTGTTGGAAAACTTACATTGCATATCTGTTATATTACTTAGGTTTTTCTTGTCTTTTTTGTCTCTTGTTTTCATCATTTCCTTGTTGTTTAACATGCTCTAAAAGGTCTCGCCATATTAGTTCATTATTTTAGGTTTAGTTTCTCACTTGTGTTCTGTTCCCTGTGTATTCTAGTTTATTCCCTTTTGTCAGTATTAGTCCTTTCCCTTTGTTTAGTTGTTTCTTTTACCTCTTTTCCACTCAGGGTTCCTTTTCCACACAGCTCCACTCTGCTTGACCTCGCTCTACCTGGCACGACCATTGACTCATTGACGGCTGGATGTGTGGCTTAAAGCCCAACCTCCAGCGTGTGCAGTGCTTCACAAGCTTTGCGACCAAAACACATGCCATAATTTTCCTGAGACACCATCGAGGTGCTTCTGAGTATTGCAGTCTCTTATGATGCACAGAAAAGCCTGCACCTCATTGTTGCACCAAGGGTTAGACTTGCTGGTTGCTTGTTAGGATTCCATGGTTTGCCTGTATTGTAGTGAGTCTGGAAAATGGCGATTGTTTTTCTGCTCACTGACTCATACGGCTGACCACGCCCGTGGCTAATCTGTTCGCATCACATTTCGGCCCTCCACATTTTGGCCAGAAATGCCAGTAATGCAAATGGTGGCAAAACTATTTGAGTGGAGTGGAGCAGGCCAAAGTAGAGCCCATGGAAAATGGCCTACTGTGTCTTGAGCTCCATCCATGTTAATTAGTCTTCCTCCCTCAGTCTCCTTACTTTCCTTCTGTCTCAGCTGCTCCCCGTTATCCCTTGATTAACTTGCCTCATTCAACTCATTCAATGTCATTCTCCACTCTTCCCTCAGTATATAAGCTCACTGGTTCTCAATGCTTTTTACTGTATCCTCCCATTATACTTCCTTTTTCTCTGCCCATGTTCCATGTCCTGTTCTCTGTATGCCTGGTTGTACGTTTTTGCCTTTTGTTGTTAAATCCTTCTATTCATCATGCTGCTCCCGAGTTCCTGTCTGCATTTTAATCCAGTTCCTAACCCAACATATTCAAGTCAGAAGGGCTCATTAAAAGTCCAGACTTAAATCTGACAGAGTCTCTGACAAGTCTTATAAATTAGGATTTAACACAGAACAAGTTGCCCTGGGTTAACCCTTGGGGATTCCACAAGGTTCTACCTTTAGATCAATTTTATTTAAATATTCTAACAATTTATTTATTGGAAATATGTTACGTTGAACATGTTTAATGTATGTAGATGATCCACAGTACTGTGATATCCAACACATTTAAAGGGTGTATTAATGTTTATTTCAGTTTATTAACTGTTTTTGATTAATAAACAATGAAGAAATATCAGCATCAGCGCTGAAGTGATGATATTTTTGCCTAATCACAATTCACATTTAACAACAGGGAAAAACAAGTCCAAGGGGAAAACATGAAGGTTTCCCTTCAGGTTTTCATTCTTACTTTCTGCCTGGACAACTTGACCACCGTGAAGTCAGAACACGCCTCTGTAAAGCAGTACAAACAATTCTATTGTTGAGTAAATATCATAAAATCTTGGATGAGCAGTTAAAATGCAGCGTGTTTGCTCTGTAAGCTCAGCAGTCAGGTGGACAAGGTGGTGAGTGGTACTATATAATCAGTCATCTACTGAAATTGCTCTGGGACCGTCCTAAAGCCCTCAGGCCTAAATTCTAACTGCTGCACTCAGCGTATATAAATAACAGGAAATGGTCACATCACATACAGACACATATGCAGTACACAGACACACACATGCTTAATGTGAATCTCGTTCTATCGGTTTTTTTTTGGGGGGGAGGGCAGATTTGTGCTCAATTGCTTAGATATTTTCTGTGCAGCTTTTTTGTTTTGGTTTTCCTTCCTCTGCATTTTCTCTCTTTGTTTAGGGGGAACACTCACCACTGATTTTCAATTTGTTTGTAACACAGTGCCTGATTATTCTCCCTGCTGCTGGCTAGCACTACAAGCAACTGTGTGTGTGTGTGTGTGTGTGTGTGTGTGTGTGTGTGTGTAGGGAAAGTGAAATATTTATATGTATAACTCTCTAGGTTTGAATCTGTGAAGTCTACATGTCCATGTGTGCATTTATGTGTATGTTCATTGTTGTGAACATCAGTTTATGAGGATAAGAGAAATTAGTGTTTTGATCGACTGTCCTGTTGTTCAAACACAAAAGTGACGTGTCTTTCTGCCCACTGATAGCAGCTCTAGCTGACAAAGCTGCTTTCGATGTGGAGTCTAATCCACAGAGACAAACACTCACACGCACATGCGCCCGCACACTTCTCTGTAATCCTCACTCGTCTGCTCTCTCTCATTGTCTGAGCTTCCTTTCTCCAGGATGGCACTTTAAAGCCGGTGTGTCATCATGTTGTGTTTCTGCACCTGCAAACTGCTCGAAAAGGCTTTTAAACCCCAATAAGCATTTGGTCTCCGTGTCTCCCAATGCGGACAGTGCTCAAAGCCTGTAAGCTCACACACTTATGGTGTCCTAATGCACTTCATCCACATGTGACATTCTGTTCTGTATGGGTAAAGAGGACGTGCACACCACTGTGCATAGATTTTGTTGCCAAGCTCTATGGCTTTTAAAAAAACAACACAACATGTAGGAGTAGAGCTTTCTGAGTTTTCAGCTTTGCAACTCAATCAGCTCAATCAGCAAATCTACAATCGGCAAATTTTTGCAGTGGCAGATACACAATGTGAAGTCCCGCCGGCTTTGAAACGTCATCCCGGAGAAAAGAAGCAAATCTGCTTTTCTATCATCTTTTCTTGTTGGATGCTCACTCTGCCTCTGATTAATACCCAAATTAATTCTACAATGTGCTGTAAAAAAGTATTTTCCCCCTTACTGATTTTTTCTATTAATTTTTTGTCAGACTTAAATACTTCAAATCATCAAACATTTTCATTAAATTCTTAGATACGTATTTATTAGCCAATATAGCATACGTTTGACTACTTTGGCATCTTGGCTCTGATCTCACAACTTCATGGCCAACTTGCTACTTAATATGTCTTAAGTAAATATGTCTACCTAAGAAGCGCCTTTTGCAGCTGGATTTACAGTGTAGATGAAGGCCGAGGCAGAGTACTGTAGAAACAGCATGTCCTTATTTTCCCATATTTAGCGCCACTTCATGGACAATTAATGACATGTTTAGCATTCAAACAGCAACAAAAATATTTCCTCTCTAATGACAAATGCAGACCTTAAATAGTCTCAGCTGTTTAAAGACTAAACCATTATTTACTCACAGGTGAGTTTACCAAATTCCATCATCCATCGATATGTGCAACATAATTTTAAACAAATACAAATATATAAATTTTACCATTTACTATTATTAATGCTGGAGATAGGCACCAGCTCCCCCATGACCCACTATGGAATAAGCGGTAGAAAATGACTGACTGACTGACTATTATTAATTAAATATTTTATATTTTATCCTTACTCTTTATCACCATTATGAAAACAAAAGGTTATATGCTAATTAATAAAATACTCAGTAATGCTAAATAAATAATTACTGATGCAGTGCTAATTTAAGTCCCAGTTAAATTGCTTTTAATAAAGTGTGAAGTTGATTTTGTTAAAAGCTAATTCTTGAGTGGGATTATTTTACCCATCTCAATAACTGTGATCAAATGAATTGCTGGGTTTCCTAACATTTATCAGTGTGAGACTATGCTTCTGCAATAAAATATTATTATCAATATTAAAAGGCTTTTATGTACTTTACAAGGATGCAATACTCTGAGTGCAGAGGGGACGGTAAATGGTTTATTTTGATCTTGTGGCTTGTGTCTCATCTGGTCAGTAGGTCAATGAGTGCTGAGGATTTTCTTTTACTTGTTTATTTCTTTAAATCACAACTATATTTCTCTCTCTGCAAAAAACAGCTATGCACAAAGTATCATTTCTGTAACCACTATAGAGGTTGACTGTGATACACCCGCTGTCTGCAGAACTACCAGCCTGGCGGGGAGCTATTGATTGGACCTGACAGAACCAATTACATCCAGTTACAGATAGAGACATGGAGCAGTCCACAGAGAGGAGGCCAGTGCCTGAAGGAAACACTTTCATTCTCTGGCCCTGGATATAAAATAAAAAAATGGAACAGTGTAAAGATGTTTATTTATTTTAATAGCTGCTTTCTCATTTTACCCAGTTCATTTTATCCTTTTAAACATCTAAAATCTGCCTTTTTGGCTGAATACAACAGAAAAGATTATCTATTTTATTTTAAAAATGGCATGTTGAAAATCATTTATATCCTTCTGAAAAGTCAATAGAATAACAGCATTAAACCCTTCTTTCATTAAACCCATGGAACTGATGAGCTCCAAGGTTTTGAGGTTGGAAGGTGTTCTTGCCATCACCGTAATCTTTAACTCTCGCCAAAGATTTCCTGTCAGATTCAAGTAAGGAATGGGTCACTCCAAATATAGATACAATAAAAGATTTCCTGGGTTAAAATAAATTTTTGGGCTTAAGTATATTTATTAAAATCAATAATTTAATTTAATAACTTGACTAATGAAAGCAAAAAAGACCCATAGTATTTTATTCTGATTTTATGAGTATTTCACAACCTGTGTGCTGTTTTAGAATAATATGGTATTTTCCAGCAGTTTTACTATAAGATACAGTTGAATAGGTTATTGGATTTTAAGTTGCACCATCTCTGATGTGGGTTACCTGTTGCTTTAAAAGGTAAGTCATTTGTACAGGTCCATTGGACATCTTCTCTGCTGCACATTATAGTTTAGTCATTTTCTCCTCTTTAATTTTGTTTCTATCTCACTTGGATTGGACAGTATCCAATTTCTGCTAAAACATATTACAGAGACAAAACTGGCTGCATAGAGTCACAATTAAATCTAAGTTTTTTTTTTTTATTGTCTCTGTCTAATTCATTTGCAGGGCGTGTGACTACCAGCGTGTGCCAGCCTCTGTCTCTCCTCTCCCTTCGGGACCAAGTGGGGCCAAGAGATCCCGCTCCTCCTTCTACTCCTACTCCAGCGGGCACAGACGCAGTCGAGACAGAACCCACTCTAAAAGCTCAAGAGCCCACTCCACAAGTTCAAATACAGCCAAGTGTGAGTAATATGAATGGGTTGAGACAGATTCACTTGAGATGTTCCCTGCAAATAAACTGCTACTTTCATTGTAACTCTGTCAGAGGTATTTCAAAGAAAAGCAAGCTATAGGTTCCAGTTGTTTTGCCCGCCCCTCCGGTAAAAGCTAGATTAATCTTTTCTGCCTCTAAAACTAAATATTTTATGCTACAAATATCATCTCTAATTATATCTCCTCCCTTAATTAAAAAGTAAGACAAGTTAAGGCAAGTAAGTTTGTAACAACAGTCAAACACATGGTGGTTCAATGTTCTTTACAAAAAAAATCAGGGACCAAGAAAATGACATTAAGGACGATATACATAAAATAATATTATTTGTTCAAACAATATAAAAATAAAGAAACATTAAAATACAAATTTAAACAAATAAGACATGAGAAAAACTAACTGTTAAAATAATTAATTAAACTCTTTGGGAATGTTTCAATAAATAACACTCCTGATTTAAAGGGGCCAGTTTATGCCAGTTTTCAGACAGTTGGTTGCAGAGATAACAAGAACAAAAACTAAATAATAACCTTAACTTGGGACGAAGAATGTTGGCTGAGGAATAAAGGAATCAGGGATGAGGAGGTCAGAATAAGGAATAAACGAAGTAGGGATTAGTGATGAAGGAGGCAGGGATGAGGAATCAAGGAGGTAGGGATATATAAAGGAGGTGGAGATAATAAGTTATGGTAAAAGACAACTGACATTTGTCATGGATGCCTGAAAATGCTTGAGCAAAATAAATAATGTATAACCCAAATGAAAAAAGTACACCTCTGTCAGGATCTTTGGTTGGTGGAGTGGATCCCAGGATGCAGACAGGCAGGCAGAAGCAGCTTGGTAAGTGAAAAGGTTTTAATTTAAATATAAACTCACATCAGGCCGGTTGGAGCAGATGACCATAAATATGAACAGGCTTGACAGTCATCATCAGGCAGGGCAAAGCAAACAGTCCTGGACAGGCTTGACATGACAAACAGTCAAGGACATGACCAATATGTATCCACAAGGAGTAGACAGAATAACAGGGTATATAAGAGCATGGCACAGGTGAAAACAGAAACTGATTGGCATGAAGCAGGTGGACCGAATGAAGCTGATAATGGGCTGACCGTGGCAGGGAGACGTCATTAAAACATGAATAAGCTGAACAGAGATGCAAGGATACAATCTAACCAAAGGAAAATCTTACAAACGTAACAGAATATAAAATATACCAACAGAACAAGTATGCAAGTAAACCTATAAGAATGAATTACAGCACCACCCGGAAAATATAAACGATGATCAGAGGCAAGAACTCAAAACAAAACTCAAAACACCTTTAAATCATAACACACACCACCTTCTTATTGAAACATGAACATATTGATGTGAGGCGTATAGTGTTCCCCGAACACCTGAACTTTACCTCTCAATAAAGTTAACATTGCTGAACTAAGCACATACTGGCTAGACCTAAACCTCTGCTGAAAGGTACTTCAGGTTCTATATTTCTCTGTCACTTACTTCCCACTTGCTCTCTCCTTCAGTGGGGATGGAGGAGCTGCAAGTGATTAAAAAGGAGCTGACTCTGATAAAGACACAGATCGATGGGCTCCTTGACAGTCTTGACAGGATGGACACACAGAGGAACGACCACAAAGGTGAGACACCCATTCAGAACGACAGTGGAGGCACATGGGTTTGTGATCAAATGGTGGATAATCTATTGGTGCATCAAAATCGTTTTAAAACAGACTCAGTGCGATGCGTCTACTTTCAGATTCATTCTAGTTTAGTCCCTCCAGGCACCAGTCCAAATCATAATGATTCACAATTGGTGCTGCAGGGGCAGAGGACGATGGAAATGTGATGCATGAATGGATCCAGTACTCCTTCAACTAAGCAATCTGTTATTTTCATCATCCAGTAATGATATGCTTCAAATTGAATCCACAGTGGATTAGAAGAGGTATAGTTTTGAGCGATGTATATAATGTGATAAGTAAACAATGTGTGCACTAAAATACTGTACGGATTTTTCTGCCATCGTGTGGACATTTAATGGTAATTACACCTGCTTGCAAGTGCAACATACAGCCCTTTTCAACAGTATTCATAAACTTTTTCACATTTTCCATGTAACAAATACAGTTCAAACATTTGCCTTTAGAAGTCACATAATTATTTTAACAAAGTACACCTGTGTGTAGTTTTTTAGATAACATTAATGAAAAAGTCACATCATAAAAACCAAGGAACTAAGTTTAAAGCAGGGTTAGCTTATAAAACAATACCCAAGCTTTGAACATCTTACCGATTACTGTTCAATCCATCCTTCGAGAATGGACAGACAACTGCAAATATACCAAGACATGGCTATCCACCCTAACTGACTGGTCAGGCAAGGTTACCACTAATCACAGAAGCAGCCAAGAGCGCTGTGATAACTTTGGAGGAGCTGCAGAGATCCACAGCTCAGGTGGGAGAATTAATTAATAGAACAACAATGAGCTGTACACTTAATAAATCTTGGCTTAATTGTAGAGGGGAGAGAAGGAAGTTTATGTTAAAAGAAAGCCATTAGAAATTCTGTTTGCAGTTTGATACAAGCCATGCACAGGACACTCCAAATGTGAAAAAAGATGCTCTGCTCATGTGACCATAAATTTACTTTAGCCCACATCCAAAATCACACATCCCAGCCACCATCCTATGGTGAAACATTGAGCTAGCAGCATCATGCTGTGGGCATGGTTTTGTTGAGTAATGACAGGAAGGCTGGTCAGATTTGAAACAGATAGTGTTAAATATAGACTAATCCTAGAAGAAAACTTTTCAGAAGCTAAAAAAAAACACTTGGGACTGGTATTAATGTTCATCTCGCAGCAGGACAAGGGCACCAAACATACAAACAGAGCTATAAAGGTTTGGATGAAAGCATATTCGTGTGTCTGAACAGTCCAGTCAAAGTTCAAAGCTAAATCTGTTTGATTATCTGTGTCAAGACCTGACAACTGATGTGCACAGATGCTGATCATATGTGACTGAGTTTCACCCATTTGACAAAGAAGAATGGGCAACAATTTAATTTTTTTGTAGAGACATAACCCAAAAGTCTTGGAGTGTAATTGAAGTGAAAGATGGTACTATGAAGTATAGATCCAGGGAGCTGAATGCAAAGGCACACCACACTTTTCAGATTCCATGCATAATTTTCCTCCTACCTCAGTTATTCTTTTCTTTGTGTGTTTGTGGTTTAACAGGAGAAATTTTGAAAAACTTCAAGTCAGCATAAAATTTTTACAAGGCACCTTATATGCAAATAAAAATGACAAAGCCCTGTAATCCTGTTGGAAAACAGGCTTCAACCTGCAGCTGTAACAAACTGATTACTTACAGGCACACAATTAACACACAGCTGGTGCAGTCTCTTTTACCACAAGCTCCAAGCCCCTATTCATTGCTTGACAAAACTGTTATTGACCACAGACAGATCTAAAGTTAACTTCACAGCATCTGGATATAAATATTGTAGAGAAACGTTTTCAGTTTCCTGTGTGGAAGTATTTGAGTCTTGTGTGTGATGTATTTACCCTGAATAACCTTGGGAGATTAATAGCTCTCATCGTTGTATTAATTTACCCCATCATATTTTGACTGTCCATCACCGTCTATCCTAGCAGTCTCTCACCTCCCTCTCACTAACTCCACATCCCCAAATACCCAAATACATCCTTTGAGTTCCTCCATCCTGTGTTCCAGACTCTCCCCTGAGAGAGGACAGTCCACTTAGCCTGTCCTATGTCGTGTCGGCTAGCAGCCCGGAGCATTCCCTTTCCTCCCTTTCCCCACCCAGTTCCCGCCATCGGATCCACAGGGAGAGCCCCAACATGAAGGTGCGTGATGATGACCACCATGTCGTGTGTACATACTTTATTCTTTGGCAAATTCCCAAATATTACACAAGCAAGCAGCAGGAGTCACTGTTATTTTTTCTAAAGCAGTCAGTGGGATTGAGACAGTCCAGTTTCTGTCTGCTGATGTGCACATGAACCAAGACTGTGAAATCAGTTTATTTTCACATAAGGAAAATTTCCTGAGTCATTCTGAGCTGGCAGCTAATGAATCTCTTCTTTGTCTTTCCCTCTCACTTCCCTGACTCCGTGTCTGTCTTTCTGCCTGTTTGTCTGTCACAGATGAGCAGTCACAGCTCTGACCCCGAGGAGGAAATATGAAGGACAAATATGAAGAAAATGTAAAAGATGTGCATTAGGTGCCAAACATGGACAAAGGGAAACATAAACCTTCAAATTAACACCCACCAACAGATGCTCCCCGCAGGCTGGACATACCAGTTCAGATAGTATATTTATTATTTCCACAGCTGCTTGGTTTTACTTCACCTAGAAACAAGGATGCAACAAAAAACGTGAATATGATTAACAAGATTATTTGAGATTAGCTTCAGAGAAAGAGGGTGATGCCCTGATCATATCTACACTGCTCAAAAAATAAAGGGACACTTAAACAACACAGTATAACTCCAAGTAAATCAAACTTCTGTGAAATGAAACTGTCCACTTAGGAAGCAACACTGATTGACAATCAATTTCACTTGTTGTTGTGCAAACTGAATAGACAACAGGGGGAAATCTTTGGCGATTAGCAAGACACACTCAATAAAGGAGTGGTTCTGCAGGTGGGGACCACAGACCACTTCTCAGTACCTATGCTTTCTGGCTGATGTTTTGGTGACTTTTGAATGTTGGTGGTGCTTTCACACTCGTGGTAGCATGAGACGGACTCTACAACCCACACAAGTGGCTCAGGTAGTGCAGCTCATCCAGGATGGCACATTAATAAGAGCTGTGGCAAGAAGGTTTGCTGTGTCTGTCAGCGTAGTGTCAAGAGCCTGGTGGCGCTACCAGAAGACAGGCCAGTACACCAGGAGACGTGGAGGAGGCCGTAGGAGGGCAACAACCCAGCAGCAGGACTGCTACCTACGCCTTTGTGCAAGGAGGAACAGGAGGAACACTGCCAAAGCCCTGCAAAATGACCTCCAGCAGGCCATAAATGTGCATGTGTCTGCACAAACTGTTAGAAACCGACTCCATGAGGATGGTATGAGGGCTCGACGTCCACAAATGGTGGTTGTGCTCACAGCCCAACACCATGCAGGACGCTTGGCATTTGCCAGAGAACACCAGGATTGGCAAATTCACCACTGGCGCCCTGTGCTCTTCACAGATGAAAGCAGGTTCACACTGAGCACACGTGACAGACGTGACAGAGTCTGGAGACACCATGGAGAGCGATCTGCTGCCTGCAACATCCTTCAGCATGACCAGTTTGGCAGTGGGTCAGTAATGATGTGGGGTGGCTTCTTTGGAGGGCCGCATGGCCCTCCAAAGAAGCCTGACTGCCATTAGGAACCGAGATGAGATCCTCAGACCCCTTGTGAGACCATATGCTGGTGCGGTTGGCCCTGGGTTCCTCCTAATGCAGGACAATGCTAGACCTCATGTGGCTGGAGTGTGTCAGCAGTTCCTGCAAGATGAAGACATTGAAGTTATGGACTGGCCCGTCCGTTCCCCAGATCTGAATCCGATTGAGCACATCTGGGACATCATGTCTCGCTCCATCCACCAACGTCACGTTGCACCACAGACTGTCCAGGAGTTGGCGGGTGCTTTAGTCCAGGTCTGGGAGGAGATCCCTCAGGAGACCATCCACCGTCTCATCAGGAGCATACCCAGGCGTTGTAGGGAGGTCATACAGGTACGTGGAGGTCACACACAAAACTAAGCCTCATTTTGACTTATTTTAAGGACATTACATCAAAGTTGGATCAGCCTCTAGTGTGTTTTTCCACTTTAATTTTGTGTGTGACTCCAAATCCAGGCCTTCATTGGTTTATAAATTTGATTTCCATTGATGATTTTTGTGTGATTTTGTTGTCAGCACATTCAACTTTGTACAGAACAAAGTATTCAATGAGAATGTTTAATTTATTCAGATGTAGTATGTGTTATTTGAGTGTTCCCTTTATTTTTTTGAGCAGTGTATAAAGCAGAGCTGGAGGCAGAGTGAAGATTGCTACCTTGTTACTTAAAACTAATCTATTCTGCTGAAGGCATGGATCAATAAGAAGAGCAATACTTCACATGAATCAGACTGATGGCAAATGAATGAAGTCTGAACACTGATCACAATCCTACCTGTTTATTTACTTACAGCTCCCTGTCTGTAGATAAGACAACAATTGTCAACATCAATCAATATATACACACACTGCTTTTTTTTATTTATAAATAAATAATTAAAGGCACAGTAAAGTCAGACTGAATGGAGGACATCTTGAAACAACACAACACATGAATAGGCTTTGATCTAACCCATCCAGCTGTAGCTCTGGCTGTAAGTTTAGGATCATTATTCTGCTGGAAGGCCCCTCTAAAAGGTTTTTTTTTTTTTTCCAGGAATGCCCTGTATTTAGCTTCATTGATTTTCCCATCAAATCTTACCAGCTTCTGTTTCTTTACTGAAGTGAAGGATCCCCAAAGCATGATGCTGCCACCACAATGTTTTACTGTGGGGGGCGGTGTGTCCATGTTAATGTGCAGTGTTAGTTTTGCTCCATACATAGTGTTGTGCACGTAGGCCGGACGTTCAGCTTTTGTTTTAACTTCTGAAGACTGAAGTCCAGGGATTTATTTAAGATAATTACAGTAAAAGGGGCTCAATACAAATCCATTCTGTACTTTTTGGATTTTAATTTGTAAAAAATGCTTGAAACAATGTCTCATTTTCTTTCTATTTCATTATAATGTTCCTAATTGTGTTTGTCACATAAACTCAATAAATTACACTGAAGTTGGTTGTTGTAACATGACAAAATGTGAAAAAGTTAAAATGATATGATTACTTTTGTAAGCCACTGTGCTTTCTGTGCACCAGGTGAGCTAGTGAAAGATTACAGATCGTTTCTGCTACATCTTTGGCACTTTGAAATCTGTACAAGCCCCGATCATTGTGTAATATTGTGTATTATTGTATACTTTACTGTAATTGTTTAGCTCTTGAAACTTAATCTTAATTTAGAAACTCTTGTGTGGTACTTTTTTAAGGAAAATTATGATGTTATAAATAATTGTATAATTCCTATGTTGTTACATGTTTTGGTTTGCACTATCAAGATACAGCTAGTGAAAATACTTGTTGTCGCTGTAGTGAAAGTATTTTCATATTGAGTATATATGCAGCACATTGTGGTGTGTTTTTTTCTTATAAGATCATGACAGTAATGGAAGAAGAATAAAAGACGAAGGTTGAAGAATTTGATGTCAAGGTTCAAACAGTAATTTTTTTTTTAGGTTTAGATATCATAGCAGAAAAGAAAGAAGCTGAATCCAGCTCAGCTAGTGACCACATGTCTTTGAGCTCAAGTCTCTCTTTTCATTCAATCCTCAGATGGTTTTGTTAAAGAGCACCCTAACTGTAAAGAGGATGTTCTGAGTAATATTCATGTGAGTCCTAATTTCTCTGTAATCTCACATGTACTCCACAAACTGTTTGCAAACTGCAGCTTTTTTTCCGCACGGAGCAACTTCTCTGATCGTTGACTCTAAATATCTGTGTGATAATACGTCATCTTGGCACCAAGTGCCAGAGAAACGGATAAAGAACTTAAAGACATTTTTTAAAATCAGTATGCATTACAGCTCCATCCTTTTTATCGGCAGTGTACAGCATCCTGTTGATTTGCTACACTGACATAAAATCTGATTTATTTCATAAAAATCCTGAAAAACGACAACAAGCACAGCTGCAGCCTTTCCTCCGGCAGCTGATGTTGTTAAAGCTGGCTACGCCTGAGAGAAATCAATGAGAGAGAAAAGGACAGAGCCATATAGCAGAGATAATAAGCCTGCATGGAGCAACAAAACGGGCTCACACCAGCTGTGGGTTTATACTACTTTTTTATTTCCATCAGTTGACGTATACATATTGAGAAAATGAACTTGGAGCTTCAAAATGCCTGTTGAATTTTTCCAAAAACCATGTTTTTAGCAACACGAGTGTTTTTTCTGACATGGATATATCCTAGACAGATCTTCAGTCATAACTGCAAAGGTCAACTTGCAGTCACATGTTTGCATGGTAGGACACTGGAGTACGCAGAGAAAATCAACCTTTCACCCAGAGGTAATTACCAAGCCACCCTGGTGCCTGTTAAAACCCTGTGTTGTTGACAAAAATTATAACAATAATAATAAAATTGCTCCAGTGTGTTATTTGAAAGATCCCTAAAGTTCCCCAGCAATACACACCGATCCTCCATGCTTCACATAAGTGCAGAGAGCTGAACAAAAGTGTGGCCTAAGGAGACTCTTGCACAACAGGCCTACTGTTGACAAAAAGATAAGTTCCTGTGTACTGAAAGGCGTACCTAGTGGGACAGCGTGCAGAACCTAACAGGCGTGCTGTGAGTAAAAATCTGATTCTGTTCATTAAACCATGAAGTTAGATTAAATTTCTCAGTAAAAGCCACTGACCCACTTCAGATGGTATTTATAAGTGAACATGAGCGCATTCAGGCTGCAGCAACTGAAGAGTCACATTCTGTTTGAAAGTAAGGTAAGAAAGCTTCCAATAAATATCTAATCTTTCTCTAAAGCAGAGTAACGCATTCTTTTTTTTGCATTATGTTGCACATAAATGTTAGTTTTCAGTATCCTTTAAAAGAAATTGATTTAAATACTATTTTAATTTGAAGCCTTAAAGTTCTGTGACAGTTTCTTTTTTAATGGAACCATTGTGGCCTATAAATATGTCTTGTTTGTTAGAGTAACAACTAAAATACATTAGTTTTCCATGCAACTATAGATAATATAACTGGATTTTCTGATTTTTTCGGTTCTTAAATCAGAATATCCAAGTTAAGAAAATTGATATTTTCTTTCCTTTATTTCCAACTTTAATAACATATTGACAAAATCAAAATCAGAACAAAGCTAGATGTCATGATTTGCAGGTGTTTGAGTGTTTTGGGGTTTTTCTGTCTGATCAGGCGGTGCTTTAGTTCATTCCTCAGGTTTAGTTCTTTGATAATTTTTGTCTTTTGTTAATGATGCATTTTAGTTTATGTTCTGTTACTTCTGTCAGAGCCTCCTTTGGTTAGATCGTTTCCTTGCATTTCAGTTCAGCGCATTCATGCTTTGGTTACTACTCTCTGCCACAGCCATTTTGTAATCAACTTCATTCAGCCCACCTGCATCCTGCGTGTCAGCCTCCCTGTCACACCTGTGCTCTGCACTATATTTACTCGTTTGCTCTGTTTGTTCCTTGCCGGATTGTGCTGTTTGTTCCTTGCTATGCCAAAACTGCCCATGTCCATTATCCATGCCATGCCTGCTCACGTTTTTTGCCTGTCAACTCATCCCTGATACGTTTTTGCTTTTTATTAAAACCTTTTTACTTACCGCATCTCTGCCTTCCCGTCTTCACTGTGTCCACTCCAAAAGCCACCTTCTTGACACCAGTTCTATTATTACTTATTGTTCTCCCAACTAAGGCCAATTTCTTCAGTTCAGTACTTTCCTCTGTCTCTTATTGAAGGATGACAGTTAAAGTGGCTTTTTGTTAATACTGAGAATGAGCACATGCAACTGCCACCTAAAAATAAATACTTATCTTGTATTTAAAGATTGTTTAAGTGCAAATTAAATAATCAGATGTGGTTGCTCCAGATTAAAGTAATCTTATTTTCTGTTTCTGTAGATCGCAGCTATGTCAGGCTCACCTAGTCCTCTTACCACCCATGTGCTGAACACTGCACTGGGTGTCCCAGGAACAAACGTGACCCTCAGACTTTATCAACAAAACACCTCAACCGATGTCTGGCAGTTAATAACCATTGGGTAATATCTTTTAAAAACAGAAAGTTGTGAAAAGGTATTTGCCTCTGTTTATATATTTTTTCAGTTTTTACCTTTTAAATGTTTCAGATAACCAAATGTTAATTTCAGCCAGATAACCTGAGTAAATACAAAAGGCGGTTTTCTATTGATGATTTCAGTTATTTTTAAAACCTAACTATTCAAAATTGCCTGGCCCTTTGTGAAAAGTAATTATTTCTTATACTTAACTAGTTGTGACACCCTTGGAAGCAACAACTGCCATGAAGCGTTCCCAAAACCAGCAATGGGTCTTTTACATTACTGTGGCGGATTTTTGACCAACTCTTGCTTACAGAATTGGTTTAAATCCGCCACAGTGGAGGGTTTTCAACCATGAACATCTGCTTAACGTCGCACTAGTGGTTCTCAATGAGATTTATGTCCAGACTTTGACTAGGCCACTTGGAAATCATTTGCATTACCCCAGCATGCTTGGGCTTATGGTAAAAAACAGACATATGGCAAAGATCAGAATTCATGGTTTCATCAGTTACAGCAAGTTGTCCAAGTCCGTAAAAAGTAAAGCAACACTTTACCACCATTCATCAATGTTTTTGGTGTTCTTATTTGAAAAGCTGTGTTAGTTTTATGCCAGACACAAAGAAAAGCACATGGTTTAAACAATTCCACTTTTCTCTGGTCAGTCATAGAATATTTTCCTAAAACCCTTAGGAAGGTTCATCACGGTTCCATGTTTCCTCCATTTATGGATTATAACTCATTGTGGTTCACTAAAGTACAAAAGCGTACGAAATGGCTTTGTCCTCTGTATTTGAATTTATTTAGATTAGGCATGATTTGTTGCTTTTTAAAATCTTTAAGCCTATTTCATGTTGTCAGAAAGGTTCTATTGAAATGATCTCTTGATTCTAAAGCTGAACTTTCCAACAAATTTGTTTGAATGAGGCAACGCTGGCAAGCTAGTTAAGGGAGTCAACTTAAATTGTGCTGTTGCTTCACATGTGATCTTTTTTTCACTCTGCAGAATAAATCAAACATACCCTGATGATGTGGATGGTCTAGTTAAGCAGCAAAACAAGGCTGCACTATGGATTTTATGTGCTGCTGCCTGATGCGTGGAAGACATATTCAGTGGGGTAGAGGTGTATTCCTCCCTATATGACATGTTGAGCAGCATGGCCATTGCAGAAAGACAGTTTACTCTAGACTTTAAACTTGTCTGTAAATTTATCTGATGATCTGAAACATTTACTTTAAAAACCCAAGAAATCTGTAAGGTGGCAAATAATTTTTCACAAGACCACAGATCTCCAAATTTAAGCCTTTTAGAAATTCAACTTATACTAAAAGTCGTTCATTCTCAGATCTTAAAATTTTTCTCAACAGGACAACAAATGATGATGGACGATGTCCAGGACTGATCACACAAGAACAGTTTAAAGCTGGTGTGTACAAATTGCATTTTGAGACCGGTCAGTACTGGGCCAGTATGGGGCAGACCTCCTTCTATCCCTACGTGGAGGTACGAAAAGGCCAACCATAGTTTTTTTTTTTATTATTCTAAGCTGCGTTGCTGAATTATTTGCATTGTTGTAGGAGGCCTAGATTTTCAATAATAACAATAGTTTTTAGTTAGTATTGGCAGCCCAACTTTTTAAACAGAAAGCAACTGGGCTTCTTGTCTCATCAATCTTTCTAAAGCCATTTTCACCCACCTGCATATCCTATGAAGTATTTTTGAGATGCATACCAACAAGACCAACATGTTTTTTTTTTAAGTAGTACACATCTGAACAGGGGAAATAACCCAAATTATTTGTTTGTTCAATCTCTTGGAGCCATTGATTCTAAACATCCCAACAACCCCAGTGTAATATGTTTAATTTTGAAAGAATAACTAATAAACCTCTTATCTAAGTTTAGAACAAAATAAGTAATTTAGATTAGAAATGAAATCTTCAACCATCAAGCAAAGAAGTTAAAGTACTTTCTGTTCAATACAAGCCCTGGTTACTTTATTATTGTTGCTGCATAGGAACATGTACATTCTCATTGACAATGTTTGTCTTCTGATGGCTTTTTTGAAAAATTTTCTTATTCTTTTGTTCTTTAGATTGTTTTCACTATAACTGATCCGGGCCAAAAGTATCATGTCCCTCTGCTTGTGAGTCGCTTCTCCTACAGCACCTATAGAGGGAGCTAGAGGGCAACTATGAGGAACCTCCTGAACTTTCCTTCACTTTTATCCCTGCCATACTCAAAATGACAGTGACTACTCCGGAAGTATTTGTTGATTTTATTTCAATAAAATTTGTAATATTGCATTCAAAACGTGACCTAAGTCATTTAAGTGTCATCATGTAAATGTACTGTGCATGAATAAAAAATGAGATTAAAATGTATTGTGGTGTTCAAATGCAATTTCAAAAACTGAAGTCCTTCAACCTTGGTATTTTTTAGATTTATTTACCACTCTTTGAGCCTAACCATAGTTTCAAACACCAGTCTGCTTTGATCCCTAAATCTTCAGGTGTCTGCTAGAGAGTTGAAGATAAAGAAGGATTTCATTTTTCAGTATCGCGGGAAGAGCAAGCATAAATTCAAACTAACAAAAGAAGGACTTTGTGAGGCGGAAATTACCATTTTGGCCTAATCAGAGTCCAGAAATAAATCTGTATCACCTGAAGAGATCTGGGAACAAGGGATGCCCTCACAATCAGAAAGATCTGAAAAACCTTTGTAAATTTCAGTCTGTCAGTCTTTCTATTTTTAAATTAAACCAGAAGTCTGCACGGTATTAATTAAAGAATGTGCACAGTTATGCAAGTAGGTTTTCTCAACATTGTGTCGTGTTTTCCTTATAGATGTTTGTTCTGTCAGGGATCAAATTGTTAAGGCTTACTGGTTCAGATCATACATATCACTGTTTATTCGCCTTCTTTTAAGATCAGGCAAAATCGTGTTGTTGCGGAGTCAATAATCATTTTAGTTTTGCAAATACTGGTTACTCCGCTTTGTGATCTTCTCTCTGTGTTCCATTGCTTTCCCCTGAACGCTGGATCATTTTTCTTCTGTTGTTGATTACTCTCCCCTGCGGTGTGTAGGGTATCGCCTCTGTTTAGAGAGGAATGTGCGCTATAGTACGATGCATTCTGCCATGTCTTATTTGTAACTCTACATCTCTATAAACAATGGCAGACAAATTGAAATTAGAGGCATTAAGGAAACAGAGAACGGCGGAGCAGCGGGAGGCACAGCTCGGGGTGAGGCTGAACAGGAGTGGTAAATACAGGGGTGTTAAATTTACTGAAACGCATTCACAGTACCATGAAATGTCGCATAATAACAATAATAATAATGATAATAATAACTGTTGTGCTAAAAAAGCATAGCCACCAAAACACCCATTTCCAGCCCATCATGTCATTTAAAACTATCTGCTGGGGATCCAGGATACTCACGGGATTTCGTAGAATCCCACGTAAAATAATTTTGTTTGGAAATGTTTCTCCTTGGAGCAGGAACTGTATGCTGTTTTCTGTAAAATGTAAATTAAATAAATATTTGCCATAAGCAAAAGAACAAAATGCATACATATTGTAGGTGATTGTACTGTCTTATCTCTTTTCAGGATCCTTCAAAAATTAAGCAAGATGAGAAACCCAAACAAAGGTGAGAAGTTATACAACTAGTCCACAGGCCAAATGTATGGAAACCACAGCAGAGTAAACCTGACTATTATATAAAGAGTCACTTATCTTAATGCATTGTACTATAATGATCACCTGGGGTTTTCTTGCCTACATCTTTTTTGTTTGTTTTGTTTTTAATTTTGCACTGTTGTGATTCTTGCAAATCTTATTACAAAAACTAAGATCTTCTTATTTAGTTCACATTTTTTCCAGCAATGGTTAGATAGCATTAATGTAAAGCTAGAGGCAAATTCAGGAAAATTATGCATTTTAGTGAAAACAATATCTGATCATACAATACATACATCTCGAAATCTATAAACGCATACTGGTGTTTAAGAAAGGCATTGTAGCCAGAAACATGCTTCCATATGTTTGGCCTGTAGGGTACAGTGACAGAATCTTACTTCAAACGCCCATCAGGACTTATCTGAAAGAGGCTCTAGTTTTGAAACTGTGTGGAAGAAAGAAAATCAGTTCTTGCTTTTAAAATCCACTGAAGCTCAAACACACACACGAAGATGTATTGATACCCGTCATTTACTGATGCTCCTAATATGAACTTGTTATACTGTATGTATAAAGCACATCTGTTCACAGAATCAGTTTCTCCTATTCCAACCTCTCTGACAGAATAGGCAAGACCAAAGAGCTGTCAGGTGATGTCAGGGACCAGATAGTGGATCTGCACAAAGCTGGAATGGGCTACAGGACAATCAGCAAGAAGCTTGGTGTGAAGGTGCCTACTGTTGGTGCAATTATTCGAAAATGGAAGAAATATAAAATGACCGTCAATCGCCCTCGGTCTGGAGCCCCATGCAAGATCTTGCCTGAAGGGATGAGGATGATCATAAGAAAGGTGATGGATCAGCCCACAACTACACGGGAGGAGCTTGTTAATGATCTGATGGCAACTGGGACCACAGTCACCAAGCACACCGTTGGTAACACGCTACGCCGTCTTGGCTATCAGTTTAAGAAAGGTATTTACCAACTTTGTTCTTTCCTCAAATCTCGGGAGCAAGTCATGCTTTATTTTTCTGTATAAACTGAAAGAGCCTTTTCTTGTCTCATTTACCAGATTCTCCCCTAAGAGAGGACAGTTCGCTCAGCTCATCGTACGGAGTGTCAGCAAACAGTCCAGAGGATTCCCTCTCCTCCCTCTTTCCACCCAGTTCTCGTCACTGGATTTACGAAGAGAGCCCTGACCGGAATATGCTTGATGATGATGACGACCACATGGTACGTGCATTCTTTATTCTTTCAAAACTCTACTGCATGTGAAACCTCTACTAGTAAACATTTTCTGAGTCATTTTGAGCCGGCAGCTAATGAACCTCCTCTCTGTTTTGCCCTTCCCTACCCTGTCTCCTGGCCTATCTGTCACAGATGAGCAGTGACAGTTCTGACCCTGAGGGAGAAACTGAAAATGTGAAAGATGTGGATCAAGTGCCAAACATGGAGGAACATAAACATAAACCTACAAGTTAACACCCACAGTAGAAGTCATGCATATGGTATTGGTGAATACAAAATCCACCTTGTTTTAAGTCAGTTTTTTTACACATCAGGATATAATGAAAAATATCTGGTTATTACCAGGTTCTGAAATGGTTTAAATCTAACCTTAAATGTACAAAAAAGCAACAAATTCAGAAGTTTTACCTATTATACGAAAATTAAGCCGAAGCAAAAGCATTGTGTAAAAAAACGAAGTACACCCCATGATTTAATATCTTTAGCAGCACCAACCTTGAAGTAGTTTGTTCTCCATGACTTTATTAGTCTCCCAGATCTTTGAGGAGGAATGTTGGTCAACTTTACAATCTTATTTCAGTTCATTGAGGTCTGCAGATGTTGATTATGTGCAGCTCATTTAAGGTCCTGCCACAGCAGTTGAATCAGGTTCAGGTTTTTACTTTTGAGCCATTGTAACAGCTTGATTTTTGTGTTTCAGTAATCCTGTTGTAGATTTGATGTTGTGTGGGGATAAATGTTTTGTTCCATGGCCCACTTTGGGCCGAGCTTTCGCTGTTGTACAGATGGCCTCACATTTTGGTCATGAAGTTGAGTTCATGGCCGACTTACTGACTGCTATGGGCCCAAGAACCTTAGCTGCAAAACAAGTCCAAATAATTAACTCTACATCACTGTGCATGTTAGTAAGTATAAGGTATTTTTACTTGTATGCTCTGTTTAGTTTTTATCAAACATAGAGCATTAAATTATGGCCAAACATTTCTACTTTGGTCACATTTGTCCAAAGGACTTTTGTTCCAGACATCTTGTGGCTCATGTGGTGCAGCTTGGCAAACCTAAGTTGTGCTAATATATTTTTTGAACATGATTTCTCATGGCAACTTTAATAAACAATTCTTACATATTTAGTTTTTTTTTATTGTACTGTCATTAATTTTATCAATTAATAAGCTAACCAGGGTCTGTAGAGTATAAGATGGAGCTTTTTAGTTTCTTCTTGTTTTGTTGTTGTTGTTTTTTCAAATGGTTTGGAAATAGGAACTAGGCTAAAAACCACATCTGTATGCTCCTAATCTTACAGATGTCCCACAGGGTGAAGATTGTTGAACCCCGTGGTCAGCTTTACAATCTTGCTTCAGTTCTCTGGGGTTGCTACCTTCCCTCTGAAATAAAATGGCTTGCATAGGAAAATTTTACTTGCAGACAACTTCTCCATTTTGGCTTCAATTTTGTTTGATGAAATAACAAAACTTCACTCTAGTTTTACATTATTTTAGAACTTGTTAAAGACCACATACTTTTTTTATTATGTCCTGGTACAAAACCCTAAAATGAAAAGAGAATGGTTCCTTTTTAAAGAAATATCTGTGAGGAGCTTCTGAATAATACAATAATCATTATTATTATTATTATTAGTATTGTTTTTGTTGTTGGTGTTCCATCCTCATAAAACATCACTGCATACCTCCCTTACATATTTGGCACTGTGGCTCAGTAGGAAGAGTAGTTGTCTTGCAATCAGAAGGTTGTGGGTTCAATTCTAGCTTCCTACTGCCATATGTCGATGTGCCCCTGGGCAAGGCACTTAACCTTAAGTTGCCTACCGATCTGCGTATTGGTAAATGAATGTGTGAGCGTTAGTGAGTGCGATTGGGTGAATGTGGCTCTAGTGTAAAGCGCTTTGAGTGGTCTGTATGACTGGAAAGGCACTATCTAAGTTCAGTTCATTTACTGTAAGTGTTTAGCTGTTTGCATTATAAGTTAGGACTTATTATGTGGTACTTTTTTAAAGAAAAAATATATGAATATTTGTCTAAATGCTGTGTTGTTATATGTTTCTGTTTGCACTGTTAAGATAAAAAAAAAGTGGAAATACTTATTGTCGCTGTAGTAAAAGTGTTTTCATATTGAGTATGCTTGTATGCATCACATTGTGTGGTGATTTTATTATAAAAGACAAATTCACAAAAAGATGAGAAGAATGAAAAGGTATGATAATAACAGAAAAGAGGCTTTACTCAGTAGCATTCATACTGTGTTGATGTGAAAGTATCTGATGCATGTAAATTCACACTCAATACACAAACTGTTTGTGCATTTTCCTCACAGAGGAATTTGTCTGAAGACTGACCTTAAATATGTGTGTGATAATACATCATCTTGGCACCAAACATCTCAGAAACATATGTATTTTTTAAAATCTGTATATTTTTTACCAGCAGCATACAACATCATGCTGATTTGCAACACAGACATAAAATCTGATTTATTTTACAAAAAGGCCGGAAAAAGCAGCAAGCAAAGCTACAACTTGTCCTCCAGCAGCTGTGTATCTAGGCTACCATCACACTGCAGGTCTTAACGCTCAATTCCGATTTTTTGCTGAAATACAATTTGTTTTGGTTGTTTTTTGCGTCTGACAGACTTCAAGCTGAACGGTTCACGACCCCAAAGTAAGCCGCATGCGCACAAGGAGAACGTAGACGTCACACAGCAACACACTGTTTACGAAAATAATAGGTCAGCGTCTCGATTGAGAAATGGAAGCCGACACTATTATGACCACATCATAGCAAGACGAAGAAACATAAGAAAAAAGAGAGAACTATTAACAATGGGCTTTTGTGGAACAGTGACTGCTACCTCTGTAGAGGAGACTGTGTTGATGTGTAGTCGGAGAGTGGACAAGGACCTGAAAGTCCAAGCAAAAAACATAAAACTGTTATGATTCTGGCCTGTCTGCCTGCTTTCCCCTCTCCCTTCTGTCAGCAATCGGCTCATCTGCTTCACCTGTGTGCCGCTGCACTGCAGCACAATCAAAGTCATGCCGGTGCGGCAGCAGTTATATTCAGCTTCTGGCAGGCAGACAGTGCCAGATTTTTGAAAACTTCCACAGTGAGTAAATATCCAGCGTTTCTACCTGCCTGATCACGTTTCCTGACCTCGTCTTGTTTCACGGATTTCTCCCTCCTGCCTGATCCTTTTTCGGACGTCTCTAGCCTTGAATTTTGACTCTGTTTCTGCCCCTGGCTTTATGCCTTTGCCCAGTCTTTGGATCTGTCTGCCTCAGCTTGCCTGCCTCTCCTCTCTCCCCTGTTTCCGCCCTATCCCCTGTCAAGTGGCTTGTCGCAGCTCTCCCAGCTCTCACTTTAGCTTCTACTTACCAGCTGGTGATTTTGGATCAGTTGGCAATTCGACATCAGTCAGCTGGGCGCCCCTGCACGGACATTCTCGATCGTTTCCAGATTAACCACCTTCCCACTGAGGAGCCACTTCCTGGTCCCCGTTCTCACACAAAATCCGAGAAGGTTAGTGGCTTTTCTGACTCTCACGTTAATCAGAGTCTTACTAAGCCTCTAACTCACTTCTCTGGCCCTAGTGATTCCTGGAAGCTGATTGGTGGTTACCGGTGCATCTGTTTCCAAGACCAAAATAAATCTTTTAACTTTTACCTTGTGTCTGGCTGAAATTTTGGGTCCTCGGTCCTGGTCTTAATAGAAAAATCTGACCAAAAAATGGACCCATCGACAGCACAACAGTGACACGCTAGTGTAGATCACCCCATTGCCCGTCTTGATTCCGGCAAGAATGAGATCATCACCATGCTACGCACCATGACTCCTGCTTCTACTCAAGCGCTGTCACAGCCAGCCCCCGTTAGTGCTCCTGTCCTTCCTGCCATGGTTAAAGAACCCTGACTGACTCCTCCTGAGCTATTTAAGGAGACTCTAATTGTCCTAAATGTCGAGCCTTCTTAACACAGTGTGAGATTCACTTTGAACTACAGCCATCCTCGTTCCCTACTGAGCGCTCCAGGGTGGCAGATGTGATTTCTCTACTGTCCGGCAAGGCAAAACAGTGGGGCACAGCGGAGTGGCAGAATGGTTCTGTCACCTGTGCTTCCTACGCTGCTTTCTCCAAGGAGTTCGTCAGGGTGTTTGACCCCGTTCTCCCCAGCCGTGAGGCCGCCAGGGGCTTGCTTTCCATTAAGCAGGGAGACAGAAGTGTAACATCTTACATCATTGATTTTCATTTATTGGCAGCTGACAGTTGCTGGAATTAGCAAGCTCAGATGGATGCTTTCATGCAGGGGTTAAATGAAAATATTAAGGACGAGTTGGCTACCCGAGATTATCCTACCTCCCTTCCTGAACTCGAAGACATGGCCACTCGTATCGACCTCCGGCTAAGTGAGAGAAGAAGGGAGAGGCTAGGTCCTCTTCAGCCTGCTGTTCTGTTCCCCGTCCCGAGACCATGAATCGTTCTTCCCCTACTGTAAACACTCCCGATCCTGAACCCATGCAATTGGGGAGGACAAAAATCTCAATGGAGGAGCGTTCTCGCCGGAGACAGTTCAACTTGTGTTTCTACCGTGGGGATCAGGGCCACCTTGCCTCAAAGTGCCCCTTAAAAGCCCAGGCTCAGTAGAGGTGAGGAGAACTCTACTGAGCCGCAGTCTGATGTCTGTCTCCTCATTTTTCTTCCCGTTAATATTGTGATTTCCTCCATTTCTCATCAGGTGACGGTGTCTATTGACTCAGGAGACGACACAAAGTTCATGGATGAATCTTTTGCCAAAGGCCATGGCATACGACTCTTCCATACGTCTGACACCCATAATGTTCAGGCTCTGGATGGACACAGCATGAACAGTTCCCATTTGTTGACGGAAAGGATTAACCTGACACTAGGTGGCAATCATCAGGAGGAGGTCTCATTCATGGTTATTAACTCTCCTAAATTACCCATTGTTCCAGGAGCCTCGTGGCTCAAAAAACACAACCCCCATATTGATTGGCAGGCCAACGAAATTTTGGGCTGGGCTAGGACCTGCTCCGCCACCTGTTTGTTCTCAGCCAGTACTGACGTCATCCCTGATAACGCCATAGAGGAAACGTATCCAGACTTGTCCAAAGTGCCTCCTGAATATCATGCTCTGAGGGAGGTTTTTAACAAGTCTTGGGCCACTGCACTCCCACCTCGCAGGCCCTATGATTGTTCCATCGAGCTCCTTCCTGGCACGTGTCCCCCTAGAGGACGTCTCTATTCTTTGTCTGGACCAGAGCAACAGGCCATGAAGAATTGTGTGGAGGAGTCCCTCAAAGCTGGGATTATTCTACCTTCTTCATCTCCAGCCGGGGCTGTTTTCTTTTTTGTGGGGAAAAAGGACGGGTCTTTAAGACCTTGTATTGACTACAGGGGCTTAAATGACATCACGGTCAAGAATCGTTACACCCTCCCTCTCATAAATTCTGCCTTTGACCACATACAAGGAGCCAAGATTTTCACCAAATTGAATTTAAGAAATGCTTACCATTTAATCCGTATTAAGGAGGGAGATGAATGGAAGACTGCTTTTAACACCCCCACTGGTCATTATGAGTACCGAGTCATGCCTTTTGGTTTGACCAATGCTCCAGCTGTTTTCCAGTCTTTGGTGAATGATGTTCTGAGGGACATGGTAGGGCAATTTCTATTCGTTTACCTTGATGACATCTTGATCTACTCCCAAGATTTAGACACCCATAGGAGTCATGTTCGAGCCGTTCTCCTCCGCCTTCTACAAATCCATCTGTTTGTCAAAGCGGAGAAGTGTGAATTTCACACCACCACTACTTCGTATCTCGGATTCATCATCTCCCTCAACAAAGTACTCGTGGATCCCTCCAAGGCAAAGGCTGTTGTGGAATGGCCCTCTCCTACAGACCACAAGCAATTGCAGAGATTTCTGGGGTTTGCACATTTCTACCGCCGCTTTATTCGGAACTATAGCCAGGTTGCAGCCCCTCTCAATGCCCTCATGTCTTCCAAAGTAAGATTTGTCTGGAACGAGGTGGCCGAGAAAGCCTTTATCAAGCTCAAGACCATGTTTACTTCTGCTCCAGTTCTGCGGTCCCCCGACCCCGAGAGACAATTTATTGTAGAGGTTGATGCCTCTAGCATGGCGATCGGTGCTGTCCTAAGCCAGAGGAGTCCTGAAGGTTGTGTTCACCCTTGTGCTTATCTCAGGCGGAGCGCAATTATGATGTGGGGATTGAGAACTCCTGGCTGTCAAGATGGCCCTAGAGGAGTGGAGGCATTGGCTGGAGGGGGCCAAGGAACCATTTCTCATCTGGAAGGACCATAAGAATCTGGAGTACCTGAAGTCTGCAAAGCGCCTTAACCCCCGGCAGGCCAGGTGGGCTCTATTTTTCGGACGGTTTAACTTCACACTGTCTTTCAGGCCCGGAACCAAGAACGGCAAACCAGATGCCTTGTCCAGGATGCAGGAGCCCTCTGAATCTGTGACCAATGGTGAGGATGAGTTTATTCTCCCGGAGTCCGTCAGGCTGTCCATAACTAGGTTGGAGTTGGAAGGAGAGGTCAGGGATGCTGCCAGGGATCTTGTTTTGTCCCGGGACCGGTGTTTTGTCCCGGAGCGCCTCGTACCTAAGGTACTAGAGTTCCGCCATAATTCTCGTCTTGTTTGTCACCCCGGAATCAGCAGGATGCTTCGACTGGTCCTGGCCCAGTTCTGGTGGCCTTCTCTGACCAAAGACGTCATGGATTACGTCACCGCCTGTTCCCAATGCTGCCAGGCCAAGTCGTCACGCCACCCAACCACTGGGTTGTTATTGCCTTTGTTGATCCCATCTCGTCCCTGGTCTCACATCGCCATTGATTATGTGACACGTTTGCCTATCTCTAATGGTTTCACTGTCCTGCTAACTGTCGTTGAAATATTTTCCAAGGTGGTCCATCTTATTCCCCTCAAGAAGTTGCCCTCAGCTAAGGAGATGGGGGCACAGGAGGTCTTCCGCCTCCATGGGTTGCCTAAGGACATAGTATCCGACAGAGGACTACAGTTTGTTTCCCTTTTCTGGAAGGAATTCTGCTCCATGCTGGGGAATTCCATTAGTTTATCCTCCAGATTTCATCCGCAGTCCGATGGACAGACCGAAAGGGCAAATCAGGAAGTGGAGACCAAACGTCGCGCTCTCTGTAAGTCTGACCCTACTAAGTGGTCTCACTTAGACCACTTAGTAGTCTAAGTGGTCTAAGTGACCACTTAGACCACTTAGACTAAAATAACTTAGACTAAAATAAGTCACATTCTCTCTGACAGAAAGGTAAACAGAAAGCTTTTAACTCAATTTATACTTAATGTTTTACATTCCTTCAACAAAAACAAAACTTTTAATTTATTAATTATTTCAAATTAATGGCATCCAATCTGTGCCAGCATCTATTACTTAAAGTCTGGTCTCTCAACTGCTACATGTTTCTCGTTTCCTCTCGTTAATATTTGAAGGGTTAGGGTTAAGGTTAGGCTTTGAAGACACTTTGGTTACATTTTTGTTCCTTTTGAGCACATGGATTGCCAAAGATAATTTCTTTTGGTAAGCCACATGATTCTTGGATTTTGTTTCAGCGTTACATCTGAACATAATTAAACTAGACTAAAACAGATAAGCAGTAAGTCTTGTTTTCTGTTTCTGTAGATCATAGCCATGTCACCCTCACCTAGTCCTCTCACCACGCATGTGCTGAACACTGCACTGGGTGTCCCAGGATCAAACATGACCCTCAGGCTTTATCAACAACAACCCTTAACCACTGTTTGGCATCGAATAACCACTGGGTAATATCCTTTATATAGGTCTACAAGTACTATTACTTCAGGAGTCATGATGAAGAAAATTTGTCTTTATTCATACATCCTAAAATTTATACTTTCTCAACAGGACAACTAACGGCGATGAGCGATGTCCAGGGCTGATCACACAAGAGCAGTTTAAACCTGGTGTGTACAAGTTGCACTTTGAGACTGGTCAGTACTGGGCCAGTATGGGACAGACCTCCTTCTATCCCTACGTGGAGGTGAAGAAAGCCCAACCATAGCTTAATCAGAGGTCCTCCTTATAGATATGAATATTTGTAACCTCACTAACAAAGCTGTAAGTAACGATCTTATTTCTGCCTTTCCCCCGCAGATAGTTTTCACTATATCTGACCTGGGTCAGAGGTATCATGTGCCGCTGCTTGTGAGTCGTTTCTCCTACAGCACGTACAGGGGGAGCTAGAGAGCATCTGTGGCTAACTTGGAATCTTCAATTAATTTATCACTGCCTGACTAATATACAGCACTGGCTCATCCACCAAGGACGCTCATGGCGGCATTCAGTGACAAAAGAAATTTTTGTTTTGTTTTTTCCAAAAAGTTAGCATAATACAATAAAATGGATAGCTTTATGTATTATCATTAAAATATACTGCATATTTACTCATACTGGTGTAAAATACAACAGTGTGAGTTCTGTTGGTGTTTAACTTTGATATTTATTCTACTGTATTATTAACATTTTATAATTAATTTGCAATGTAAATGATAATTGACATTGTTAATTATTTATCATTTTCATGTGGATATATAATATATATATATATATAATGTAACATATGGCCCCATGTTTACTTTAGACGATTTCTTCACAATGAAAATACATTGTTGCCATTCATAAACTTTAGTGTGGCGTAGTGTAAAGATTAATACATTGCTTTCTATGCAGCATTTGAGGTAACACTGCAAGCATTGTAGTTTTGTTATTAACCATTTTATCATAATCTGCAAATAAACTCTTGAAATTAAAGTGTTTTTATTGTGATATAGAAATGTCTGTAGTTTATTGACTAAAACAAAACAAAATGATTTTCCATATACAGTACATGCCTTCATGTACATGTTCAAATCAGATAATCTAAAACTTTCACAGTAGTTTGTATGAATTTCTTTTTTCTTTTCTTTATTGACTTCAGTCAGTCAGTCATTTTCTACCACTTATTCCATAGTGGGTCACAGGGGAGCTGGTGCCCATCTCCAGCAGTCTATGGGTGAGAGGCAGGGTACACCCTGGACAGGTTGCCAGTCCATCGCAGTGCAACACACAAACACTCATTCACACACCTAAGGGCAATTTAGAGAGACCAATTAACCTAACAGGCATGTCTTTGGGAGGAAGCTGGAGTACCCGGTGAGAACCCATGCATGCATGGGGAGAACATGCAAACTCCATGCAGAAAGACCCCTGGCTGGGAATTGAACCCAGGACCTTCTTGCTGCAAGGCAACAATGCTACCAACTGTGCCACCGTGCAGCCCTATTTATTGACTTATTGTTTTAAAATAAGATTTCATTACCAAATGCAACTTTGAAAGTTCATTGCAATGGTCTTTAAAAACAGATTTAAGATCTGTATTATTATGATTATTTTTATTGCCATTCTTATTATTATTATATAGAATTCTTTATTGTATTTTTAATGAGTCAAACCTTAAATTTGAAATGTTGATCTGATTTATGTCACAATTTGATATTTCCATATACACAAGTTAAAAACATCCTCTAACTCTAGTGTTATAGTATATGGATATGACAAACAGTTGTCTCTACAATGATTTTATTACAAGCCCATCTTTTAACAACTCCATTATACTTAGGGTGACGCATGGACGTGTCACTGGGCCATTGTAACACCTCGATTCTTTTTTTTGATCATCAATTCTGTTGTAGGTTTGCAACAAATTGCTTCAAATGTGACTGTAAGGAATGCCCAAAAGAAGTAGAGAAAAAATGTTAAACAGAAACTAAAAAACAGGTACAACTTTAGGGCAATAACATGAAATAACTGGGGAAACATGAAAACCAGGCTGCAAGGTAGAAAACAGGCTGCAAGGTAGAAAACAGTACGACATAGTAAATTTAGATAAACGTTAATTTACTAGGTTTAGCTAAATAAACCAAGCCACTTTAGACCTCAGCTTCTTACCTCATCTGCACAGACATGACTTTCACCTCCATCCCCCACTGTCACTAACGACCAGGTGATCAGAGAGCTGACTCCAGGCCAGAAAGGTAGCAAGCTCAGACAGTTTGTTCAATGGCCATTAAAAACTTCTTTGTTGAACTGGCAACCAAAGCAACTAATATCTTGAGTCAAAATTGAGAATCAGAGGGACTACATGTCTCATGTTAGTCAAAAATGACAGGAGATTTCATGCAGATTGCTTTGATCTCAAATCTTCAATTTTTTTTTTTAAAGTTTTCTTTGCTCTGAATTCACTGCAATCTGCTTAGCATCCAAAGGTGGGTGTGGAGGATGATGATTCTGTATCTGCTACACAGGCCTTTCTCTAAAGTGCAAAAGGCAGTGAGGTTTCTGCAGAAATTGGGTTCCTCCAACATTGCAGAAAACCTCTGCTATCCTTTACTAGCTTTCCAAATGCAATTCAATATTTAATAGATATGTGCAACTTTAAAGTTACAATCCAGTGTTTTTTTTTTTTTTTCTTACACCGGCAATTAAAGCTTAGGTAAGTAATAAAATGTTTATTTTCACTGCACAATTAAATTTTTAATAAAAGTTTACTAAAAACAATAACGTGTTGGTGTGTGTCTGGGTCACAACAACTGAGCTTATCAGCTGGTATTAGCAAACACTATGGAGGAAGTTGATTTTTGACAGAGTAGCAGGGACTTTATGTGTGAGTCTGAGTTTAACTATGATGAACCCCACTAAGATCATTAACAGTTTATCCGCCTGGCGATTATTTTCAGCAAAAGTAATGCACTAGGGCAATGCTGCAGCTCTTCAGGTAACGTTGTTGCGACCTGAAAATCGTCTTATTGTAATGTGTCCAGAGTATGTGGTTTTATAACAGTTTGTTACAATCTGACTTTTCCAGTCAGGAGCATGTGTGTTAACATGTTTTAAGGTTTTATCTTGATTATATATTCATTTTCAACAACAACAAAAAAAATGCATGGCAAGTGAAATTAGCCAGAGTTTATCGTAAAGTCTGTACAGCAGCCTTATCGATCCTCCGTGTTCCATTGCTTTCCCCTAAACGCAGGATCATTTCTCTCTGTTCTCGATTACCCTGTCCTGTGCTAGGTAGGGCCTTGCCTCTGCTCGGAGTCAAGTGTGCATCTCGGAAACAATATCTTATCCTATTTTATATCTGAAGGTCTGCGTTACTATAAACAACAATGGCAGACGAAGAATTGGAGGCGATAAGGCGGCAGAGGATGGCGGAACTGCAGGCGAAGCACGGGGTAAGGACTCAACAGGAGCTGGAAACGTGTTGGAGGCCGCCTTATAAGGAGGTGCTGGATTCAGCCACCTTAGTGCTAACAATGTAGCTGCACTAAACACTGAAACCCATCCTAGTTATTTGAAGCTGGGAATATAAACTACAGAATGGCATAATATCAAAACGTAGATTAAATAATATGTATACATTTCCACCCGTGGTTGGGTGAATCAGATGGACAGCAAACATGTCAGTGCTAGCTTTGTGTTGTCAGCGTATCCCTCTCCCCAACAAAACTGCAACGTCAATAAAACTGAACGCCTTTTTCCCGTTTAATTAAACACTGTATATACCATGCTGATCTTTAAATGCTGGATTACGGTTGGCCAAGTGCTCACTTAGATATTTATTGATAAATTGGCACACGTCTTAAATATTTAAAGTTATAAGCCAGACTTTCCGGTTAAATCAAGCAAACTCACATTAAATATAGTTATTGAGAATATTATGTCACGGTTTGTTTTAATATTTGGTTAGCTGAGTACCTAATCAGGATAAAATCTACTGGAATAAGCTTTCTTCTTTCAAATATATTTACATTCTTGTATTTTATTTATGGTAAACCCTCAAGAAATATTTTATACATCTAAAAGTTGAGTTTGGTTTGATTTTATTAAGGTCTTGATTATGGGATCACAGTGTACATGATTAATACATAAATATACAGGGGTTGGACAATGAAACTGAAACACGTGTCATTTTAGTGTGGGAGGTTTCATGGCTAAATTGGACCAGCCTGGTAGCCAGTCTTCATTTATTGCACATTGCACCAGTAAGAGCAGAGTATGAAGGTTCAATTAGCAGGGTAAGAGCACAGTTTTGCTCAAAATATTGAAATGCACACAACATTATGAGTGACATACCAGAGTTCAAAAGAGGACAAATTGTTGGTGCACGTCTTGCTGGCGCATCTGTGACCAAGACAGCAAGTCTTTGTGATGTATCAAGAGCCACGGTATCCAGGGTAATGTCAGCATACCACCAAGAAGGACGAACCACATCCAACAGGATTAACTGTGGACGCAAGAGGAAGCTGTCTGAAAGGGATGTTTGGGTGCTAACCCGGATTGTATCCAAAAAACATAAAACCACGGCTTCCCAAATCACGGCAGAATTAAACGTGCACCTCAACTCTCCTGTTTCCACCAGAACTGTCCGTCAGGAGCTCCACAGGGTCAATATACACGGCCAGGCTGCTATAGCCAAACCTTTGGTCACTCATGCCAATGCCAAACGTCGGTTTCAATGGTGCAAGGAGCGCAAATCTTGGGCTGTGGACAATGTGAAACATGTATTGTTCTCTGATGAGTCCACCTTTACTGTTTTCCCCACATCCGGGAGAGTTACGGTGTGGAGAAGCCCCAAAGAAGCATACCACCCAGATTGTTGCATGCCCAGAGTGAAGCATGGGGGTGGATCAGTGATGGTTTGGGCTGCCATATCATGGCATTCCCTTGGCCCAATACTTGTGCTAGATGGACACGTCACTGCCAAGGACTACCGAACCATTCTTGAGGACCATGTGCATCCAATGGTTCAAACATTGTATCCTGAAGGTGGTGCCGTGTATCAGGATGACAATGCACCAATACACACAGCAAGACTGGTGAAAGATTGGTTTGATGAACATGAAAGTGAAGTTGAACATCTCCCATGGCCTGCACAGTCACCAGATCTAAATATTATTGAGCCACTTTGGGGTGTTTTGGAGGAGCGAGTCAGGAAACGTTTTCCTCCACCAGGATCACATAGTGACCTGGCCACTATCCTGCAAGAAGAATGGCTTAAAATCCCTCTGACCACTGTGCAGGACTTGTATATGTCATTCCCAAGACAAATTGACGCTGTATTGGCCGCAAAAGGAGGCCCTACACCACACTAATAAATTATTGAGGTCTAAAACCAGGTGTTTCAGTTTCATTGTTCAACCCCTGTATATATATCACTGTATTAAATATTATAGAAAGACGATGTCAGCTAGATAATTTTGTGACCGGTATTTTTGTTTTTTCTTATTCACATTAAAGGTATATGGTTGTAAATGGGAGGTGCATCAATCATTACTAAAATTGACCAGTTTTCCTTTAATCGCCTCAGACTGATTATCTGCACATCAAATATAAAAGACATCCTTCCTTTTTCCCATGTTTATTAATTGCATCAAAACTGAAAGCTCAGTTTGTTTAATTTCCTTAATTAATCACCAAGAACCATGTTTCTTGATGCAATTTGTCTTTTTTTGTGTTAAAAATTAGATAAAGTTTAAGGATGGATGCTTTGATGCATCAAAAGGGAGTAATCTTAATTTTCTGTCAGACTTTACACAAATGCCTCACATTTTCTTTTTCTTTTATTTGCACATATTTATTCCAACCAAGAGCAGAACCCTTATATTAACACATAGTGGCTGTGTTCTGTAATTTCAGTGCGGAATCAATAAAGAAAAACTGACTTTGCTGTGTTGTCTGTTTTCAGGATGCTTCAAACAATCAGCAGGGTGAAGAAGCTAAACAACGGTAAGGTGTCAGGAATATTTAAAATCATGAAGCTAAGATGATTGAATCTTCTTTTATTTAGCTGTACTGACCCTTCCTGACATACGGGACAGTTAAGTATTGGGTTGTGGTCCTGATCAAAGCAGCAGGCAAACCGTTCAGCATAAAAAAACTACAACAATGGATTAGTCGAACATATCTACAGTATAGAACTGCTTTACAACAGAAGATGGGAGCGGTTCAGTATGCATGTGAGACTTTTGCAACTTTGATATTTCTCACAGTAATAGTGATAAGGCAGCATTTCATACCATCAGTTTAATTTGTGAGGTAAAAGCCAAACACTCGGCTAAAAATAAGCCTGAAGAACCAACCTGAAGAACATGAGTTTTATTTACTGCACTTTAAAACTACTAAGGTGTCAGGCATAAACTTAACATTGTTTTTAATAACTTTATTGTACCTCGTGTATGCGGGGTGCAGAACTTTCCTGGTAAAATTGTAAAGTGTCAGGTTAAAATTTGGGTAACCACAGAGCCAAAAGAAAATCTTGATCTGGACGTTCCGTGTTCCAGCATTTCTCAATTTATCTAAAGACTGTGAATATTCAGGCATGAAAATTCTAATATAAACTGGTATGTGGTCATTCTAAACCCTGGATAATATTTTTCATTGCAGGGGGGTGTCTGAGTGGGTGTTCTGATGTATTTATGCGTAAATAAAACAATTTCCATGTTGTTTTTGGCCACCTGAGTTCAGATGAACCAATGTGGTAATGTGTTGTTGTTTTTTGTATTCAGAGAAACAGAGATGAGGAACTCTATATTGGCTCAAGTCCTGAACCAGGCTGCTCGAGCAAGATGTGAGTGCACATAGATTTTGCTGTTAAATGAATGAATATTATGCGGAGACATTCCTTTTAAAGCAAACCTTTTTTCTTTTTTTTTTGCATATATAAAAAAATAAAATAAAACAAAACAAAAAAAAATATATATATATATATATCTTATATATATATCACATATATATATATATTTATATTTTTTATTTATTTATTTATTTATTTATTTATTCCCAGTAAGCAATCTTGCATTGGTGAAGCCGGAGAAGGCAAATGCTGTTGAAAACTATCTCATTCAGATGGCCCAATTTGGAAAGCTGGGAGGAAAGGTAAACTACATCAAACTGTATGCTTTGTCGGCTCCATGGGAGAATAATGAGCAAACTTTTCTCTTTCAACAGATTTCTGAGTCGGGCTTAATTGAGATCCTAGAAAAAGTCAGTCAGCAAACGGAGAAAAAGACCACAGTTACAGTAAGTTTCTCTGAAATATCTTATGTGATTGATTCAGTTTTGGGTCTCACCAGCCTCACCCATCTCCTTTGCTTTGTGCCTGGCTGGCAGTTCAACAGGCAGAGGGTGATGGACTCAGACGACGAGGATGATTACTGAATTTAGGCAGAATCCCTGGAATGAGGCGAAAAATCCAGGAGGTGATATGCATTGTTGGGACTCTGCGAGGATCTCTGACTTGTGCGTTCTTATCAAATTCCTGGGATGCCATGCTACCTTCTCTGTGTGCTTGGAATGGAGTCACCAAAAAAGAAAAACAAGGACGTTAGATTAATGTTTTGCTGTGAAGAGAGTGGTTTAAAAACAGCACATAGTGTACAAAGAAGTTTTCTTTTGCAGTCTCCTCTCACTCGAGTTGCTACATGTTTGTACAGCTTGTGTTGTACCCATGATAGCTGATTGCAGTGTTCGACTCCTCTTCACAACAGTTCCTTTCTTTGTTCCCCTACTCATGGTTAAAGTCTGTTTTGCACATAAAACATATTGCATACTTCATTCAGTCAATTCATTTTATCTGAACGGTTCTGCAATCAATATTGTTTTTTTTTTATTCAGATCCAACATCATGTTAGCTTTGAATTGCTCTTACATAGTTTCCTTGTTGCTGACTTATATTTCAAAAATTTTCATTAAAAATATTAAAAAAGCCTTAAACTTTGCTAATTATCTTCCATTATACTCCTGGTTCAGGTAAGAATTTGTACAAATGAATTTTTCCTTTATTTACACAAAACGTTGCAAAACATTGCATTTTTAAATTTGAATTTAATGAAAGCCATGGCTGAGATTGCCAATTAATCCAAATACTGTTAAAATAAAATAAAAAAACATGAACAAATGTCTGACCATCTCCTTTTAATTTACTAGATTTAATAGTCAAGCTTTGATTTCTAAAACGTCAAACATGTGAGTTGTGTAAAGAAAGTAAGTTAAAGTAAAATGTAAAGAGGTAACTGGATGGTTACAGGATACTGAATCACGTATGCAGCGAATACAAAGTTAACATAAATGTAAAATGTCCATTATAAGTTTGTAAATTAATTATAGCAAAACGTTTATTACAGTTATTCAAAAAGTAAAACTGAAAGATTTATTAGACAGCGGGCGTAATGTTTCCACAGTCAGTGATAATTTGGGGAGCCATGTCATCTGCTGGGGTTGGTCCACTGTTTTGTGTAGTCCAAAAAAGGGCAGTCATTGTATATACTAAAATATATTGTGAATATATCTTTATCCCAATAACTCTGTGCAATATTCATATTGCAAAGGCCTGTTGCTGTGTGACAGTGGTTGGCTAATATGTTCTAAGTGTTATATTTGGACCGTGTCTTGTTTCCCTCTACGTGCAAGCATAATGGAGATTCTTTTATTTTCCAGCAGGACTTGGCACACGCCCATGCTTAAATGCCCATGGTATCACTGCGCGTGATTACCCAGCAAACTGGCCTGACCCAAACCTCATAGGGAATGTACAGGGTATTATCAAGAGGAAGCTGGGTGAAACTAGACCCAATACAGCAACCTTGGCCTCTTAAACATGTTTGCCACAGACTGATCCAGAAATCGATGCAAAAAGAGCCCTTACCAACTAGTCCATGAAATATATGGACATACTTTTCAGTAGGTTGGTATTTCTGTTTTCATATATTCTTTTTCTGTCATATACTTATTCAGAGAAATGGACATTCTAATTTCCTTTAGATAAGCCATAATTTTACATATACTCTTTTAAATGTATTAGTGTGTTTAAATTATCCTAATTATTTGTACTTTCACTTTTTGAATTGTTTTACTAAAATAAATGAACTTTTTGGTGATATTTAAATTTAACAAGATGTTACCTGCATGTTGCTTTTTGTCAACTCAGTTTTGCTACAGTAAAAAAACGTCCCCTGGGTGAGTGTGCGTCCTTGCCCCACTTCTGCGCCACCGTGGTCAGATGCTTGTTCATTGGGCAGTTGGAATTTTACGTCACGGAGGGACCCAACTGATTGGTGGAGGGTATAGCCACATGTTTACGATCAGCCAATTAGATGAGCTTGCTAGGAAAACTCTACGTTGTACTTGAATTAGCTGTGCAGTCCATGCTAAACACACGAAGCTCTTCGTTCAGATGAGGTTTAACTTTACAGGTTGCAATATTAGCGCAAAGATTGGTTTCCAGACAGAACTATGCCTGAAGACAGCACAGAAACACCGAGTATAGTTACGTGCACCGCTCCTGTGAATATAGCTGTCATCAAATACTGTGAGTATCGTCTGAACGTGTTTGATTTAACATTAACTGCACTGGTTATATTACAGAAACATAACCAAAAAACAAAAAAACCTTTACGTTTTTTTGTATGGTTGTTTAAAGGCGACCGATTAAGTGAAAAACATACTTCACAGTCTTTAATGTTCTATTATTGTATGAATGCTTTATTAACTCGTCTGTTTACTGGATTAACCACTTTATATTCCAGGGGGGAAGAGGAATGAAGATTTAATTTTACCCATTAATTCATCTTTGAGCGTCACTTTGCATCAAGACCAGGTTGGGAAAAAAATCTATTTGCTTTTGTGTACAGCTAATTCATGACAAAGTTAAGGTTTTCATGCACTTTTTAACACTTTATAGTTTGGTAAGGTAAAACTACCAGCACCTGTATAGCGTTTATGTTCATGAAATTATTTATTCTGACTTTCCTTTAATGAGATGCCAGACAAAGTCCAGGAGCATAGAGTACCACAGTGCTGCCCCTCCTCTACCTGTTTCTGCGCACTGCTGGTCAGCTGGCTGATTGAAGTCTACGACATCTGACTTCCTGAAAAACACAAGCAGGCATGGTGTAGAAATTAAAGCGTTTTACACTGTTAAATAAAACTACAAAACAGGATAACCCTTTGTCTATTAAAGTTTTTAAAACTGATACTAAATTTATCGTTTGTTGCTATATTCTAAATATCAACCATAATTACAACTAAAAGTTAGCGACAACATTAGTATAATGGAATAATCTATTTGACATAAATGAGCAAAAGTTGATCACAACAGCATTTAGATTATTATGATATCCATTTTGTTTTGGGTTGTGTGAAAAAAAAACAAAAAACCAATGGATCCATGGTAGTTTTACTGAAGATGATCATAATGTGAAAATTTCAAGCCATCCCATTCCTTATTTGGATTGCTGTGCTATTTCATGCTTTTTGAACTACAACTTTCATTGTCAACAGGTGTTACTGACTTGATCTATAGCTTTAAAAATCGGAACTGTGCCACGAGAATGTAAAGCGATGATTGTAAAAAGTAGAAAAATGGATCTTGTTTTTTCTTTCTTGGACATTGAATCATGTAAATTGGAGTACATGATGATCACTTACAGCCTCAAATATGGACATTGTAATTAAATACTGCTTGGTATTAACCTGGCGTGCATTATTTCCTCGTTGTAGTTGAAAACGACAACAACAGTTGCAATCAGCAGATCATTTCAGGAGGACAGATTGTGGCTCAATGGCAAAGAAGAGGACATTAGACATCCAAGACTGCAGTCCTGTCTGAGAGAAAGTAAGTCACGTCTGTTTAGGATTTCCTCTTGAGATCTGTATAGTACAGAAAGATTAAACTGGTAAAGTGAAGGCGATGATGCATTTATTTCTTTTCTTGTATTTAGTAAGACGATTAGCGAGGAAGAGACGTAGTGATGGAGACCCTCGTTCGACCGAGTCAGTGGGATTGTCTCATAAAGTCCACATTTGCTCTGTCAACAACTTTCCCACTGCTGCTGGGCTTGCCTCTTCAGCAGCTGGATTTGCTTGTCTCGGTGAGCCTGTATATTTCTTAGCATCCGCTGTTGCAGGACTCCCAAAATAGATACCATTTTATGTTATTTTAATTAGGTCAATTTTTACCTGTGTTTTTTTGCTCTTTACATCTTCTGTTGCAGTTTATACTCTAGCTCAGGCATTTGGTGTGGAGGGAGAGTTGTCTGGGATTGCTCGTCAGGGCTCAGGCAGTGCCTGCAGAAGCATGTATGGGGGGTTTGTCCAGTGGATCATGGGACACAAAGAGGATGGGAAGGACAGTGTAGCCCAGCAGGTGGAGCCAGAGGGTCACTGGCCGGAGCTCAGGATTCTTGTTCTGGTGGTAGGTCTGAGTGCAAAAGGGAGTGGAAATGTTCTTGTGAAATACTGTTGCCATATCTTACTCCACAGATAAAGAGCCTTTAGTAAGACGCATATGATTATCTGTTTCACAGTAGTTAAAAACACTGAAGCCAGATATTTAGTATATATATAAACGGACACATAACCTTTTTTTTCCACGCCTGACCTTAAATCAGACTATACTTTTCCTGTTTTCAGGTCAGTTAGGAATACCAGATTTATTTCTACCAACTGAAGTTGTACACGTTTTTAAACATTTGTTTTCTTTCTTTCAGAACTTTTCATACATTTTTTTAGTATTTGGTAAAACTGTCTTCTAACCTGTATGATTTGAATCAAATGTTTTGAGTATCCGTCCGCAAACTTGTTACAATATTGAGCTGGAATTATGGCCCGTTGCTCCTCACAGAGCTAGTGTAACTTATTCAGGCCGCCTTGCTTGCACACACTTTTTCAGCTGTGGTCACTTCAGAAATAATGTGGCGGTATGCTTAGGATCATGTCCATTTGGAAGATCCACGGGCACCCAAGCCTCCACTACCTGGCTGTTATATTGAGATGTTGCTTCAGTGTTTATATGTGGTCATGGTCATCAGACCACAGGACATGATTTCAAAAATGTAACCTTTTCCCTCTTTAAATTAGCAAACTTTTTTGTCTTGCTTGTGGAGTAATGGGTTCTTCCTTGCTGAGCGGCCTTTCAGCCCACATTGATACAGGACTTGTTTCACTGTGGAGAATGACACCAGATTCGGCCAGCATCTTCACAAGGTCTCTCTATTTTTTTCTGCTGTGATTTGCACATTTTTCACCAAAACATTTTCTTCTCTGGGACACTGAACCTGCCTCCTCCCTGGACATATGGTGACTGGACATTCCCAAGCTGTTTTAACTAGCTTGTAATTGTTTGAACAGATGAATGTGGCACCTTCAAGCAGGCCAGCTGACAGCCTTGCCTGGACTTGGGACAAGATAATCTTAGATAGGGTCCACCTGTGGTATTTTGTAATTAATAGAAAATTAACTAAAATTTACCTTTCAAGACATAATTGATACTGCATTTTGACTCCTCCTTCCATCTTCTCTGTTTCCCTCCTCTTTCATTCTTCCCCTCTATACTTTGGATTTTTTAGTTTTGCTCCTCAGAAAAGGTTCTAGATAATATTGTCATAGAAGCCTAACAGTGACACAAATCCTCAAAACTGTAAAGTTATAAAATACATTGTTATATGTAATATTGTGAATAATATTGGAAATATATATCAGTTCTGGGCCCTTCCTCCTCCATGGGCCTGGGAAAACTGACGTGGTTGTCCCCTCCTGTCAGTGGCCGTGCCTTCAGGCATCTGGGAATGTAAAGGTTTGGTGTGCTGTAGGTGCCTATGGCGAAGGGAATCAGTAAGACAGGGTGTAGTGAAATGAAGTGTTGTAGAGCAGCATGTGTGCCAAAGGAAGCCCTCATGGCGGCAGCGTGGCTGATCTCACAAACCCCAGGAAGCAGGATGATGTTAGCGGCGGCGTGGGCATTAGCCCAGGAACCATTGATCTGGAAGAGGCCAACGGAGAGCTGAGGCGGAAGCCCCTTTTATCCCATCCAGGAACACCCTAGCCCCACATGGTCCCCAGACACCTCCTCCTGTGATACCTGAAAAAAGTCAAATAGATACCAGTTTGGGCCGTCACACATACCCAAGGAAAAACCAAGCTTGTGGAGGTCCGCAATTCTTTTCCTGATATGTTGTAGGATTTCTTTTGAGTTTCATATGATGTCACACAAGGAAGGAGTGTGTTTAAGGTGATGACTTTAAATAGATCCACAGTTGTGGCTGTGCTCCGTTTAACTCAAATGTTTTGAATTATTTTGAATCAGAAGCTCACAAAGCCATGACATCTTTATCTGAGCTTTCCCAAATTATTCAAACGGCATAGTAATCTTAATGTATGCAAACGTCTAACTTGAATAAAGTTGTAAAATTACCTGGCAGTAAATCAGTAGCAATAATTTTGATAATCCTAACTCAGCTAAAACAGGAAACTTTTTCTTTTTAAGCAGTGTGTGTAAACATCCATTTTCAACTGTAAATTTAATGCAATGTGATGCTCCTTTCCTTAGGCCAGTGCTGAGCGGAAGCCAATAGGGAGTACCTCTGGGATGCAAACCAGTGTACAAACAAGTTTACTGTTGAAGGTACTTTATTTTCTTTACATTTCATGAGTCCTACAATATATTCTAAACCAGGGTGGTTATAACAAGAGGATGAGAGTATGCATACCCTCTGTGTTTGTGTGTAGCACCGAGCGGAGGCAGTCGTCCCACGTCGGATGGTAGACATGATCGAGGCAGTGCAAAGAAAAGATTTTCCTGCATTTGCAGAGTTAACCATGAAGGACAGCAACCAGTTTCATGCCACCTGTCTTGACACACACCCACCTATTTTCTACCTTAACAGTGTCTCCCAGCAGATCATCCACTTGGTGCATCGGTATAACAAATACTACGGGGAGACAAGGGTGAGCAAATGACCAGTCGCTTTCTAAACAGAGAAAGTCATTGTGTAGAATACCTGTTATTCTGTTTGAATGGAAAGATTGAATTCTTACTATTCTGGCAACGACAGAAGGATAAATTAATTGTATTTTTTGATGGATTAAACACGGTAGGAATGAATGCCAATATGACTCCATGGGAGGAAAAAATATGTAAAATAAGGTGAAAAAAAAACAAAACTCCAGTTTTAAAATTTCAAGCTAACTTGACTAATCCTATTCACAAGGGTATCATTTTTATTGTTTGCATCTGTTTTTGTTTTTTTTATACAGATTTGCCTAATGTGTTGCAGCTGAACTTGTCAGGTTGAGCAATGAAGATGTGAAACCTGCGAGATTGTTTTTGAAATGAGGAACAGGAAAGTGCATCTCCTTAGCTGGTCGTCACAGTCTGTTTGCTCTCTTGTAGGTGGCCTACAGTTTTGATGCAGGTCCCAATGCTGTGATCTTCACTATGCAGCAGTTTGTTCCAGAGTTCGTCCAGTTGGTTCGGCACTTCTTTCCCCCCAACAGAAACGGAGAAGAGTATGTTGACAGACAACACGCTTAACTGCACTTCTTAGTTTTTTAAAAGGAATTTTATTCATTTATTGAATGGAATAGAAATATTCTTTATTGTCCCTGAATGGGGAAATTCCAGCAGCAAAGTCTAAGGCAAATGGAAGCAGGCAGATTCACACAAGGGTAAAAATATAAAAACAAAAACAGGAATAAGAGACTGTAAGGTAGGGATGTAAAAACTTATTGGGTCTGCTGGGAGCAGTGATGGTTATAAAGTCTAACAGCTGCTATGAGGAAGGATCTGCGATAACGCTCCTTTGTGCACCTAGGATGCAGCATTCTTTCACTTAGGGAGCTCTCCAGTATGCTAAGAGCTTCATGCAAGGGGTTGGAGACGTGGTCCAACATGGATGTTATTTTTGATAAAGTCCTTCTGCCTCCCACCACCTGCACTGTGTCCAGGAGGAATCCTAAAACAGAGTTTATCTAGCAGCTTTCTATCAGCTGTAAAAAAAAAAAAGCTGCTGCTCCAACAAACTATACCATAGAAGATGGCTGATGCCACCACAGTAAATAAATGAGCGCCCTACTGCATTCCAAAAGACCTCAGTCTCTGTCGGCATGGACTAAATTCAATTCAGTTTTATTTATACAGCGCCAATTCACAACACATGTTGTCTCAAGGCACTTCACAACAGTCAGGTTCATACATTCCAATTAATCCTAACAATTGAACAGTGCAGTCGGAGTTGGCCTTTTATTCAAATTGGATAAAAAGTTTTTCTGTCTAAGAAAACCCAGCAGATTGCATCCAGTCAGTGACTTGCAGGATTCACTCCTCCTGGATTAGCATGTAGAGACAGTGGACAGTCACTGGCGTTGACTTTGCAGCAATCCCTCATACTGAGCATGCATGTAGCGACAGTGGAGAGGAAAAACTCCCTTTTAACAGGAAGAAACCTCCAGCAGAACCAGAACCAGGCTCAGTGTGAGCGGCCATCTGCCACGACCGACTGGGGTTTGAGAGAACAGAGCAGAGACACAAAGAGAACACAGAAGAACTGATCCAGGAGTACTTTCTATGGAAAGGAAAAGTAAATGTTAATGGATGTAGCTCCTTTAGTCGCTTCACCTAGAAAGAAAGAACAGAAACTCTGAGCCAGTTTTCAAGGTTAGAGTCTGAAAGAGAGCACATATAATTAGTTACAGTAAAAGCTCAGTCAATCGCCATGTCTAGGAGAGAGAAAGGGTTAAACACTAAAAGACAGGGCTATGTGGATCATCAGTAGAGGGTGAGCATTAAGTTGTTGCCAGCAGAAGCTCGGACAATTCCCCTCTCCAGAAAGGTGTCACAGGTAGACAAGGAGCCAGGCCAGGTGTAGCTTCTAGGAAGAGAAAAGAGAGAACAAGGTTAAAAGCTGAAATAACAGCAAATAATGCAAAATTGGAGAGTAGTGTGAGAATTTAGTGAAGAGGGTGAAAGTGGTCAATATATCCTCCAACAGCCTAAGCCTATAGCAGCATAACTACAGAGATAGTTTCAGTTTATTTATTTATATAGCGCTTATTTACAACAATGTCGTCTCAAGGAACCTCACAAAGGATCCCACTGATGGTCATTGTTATACTAAAAACCACAAGGATTGGGATACATCTCTGTGTCAGACTGATTATAACCATTGGAAAAGAGAAGGGGTCATACAGGTAGCAGAAATGGAGGGTGTGTTTGCACCTCAACCATAACTGAGCCGGTTTAGGCTAAACCTGACTACCTCTTACTCCAACCAACAGGAAGGGAGGAAGGCTGCCTCCCTGATAACCTAAGCCACTCTAACTATAAGTTTTATCAAAAAGGAAAGTTTTAAGCCTAGCCTTAAAAGTAGACAGGGTGTCTGCCTCACGGACTAAATGAAAACCGTCCATATTTATGAGTGTCAGGGGATAGCTCTCTGCTCTCTCGATAAGCTAGCTGATGCCGGGTAAGAGCAGTCATTTTTTGCAGTTGTTGGAAAGGGATCTAAAGTTTCTGATGATGATGGAGGGTTCGGATGAACATAAACTTTGACAGTTTTAAGATTTCATCCTGAAATTCCCTACATGTACACTGATGCCTACATATCAACTGTTGAAACATGTTTACCTAGTAAGGTGTGGTTGCTTTCAGTTACCTGGAATAATGTCACTGAGTGGTTGCTCCTTATCTAGTTTTATTAAAGGTCTTCTAGTCAAGTGTGCTGACATTCCCGTGGAGCTGAAACAGAGCATTGGCCTGGAGCCCGTTCCAAAGGGAATAAACTACATTATTAGCACAAAGGTACGCACACACTCGATAAATAAAAGTTTGCTTTTAAACAACAAACAAACATAGAAAGTATATGTCTCTCTTTTAATTTTAATGATGTCATCTTCTGTGATACCTTTTAGGCTGGACCAGGCCCTCGTGTTGTCGAGGATCCTTCTCAGCACCTCCTTTCAGTAGAAGGTTTACCAAAGAAAATGGTCTGAGGAGCCTCTCAAGAACCTAGCTCTACTCAGCTGCAATGAGTATTATTCGCCAGATCTGAAACTTACAAGATGAATGTTATTTTTAATTAGTTTTGTAAAAACAAAATCTGTTTTTATAAGATTTTACCACACAATAAGTCACTTTAGCTGACAGTCCTTGCAAAATGTCTCATCAACATGACACTTATTACTAAAAAATGTTCTTGTGTGGCTCACTGGCTTACATTTATTGTATCTATTGGTAGCTGGACAGACACATTGTGAATAAATGGGTATTCTGATACCAAGTTCATACTTTGTTTTATTTTAATGTGTAAATGTAGCCATGTTTTAACTCTTCTGGCTTCCTGGACGTTTTGTGCATTTTTTATGCTTTATTATGAACAGCTTTATGTTCATGCAATAGTCAAAACTTGGCCAAGTCAAGTTCTGTATTTTGAGGTAAATTCATTTTTTGTCCTTCAAGTCATTTATATGCCACTGGTTTCAATTGAATTTTGATGTTTTCTCCATGTTTTTTCCATTCCCAAGTGTTGAAATTCCTTTAAAGTTTAGTTTTATTGTCTGCAAGTGGAAGAGATTTTTGTTTTCATTTACCGCATATCTAGCTATTTTAAAAGAGAAACTTTAATGGGTAAAACTGCCCCTTAAGGGTTTAAAATTTCACAGTATTCATGAATATTTGTTATGTATAGTGAGGACTGAAGGTAATACTTGGATTCATAAAGGCAACAAAAATTATGTTAATGTATAATATCTCTTTGGAAATCTTTAAAACGGTATGTTTTTCTCTCCAAGGATGACAGGTGGAGCACTAAATAAATAAAGGTGCTGCAATAATGTCCAGTTGTAGTTTTTCTTACTATGATAAATAATCAGAGCCACAGTAGCCATTTTAACTCTATCAGATTTATTGATTTAAATTGAATAAAATGTATTTTTTCACAATACTGGTATCTGGTTTGTCATATTATTACTACTACTACTCGACTTTATTTTTGTACAATAAAGTTTCTGCAAGCTGGGAAAAATTCTACTCTTTTAAAGAGAATTATAATAATAAAATATTCTACAGGTAAAGAGAGGGTGTTTTTTGCAGACCGGAAGTATGAGCCACCAGCGCTCATTCTCCTGATTTATCCGGTAAATTGCAGCTGTTAACCCCTCCTCTCTGCTGTCCAGGCAACTTTTTCGGAAATGACGACAGAAAAAGGGACAGGTTAACGCAAGCCGCGCCCTCCGGGGCCTTAAATGTGTGTGCCCCTCACCACGTAAACACAGTCTCTTCCTTCCTGACCAGCAGGCCTCTCAGAGACTCTCAGCAGCTGTTCAGGTGGTCGCGATGGGGAAGATCGAGTGGGCGATGTGGGCCAATGAGCAGGCTCTCGCTTCGGGGCTCAGTAAGTTTCAAAACTTTCCGACACATAAGTTAAGTTGATTTAAAATCTCTAAATGAAAGAACTAATGGGCTTTATGATATGTAGAATGAGACTTTTTTCTTTATTTTTTTTCTCAAGAGTTCCTGCCAAGATAATTTGCGGCAACATCACGACTGTGATTATAAATCATGATACAAGTGAACACGGGGTTGCTTTTAGGCGTGGAGTCACAAAAGGTGCATTGTTTTATTTTTACCTTCCTGTTTCCTTCTTTCAGTTCTTCTTGCTGGAGGAGTGGTGGGTGTGGCTGGCCAGTTCAGAGGCTGGGAGTTTGCTGCTTATGCGGTGTATCCTTTCCACCTGACAGTGTATAAAACTCCCTTAAGCAGATTCAAATGAGGGGGAGATACAGCCATCTTAAAAAAAAAGAAAAGGAAAAGCGTTTCATTTAGCTCCTGTTTGTATGTAACTATAGTCAACTCAAAGTTATAATTTTCTAACTAAAACATGAGCGCTCATCAAATAAGTTAAAGTTATGACACATCGCACTCTTGGCTGACAATGTTTTCCTGTGTTAATATTTAATGCGGGATGAACTGCTAAATTGGGACAGATGAAACCATGGCATATTGTTGAAATGTTTGCCCTTATGAATCCATGTTTCTTTCTGCTAAGTCTGATCATGCACAGTAAAATATATATGTTGTTTAAATGATAGATAGATAGATAGATAGATAGATAGATAGATAGATAGATAGATAGATAGATAGATAGATAGATAGATAGATAGATACTTTATTTGGAAATTACGTTGCCACTGTATCACATAAAATAAATGAACAATGCGTAAAATTGTATGTACGCTATAATAAAGAGTTGTATAAAATTGGAAGTTAGGTATTAATAAAAAAAAGCGCATATGCAGAATGTTGTGCATTTGATATATAGTTAATCTCCTGCCATAAGTTATTTTAAAGGACAGTCAGTGACCTGTTTTGATTATACTTGCACAATTTCTTTTGTCAGTCATGATGTAATATTAACTGAATTATTGAAGTGTCAGCCTTGACAGAATACCGGTGCTGCTGGTGTGTTTGTGTGTCTGCTTGAGTATCCGAGAGGCAAGAGGGCCAAGGGAACAAGTGTGGAAAGATCGTAAGCAGTCCTGCAATTTTCTCTCTATTATCTTTACTTGCTTTGCACTCATGTTATGTGATGATCATATTATATAATTTTTATTTCTAATGTATCTTGCTGTCTTTTAGAGGCCAGTATTGCTTCACAATATGTGTAAAAGCCTTTGGACCGCTGACGAGGAACTACTACGTTAGAGCATTTTTACATGCAGCGTAAGTTTATTTGACCTTCATGTATTTATCTAAATCGATATGTTTGTGGGATACAAAAAAAGTTGATTGGTTGGATCAGCCAGCTCACTTTTGCAAAACAGCATTCCTCCTCTTCACTGCAAACTCCTACAACAAAAAGGCTTATAACAACATTGCCTTTTGTCTTTTCTTTTCCCTTTTCAGTATCTGTGTTCCTGGAGGTTTTATGCTTGCAACTGTCCTTGGATGTGTCTGCCTCGGCATCGCCAGCCTCATCTACCTTGCAGTAAGTTGGTTGCTTTTAATCAGATTTTTGGCTCCACTTCAGCAGGTTGATAATTGTGAACTGTAAAGAAAGAAGGAAACTGTAACAAGGAAGTGATTGTTTCGCACTCCTTCCACAGTTGAGACATGGCCTACGAGTTATGAAACCTCACCGGTCAGGAGTATTGCTTAACTATTCAGTGGCTTTAAATGGTCAAGATATGAAGTGTTGCTGATACAGTTTTTATAGCTTTACACGCTATTATGCATGGAAAATAACTAACAGAAATTTTTTATCCATTTCAGTAACTCGACAAATGCTCAGCACCCACTCATTGGTGATTTTGGCTTGTTTTTCAGGCAGCTATTCGAGGTGAGCACTGGGAGCCCATTCTTCCACGGAAGGATGTGCGAAAGCCAGTTCCAGAGAGCATCAAGAATCCTCCACAGAATCCCCCACCAAGGCCTCCGCCAGAGATGCGCAGGAAACAAGCGAAGGATCTGGAATCAGCAGCCTATGATAACCCCACCTCTGTTACTGCAGATGAGTAACCAGTCCAGGGTTTGCCTTTATCACCGCCCCCCCCCCATCAAAAAATGTGGGAGCTCACTGGGTTCTGTGACTGTAGATTAAGAAAGTTTTCTGAAATTTTATTGATGGCACTGAGGGGGGCAGCACCTTCATTCATCTTAAAATACTGGTAATATAATTCAGTGGAAAATAAATGAAGAAATGTTTGCTTTTTTTTGTTTGTTTTTTTTTACTTTTGAAGAACAAAAATTGTTACAGAAGGCAAGTGTAATTCTATAGCTGCTAGACTGCAACAAAGAACAACTACTGTCACTTTAGAGTAGTGTATATTAGTGCTTACTGGTCTGAAGAAGCATAGGTCACAGCCTACAGCTGCTTTCTGTTATTTAAGTTATCATGCATATATCTAACAAAAGAATGAATTGTGTATGAAACTGTAAGTCCTGTGTGTTTGAAAGCCTTAGATTACAGTTGTTTAAAGTTTTATGGTACTATTTTTCCCTTTCGACAGTAATTGGACAGAATTAGCTGTTAGCAGCTGATATTTGCCATTTATTATACATTTTATGTTGTTAGTCATAATTTTGTTGTGTTGTAAATAAGTCTTTTGATTCCTTTTGAGTAATCAGTTTTTTTTCTTTCCTTTAAATAAATATTAAAAGAAATTACATTTGCAACTTCCCCCTTTCACAACAAAATGATTTCAGTGTCATAGAATTTCCCTTTGCTGTCTGAAGTATTTATTTATTTTTTTTTCAGTATGTGACATATGATCCATTTTTTATTTTTTACAGGGCAGCAGCGTATTTATAGATTTGCTTGTAAAACATGTTTTGCATTTTGGTGTCATTTCATTACTGCATTGGGGTTTTCATTGTTCCTGTTTGTCACATCCTATCTAATAAGGAGTTAAAGGTGGTCTAAAAACATCAACCATAAAATGTCAGTTACTTATTTCAGTCAGTCTGTTAATTTGTAGTTTACATGGAGTTCATGGAGGGTTCAGACCCTGACACTGTCCACTCCCCAAGGTTGACTCAAGCTGCAAAAAGAAAACCCTGTATGTAGTATGTTTAATGCATTAGAAACTGAGCTAAATAATTTATTAACTCCAAATACAAAAAAAAAAAAAAAAAAATCATAAACTAGATATGCATAATGGGTATTTGAGGTATTCTTCTGTATTCAATTTTATTGGAGGGTTTTTTTGGAACATAATTTAGAAATCTAAATAATGCTTTTTTCATTTTCAACACATTTGAAGATGTAGTTTGTTTGTAAACAAAAGAGATATCTCCAGATTTGTTTTGCATGGGTTTTTATGAGATTTCTAACCAGTTTAAGTTTTTATAATGGATGTCCAGCTCACCTCTTTAAAGGTTTTATTGGTTGGCTTAGATGTAGAACTAGCCCAAGTACTAGCCTGGTGATTATCAAAAAAACAATAAAGTACTCTTCTTAAATATGAGTAAATATGTGCAAGGTATTATGCTGAATCATGGAAATCCTCCTTTGCTATTAATGACAAACAGACTCTGGTTGCCACAATTTGCAACAGCCCAGAAACGTAATTCAGCATAAAAAAGCCTTTATAAGCTTGCTAAAGTAGACTTGCCCAGTGAGGACAAATGTGTGGGAGTGATTGTTGACCTCCCTGGCTATCCCTTGTTGGCACTAAGAAGAAACATGTTCTTGTTTCCACTGATTATTTTTTATTATAATAAATCTATTATTTAAAATGGTTAAAACTGCTGATTTGGTAAACTTGAGCACATTTAAAATGATTTGATTTTAAAAGGAAAAAGAAATGTGATGCAATATTTAATCTTTCCTCTAGAGGACGATGTCATCCTAACTTCGTAACAGAAGAAGAAGGAGACTGAATTTTACCCTCATCCCATTGGTTTGTTATCTGACAGCTATGAAAACAACTCTAAAACATAATAAAATTTAGATTTAGTCGACATACAAATAGCTTACAATGTCCACTCGGGCTTTGAGAAGGCTCAAAGGGAAACAGCGGGGTCAGGAGGCCTTGGACGTCGGGGTCCTAAGTTTGGGAGACAGCCCGGAGGAGCAGGCTGAAGCTGAGGTTGAGGAGGAGCAGCTGGACACAGCTAATGTTGCTAAGGTTTCTCCTCCTTCCAGCAGCCGAAAGGCAAAGAAAAATAAGGCCCAGAAGAACTTCAGTAACATTTATGAACTGGTAAGGTGACTGCGAAACTGAAGTTACTTGTTTGTTTTACATCCACGGTAGTTTGTGTCTCTCCTTGACAGTTGTTTACATCATCTCCTGGTAGCCTGCCTAGCTAAGACAAGCTAACAGTCAGGTTTTAGCTCACTCTTAGTTTAAACATTAACAGGCGATACAGTATATTAGACTAGCCAGCTCATTGGGGACTTAAAGTTTCTAAACTAAAATGTTTAGTTAAACACATCAAAAGACTAATAATTATAGATGTTCTAGAGAATATATACACATAAACATACTCTTAGAGTAATTAGCTCTCTCACTCCAGAAAGCCAAGAATACAAAGGGCAAATGTACCCATGCTCTCATAAAACAACTTATAAACATGACTTTGTAGATATAGTTTAAAGCTAGGTTTAAGATAAGGTGTCCTTCAAACACATTTATACCAACAATTTTATGACTGGAAGTATACCTAAGTATGTCAAAAGTTTATATACTTATTGCATTTATTTCCACTACACATAACCGTGGCTTTTGTTTTGTCTTTTGAAAAATCACATTTAAACCTAGAAATACTACACCATATCATACTCGTTGTCTTCCGCTTTATCCGGGACCGGGTCGCGGGGGCAGCAGACTCAGCAGAGACGCCCAGACATCCCTCTCCCCAGACACCTCCTCCAACTCCTCCGGGTGGAGCCCAAGGCGTTCCCAGGACAGCCGAGATACATAGTCCCTCCATCGTGTCCTGGGCCGTCCCCTTGGCCTCCTCCGGTGGGACGTGCCTGGAACACCCCCGAGGAAGGCGTCCAGGAAGCATATAGATGCTCGAGCCACCTCAACTGGCTCCTCTCGATATGGAGGAGCAGCGGCTCTACTCCGAGCCCCTCCCGGATGGCCGAGCTCCTCACCCTATCTCTAAGGGAGTGCCCGGCCACCCTACGGAGGAAGCTCATTTCAGCCGCTTGTATCCGGGATCTCGTTCTTTCGGTCCTGACCCAAAGTTCATGGCCATAGGTGAGGGTAGGAACGTAGACCGACCGGTAAATCGAGAGCTTCGCTTTTCGGCTCAGCTCTCTTTACCACAATGGACCGGCAAAGTGCCCCCGTTAATGCGGCAGCCGCACCGATCCGTCTGTCAATCTCCCCCTCCATTCGTCCCTCACTCGTGAACAAGACCCCTAGATACTTGAAGTCCTCCACTTGAGGCAGGAACTCCCCTCCAACCTGAAGAGGACAAGCTGAGCCGAGGTTCGACTATCGGCCGGACTCTCCTCTCCAATATCCTGGCGTAGGCCTTACCAGGGAGGCTGAGGAGTGTGATCCCCCTGTAGTTGGAACACACCCTCTGGTCACCCTTCCTATGAAGGGGGACCACCACCCCAGTCTGCCACTCCATAGGCACTGTCCCCAACCGCCACGCAATGTTGAAGAGGTGTGTCAACCATGACAGCCCCACAACATCCAGAGATATGAGTACTCAGGGCGGATCTCATCCACCCCCGAAGCCTTGCCATCGTGGAACTTTATAACCACCTCGGTGATTTCAGCCTGGGTGATGAAAGAGTCCAACCCTGAGTCCCCAGCCTCTTTTTCCACCAGGGAATGCGTGATAGCAGGATTGAGGAGATCCTCAAAGTACTCCTTGCACCACCCAATAATGTCCCCAATCGAGGTCAGCAGCCTCCCACCCCCATTGTAAACAGTGTTGGCGATGCACTACTTCCCCCTCCTGAGGCACGGGACGGTTTGCCAGAATCGCTTCGAGGCCAACCGGTAGTCCTTCTTTATGGCCTCACCGAACTCCTTCCAGGCCTGAGTTTTTGCCTCTGCCACAGCCCGGGCCGTGGCACGCTTGGCCTCACGGTACCCGTCAGCCACCTCAGGAGTTCCACAAGCCAACCACAGCCAATAGGACTCCTTTTTCAGCTTGACGGCGTCCCTTACTGCCGGTGTCCACCACCGGGTTCTGGGATTGCCGCCGCGACAGGCACCGCAGACCTTACGGCTGCAGCTACGGGCAGCAGCATAAGCTTTCCCGGAGGTGGGAGTTGAATACATCCCTGGCCAAGGGCTCCGCCAGATGTTCCCAGCAGACCCTCACTACGCGCTTGGGCCTTCCAAGTCTGTCCGACTTTCTCCTCCTCCAGCGGATCTAACTCACCACCAGGTGGTGATCAGTGGACAGTTCAGCCCCTCTCTTCACCCAAGTGTCCAAAACATTCAGTCAGGGTGAAAGTCTTTAAGACGTCCGCAGGTCCAGTGCAAGATTGATTCAATTCTTTTTGAACCATTCAAGCTTAACAGCTTTGCAAACCTAAGCTAGGTGCCATATTCTTCTTAGGACAAACAATCAGTCTTTTAAGTTTTGAGTCTGATCTGAGGTGGGAAGACTGGTGGGATGTCCAGTCCTGGGAAAATTAGCAGCTGTCCTAAATGTTTCCTGTTTGTCAATAATCATTCTCTCTGTAAAACGACAGACTTCAGCTTGATTAGAAATTACATTATAACCCCACCCAGATTGATGGAGCGACCTTAGTTCTCTGAGGCCATTGTCTTTCCGTCTTGGCATTGTGTTAATACATACTGGGATGCTTCAGAGCAGCAAACTGCCAGAACCCCTCCTTTTACAGAGGTGGTCACACCTGATGACGATCAGCGAGTCAAGTGCAGTTGATTAGCAGCTCTTGGTTGATGTAGAAACCCCATGAAGGTAACAAAAGTGTACATAGTTTTTGCACACAGCTTCTCCATTTTTGCTTAATCTTTGTTTAACATTGTAAGAGCAGAGGATTTGTTTTGTGCTTTTGTACATTTGAGGTTCTAATGAAATAGTTTTAGAACCTGGTAACGACCAGGTTTATTATGTATGATTGTTTTTGGAAACTTTAAATATTACAATTAAAGCTTAATTGACCCAGTACACTGTTTTTTGTCTTGCTGTTCTACCAGATATGTGATGCAGAAAATGAGGCAGAGAGAGTTTCACCCGATGAAGATCCAGAGAGTAATAAAGGGGGTGTGCCCAGAAAGAATGATAACAAAGATGTTGAGAACCAAGATCAAAAGTATGAGGAGGAGTCCACAAAGGTGAGGTTAAAACAAAAGGAATGTAAGTTGTCTCCCAGATTGACCTTAATGTTTTTATCTTAAGATACAGCTTACCTCTATCTTCTCTTTTTTCTTTTGCAGTCTGGAGACAGACTTAAAAAGAAGAAAAAAAAGAAGAAAACAAAAATGACATCAGAGGATGGACAAGTAAATGTATGAGATATATTCAATCCTTAACAGGAGAGTTACAGCAACATGACAGTTAAACTGTCATCACAAATTATTCAAAGTGTGTTTTTATTGTTTTCAGGGCACTGCGACAGAAAATATTGATTTACTTCTGGAGAACCTGGAGCAGTCCAACAGCATGAGTCTACAAAGTGAGGACTGCGGAGGCTCGATCAGAAGATCTGTCTTGCATGTGGAGCACAGGTGTGAAGCTTTTTCATGCTGAGAATGCACATAAACCTGTCATGATTGGCGTCAAAAGCATGGATCTTCGCATAAACATGAACACAAAACTCTGATTTCAATGTGCTGTGTCATTATAATGCATTGGATATCTTTAGCAAGATTATTTATTTTGGTTGTTACACAACAAGAGATTATTTAACAAAGAACTGCAGCCCTTTTATTCCACCCTTAAAATAAAAGTCATACTAATATTAGTAATCAGTGACATCACTTGCATAAAAAAATCTAAACAGCTGGAATGTTTATCAGCTGAAAAAAGACCAATAGGAGATGCAGAGAAAATCTTTTTGGTCAGTTTGGATCGATGGGGTGATTCTGGAATTCACAGCTTGAAAATCTTGTTTAAATTAAATTATAATGAAAAATAAATAAATTGAGATTCACCTATTTAGATGTAATAAAGGATAATGGAGTCCTCTGCAGTTCATTGAGGTTCTCAGGCATTTGGTTCCAAACAGCCCTTCATCTCACTACTTTAATCCAGGTGATGCCTGTACTTTAGGCCTTTATAACTGGGCCATTTTTGGGTAAACGTCAGATACCAGACTCTTCCTTGTCTTTATAATGCTTTGCTATGCAGAGTAGTTAATTAGTATATTTAATTCAGTGACTCCAAGATGCCCATGTGCCGGTGCTGTAAAACCCATCTAAATCATTGGCTGGTTTAAGATATTTATCTCAATGTCCTGTGGTTTATTTTTACAAAACATTTTGTGTATTATGGCCACAGTCTCCACTTTGGGCTCAAATTACACTGTTTGTAAAGTCCTGTGGTTTGATAAGTTATCGTTTTTGTTGGAAAGCCTTGTTTTCCTGGTGACTTGCTCAGCGTTTTCCTACATGTTTTCCTAAATAAGAGCAGCTGAACGTGGAGCTTTTGCAGGTTTTCAGAGCATTGCATGGTCTGACCACAGGTGGACTTTCACATCTGTTGTTCCACTGTTGAAATGGATCCACACTCCAAATTGTTTAGAAATAGACTTTTTTACAGATGGATAGGGCATGACATTATTTTGTGTGGAGGTATGGAAACATTTATGTCACCCGAGTGTGTTTTACCTTGTTACAGTGGCTGTGCATTGATACCCTGCCTTGTGATGTTGTAACTCCTAAAGCTACCACATGATGGTGCTTGGCTGACACAGCAAAGAGGAATTAATTTGGTTTAGAAATACAGAGGAACAATGCTTTATATTGGCTAAAAAGTAAAACCACATGGGGATATTGCACACACTGGCCACTTAAACTGGTGCCTTAGACAGAAGGTTGTTTCAGTCTAAACAAATTCATACATGGAGAAAGTAGTCTCTGTGTGTAGCCTAAATGCATAGATTTAGTATATGTGCAATCTCTGGACATCCTTTACTGGTGGGATGTAATTATATGCAGTCAATGATTGCAAATCAGGTTGTACACTTAATATTTTCAGGTTGGCTCATAGAATCCGGCAACATAAACAAGTGCTCCTGCCTTCTGTAGATCATCATTGCCGATGATATTGTTTGAAAACATTTTATTTTAAATGGTCTAGAATGTATAAAAATAAGTCACATGAAATGACTTTCTGCAGCTCGTCTACATTGTTAATGTGAATCTCTCTGGTATTTGATCAGGAATCTCAACCCAGAGACCGAGCTGAAGAGATACTTTGGAGCTCGAGCTGTTCTTGGTGATCAGAGGTAAGAAATAAAAAAAAATGTTTTAGAAATGATGACTTTTGATGTAAAAATATACATTTTCAGTTACCTTGTTTTTTTTTCCTGTACCAGACCTCGACAAAGAAACCGGCACTTTCACCGCAGCACTTGGATGACCAGTCCAAAGGACAGTTGGCCTCGCTTCAGCCGGCCAGGTGGGCCTGGAACTTCCTCGCATTTTGTCACATTTCAACCACAAACTATTTGAAGAGGATTGTATGTGATAGACCTAGTCAAAGGCACTATTTTGTGTTGGTCTGTCACATAAAATCCTAATAAAGTACACTGAAGTTTGTGGTTGTAATGTGATAGTTCTAAAAAAAAAAAAAAAAGGGTTATTAATATTTTAGTGGGGCACTGAAGGGAACAAGATGTGTGTAGATCGGTTTTATGTTTTCTTGAATCGCAGTAAATCTCTCCAACTTGCCTTAATTCAAATTTATGATTACAACACCCACCTCTTGTTCTTTGGGAAACATAAATAGCAATATTTTAACCACATTAGCAAGACTTTTCTCAGTTTCCCAGATTTGCAGACAGGCATCGTAGACAAGGCCGAAAGCGTTTTGGGACTATGACGTCATCATAAAGACTGGCTTATTGTGAACACAGTGAAAGTCCTTATTGATTCATTACCTAATCTGTCTGATGGATTTTCACGCTATAGCCTGATGGCATTTTTTTCCCACAAATATCAGCTTAGGTTGTTATGAAAGGTTTAAACCCCAGCCTCATCAGCACACAGAGTCCTGTGTTTTAAGCGTTCGGTAACTTGCTCACTCACTTCCTGTTTGGTGTCCATGCTCCAAACTGATCATCTGAGGAACTAATAGGTTATTGTATAATCTGCACTGACCCACAGCATGTTACATGTTGCATTAATGTCCTCACAGTAATTTAGGTACCACAAATTTAGATTATAATCTTTGGGTCTATAATTGACAGTTTGGCTTATTGTAAGTTCTACATTACTTACTAGACTCAATGGTAATTAAATAATTAGTTTTATAGTCAGTTTTTTACGTGTATAAATCTAATTCCTTAGAACAGATGGCAATACATTAAATCTTAGATAATATTAGACAGTTTTCACTTTCGGTCAAATTTTAATGCTTCATTTTTTTTACAGTTTTATATGTTAATTGACCCAAATTTCCTCAGGAATCTCCATGACCTTGCTGGACTCAAAGAATGGCATTCATTGCTTTACGTTTGAGCACAACCGGGACTACCAACAAGTGCAGTTCAAGTTCTTAGAAGCTGTGGAGTCCATGGATCCCAACAACATCGTGGTGAGTTTTTCTCTCATATAGCAGAGTTTTTAATACTGAAACCTTACTTAACTTCAATCTTAAGCGTGACTTTTGTAATTTACCAGTTGGAGCCTGACAGAGTTCTCTTGATAAATAACATTTTAGGATTTTAAACCCTTCCCTAAGATCCAAATTAAAACCAGTTTTAACTCAGAAGACGTTTGTGATGATCGACAGATTTTTAATAACCAGCGAAAGAATAACCGCCCACAGCAGCGATGTGCTTGCTCCGTTCAAATTTATTATCGATAAATGACAGTTTATATTAGTTTAATCTGAATCTCACAACATAAATGCTGAAAAAAAAGTTGACATTACCGGTTTTATTGAAAGTGCCATGAAATTTAAAGTTAACAGACAGTATGATCTGCAGAGGAGTATAAACTGAGAAATGTTTACCATCCTCCCACCGCAAAGTTCCATCTTTAGCATAGAGTCCATCCCAAAAAGTCCTGCCGTCTTTACCGAGCCGTTTCAAGTAGATTTCTACTTGCTTTTGTCTTATTTGGACTTGGTTCCTGTAATGAGAACTTAGCTGGGAGAAAAACTACTCCAGATAACTACCCTAGTTCCTGATAAGGTTCCTGCAGTGAAAATGCACCTTTATTACCAACCCACCTTTTCTCCCACACAGTAAGCTGAGGAGGTCCAAAGAGGAGCAGCTCTAGCAGGAAGTAATTTACATAAATGGGCCCAGCAGTTAAAACACAGACATCAAGCTGCTCAGGGAAGATTCAGGGATCAGGTTAATTAAGTTTTGAGGGAAACATATTGGAAACATGCTTCATGACCTTCAAAAAGGTCTGTAAAAGTGCCAAACAAAGTGAAAAGCACAAACTCTTTAAGGTTTAAACATTCTCAGCTTTAAGTTAAGCTTATTGCCTCTTTTTGTTTCATTTTGCAGCAGCCGGCATTGGTTGATAAGTTAAAAAAATACAGTGACATAAAGCATTCAAAATTAGATGAATTTTACAATTATTTCTGCCCAGCTCTGTCATGTTGACCACTGTTTTTTCCGGGGTTTTTTTTCCTGTAGGCTCTGCTTCAGCTTAACCCTTACCACATCGATTCCCTGCTGCAGCTTTCTGACGTCTGCAGGATACAAGAGGATCAAGAAATGGCGCGGGACCTCATCGGTGAGGAGCGAACTGGAATGTGTTGAGCTTTATAAGATGAATTTTCAAGGAATTCTTTGCACCCAATCTCAGTATTTTCCGGAGCAAATTATTATGTCTTACCTGCACACTGACCGTCTGAGATGAAGATTGACTTTAGTTTATTTTGGTTAGTGTCAAATATGAACCTGGAAGCTTTCCATATTGCAACACTAACTTATTTGTCGACGCATCCATGAAGCCTCCCAGGCTCTTCTATTTTAACAAACAAAGTCGTTCTGTTCCAAGTTTGTCCTTTTTATAGAGAACTGATATTGGCACAAGCATGAAAGGATGCAGTCCCTGTTTAGAAAATACTGTGTTGTCAATTATAGGTCTGGCTTTCATCATCATATCTTAAAAGGACAAGTGGAATATTGTGTTTGGATCATCACATTTCACTATACTCGGGTTAGTCTCATGAGAATCCTTAAAGTAACGAAGATCATGTGAAAATAAATTAAAAAACTTCTGTTTATGAGTGGTGCAGAGATCGCTGTGTTTTTTGCTTCATATTTGGAATTACGTTTATTTGTCAGAGGGACTTTACCCAAAAAAATAATGTCAAATAAACTGATGACTCCTATTTTTGTTTATAAGTTCATCAGATTGAATCATTTCGGAGCTGTGCGCTTTTGCAAATTGTGACTCAACAAACCAGCCTCTGTTTAGAAGTCAGAGTTCAGGCTTCATACAAAGCACAATGCTACGTTTATTATCACAGACCCTGTCCTTTAACGCTTTTTTAAATCTATGTGGAAGACCAGAGGGATCATTTCATAATAAGCCTTTGTCTTCCTCCCAGGATAACTGAATTACATGCCTTCGGCTGAACCTCACCATAAAACAGAGGTTTTCAGTTTTAATATTTTAAGGTTGTAAAGACTTGCTGGTAAGTTGATTTTAAGCAGGATTATGACTGGCAGAGCATGTTTCTTTCAATGTTTTGATCTGCTTTTGCTCATCGGGGAGCTGTGTATCTAGTTATGAACTCCTTTAGAAAAATATGTTCTCTGTTTTTTTTTTGTTTTTTTTGTTTGTGCAGAACGGGCTTTGTACAGCTTCGAGTGTGCTTTTCATCCTCTATTCAGCCTGACATCCGGTACCAGTCGGCTGGATTATTTGAGACCAGAAAACAGGTTGGTTGTGTCTTGTTTTTTTTCCTCCTATGTTTGGTGTTGTGAGGCATCAGTTTGACCCCAGATTAACGTTATGAACTTAAATTATGTTTTATGGCCGCAGCAATCCAGTAATTTAATAATCCTTGTTTGCAGAGCATTTTATCTGGCTCTTTATAAGCACATGATGTTCCTGGAGAAGAGAGGATGCCCACGGACCGCTTTGGAGTACTGCAAACTGATCCTTTGGTAAAAGAAGGAAACATGCTTCAAAACCAACAGAATATCACTTGGGAGTTATTATATGTTTATTTGTTGGACTGTATTCTGCTCATGACATTTCTGACTAGCATTTTATTTATTGAAAAGAAATGTATCATGATACATGCAAGATATACTTTAACAACCATTAGCTTAGATATTATGTGAACAAAAGTGTATTCTTAACGCTTAAATAGGCAAGGATTATGCTTTCATTTGTGTTCTCTGCTGCACGCTTTCTGAAATTCAGATGGACATTTGCCCGAGCTTTTGCAGTTTTTGTGCAAGCAATGATGTTTTGGTTCGCCCACATTTCTGAAAATCTAGCAGTTTCCCTAAAAGTGATGATCCAAACTAGATCTACTCAGTGCATCAAAATGCCGTCACTGAAGTATCAAAGTGTACGATGTTGCTTTTGCACTGGACTGCTTGGATGCAATATGTAGTAGGGTAGTTTATCTCAAGTCCCATATGTTCCTGCTCTGCATGCCAACACTACTTGGCATTCAAAAGTATTCATACCTCTTAATCTTTTTGACATTTTTCACAAACTTCAGTGTTTTTTTGGGGAATTTATGCAAGTGAAGTGAAAGGATGAGGATGCATGAATTTTAAAACTTTTTGCAAATAAAAATCTGAGAAGGGAGTCAGACATTTGTATTTACCCCACCTTACTCAGATAACTCTAAGATCCAGTGCAACCACTTGCCTTCAGAAGACACACCTACACATTTGTAACTAATCTAAATCCAGCTGTTCTAAGAAGGCCTCAGAGATTTGTTCAAGACCATGAGTGAACAAACAGCATCATAAAGACCAAGAAACACAGCAAAAATCGGTAATAAAGTTGTAGAAAGGTTTAAAGCAGGGTTAGGCTATTAAACTGTATCTCAAGTTGTGAACTTTCAAGATCATTGTGGGCCGCCACCGTCTACTTAAACTGACACCCCGATCAAGGACAGTAATAATTAGAGAACCACTCAAGAGGTAACTTATGAGGTTACCTATGGTAACTGTGGGGTAGCTGCAGAGATCCAAAGCTCAGATGGGAGACTGTTAGTAATGTACACCGCAGATCTAACTTTTATGAAAGAGTGGCAAAAGCAAAGCCATTCTTGAAAGAAAGACACAAAAAGTCTTTTTTTGCAGCCATGCAGGGGACACAGGAAGTTTGTGGAAGAAGGGGCTCTAGTCAAAACAAAGTTGAACTGTATGGCCTACATGCAGGTGATATGCTGAAAAACTAACACTGTACATCCCTAAACATACCATCTCCACAGTAAAACATGGTAGTGGCAGGATGATGCTGTGGGGAGTCTTTTGTTTAGCAAGGACAGGAAAGCTGGTCAGGGTTGAGTGAAGCTAAATATTGATGGAAAACCTCTTAGACCTGCAGGGTTTCTTAACCCTGGTCGTAAGGGCGCACTGTCCAGCATGTTTTAGGGGTTTTCCTGCTGCCACACATTTGACTTAAATGAATGGGTAATTAACAGGCTTCTGAGGGCGTAATGCAATCATTGTAGCCAGGTGTGCTGCAGCAGAGACGCATCTAAAATGTGAAGGACTGTGGGTCCAGTGTTAGAGGATGCAGAGGACTTGAGACTGGAGACTCGAGGTTCACTTCCTTACAGAGAACAAGCCTAAGCAAATAGCAGAGCTATATGCTGCCCTTGAATGAATACGACTTCTTTTAATGTTTAATCTTTATTTATGCTGCAGAAAGTAGTGTAGATATTTACAATCTGTTGCGGGTTGTGCTTAATCCATAGTTCTGAATTAAAGTTGATTAAAACTTGTTTGGTTAAAATTATTACAGACGTTCAGATGCTTCACCTCAAACAAACATAAATAAACCATTACAACATTTTTCAAATTTTTCTGTAAATCCTTTTAAAACAAAATTAGACTTGTGATTATTTGCTGAAAACCTCTTCCTAAGTACTTAAATTGACTGTTTTACTTGTGGCTTTGTGTCTTACAGCTTAGACCCAGACGCTGACCCGCTTTGCATGCTGCTGCTCATTGATTTCCTCATGCTTCGTTCCAGAGAGTACAAGTCTCTCCTTCAGCTGTATCAGGACTGGGAGGTAAAAGTTTGCCGTTGTGTCCTGTGTGAGCGCTTGTTTGTGTGCAGCTTTTAACTCCTTAGTCTGATGCTAACTTTTTTTTTTTTTTTTCTCTTTTCCAGGAGCACAGAAATCTGTCTCAGCTGCCAAACTTTGCATTCTCCTGTGCACTTTGCCATTTCCACCTGAGTCAGCAAGAAGACCTGGATCCTGAAGAAAGTGACAAACAAAGACGACATGCCGACCAGATGCTCCAGAGCGCTCTCATAATGTTCCCTGGAGGTTATATGAGTTTACAAACCTTCCACACATCCCCTGTTAACAACACAACTGAAACCGAACGGTAGTGATTTATTACTATTATATTGAGGTTTTCATCATATTTCCTCCTGTAATTATGTGTTTTGCAGTCTTGATGCCTTTGCTGGATCTGTGCACTGTGCAGCCTGATAGCGCAGTCTCCTCTCATAGCTTCTTTGGCCCAAAGAGTCAGATAGGGTAAGTCTCCTTTTTTTCCTAAGATAACACACGATACACCAATGCTGTTGCATAAATGCTGCATGCTAAAATTGATCTGTCCACACTGTATTACCAGAAAAACTCATTATGCTGCTGCAGATAAATAATGACCTAAAAGTTTTTTTTATGTTGTTTTGAAGTGTTTTTCCTCACATCCATTAACTTTCAAACTCACCAAACATCTTCTGTTTTCAGACAGCCACCAGCTTTGGCTGAGCTCACAGCTCTGTATGTGGGGAGAACATACAGTCTGTGGAAGGAGGCAGTGGTAATGCTCTGGCTAGAGGAGTCTGTGAAGGAGGTGCTGCGTCGAGTTGATGCCAAAGATGCTCTCGTGGAAGACTGCCAGAACAAGTAAATTATCAATTTTCTGCTCAGTCATATTTGTGTCAACTTTGCTCAGCGTCAAACGGAGACGATCCTTCTTTCATAACAAATATGAAAAGTTTAACTGCAGCGAATATGTCAGCATATTTTTTACAGAGCTAATTGGGTATAAAATAATTTATTCTCCAATGAACCTGGGCTTTGTACATATAGTTCATTAATTCTGAGAAATGTGCTCTTTATTGCTGTATTCTAGGAGAAAGCAGAGGTACCAGAGTGCACCAAGAAACATTCATCGCCATGTGCTCCTCTCGGAGATTAAAGAAGCCTCCTCGACTCTGCCCCTTGTAAGAGTTCCCTACCTTAGTTTCTAACAACATTTTCCTGCAGAATCTCCCAGAAAACTGAACCAATCAAGCTTTATTAGCCGATACCAATTAAAGATTTCCGTTAAGTTCGATGAAATGTATTTTTCTAGAATAAAACAACATAAACCATGTTCTGCAGGTTATTTGATAGAGGTAGTGGTTTTAAATACAACAAAAATGATCATATAGCATATAAACAAGCAAGCATGATGCTGGGCAGATGGGAACTCTGCAAACAGTGTGTCCATGTTATTGTATGTTATTATGCAAGAAATGCGTAAAAAGCAGAAGATGATATACAGCGCCCAGGAAAAATATTGCCAGTTGAAGATCAATCATGAACATCTAAAGGTGTGTCCAAAGGGAATGTTTTATTTTAACAGCATGACTACACCATCAGGGTAGTAGGCCACAGGGGACCTTAGTGCTCAAACTCTCCAGTGGTGGTGCTTTTAGGATCCACGTTAACAGCTGAGACCTGGTCATCACCATATTGAAAGAAAGGAACTTTTGATGTTTTAAAAAAGCTTCTCTTTTGAACTGTTTCACAATTTCCCACCAAACAACTAACTGTAGTGTTTCTTATTAGGGTTTCATGTGGTAGACCAACATGAAGCAGCACATAATGTGAAGACGAAGGTGGAAGTTTCAGTCATCAGTCATTTTCTACCGCTTATTCCATAGTGGGTTGCGGGCGAGCTGGTGCCTATCTCCAGCAGTCTATGGGCGGGAGGCGGGGTACACCCTGGACAGGTCACCAGTCCATTGCAGGGCAACACACAAACAACCATGCACACACTCATTCATACACCTAAGGGCAATTTAGAGTGACCAATTAACCTAACAGGCATGTCTTTGGACTGTGGGAGGAAGCCGGAGTACCCGGTGAGAACCCACGCACACACGGGGAGAACATGCAAACTCCATGCAGAAAGACCCCAGACTGGGAATCGAACCCAGGACCTTTTTGCTGCAAGGCAACAGTGCTACCAACTGCGCCACCGTGCACAGTGGTGGTGCTTTTAGGATCCACGTTAACAGCTGAGACCTGGTCATCACCATATGGAAAGAAAGGAACTTTTGATGTTTTAAAAAAGCTTCTCTTTTGAACTGTTTCACAATTTCCCACCAAACAACTAACTGTAGTGTTTCTTATTGGGGTTTCATGTGGTAGACCAACATGAAGCAGCACATAATGTGAAGACGAAGGTGGAAGTTTCATGGTTTTCTCATTTGTTTACATCCAAAAATCAAAAACAATATCTGATATACCTGAATAAAAAGCAGTCAAACCAAATGCCTTTAGAAGTCTGCTTATTAGTAAATGCAGCCTCAATGTGTGAAACAATACAATAAATAGGCCTCGGAGGTTTGTTAGAGAACATTAGTTAACAGTCAGCATTATGAAGACAAGGATAACATTTTAGTAGATGTTTAAAGCAAGGTTCAATCTGTTATCTGAAAAATGAAAGAGTATAACACCACTACAAACCCACAAAGACATGGCTGTCTGCTAAACTGACAGGCCACACAAGGAGAGAATTAATTAGAGAAGGAGCCAAGAGGCCCATGGTAACTCTGGAGGAGCTACAGAAATCCACAGCTCAGGTGGGGAAAGATCTTTACAGGTAAATTGTTGTTCACGCCACATATTTGTCCTTTATGTAAAAGCGGTAAGAACAAATCAACTGTTGAAAGAAAACCGTAAGGCATCCTGTATGTAGTTTGCCATAAGCCATGTAGGGGAACAGCAAACATTGTGCTGTAGTCAGATGAGACTAAAATTGAACTCTTAGGGATACATTCAAAACGCTGTGTGTGGAAGAAAACTAACACTGAATGCAGCACCTCACAGTGAAGCATAGTGGCGGCAGCATCATTCTGTGAGGATTTGTTTTCTTTTATTTATTTTGTTTGTTAAAGAAATACATATAATAACAGGGACAGGAAAGGTGATCAGATATGATTGGAATGAGTATCCAGTTAAATACAGAGCAGCCCTAGAAGAAAACTATGTATTTATGAGACCAGGGTCATAGTTCACCTACTAGTAGCATAATGACTCTAAACATACAGCCAGAACTACAATGGAATGATTTATATGAAAACATGTTCAGGTTTTGTAGACCTACATGTACTTGAGAGAATGTGTGGCTGGACTGGAAAATTGTTGTTGGCTGATCCAATCTGACTGAACCTAGAGCTCATTTGCAAAGAACATTTGGGAAAAACATTTCAATCACTAAATGCGGAAAGCTAATTCTCTGATAAAAGCTGCAAAACTCTTGCAGCTGTAATCTGAGCGAAAGATGGTTCTACAAAGTACTAACTGGGGGAGGTTGAATATGCACTCCACATTTAATTTTTTTCTTTGTTAGAAATTTTGACAATTTTGTCTTCTTTTCGCTTGACAAACCTATTTATGTTCTTCTGTTACATAAATCCCTATATAGCAGCATTCACACTGCTCCAACACAGATTACAGATTGCACCATATCCTCATGCACTGTTTTTTTTTTTTTTTTCCTTTTTCAAACAAACACAAAAAAAGCCAGGCTCCACTCCACATCAGATTTGACCAACTAACGATCTAAACTTTGAGAACAGGCTCGTCTTTCTTCTAGTTAATGTTTAGACATTTCTCTGGATGTGATGAATCCGGTGTTCTTTCCTGGCCATAGATGAGCATCATCAATTCCGTGGAAAGTTTAGGAAGCAAATAATTTTTTTGGAAATGATCCTTATATCATGTATCTTTCTAATTCCTATAGGAGGTCACTACGCAACCTGTAATGGGTTTTGACCCTCTGCCTCCGCTGGACTCAGTGATTTCATACATCAGACCGGAGAGGTGATGTGTTGCATTCATGTTGCATGCATTTCTGCTCTTGATAGAACAAAAATACTTATAACTTTAGTTAAAAAGAAATTTAAAGCATTGTTCTTCATTTGTGTTTTTGTTTCCTCACATTTAGACAACAGGTTGGTGCATCCAATGAGAGCACACTGTCACTGTTTTTCCGATCTTTGCTCCCAAACTTCAACATCCAGGTGAGTCGCACAAGTTCTTGTACGTGATCCTTGGAAAGATGAAGTCAGTTAGGTTATGTGATATAAATGGTGGAAGAAAATAATGAAACAGACCTACATTATTACCCTAACGTTAACTCAAATTTGTAAATATTACACTGCCTTTCAGTCATAGTTTGTAAAATTAACTCTACACTAAAGAGGAAACGCTAATGCATCTGAAGATGTTGGCACGGAATATGAGCAGAAAGCACTAATTAAGAACCCATGCTGTGCATGAGGAGACGACATGTGATCAGCAGCTGTAAGCCCCGCAGACAAAAGTTATTTGTGTCTTTAACAAATTCTGTTACTCTGTTCAGAGTCAATACAGTTAGTATGAACTTGCTGATCCGACAGGCGGGAAGTGAAGCAGTCTTAAGTATTGCTTCTAATGCTGCGATTTCCTGTAATCTGAAAGGTTTTTGTTGAACTTCCTGGAGCGTTTGGATAGAGGGACCGGCTTAGCCTCCTCAACAGAGAGACGAGCTTTTCTTAAAGCTCGTCTCTCTACATGAGTACGTTGTGGAGACTTTGGAAAAAAGAAATCAAAATGACTGTAAAAAGAAATCATAATTACTGTATTAGACATGGGAGCTGGGTAATGTTATACCCTGGTTGGAGATGTTGGTTTTACCGGATGCCACTAGTGTCTGTAAATGATTGATCAGGCTGTGTGCTGTTTTGTTATGGCCTCTTCTCGGACTTCATGAGTTTAATGAATCAGTGAATTATTGTTAATGAATACACAGTTTTGGAAACGGCCCAACATCTTTCCACATTTCATTATAGTTTACAACCAACCAGCCCGACGTTCTTGTTCTATTATAGCGTGCTCTTTATATTTCTGGAGTCCTTTCAAAGTTTGTCTTCAGACCATGACTGCTTTTTCAGTCATGTTCAGTACTTGACCACGTTCAGGGGAATGCGCCTCTTAATTTTGATCTGGAACTCACAAATTGATGCTTAGCTCAAGGGATTGGCCTTTTTTTAAACTTTGTTTTTAGGCGCTATGTTACTGTGTTAATTTGATCCAGTTTCCTGTGTTTATTGTATAAAAATACTAAAACACCAGTTGAACATAATTAAAGTGTAGATCCAACAAAGAGATTGTACTTTTTTATTTGTTAAAGACATGACTTGATACTGGCCATCTGGTATTGAAATTTTTTTGGTGTGACTTGATTTTGTCCTGTGCTTGTCCATTTTACTTAATTTTGAAACACAAACTGCACAATATGCAGTCATGTCCAGGTACAAGGACTGTATAGCAGTTACAAAACCGACACAGATACAGCTATTAGGCTGCAGCACCTTACAGACCCTGTGGAAAAATCGGTGCCCTTGACGGATAAAACATTTCCTCTCAAAGCTCATGGTTAGCCTAAAGGGACAAATGTAGAGTATCTATGAAGGCATATGACCTTTTTTGCAGTTAATTCTGTCCTCCACATCCCAGTGTGTCAGTGAGGAATTAAACAATGATAACATTAACAAAGTGTGAAGTTGTTTGCCTTTGCAGATTATTTGCTATTTATGAAACTTACTCATTAGGATTTAGAGATGGACTACTGTTATAAGTCAGCGGCTTTGTTCTCACTTAGCTATTATCCTCTTTTTATAATCCTTGATGTTGTTTTTAAAATAAACAGTTGGATGTGTCTTGCATTAGTCGAGCCAGTTTTTTCTTCACCTTTGAATAACAAACATTTTTTACTGCGCTGTAATCACTTTCTGTTGATCCTTGCTGAGCAAAATGCTGAGGTTTAGAGGAAGTTTTGTGGCATTTTGGCAACATCTAAACACTTTGTGTAAAATCTGTTCTTAAAGAAAAAAAGTTGAAGCTTCTGAGGGAAGTGTTTGGGAATAGATACAAACATTATGTGTGTAATGCAGTTGCTCATTACTTTGGTCTCTATTTGGGATTTAACTGTCTTTTAGCTGAATTACCTAAAGTTGTTTTGATTGTGGTACAGAACATTTGGATGCTGATTTACTGAACTAAAATTGATGTTAATTTGATTTGATCAAAGCTATTTATCTGTGCTCTCAGCTGTTACGAGTTGTGTTTTTACAGTGTTGATTTTTTAATAAACCAGCTTTGAGTACAAAGAGTGAATTCGTTTTGGAACAGAAAGAGAATGCGTTTAACAGTTAACACAAAATAAATAGTTAGATTTTGTTCAAAATTTTATTTAAATGCAAATTTTATTTTATTATATATTCTGAATAGAAATGTTCTGGTTGAATCAGACCTTCAACAAGAAGATAAGTTATTTCGGGTCAACTGCACTGTATATACCGCCTGGTTTCTTCAATGTGGGCTTTAGTCTTAGTTTCATACTGTCAGCTTTTTGTTGACGGTAAGATGACCTCAGACATGAAGGTCATGCACAGTCTGATCTGGGAAATAGATTACGCAGAGGAATTCTTTGGTTCTGCAATCTCAACTGCATGGTCTGAAAGCACACAGCGCCCATGATGGGAAACCAGTTGTACTGAGTTCTGTACTGTGGGTTCTGGTTGTAAGTTTATTGCAAGATTTATAATCTGAAAGAGGCTATAATCTTAAAGCTGGAAAGCAGCATTTATTTTTATTCTATTGTGACACCAATGAGTCATAAAAATAGTTGGAAGAAGTTGGTGATTTGGGGATTTTTGCGTATCATTTATTGGGATTTTCACAAAGAATATGTTCAATCAACAGAACTTTTATACTACTGTGTTGAAAAAAAAAAAATAATAAATTTATTCATAAAGCACCTTTATCTAAAGAAAGGTAGAATAGATCAAATAGTGTATATTTAAAGAAGTGATAATAAAACAATACTGCGTAAAAATATGACAACAAATATGTTTAGTTTCATAAAAACTTTGTCTAGACCCTGCATGGATAAGCCAGCATAGTGGATGGATGGATCCCTTAGACAGTGATGTTCTTGTAATACGTACCTTTGTTAGAACCTGAAGGGTACTTATCGCTATTAAAGGATGTTGCTTGTGCTTTGCGAGCAGCAGAATGATCATAAACATGGTTAAGCGAAGACATATGTGTATTAGTCACTTTATCTCATCGTTGTTCTTGTAATCCAGTGCCAGTGTGCAACACAAACCGAACCAACCACGCAGATACATGTATACATATACTGCCTTGCAAAAAGTATTCATTTTCACATTTTCTCACATTACAATCACAAACAAATGTATTTTAGTGATACAAAGTTTTTCTTTTTTTTCTTTTTTTACAAATTAAAATGAGAAAAATCAGTTGTGCGTATATTTTTAAACACCCTTACTCAGCAAATTTGTAAAACTGCATTTTTATCGTTTTTGAAAAAACGTCCCCACTGGATCATGCTGCCACCACCATGTTTTACCATAGGAATGTGTCCAGGGTGACGTGCAGTGTTAGTTTTCTGCTATCCACTGTATTTTGCATGGAGCCCAAACAAATTTACGGTGTATGAATACTTTTGCAAAGTTCTGTACAGATGAACATCCTGTGGGTCAGCTGTATAAGAGTGTGACAACAGATGTGCCCTCGGCATGCTTCTATCTATATCCTTCTTATTAAATTATATACTTAAAGAGAGGAAGAGGTATGTTATGGATAAAGGTAATAAAATAAAGGGTAAAACATATACTGCCAGGTATTCTTAACATGGCGCTACAGATGCATGATCTTGTCAGACAGTGCACCATAAAGATCATTTTCTGTAACAAAAACCACTGGATCATAAAATTTTAGAAAGTAAGGAAAAAATAATGAGGTGGTTATTAGGTAAAAAAAAATCTACTTTGTTTTCCATCTTCAGGGAGGACTGAGACAAGAGGATGACATGGAGGTGGCTCGAGCAGGCCAGGAGCTAAACCAAGAGGTGAACCGTCTGATGGTGGCCATGAGGGACATGCTGGCAAACATCCGCTTTCAAGAGCCACCCAGAGAAGACAACCCCTACAGGGATGAGGATGAATGGGACTGAGAGAGCAGTGGTCGAACAAGTGTTGGATGCAAAGAGTTGAAATAAAAAAGAAAACATGTTCCTGTGGTCATGAACAGATGGAGTTAGACATCTTAATTGTGCGTTTTTTTTAATTGAAAGGTAAACTCTGCTTTACCTTCGGGAAAATCCAAACGGTTTGAAAGTAGGAAACTTTCCTGCACCTCTAGAAAACAGAGTGGAAGTCAACTAGTATGACTGAGTTTCACACTCTTCACTTAATAATATACAGGTCCTTCTCAAAACATTAGCATATTGTGATAAAGTTCATTATTTTCCATAATGTCATGATGAAAATTTAACATTCATATATTTTAGATTCATTGCACACTAACTGAAATATTTCAGGTCTTTTATTGTCTTAATACGGATGATTTTGGCATACAGCTCATGAAAACCCCAAATTCCTATCTCACAAAATTAGCATATCATTAAAAGGGTCTCTAAACGAGCTATGAACCTAATCATCTGAATCAACGAGTTAACTCTAAACACCTGCAAAAGATTCCTGAGGCCTTTAAAACTCCCAGCCTGGTTCATCACTCAAAACCCCAATCATGGGTAAGACTGCCGACCTGACTGCTGTCCAGAAGGCCACTATTGACACCCTCAAGCAAGAGGGTAAGACACAGAAAGAAATTTCTGAACGAATAGGCTGTTCCAAGAGTGCTGTATTAAGGCACCTCAGTGGAAAGTCTGTGGGAAGGAAAAAGTGTGGCAGAAAACGCTGCACAACGAGAAGAGGTGACCGGACCCTGAGGAAGATTGTGGAGAAGGGCCAATTCCACACCTTGGGGCACCTGCGGAAGCAGTGGACTGAGTCTGGAGTAGAAACATCCAGAGCCACCGTGCACAGGCGTGTGCAGGAAATGGGCTACAGGTGCCGCATTCCCAAGACCTGGGCTACAGAGAAGCAGCACTGGACTGTTGCTCAGTGGTCCAAAGTACTTTTTTCGGATGAAAGCAAATTCTGCATGTCATTCGGAAATCAAGGTGCCAGAGTCTGGAGGAAGACTGGGGAGAAGGAAATGCCAGAAGTCCAGTGTCAAGTACCCACAGTCAGTGATGGTCTGGGGTGCCGTGTCAGCTGCTGGTGTTGGTCCACTGTGTTTTATCAAGGGCAGGGTCAATGCAGCTAGCTATCAGGAGATTTTGGAGCACTTCATGCTTCCATCTGCTGAAACGCTTTATGGAGATGAAGATTTCATTTTTCAGCACGATCTGGCACCTGCTCACAGTGCCAAAACCACTGGTAAATGGTTTACTGACCATGGTATCACTGTGCTCAATTGGCCTGCCAACTCTCCTGACCTGAACCCCATAGAGAATCTGTGGGATATTGTGAAGAGAACGTTGAGAGACTCAAGACCCAACACTCTGGATGAGCTAAAGGCCGCTATCGAAGCATCCTGGGCCTCCATAAGACCTCAGCAGTGCCACAGGCTGATTGCCTCCATGCCACGCCGCATTGAAACAGTCATTTCTGCCAAAGGATTCCCGACCAAGTATTGAGTGCATAACTGTACATGATTATTTGAAGGTTGACGTTTTTTGTATTAAAAACACTTTTCTTTTATTGGTCGGATGAAATATGCTAATTTTGTGAGATAGGAATTTTGGGTTTTCATGAGCTGTATGCCAAAATCATCCGTATTAAGACAATAAAAGACCTGAAATATTTCAGTTAGTGTGCAATGAATCTAAAATATATGAATGTTAAATTTTCATCATTATATTATGGAAAATAATGAACTTTATCACAATATGCTAATATTTTGAGAAGGACTTGTATTGCAGACAAATAACAGGCACCTCTCCTCTTCCTCAGATCATTCCTGTTCGCAGACAAAATGAACGCCTTTAATGATGGTGAACACTAATGTTTAACCACAGTTATAAATGACAGCTTCAAAATATAGCTTGAAAGCAATTTCTCATAAAGTGTTTTTGTCATTGACTGAGGCCAAAAACTTCTATTCAACAGAACAAGTTTATGATTTCTGTTTTAAGAGTGGAAAAATATTTTTTTGGCAAAATATGAAGAAGGGAAAGTAATTTATGTTGTTTGGTTTTTGGTACATTTAAGTAATTTCCTGGTTTTAAATGATTCCAGCTTTGTCTAGCAAAAACTTTGTAAATTATAAAGGGATTCTTCCACAATTATGATTTTGCACCTTTTAATTTGAGAACTTTTTTCTTTTTAAACTTTATCATATATAGTTTTCTTTGAAAACAACCAAATTCACCTATCGTATTTTATATCTCATTGAACACACTGATGAAACCGTTTAATTTTTTTCAAGGAACCATTTAAATGGGGAAACCATTAAAAGTCTATTGAAGTATATAAGCGCAGGAAGTATGTTTAAAAACAATGCAATAAAAGCTGAAGCTGTAAGGGGTAGCTGATTGTTTATCTTTATGAGGACATAAATATGTCAATAATTTCATTTGAAATGTTTTTTTTTTTGTTTAAGTTTGCTGAATAACTTAAAATTTAGTTCAGTGAGTTTTTTTGTTTTTTTTTTATATAAAAGGCCAATTTACAAGAGTTATGAAATCTCAAGGGACTTCCAAGACCAATGGCTCCACTTTATATCTAAATATATATAATCTAATTTTGTACAACTTCAAATCATGACAAGCCATCCTTCACACTGAGTATGCATTTGGTGATATTGGAAAGAGACATTTAACATAGAGCCTTGCCACCTGTGGGTCCAGGGCAGCGTGTGGCTCAATGGGCCCCACATAGTGGCTTCTAATAATTTTGGTCAAAGATTTGTAGAACTTGGCGGGATTTTTTAACCTAACACTTTCATGTAATTAATTGGGACTTTATATGAAAGACTTCCTCAAAGTGGTGCAAACTCAAGAAGTGAAAGTAAATTATGAATTTTTTTTAGATATATACCGAAATGAAAAATGCTTTTACAGGTCACCTGGATTGTAAATACAGTCTATATGTGTAATTTCTGCAACGGCCTCAGAGGTTGTTAGAACATTTGTGAACAAATGGCATCGTGAAGACCAAGGAACACAGAAGACAGGTCAAGGACAAGATACAAGACAAGTATAAAACAATATCGCAAGCGTGAACATTCCAAGGAGCACTGTTCAATCCATCATTCGGAAAAGTAAAGTGTAAACCAACTAAGACATTGCCTTCTACATAAACTGAAAGGGCCAGGCAAAGAGAGCATTACTCAAAAAAAAAAAAAAAACCCAAGAGTCCAGTGGTAATTCTGGAAGAGCTGCAGAGATCCACAGCTCAAGTGGGAGAATGCTGTGACAGGACAACTGTTAGTCGTGTAGTCTTATCAATCTGACCATTAGGAAAGACTTGTAAGAAGAAAGAAACTGCTGAAAGAAAGTTATAGGAAGTCCTGTTTACAGTTTAGCACAAGGCGACACAGCATGAAGGTTCTCTGGTCATATAAGAACAAACTTGAATTTTATGGCATAACATGCAAATTGCTATATGAAGTAGGAGACTCCCACTGTACATCATCCTGAACGTACTATCTCCACGGTGAAATGTGGTGGTGGTGGCATCACGTTGTGCAGATGCTTTTCATCAGCAGGGACAGACGGGATGGGAAGATGGATGGAGCTAAATGCAAGAAAACATGTTAGATGCTGCAAAAGACTTGAGTCTGAGGCAGAGGTTTACCTGCCTGTAGAACAACAACGCTAACATACGTACAGCTTGAGTTACAATAAGAGGGGGTTTAGATCAAATAGAATATGTGTTGGAATGTTCCAGTCAAAGTCTGGACCTTAACCCAATTTTGAATCTGTGAAAAGACTTTTAGGCTCATGGTGTGGGTGGGTGTCTTTGGTGGGCCAATTATGTCATTATTAGACAGAACTATAGAGCTATAGCTGAAGTTGGAGGAACTCATGTGAATTTCATATGATTCTTCTGCTTTCATAAAAAGGCTTTCACATACACCACAGATGTGTGGAGGCTCAGAGACTGCCTGATGTGTCTTCAGTTTTTCACTGTGCCACTTGTTATAACTGTATAACTAATCAAACATACCAAAAAGTAAAATAAAGTCAATATAATTTGGTCAAATTAGGCCATGATGTTGTTACATGGTGTGTAAAGTTTAAGAATCCTGAATTGACTGACAAATTAAAGTATTTTGTCAATTCAATTAAAAGGGAAACTCATATTTGACTGACAAATTCAAGTATTTTGTCAATTCAATTAAAAGGGAAACTCATATTTAGATTAATTAACGTGTGATTTAGTTTAAGCATTTATTTCCAATATCAGGTAAATGGTTGGGCAGTAAAGCACAGTGATACCACAATTATTTCTCCATGTATTTGCACTTTTGTTAAGGTGAGAAGATACAAACTTTTTCCTTCCACTGAATTTTCCATTAATATGCTTTAATACAGCGCTCTGTAAACATCCAGCTTTTTTAGCATTGATTTCTGGGACTTCTGATGACTGTCTGCTGGTCAAGTTAGCTGTCTTTCCCAAGACAATGTAGGCCATTTTATATTAAAAAGTCAATTTTTCTTAATTTGTGGTATGTGATCCTTGAACTTTTTTGAGAAACTGAATTTGGGTTTTTATCATTGGGGTGATTATTAGCCCTAATCAACTGAATTAACAGAAATAAATTCGAAATATACCAATTTGTATACAATGATCTATTAAACATGAGATTTTCACAGTTTGAATTGAATGGTTGCTGTAAATCTTAGTTATTAAGATCCACTTGAAGGTACCGAAATGTTAGGAATATATTTGTTTTCAGACAAATGCATTTATTTTTTAGCATGTTATATTTTTTTTTTACATGACCACCGTTTTCGCATCAGTGATGTTTGGAGGAATTTGACCTATTGGCCTCTCAGAACTGTTTATGTGGTTTGAAGGATGCAGTAAACATGTCTGGGTTTACCCTAGACAATGGGACTTTCACAGCTCCCCCCATATCTGTAATGTTTTATAAACACATTCATAAGACGCTTTATTGCATTTAAATGGCGGCTTATAGCTTTGAATTTTAATTCTGCATGCTATCATGTTTAAGGGCTTTCAGATTAGACCTCTGCAAAAACAAACGTGGTCCCAAAGCCAAAAATAAAAAAAAGCACTGAAATGTGATGTTGAAATGAACAGATTTTTATAGGTTTGAATCATATAGGTTGAAAGTTATTTTGGAAGGACTCTCCTGCAAATTGCAGAAACTTGTATCTTTCAGCTCACCGTTAAACAACTCTGCAGTAGGCTACTTTGATGCGTGATGCGTAAAAGTCTTCAAGACGGGATCATGATCTGTTTTTAATAACTGAGATTATAATTCAAAACTACAGCATTTGTGTTTTCTACTAGTTTTCTTGTTTGTGCCCTCGTTTCTAACATCGCTAAAACCAAGCTCTGAGAAAGGACCGCATCTCCAACTGACGTCGCGTAAAAGGAGGAGTTTGTTAAGTCAGTCAGCATCATTTTCAAAATGACTCAAGCAGCTCTCTCTCCAACTCCAGCGTCACCAGACGCATCCAGTTTTCGTACTTTACTGTGTTGGTCGGAACGGATAGGTGTGTTTCCGCGGATCAGATGCGCAATGGCGGTACAAATCGTGCCAGATAAGGACAAATGTATTCGTGGATAAATCGTGGATCTCTCTCCAAGAGGAGCTGCGTCGATGACAGTGAGGAAAATTTAGAAGAGGAAACGCATTTTTCACATGGACTGCATCTCCAGACTTTGCCTGCGCAGCTGAGAAATGATTGGGTTCTAAGGTTGTTTTGATGGGAACAGTTTACAAGCTGTTGGTGAGTTATTGGATTTTCACTCGGATTAGACACATTTGAAACAGTGGATCAGTCGTCTTCTGGTGGTCAGATGAAACTTTGCCACCCCTGATGTTACAGGTAAACTGAAATCTGCCGTCATTACGCAAAATTCAGACATGGATATGAACAACAGCTCCCTGCGCTATCTCCATGTGGAGTTCAGCCCGCTGACTGAAATCCTGGATGATAATGAAACGAACTCCACGCTCGGAGAACGGAACTCGCTGAGCTGCGTCCAGATCCGCATCCCTCAGGAGCTCTTCCTGACGCTGGGGCTGATCAGCCTGGTGGAGAACATCTTGGTGATCCTGGCGATCATCAGGAACCACAACCTGCACTCGCCCATGTACTACTTCATCTGCTGTCTGGCCGTGTCCGATATGCTGGTGAGCGTCAGCAACGTGGTTGAAACCATCTTCATGCTCTTGATCGACCACGGACTCATGGATGTGCACCCAGGCATGCTGCGCCACCTGGACAACGTCATCGACGTGATGATCTGCAGCTCCGTGGTGTCCTCGCTCTCCTTCCTGTGCACCATCGCCGCGGACCGCTACATCACCATCTTCTACGCGCTGCGGTACCACAGCATCATGACCACGCAGCGCGCCGTCTTCATTATCGTGGTGGTGTGGCTGGCCAGCATCACCTCCAGCATCCTCTTCATCGTGTACCACACCGACAACGCCGTCATCGTGTGCCTGATCACCTTCTTCTGCACCACCTTGGTGTTTAATGCCGCGATCTACCTGCACATGTTCATGCTGGCCCACGTCCACTCGCGGCGCATCACGGCCTTCCATAAAGGCAGGCGGCAATCCACGAGCATGAAAGGGGCGATCACCCTCACCATCCTGCTTGGTGTCTTCATTTTGTGCTGGGGGCCTTTCTTCCTCCACCTTATCCTCATCCTCGCCTGTCCCACCAGTCCCTTCTGCAATTGCTTCTTCCGGAACTTTAACCTTTTCCTCATCCTCATCATCTGTAACTCCCTCATCGACCCACTCATCTACGCATACAGGAGCCAGGAGCTGCGTAAAACCCTGCAGGAGCTGGTCCTGTGCTCCTGGTGCTTTGGCATGTAGCAGCCATACGTGGCAGGAGTAAATTAAGGCAAATTAGGTTATCAGGCGATCTTTCATTCGTGTAACTGTTGCCCTGTGAAGCTGAAATAAGCCGTGAATAATATCAGGTTTTATGGGGCGGATTGATCCACAAGCTGCACGCAGCACTTACAGGATTAGCGTGAAATCTTATAAAGAGATTTGCTAATGCCTGTCTGGAGTTGGGATTAGTTTTATTTAGAGATTGTGTCTATTTATTAGCGTTTGGGCCTTTCGTTGTCCACTTTCCAACTTCATCCTCTCAGATAAAAGAAGAGATCTTCAACCCGGCGAGACAACCAAAAAGTCACTGAACATTGAACTATTTATTTTAAACTTACAAGCATTTTTCACTGTCTTCTGATCAATACTATTTTACTATAAAGCTCGGTCCTCTCGGTGATGTAATCCTCAAATAAAATGTCATAAATGTTTAGAATTTAAACGAACATGTTGATAAAACTGAGTCAAAATGTATTCTTTGACAATAATACTGACTTTAAATAATGTCATCATTGGTGCAGACAGTTCACGAACCCACTTTGACAATAAATGATTAGTCATTTTCTATCTGCTGTAAGGGAATTGGTTATAGGGCTCCAATTAAAAGAATATCTACCAGTAGATTACCCAGTTATTCGGGAGCATAATCTGCCATATTCCAGAGTCCGCTGGAACAAACATGGATCAGAACGCAAAAATGGTAAAGTGTAGGCTAATATAAAGTTCAAATTTAAATATTACGTGAAATTTGATTTTTTTTTTTTAAGTGATTTCCATAATTCATACATATACTAAAGTAAAACTAAAAACAAACTGATACGCAAGGGTTTAAACACAGGTGTACGAAATGACTTGTTTACAGCTACGAAACGGAAAGAGGTAGAGAAGAAGTGGCGACGCATCTGTGATACAAAGGCTGTGACTTACGAAATGTTAAATTGACCCGGAGTCTAAATGGCATTAATAGCAATACTGCTAATGATAATAATAATAATAATAAGAGTAACAACAATAATAATAATAAATAACAAATAATAATTGTTAGCATTATTGTTAATATTAATGGATATTGCATTGTCCACATAACATGAAAAAAAGACCAAAAATTGACGGCAACGTTTTTCTTACTTTGTTAATTCAGTTAGTCGTGGTTCCAGTAGGGTCATAGGGTTAAACTTTCAAAATGTACCTGAAAAGATCCTTCAGTTTGAGACGTCTTTTTTTTTTTTAATACAGTCAACAACTCTGTCCAAAAATAAAAGTGCGAGTGAGATGAAAGAGGAAAAAACTGAAGGGAAAAAGGTCACATGAAGAGCCCACCGCCCGAGGCTCATGGCATGAGATATTTATGAAAGGAAGGTTAGTCTTGCAGTATTTCTGGCGACATGATTTCCAGAAAGCTACAGTACAAAGAAGCGGCCGTTCAAGATTTGGAGCGTCAGTTTAATCTTCTTAGGAGCAAGGGTTATTATTATTATTATTATTATTATTATTATTATTATTATTATTATTATACCCCACACCCAACTGAAATCCAGGCCGTAATTATTATATTTTTGTTATTTCTCAGCTTCTTGTTTTAAATTTTTTGTTTCAAAGTTTAAAGTAAAAGTTTAAGTTTACATCGACGATACATGACGATAACTTTTCCGACGTATTTACAGCATTAAGTACATCAGAGTTGAAAGTACACTGTGGCAAATGAAAGCGAAATATTTCAGCGTATTTTTAAACACAGTAGAGATTTCTTCTTTACTGTTTCTTTTTCTTCTATCTTTTCCTGTAAATAGCCTACAATATTTCTTTTCAGACTCTCTATATTTTTTGTTTTCCATGGTGTAACTCGCACAGATACGCCTAAAATAAACATAACTCAATTAAAATTATTAATCCTATTAAATAAGAATAAACAAAAATTAAACGTGCAGGTAATTTTGTAGCATTGAGGTGTCTTTCTATTTCCACTAGACATCCGAGACTGATCCATCCTTTACATGTGAGGGCTTGGAAAGGGGAGAGCAATTTTTTTCCACGAAAAATGCCAAATCATGTGAATGGTCCTTGGTCTTTTAGTGTGGATTGATTATTGTATATTTGATTGTAGCCATTTCAGCGCCTGAAAAGGCTGTTTTACCTCCTGTAAATCTGCAAATACACGTCACTGGTTGTAAAGCAGTTCCAGTGAAAGCTGTAGTTTTTACTAATTTTATTTTGTGTGAAATAGTCAGTGTGGTACGATTATGAAAAGAGATAACCAGTGGCTGTTGACTTTTCTACTGTTACTTTTTTTTATAATTAAAAAACTAAGTTCATTTAAGAATGTGTTATTTATTTCACACAGAACCTCATTTATTCCAAGGACACATTATACACTATGGTGGTGCCTTGCAGAAGCAGCCACAACCCTTTAACATTTCCATATTTTGTTGCATTACAGCCACAAACTTCAATGTGTTTTATTCAGACTTTATGTGATGGACAAACATAAAGTACTGAACACTTGTGAAGTAGGAGAAAAATCAATCCTTTTTGGTTTTTTTTTACAAATCAATATCTGAGAAGTCTGTATTGTATTCAGCTCTCTCAGGCAATACTTTGTAGACTCACCTTTCATTGCAGCTGCAACTCTTTTTGGTGTGTGTTTCTATCAGCTTTAAACATTTACTGAACATTTTGACCAATACTGTATACGAAACAACTCAAGTTCAACAAAACTGGATGGAAGGTGTCTGTGAACTTTAATCAAGTCTTGCTACAGATTCACTGTTTGATTTAAGTCTAGGCTTCAATAGGCCATTCTAACACATGATATGCTTTGACATAAATCCTTCCATATTAGCTCTGGTGGTATGTTTAGGGTCGTTGAACCACCGAAAGTGAACCTCTGCCTTGGTCTTAAGTCTTTTGCATCCTCTGACATGTTTTATTCCAACATTGGCCTGTTTTTACGCCTCTATCTGTCTTTCTGTTAGTTTCTATGTTATATATCATTTTGCATTTCTGTTTTGGTCTTGCCTTACCAGAGCATCTTCTTCCACATGTTCACAATGTCCCCTAAATGTTTGCCTTGTCCTGTTTGCAAAATGTGGCTTTATTTCAGCAATGTACAGCGTATTTTCCTTAGCATTTATCATCATGTAACATTACACAATGCATTTGACAATAATAATAAACTTAAACGTCAGATTAAGGTCAGGAAAAGATATGTATATTTGCCTCAGCACATACCTGAGTCTTTGTCGGTGTGCGTTATGCTTGTCATAATGTTGGCCTTTTTGAGGGGGATTGAAACGGCTGACGTTGTCTCTGGTTTACAAAAAATAGAGATTAGAACATTTTAGTGACAGGCCTTGCTACTCAAGACAATAATTACAATACAGACATAAGCAAAGGTATTAAGAGTTTTAATTTCAGATGCTTTGTTTTTGTTGGAGATTTAAATCTATCATGGACACTTTACAACACACACCTACACCTATGTTGCTGCATAATCAATAAAAAGGTTTATTTATTCTAAGCACCCCAAGTACTTTCCTTTTTTTCCATTAGATAAATGTTGTCTCTCTTAGTGGGTTTGTTTAAGCATTTGTTTTTCATTGCCACCAGGGGGAGGTTTTTACATAAAAATAAATACAGATTCAATCACATTGCAGCTGCAACTCAGGAGTTCAAAGAAACACTCCCATTAGCATCCTTGAAACATCCCTTTTAAACTGAAAGAAGTCTTTGAACGTTTGGTGCCTTTTTTCCTCCCAACCATAACCTTTTTAAGCATCATAAGAAATATTTAAGACCACATCCACGGACAGTAAAAGCCTTGCTACAGTGGAAGTGTTTTTTTTATGTTCTGCTGTAAATCTCATCATCAAGTTAAATAAGCGTGCTGTAAATAACACTATTCAGAAATAGGGGATTTCCCAGCAGTTTTGTTGATGTTCCAAAATGTAACAAAACCATTTTGATATTCTCTTTTTTTACACTAATACTAGTTTTGGTTTTCCATATTTGAATTACTTGTCTTCTAATCTTTGTTTTCACACAGTTTATTTATTTATTTATTTTTTTATTTCGGTTACAAACACAATGAACGTTAATCAACAATTTAAACACTGACAAGGAATGGTTCAATTTACACATAATACATTTTAGATTAAGAACAACAATAGCTTTCTGAACAATCTGAAATGGAAACCTGGGACGTATAATTGGTGACATCACAAGTCAATTTGCAGTTGCTGGAGCACTGTGCATGTTGGGGGCACCCTTTCCAGCACAATGTGGGACAACCCTACATGCATGGAGGCGTGCATTTTACATACTCACAGGTTTTCATCATAAGGTCACTGTAAAATCTTCCAAAAAGTGACCTCTATCAAAGTCCTTTAAATGCTGGCAATGCTTTCTAATGCATTCAGGAGGTATCCTCAGTGTGTGCAATGGTCCATTTAAATACTAGAAGTGTACCAAATATTGTCCAAACTGGATCATTTCTTTAGATGCTAAACTTTGGGTGTAGTTTTTTATGCCAGTAAGTCATTATCAGCCTGGGCTTTCCGAGTTCTTAGTTGTTGCTGAATTTCAGTAAGTTCTTATGCTTTAAAACTCCAAGTGATTGTCTTTATGTTGGATAAAAATGACTTCAAGAGACATTTCTTATATGTTTAAATCAAGGACCCTCCACCTACTATTGTTTCCTTATTTCTCAGTCTTTGGGTTTGGGCTTTATTGGTTGTGCATTTCAGACTATTTCACGGGTCTATTCTCAACAAGTTTTTTATTTATCTTTAAACTTAGCGGTTAGTGCTTTTAAATGTCAAAGGATTGCAAATGAAAGATTTTCAATTATTATTTATTGATACGACGTGTTTTTAAATATCCCATTTCAACCAGTGAATTAAAGGTGTGTGCAGCACTAATAATCCCAGAAAAGGAGATTTAAAAAAATCTTACAGCTTGGCATTGGTTTCCATGTTAGCAAAGAGTAATTATAAACTAATACAGCATAATTTCTAGTTAATGATTAGCCGAAGTCTGGATCCTTTGAAAAAAAAAATAAAGAATGGTGTCAACAATGGAAATAATGTGCACAGTGCCTAATTGTCCATCCATCCATTGTCTTCCGTTTATCCAGTGTCGAGTCACGGGGGCAGCAGCCTAAGCAGAGAGACCCAGACTTCCCTTTCCCCAGCCACTTGGGCTAGGTTGTCCTGTGGAATCCCAAGGCGTTCCCAGGCCAGCCGAGAAACATAGTCCCTCCAGCATGTCCTGGTTCTTCCCCTGGGCCTCCTGGTGGAACGTGCCCGGATCACCTCACCAGGGAGGCGTCCAGGAGGCATCCTAATTAGATGCCCGAGCCACCTCAACTGACTCCTCACGACGTGGAGAAGCAGCGGCTCTACTATAAATCCCTCCAGGATGACTAAGCTTCTCACCCTAACTCTAAGGGAGTGCCCAGACACCCTGCGGAGGAAACTCATGTTGGGCTTTTGTATCTATGATCTCATTCTTTTGGTCACGACCCAAAGCTCAATCCAGTGGAACTCCACGCGATGCTGCAGAGTCACGTTAGCCAACACAACCCTACAAGATCCAAAGCCTTAAGGAACTCTGGGAGAAACTCATCCACCCCCGGGGCCTTACCACAGAGGAGCTTTTTAATCACCTCGGTGACCCCAGCACCAGAAATTGGAGAGCCCGCCCCAAGGTGCCCATGCTCCGCCTCCTCAGTGGAAGACATGCCGGTGGGATTGAGGAGGTCTTCAAAGTACTCTGCCCACCAAACCACAACGTCCCGAGTTGAGGTCAACAGCAAAACAAAGTTGGTGGTGTACCTCTTCCTCCCTCCGAGACGCCGGATGGTGGACCAAAATTGCCTCGAAGCCGTACGGAAGTCATTTTCCAAGGCCTCTCCGAACTCCTCCCACGCCCGAGTGTTTGCCTCAGAAATCACCCGAGACGCATGCCGCTTGGACTGCCGGTACCCATCAGCTGCTTCTGGAGTCCCAAGGGCCAACAAGACCCGATAGGACTCCTTCTTCAGCTTGACAGCATCCCTAACCACTGGTGTCCACCAGCGTGTTCGAGGATTGCCGCCACTGCAGGCACCAACAACCTTAAGACCACAGCTTCGGTAACACAGCTCGCGGAACATGGCCTGCTCGGACTCAATGTCCCCCACCTCCCCGTGGGGAGGAACGTGTTTGGAGCTCTCCCGGTGGTGGGAGTTGAAGCTCCGCCTCACGGGAGACTCCACCGGGCGTTCCCAGCAGAGTGTCAAGATTTGTTTGGGTTTCGTTTGGGCCGCAGATCAGATGACATCACAACAAAGGTTAGCATCGAACTGCGGCCTAGGCTGTCCTTTTGCCAAGAGCACATATGGACACCCTTATGCTTGAACATGCTGTTAGTCATGGACAATCCATGATGAGCACAGAAGTCCAATAACAACCACTCGGGTTCAGAACAGGAGGGCCATTCCTCCCAACCACACCCCTCCAGGTCTCACTGTCATTGCCAACATGAGCGTTAAAGTCTCCCAGCACAAAAAGGGTGTCCCCCAGAGGGGCGCTCTCCAACACCCCCTCCAAGGACTCCAAAAAGGGTGGGTAGTCTGAACTACAACAGTAAGAACCCATCCCCCCACCCGTAGGCAGAGGGAGGCTACCCTCTTGTTCACCAGGGAGAACCCCAACGTACAGGCGCTGAGATGGGGGGCATGCCCACCCCAGCCCGGCGCCTGTCACCAGGGGGAACTCCAGAGTGGAAGAGTGTCCAACCCCTCTCAAGGAGACTGGTTCCAGAGCCAGAGAGCCGTGCGTCGAGGTGAGCCCGACTATTTCTAGCCAGACCCTCTCTACCTCATACACCAACTCAGGCTCCTTCCCCACCAGAGAGGTGACATTCCACGTCCCAAGAGCCAGCTTCTGCAGCCCAATTGTTTGTTCTTCAAACGGTGGCGATAAATTGCTCTGCTTCTCCTGGTTTTATTTTCTATCTGTGCTTCTTATTGAGAAACAAAGCTCATATAACGTTTTGCAGTTTGTTGCAATGCAGAGCACACACAATGCTTGCATTGTTTTGCACTCCCTTAACTGATGCACACTAAAGGGCAGTTGAAGGATATCCTTATCATATGGTTTTCCTTATTATATTTTTCATCTGTTGCCTCATCAATGAACACAGTAAAGTGATAATATTTATTCATGAAGTGTATTTTATGTTCTCTTAAGAGCTCTTTATTGTTAAGATTGATTACCTCTATAAACAATCTTTTTTCTTAGAAAAGGGATTTTTGTTTTTAAAAAAAGAGTAAAAAAACAACTTTGATGCTTAAGGCATATTTTGGAGATTATGTGTCTGAACATACAGAATGCTTCTTTCTCTTTTGTGTCCATTTTTTTGCACTTTTTGGTCCAATTAATTCTTTTCCTTGGCGGCTTGGCCCACAAATGATGTTTGCCAGTTAAATATTTATATTTTTTGACTTTTCATTTTCTGTGTAAATCTTCAACATGCCACCCTCATGATTACTGTTTCCAGGAAAGCACACAGAGTTCCAAGCTTTAAGGCTGAGAAATCACTAAATGATATCCTTCAATACTCTCAAAAGTACTGTCGGCTTTTTGTGAATGTGTTTACACATTCAGATTATGCATAAAAATCCCTAGGCAGTGTGAATGTTTACAAGACAGCCATTGTTGCATGCATGCTGTTGGCATAATGAGACAAAACCAGATAAATTACTTTGGTGGGATCATACAGTTTGGTAACGCTCTGGTGGTCCAAGTATCCCCCTTTGAGGTGGAACTCAAATACATCCAAAGGTTTATATTAATGTATTTATTTTTTTACATTTTATTGGCTGGTAAAATGTACGAAAAACCCACAGCTATTCTCTGAATGTGTTTGAACACTAGTAAATACCAACTTAATTAGAATTATTCTATTCTATTCCAAAAATGTATATATACAGTGGTCCCATCCTAATTCTCAATTCAATTTCAAATTAAATTCAGCAGGCATTTTTGCCTAATTCAAAAAAATATGCATAAAGTGAGGAAATTAGGAAGAAATGGCTCAGATTTCAATTTTTTCGTTGGGAAGATTAGCTCAGGATGTTGAAAAAATAAAAAAATAAAAGCGTAAAACACCACTTTGTTATTAGGTACAGTACTGTAATCAAAATAAATCCAAGAGACAAAAATAAGATGCAAATGCTGTTAAAGTTTTATCTTAATCTTTATTTTTTTCTTAGCGATCCTACGTCAAACGTGCACAGGTGCTCAGTAAATGATTTTATTTTGAAGAAAATTAACCGGAACCAGCTGTTGTAACGAAGACAACATGATACTTTTTTTTCGCCTTGTGTTGTTGCTGATGACAGGGGCAAAACAACACTCGGACAGCTGCTCATGTTAACAATTTTAGTCGCTGCAAAAACACGTTTAATAGCTCATTGTTGCCTGATGACAACACGGTGAAGAACGGGGTAAGTTTCCATACAGACTCCCTCTTTGAATGTGTTAGCATTAGCATCACAACCACAGAAGAAAAGACTGCTTTCTGAAGCTGCTTAGCTCGCTAGCGTTAGCCAGGGTGGTGTTTATCTGCTCTTTGCTGCTGGTATCATGGCTGAAATCTGTTGTGTATCATATTCCTGGTAATTTTAGTCAGTAATGGGTGTAGTATTGCTTTAGGAGACCAGTCATGATTAGTTATGAGGAGATGAATCTTCTGCTCAGCGTCTGCCAGCTTTTAACTCTGCAGCGTTTAATTGGCTGAACTCGTGTCTTTTTCTTAGATTATGAAAATAGATAAACAGAAAACATATACGAATTAGGTATTTCTATGACAGGCGTCGTTAATATATATTCTAACAGATACCTTGTGTTAGGACACAGGGGTAGTAGGGTTAAATGATTTTTAAAGCTACTAGTCACAGTGCTCTGTAACCTCAATCATTCTCACTTTAGACTGTCACCTTTAGAACAACATACCATGGACAGTTCTTTATTTGTTTTTCTATTTTGTTGTTATTCCACGTTTATTAAAAATAGAATCCACCCCTTAAAAAATATGCTTTCATGTATCTGATGACATCACGCAAGGCAACTGATCAGAGCTATTTTGACTACGGCCATTTGTATGCATGTTTTTAATCAAAATCCCCCTTCGAAGGTGTTCACTTATATTAGGTACGATTGCAGCAAATCTGAGAACAAGGAGTGGCTTTCAGAAAAATTTGAACACAATAAAACACGCTGATGCAGTCTGTGAAGAGGACTGGGGCAGAGATAATGGCCAGATTTTATTATCAAAGATTGCAAGCGATCATTTCAAGCCCAACTACATATGAAATAATCAATGCGATCCATTAAGATGAAATTCCAGTCGCAACAAGGCTTCCCACAGAACACCTGCATGACCTGCTACCAGTGGCGTGCACAGACATTTTGGGGGGCGGGTGCTCAAGGGGGAAAAAAAGGGCACCTTGTGCGGCACATGAAGTTGTTGGTTGCCTTTGTAGTGTGAGATTTATTACAGGCACAGCATGCACATAATTTATATGTATTTCTAAGCACCACAAAACAAACTGTGCTGTGGGATGTAGGGAAATTACCACCCAGGAAAAAAAAAAACACAAAACAAGAATGCATTTTACAAAATTCTTTAAATTAATAAGGCAACAAAATTATCATAGATTGATTACTGATTCACAACCTGAACTTCCTGAGTCAAAATTGAAACTTACGTTATCCTTCATTTTTTTTCTTTTTACACACTGAGCACAACATGTTTGTCTTGACTATATCATTCTGTACTTTTATCACAAAATGTCCTCTGCACCAAATAACCTTATGTTGTAGCAAAGCAGGTTACACTGTCAAATTTACCAGGTAGGTCACACTAAATGAGTTATCTTCAGAAATGTGAGTAACCAGTGACCATTCTACAGTGTAAAACAACTATACCCAGAAAATGAGTTATAAAATCTTTATAGTCAAAATAAAACCAACACCAGAGAATATGATCATAAGAAGAATCATCTATACGTCTGCATGTAGCCAGCGTGATTTGACAGAAATTATTCTTAGAGAATAAAAATGAATGAGATTACAAGTCCTGAGAACTGATAAGATGTTTGCTATTTATAAATTAAAATACTATGCTCACATCATCATTTTTACACACACAGAAGTAGAAAATATAACTTAGCCTAGATGCCCCACATTTAATAATTTTAACCAGCTCATTTGGCCGTATTTGCAATAAAAAAAAAAAAACATGAGTCAAACAGAAGTCATCAGGGACCATTATAGCAAATGTAATATGTACATCTATGAGATAGATTTGAATTTATTTATTTTTTCTAATTTAAGAGTTTAATCGTAGACATCCTCCTGGTGGCGGCCATAGAAGACAGCGGGTATAGTTATGCCATTTATTGGCCTGTTCTGTTTATATAAAATGGTGGCAAGTGAAGTTTAAATTTTTTAATCCGAAGTTTAGGAAGCAAGTATATTCGTTTTGTTTGTTACCTGGATGGTTAGCCGGCCTGTCTGCAGGGCAGGGCTCTATTTGACGGCGGAGGGGAGGAGAGGAGAGAAGACGTGGACGTGCTGCACCAGCTCAGGTCCACCTCTCCACTTTGCACGCAGCCTGTCTCTGCTGAGAGACACACGAGGCGGGACACGGACGTGTGTTGCCGAGGGGGGAGGGAAGGTAGTTGTCGATCAAAATTTCAAAACGTGGGACACTGGTATTAAAGACCTTTAAATTCAGAAATGTTATCTTGGGCCCCACACTATACAAAAAAAAAAAAAAAAAAATTTAAGGAGGGCACTTTTTGTCCATAGGATAAAAGGGCAGGTGCTCTGGCACCATGTGAGGGACCAAGCTGGTCAAGCATGAGGACACAGTAATAACTTTCAAAGAACATGGGTTTTATTTCCCCAAACTAACAAAATTCAAATAACTGTTACAGTGCCTTAAAAGAGGTCCAATAAAGAAGCTAAACTCAAGACAAAAAAATCAGGGTTAAACATAACAAAACCTCAAACTAACTGCTCAAACAAACAAACTGACCTCCTACACAACAAACAAAGGGGACCTAAATACTGGCTGATCAGACCAGACTAACACACTGAGGAAAAGGGAAGGAAAACATATACAGAAATTTAACTGGCAAAAATAACTAAACACAGTTAGCTTAAAAATGTACTTGAATGACTAATAACTAAACAAAATAAGCAAATCACAAAAACAAAGAGAACTTATGCAAAAATTAGAATAAAGACTCCATGGTCTTCCCCCATGGTGGAACTCCAGATGGTATCACCCAATCAGTCAATCTGGAATTTGAGTGTGCCAGCCAGAGTCCAATGCTTCTGTTCAAGGTACTCCCCCACAGCACCAGTAAAGAAAACACAGAAAATGTTAAATATTTGACAAAATTAAATATACAAAAGTTAACCAAATGTGCGTGCTACAATTAGAACTAATGTATTTCAATATTGTCAAATGAAAAATATAAACAGAAACCCATGTATTTTTGCTGCAGTGAATGTGTATATGAAAACTCAAAATGAAAAAGTGTTTGTGTGTGGGGTTACCGACTGTGTGGCTGCAGGTGTGGCCATCACACACCCCCCCTCTTTGAAACTGCCACTAGGACAGCGAGAGAGAATGTCAGCTGTCACATTCTCTTTCCCAAGGATGTGCTGGACCTTAAACCGATAAGGTTGCATAGCCAGGTACCACCGCGTGATTCTTCCATTTGTGTCTTTCATGCAGCTCAGCCATTGAAGTGCCTTGTGGTCAGTCTGCAAGATAAACTCTCTCCCAAGAAGGTAGTATTTGAAGGAATCAAGTGCCCATTTGATAGCCAAAGCTTCCTTCTCCACTGTGGCATAGCGCTCTTCTAGGGGTAGTAGCTTGCGACTGATGTAGGCTATGGGATGCTGGTCCTCTAGTGAGCCCTGTAGAAGTACTGCTCCAACACCTCTTTCAGAAGCATCTGTTTGCAATACAAAATCCTTTTCAAAATCTGGGCTATGGAGAACTGGATTTTTACTCAGAGATTGCCGGATGTCTCGAAAAGCTGCAACTGCTTCTTGACTCCACTGAATCTGGTTTGGGCACCGCAAACCTGTCAAATCCGTCAAGGCAGCTGCTCTAGCTGAAAAGTTTGCAATAAAGCGATTGTAGAAGCTCGCCATCCCAAGGAAGGATCTCAGCTGCTTTTTTGTGTGTGGAAGCAGAGCAGATGCAATAGCTCTAACTTTATCAACTTGTGGCTTTATAACACCACCTCCAACTGTGAAACCAAGATACTGTGTCTCAGTCTTGGCCAGGGAACACTTTGCTGGGTTGATTGTAAGACCTGCCATCTTCAGTCGGTCCAAAACCGTCCTCAGATGTTTCAGGTGTTCTTCCCAGGTTCCACTGTAAATTACAATGTCATCAAGATATGCACAGGCATAATTAGCAAGACCATACAGTACCTGATCCATCAGTCTTTGAAAAGTGGCAGGGGCTCCATGTAGACCAAATGGCAGAACAGTGAACTCAAACAGCCCCCAGGATGTGCAGAAAGTTGTTAACTCCTGTGAGCCTTCACCAAGAACAACCTGCCAATAACCCTTAGAGAGGTCAATGGTGGATAAATATTTAGCTTTCCCCAGACGCTCTATCAGTTCATCCATTCGTGGTGTAGGGTATGAATCAAATTTTGAAACAGAGTTCAGATACCTGAAATCAATACAAAACCTTATGGTTCCATCTTTCTTGGGAACTAGAACAACTGGATTGCACCACTCACTTTTTGAGGGCCGAATAATTCCCAAGGACAGCATGAGGTCCACTTCTTTCTTCAGTGCTCCCTGAAGACGTTCAGGAACCCTGTAACTCATGCGTCTGACTGGCGCCTTCTCTTTTAAGACAATGTTATGTTCCACCAAATTTGTGCGACCTGGAAATTCTTGGAATACATCTGAAGTTATGAGAGTTTTTACCACATGGCATTGGTCATCAGTGAGGTGGCTCAGATCCACGTTGGAAGCAGACTGTGATGGCAAGTATTCATCAGTTTCTTCATCCTCTTCCACATGCCGGATGAACAAGACATCTGCTTCTTTCCCAGATCGTGGGACCCACTCTTTAAGCAGATTTACATGCAGCACTCTGGTAGATCGTTGGTGCCCCAGGGTGGCAACCTGGTAGGTTGTTGGACCTAACTTCTTCTGCACTTCAAAGGGACCCTGCCACTTTGCCAGAAGCTTACTATCATTTGTAGGCAACGTTACCAGCACCTTTTGACCTGGTTCAAAACTTCTTTCCCTTGCTGAACGATCATACTAAGCTTTTTGGGACATTTGTGCAACTGCCATATGTGTTTGAGCTAATGCACTCATTTTTTTCAGTTTCTCCCTCATCTGTAGGACATAGGAAATGACATTAACTGGCTTCTCTCCTTCTTGGGTCCCTTCCCACATCTCCTTTAACAGGGTAAGAGGGCCCCTGACCTCATAACCATATAGGAGTTCAAAAGGTGAGAACCCAGTGGAGGCCTGGGGAACTTCCCTATAAGCAAAAAGGAGGTAGGGCAACCACTGATCCCAGTCAGAGCCTGTTTCATCCACAAACTTACGAAGCATTTGTTTCAGGGTCTGGTTAAACCACTCTGTTAACCCATCTGTTTGGGGATGGTATGGGGTGGTCCTCACACTTCTAATCCCCAATAGTTTATATACCTGTTTCAATAAAACAGACATAAAATTAGTTTCTTGATCTGTGAGAATTTCACGTGGAAACCCCACTCTTGAAAATAACTGTATTAAAGAGAAGGCTACAGCTTTTGCCTTTATGGTTTTCAATGGAAAAACTTCAGGGTATTTAGTTGCATAATCTGTGACTACCAACATACAGGTCCTTCTCAAAATATTAGCATATTGTGATAAAGTTAATTATTTTCCATAATGTCATGATAAAAATTTAACATTCATATATTTTAGATTCATTGCACACTAACTGAAATATTTCAGGTCTTTCATTGTCTTAATACGGATGATTTTGGCATACAGCTCATGAAAACCCAAAATTCCTATCTCACAAAATTAGCTTATCATTAAAAGGGTCTCTAAACAAGCTATGAACCTAATCATCTGAATCAACGAGTTAACTCTAAACACCTGCAAAAGATTCCTGAGGCCTTTAAAACTCCCAGCCTGGTTCATCACTCAAAACCCCAATCATGGGTAAGACTGCCGACCTGACTGCTGTCCAGAAGGCCACTATTGACACCCTCGAGCAAGAGGGTAAGACACAGAAAGAAATTTCTGAACAAATAGGCTGTTCCCAGAGTGTTGTATCAAGGCACCTCAGTGGGAAGTCTGTGGGAAGGAAAAAGTGTGGCAGAAAACGCTGCACAACGAGAAGAGGTGACCGGACCCTGAGGAAGATTGTGGAGAAGGGCCGATTCCAGACCTTGGGGGACCTGCGGAAGCAGTGGACTGAGTCTGGAGTAGAAACATCCAGAGCCACCGTGCACAGGCGTGTGCAGGAAATGGGCTACCGGTGCCGCATTCCCCAGGTCAAGCCACTTTTGAACCAGAAACAGCAGCAGAAGCGCCTGACCTGGGCTACAGAGAAGCAGCACTGGACTGTTGCTCAGTGGTCCAAAGTACTTTTTTCGGATGAAAGCAAATTCTGCATGTAATTCGGAAATCAAGGTGCCAGAGTCTGGAGGAACACTGGGGAGAAGGAAATGCCAAAATGCCAGAGGTCCAGTGTCAAGTACCCACAGTCAGTGATGGTCTGGGGTGCCGTGTCAGCTGCTGGTGTTGGTCCACTGTGTTTTATCAAGAGCAGGGTCAATGCAGCTAGCTATCAGGAGATTTTGGAGCACTTCATGCTTCCATCTGCTGAAAAGCTTTATGGAGATGAAGATTTCATTTTTCAGCACGACCTGGCACCTGCTCACAGTGCCAAAACCACTGGTAAATGGTTTACTGACCATGGTTTCACTGTGCTCAATTGGCCTGCCAACTCTCCTGACCTGAACTCCATAGAGAATCTGTGGGATATTGTGAAGAGAACGTTGAGAGACTCAAGACCCAACACTCTGGATGAGCTAAAGGCCGCTATCGAAGCATCCTGGGCCTCCATAAGACCTCAGCAGTGCCACAGGCTGATTGCCTCCATGCCACGCCGCATTGAAGCAGTCATTTCTGCCAAAGGATTCCCGACCAAGTATTGAGTGCATAACTGTACATGATTTTTGAAGGTTGACATTTTTTGTATTAAAAACACTTTTCTTTTATTGGTCGGATGAAATATGCTAATTTTGTGAGATAGGAATTTTGGGTTTTCATGAGCTGTATGCCAAAATCATCCGTATTAAGACAATAAAAGACCTGAAATATTTCAGTTAGTGTGCAATGAATCTAAAATATATGAATGTTAAATTTTTATCATGACATTATGGAAAATAATGAACTTTATCACAATATGCTAATATTTTGAGAAGGACCTGTATACCGATACCCTGTGTGGCTTTTTTCCAGGGGTCCAACAATGTCCATTCCGAGACGTTCAAATGGTGTGCCTATAACAGGCATAGGCTGAAGTGGAACTCTGGAGGGGCTTTTAATTGATGTCTTCTGACACTGGGGGCAGCTCTTGCAGAATTTTGCAACCTCTGAACGTAGGCCAGGCCATTGGAAGTAACGCTTAATACGTCTAGTGGTCTTGTGTTTCCCTAGGTGGCCAGCCCAGGGAATGGAGTGGCCCAGATTAAGTACAACATCTCGGGCCTCTTGAGGGACCACTAGCCACTTAGCCTGAGCACACCGATGGTAAAGTATGCCGTTCTGTAAAAAATACCCCTCTTTGTTGTTGCCAAGCTCACCCTCTGAATCCTTCTGCTTAGCTCTCAAAAAAATGGCTGACAGCACTGGGTCATTTTGTTGCACTTGAATGATGTTTATTGGCATTTGAAATCCCAATGGTTCATCAAGGGTAGCCTCATCTGGCAACTTTACAACAGTACCTCTAAACTTCTCTTGCTTTCTTTGACTTCTTGATTTCTTAGATCTCCCGGGTTTAGTTTCTAAGTCAGCATCAAAGAAAGGTAAGGTACTCAAAGTTGGAAGATGCTCATTCACTTCTTTAGCTTTGGTCCTCGTAATAGCCACATTACAGTCTTTTGCTGGTTTTAACAAATCATAGAGCACTGGCAGGTCTTCACCCAAAACTACTGGGAATGGCAGATTATCAGCCACACCTACATTCAATAAATACGGTTGTCCTTGTACTTCAATAAATATGTCAGCTGTAGGGTAAGGCTTCTCATCACCATGCACACAACAGATTGGGATGGTCTCATAAGTACACATGCTACTTGGTACAAGTAGTCTGTGAACCAAGGTCTGAGTACTGCCAGTATCTATCAAGGCTTTATGTCTTCTCCCATTGATTTTTACTGTGGTCATTCTCATTGGAAATCCCTTTTCTTGTTTTACATCTGAGTCTTGGCATGGCACAAAGCACATCTGGGTCAGTTTTAAAGGGTTTTGTGGACACATAGGTTTGATGTGCCCTTCCAGCACACAAAGGTAACAAACTGGAATTCTTTTATTAAATTTATTATGAATATTTGCAGGCAGTTCATTTCTGGCAGAGATTTTACTCACACCTGTTGCTGAACCCTGTTGATGCCGAGATGGAGCTGGCCTGCAGGTGTCCTTGTCTTTAAAGGAAGTGTTACTCCATGTCTGGCCCTTCCTTCGAGCAGCCACAAACACATCAGCAAAGGTGGAGGCTTCTGCAGCTGATTTCGGATCATGCTCTTTTATCCACACCTGGAGCTCAGGGGACAACATTTTTAAATACTGTTCCAGGATTAATATTTCACCAACTTCTTCCACTGTTTTACCTCTGGGTAGAATCCATTTCCCAAACAACTCCTTTAGCCTCACATACAGCTCTTTGGGGCTCTCATCAGGATAAACATACAGGGAACAAAACCTTTGTCTATAGGTCTCTGGATTAATGTCGTACTTCTTCAAAATTGCTGTTTTCACATTATCATAATTTAGTGTCTCATCAACATCCATATGAACATAGGCACTTCTTGCCTTACCCGTAAGGAGAGGAATAAGCCGAAAAACCCAGTCTGCTTTTGGCCATCTACAGGCAGCTGCAATTCTTTCAAATGTCACAAGGAAATGTTCAATATCATCTTCACTTGTCAATTTCTGCAACTTTGGCTCAAGAGAAAATTGCGACTGACCTGAAGATATATTGACTGGTGCAGATATAACCTGGGCCCGCTGAACAACTTCATAGTCATCCTCCCGTGTTTCTGGATTAGTTGAAGAGGGTTCAGGGAGTGGAGATGTGCGGGCCTGCACTTCCATTTGTAGTAGCTGAAACTGATGTTTTAAGGCTTTAAACCGCTGTCCCTGTATCTCACATTCTTGGTTTAATTTTACCTCCCGTGCCTCCTGCTGGCCCATGAACGCCTGCAAAATCCCAGTCAGGTCTCTCAGTGTTGGTTCTTTATCATCTTCACCCCCAGTGTCTGCTGCCATTGTCGAAGCTCCAGCCTCCATTTCCTCTTCTCCAGCACATGGTTCCTCTGTTAGTTGGGTCTCTGGTTTGTTTTTCCTGGCTCCACGGTGCATGGTCAAAAAGAGAAAAACATGGAGAGTCAAAAAAAAAAAAAAAACTGGGCTTACGAAAACTGCCAAAAACAAAAAAAACTGTGTCCTCAACTGGCAAATCCCACTCCTGACACCATGTGTGAGGGACCAAGCCGGTCAAGCATGAGGACACAGTAATAACTTTCAAAGAACATGGGTTTTATTTCCCCAAACTAACAAAATTCAAATAACTGTTACAGTGCCCTTAAAAGAGGTCCAATAAAGAAGCTAAACTCAAGACAAAAAAATCAGGGTTAAACATAACAAAACCTCAAACTAACTGCTCAAACAAACAAACTGACCTCCTACACAACAAACAAAGGGGACCTAAATACTGGCTGATCAGACCAGACTAACACACTGAAGAAAAGGGAAGGAAAACATATACAGAAATTTAACTGGCAAAAATAACTAAACACAATTAGCTTAAAAATGTACTTGAATGACTAATAACTAAACAAAATAAGCAAATCACAAAAACAAAGAGAACATGCAAAAATTAGAATAAAGACTCCATGGTCTTCCCCCATGGTGGAACTCCAGATGGTATCACCCAATCAGTCAATCTGGAATTTGAGTGTGCCAGCCAGAGTCCAATGCTTCTGTTCAAGGTACTCCCCCACAGCACCAGTAAAGAAAACACAGAAAATGTTAAATATTTGACAAAATTAAATATACAAAAGTTAACCAAATGTGCGTGCTACAATTAGAACTAATGTATTTCAATATTGTCAAATGAAAATATAAACAGAAACCCATGTATTTTTCCTGCAGTGAATGTGTATATGAAAACTCAAAATGAAAAAGTGTTTGTGTGTGGGGTTACCAACTGTGTGGCTGCAGGTGTGGCCATCACACACCACCTCATGTCTATCTGTGCACGTCCCTGCCTGCTATGTCCGTCGCAAATGATCAGCATGCAGACATACCTCAGCAATGGAGGTCATTGAGGTCAAAGTTCATTTTAAACATGTGAAGGTTGAACCCTGTTCTACTTGAATGCTTCTGACCTCAGTGCAAAAATCTGTCAAATTAAATACCAGTCGATCAGATCAATCCTTGTACTTCTTTTGATGGCATCCACCCAAATACACACTAGAGAATTTGCATTTTTTTTTTTCTGTGAACTTTTTAAAACCTAACATTTTGTGACATCCTTCTGATTAAAACCATACTTCATTACCTAGCTGTGTTTTTATCATCGTTGTACACCTGTTAGTGAATTGGAAAGACATAGCTGGATAGTATGTTTAAAGGAGATTATCAGTGAGTTTGACAAAAATAAACTGATGATTCTTTTAGTAAGAGTATGGGCAAGTATTATCTTAGCTCCCTAATTAGGTATTGACTGATATCATGATTTCTAATGGAGCAAAGCAAATGTTGTACTTCACTTTCATATGAGATACATAGGTTGTTGGGTTTCTATTAAACCCTTCTTATTATGGTTTTATTGTTGCTCTTAACACTCGTACTCGTTATGTTCCGCATCATCTGGGACTGGGTCGCGGGATCAGATTCATTAGAGACGCCCAGACTTCCCTCTCCCCAGACACCTCCACCAGCTCCTTCAGGGGAATCCCAAGATGTTCCCAGGCCAGCCGAGAGACATAGTCCCTTCAGCGTGTCATGGGCTGTCCCCTGGGCCTCCACCCGGTGGGACGTGCCTGGAACACCTCCCGAGGGAGGCATCCAGGAGGCATCCTATACAAATGCCTGAGCCACCTCAACTGACTCCTCTTGATGTGGAGGAGCAGCGGCTTCACTCCGAGCTCCTCCTGGATGGCCGAGGTCCTGACCCTGTCTTTAAGGGAGTGCCCGGCCACCCCGCGGAGCCACTTGTATCCAGGATCTGGTTCTTTTGGTCATGACCCAAAGTTCATTCATATAGGTTCAGCTCTCTCTTCACCACAACTGACCAACAGTGCGTCCTCCTTTCTGCAGCAGCCACACCGATCTGTCTGTCGATCTCCCCCTCCATTCTTCCCTCATTCGTGAACAAGATCCCAAGATAGTTGAACTCCTCCATTTGAGGCAGGAACTCCCCTCCAACCTAAAGAGAACAAGCCACCCTTTTCCGATTGAGAACATGGCCTCGGACTTGGAGGAACTGATCCTCATCCCAGCTGCTTCACACTCGGCTGCGAACCGCCCCAGCGCATGCTGTAGGTCTTGGCTAGAGGCAGCTAGCAGGACTATGTCATCTGCAAAAAGAAGAGACGAAAACCACTGGTCCCCAAACCAGACCCTCTCCGCCCCTTGGCTTTGCCTAAAAATCCTGTCCATAAAAGTTATGAACAGGACCAATGACAAAGGGCACCACAATGTGTCAACCATGACAGCCCCACAACATCCAGAGACTTGAGTTACTCAGGGCGGATCTCATTCACATCCGAAGCCTTGTCACCGTGGAGCTTTTAACCACCTCTGTGACTTCAGCCTGGGTGATGAAAGAGTCTAACTCTGAGTACCCAGCCTCTGCTTTCACCAGGGAAGGCGTGACGGCAGGATTGAGGAGATCTTTGAAGTAGTCTTTCCACCGCCCGATAACGTCCCCAATAGAAGTCAGGAGCTCCCCACCCCCACTGTAAGCAGTGTTGGCGAAGCACTGCTTCCCTCTCCTGAGGTGTCGGACGGTTTGCCAGAAACTAGGCCGAAACTACAGTCAAAGACTTGTCTCCGACCCAAACGCACTGGGATGCGACCCTCTCATCCATCGGGGTAAACCCCAACACGAGATGGCTGAGCTAGGGGGCGACAAGCAAACCCATCCCTCTCCCTGCGGCCAATCCAAAGTAGAAGAGAGTTCAACCTCTCTTGAGGACCTGGGTTTCAGAGCCCACACCTTGTGTGGGGTTGAGCCTGACTATTTCTAGCAGATATCCGTCGACCTCCCACACAAGCTCAGACTCCTTCCGCCCAGTGAAGTGACATTCCATGTCTCTAGAGCCAGTTTCAGCACCTGTAGATTGGGTCATCGAGGTCTCCACCTTCCTCCACTGCCTGATCCCCTTTGCACTGGGGGATGGTCTCGCGTGTCTCGTTCAGGCTTGGCCCGGCTGGGTCCCTCGAGGAGTAACCTGGCCACCAGGCGCTCGCCGATGTCGAGGCTCTTAACCCTTGGATCTTAAGAGTAGCGCAGTTTATGGGATCTGAATGGGAATCCGTTTACCAGTGTACCAAGTGAACACATTAGCTAGCTAGTTTCCATTAAAAAACCCACTAACTTTAACTATAAAGAACAAGAGAAGTGACTTTCACCACCTGTGTGTGATATTGATGTCTTATGTCCTCCTTAGATGTAGCCAATAAAATGGAGTATGATGAGAGACTTGCACACTTCCGCCAAACTCGCCTCAATCCATTTGATCGTGGAGAGGAGGAAGATGATCCTGAAGGAGGGAAGGCAACCCATCAACATGGTAAATATCATCATTGTTAATCTCAGCTATGTGAAATTGCTATTTTTTCTAAAGTGTAAGAAAAGCACAAGTATAAACAAAATAATAATAATCATGTGGGAAAAATATAATGAGAGGCGTTCACATATTGTTGTCTAGTCTAGAAAAGAAAGTGATTTAATTACAATCAAACACCAAAAGTTTTACTCAAAAGATGTAAAGATAATATGTATTGTAACTGAGTAAAAAGTAAGGCCACCCTACCCCCTAATTGGTAGTGTTACCCCATTTGGCAAAACTTCAGCGAGATGCTTCTACCAATCTCTGCCATCGATCTGAGGAAAGTTTGCCCCACTCCTCACTTTCAGCTGAGATGTTCAGGGGGGTTTCTTGCTCAGCATCTCAATGAGATCAAGTTCTGGGCTTTGACTTGGACCAGGACTTGCTGCAGCAAAGCATAACCCAAACCATGACACTTGCAACTCTGTGCCTCACAGTTGGTATGAGGTTCCTCCCTGTGAATGCCTGTCATTGGTTTTTACCAAAAATATTCTCTTTTTTTGGTGTCCAAGTAATTACATTTTAGATTTACATTATTAAATAAAATAGTTTTTACATTTCTGTTTTGTTTACTTCTGATTTTAAAAAAAATATATATATTTTTTGAATTCTGTTTTCTGGGGCTTTTCCTTTATCTGTTGTTCCTTGATGTCACTTAATGGCTAATGGGATGTAGTTTCCTTACATATGGTGTAGGGCATTTCTCTTAAAATCTACTTTTACAGAATAGTTCATCACAATGAAACCGGTTTAATGTCTGACACAAAAAATGCATAATTGACTCTTGTGACCAACTCCAAGCTTGTAAAACAGGAAGTAGGAAAATGTAATAGCTAAAACACAGCAAAAGAGAAACAAAAGTCTGAACAGGAAATCAATAGCACTTCCTTTATTGTAGGTTTTGGGAATCTGTGACAATTTTTATTAAAAAAAGCTTCTCAGAGACTTTATCTGCTCTAATTCTTATGCTGTAATTTGTTCATCTCCTACGCTGAAGATGTTTTGTCCTGATGTATACGCAGGTAAAAACAAAAATCTGTCTGCACTTTTTCAGTTTAAGGGCAAACAAAGAAGATCAATGTTGACATGGATTATCTTTACAAAAAAATGTGTTAACTGTTTTTTTTTTTTTATCTTTCTGTATCGTTCTGAATTCAGATTATTAGACTTCTGCGTCTTAGATTGAAGTTTATTCTATTAGGACTAACCGGTATGTTTTGATATTGATTTAACACAGGTTTTAAAAAGTTGCATTCTTTTTCCTCTTATATTTTTGATGCGGTCTTATGATTTTCTTATAATAAATACCAACAAATATTTAATGACTGTAAGGATTTCAAAATGATTTTTTTTTGTTTTTTTTGTTTTTTAGAATAAATCGTGAATGTTGATCAGGTTGTTAGCTACCTGATCACGATTTCTTTTTCTCATTTTGTGACTTTTTTGTGTTAAAACATGCCTCTGACTCCTGAAATAACACCACGGCATCACATTTTTAGTTTCAGTGATGCAGCAGAAAGCTACATAATCATAACTTACAGCATAGTTACAATCAAATAGTTGCACCGATAATGCTTTTTCAGAAAAATAGACGATAGTTGCAGAATTTGTGGGAAAAAGAGAAAATAGTTTTAATCTAAATAATATCAACTATTAAAAGAAGGTGGATGTAAAGATAAACATACCATTAGCAGAATGAATTACACTTCAAAGTACATTTAACCTGCTGATCTTCATCTTTATATGACAGTAATCACATGTCCTTTTTAGCAGCGTAGTTACATATTACTAGACATATTACTAGACTATTCCTCTCCTCTCTGATTTTTATGTGTGTGGAAATGGTACGAAGAACTGAGGACACTTCACAGAAGTGTGCTTAGAGGAAGAACCTAAAGTCACGTTTCTCTATTCTTAGAAGCAAGATCTGAACTGTTTTCCGGGACCAAAACCCACAGTTCTGATCGTACCATGGACCTTGGCCTAGCTGAGGACCATTTCTCCAGACCTGTGGTAAGTTTAAAATGGTTTTCTGTACCAGTTAAAAGCAGCATTTGGAAACAGGCCAGGATTAGTGCAGTTTTTGCTTTCCAGGACTCTGTTCTGTTTTTATAGTTGAAGCTGGGCTTTTCTTATCACCTAAGCACTTTGAAAGGATCAAACTGCAGGACTCTTTCATTGGCACAGATTTAAAAAAGCGTCTCCAAGCACTGACATTTCTCAGGAACCACTTATCCCATGATTTCTCTGTAGTTGAGAGAAACTGGAGCTTTAGAAATATCAGAGTAAAAGTGTTATTTTGTGGCGATGTTTACAACATTGCCTAAGTCACATGACTTGGGCAATTATGCTAAAAGGCTAACAATATGGAAAACTGGTCAAATAATGGGATGAGTTTAATGATTATAAATTGGAGAATTTGCCCTGTTAATAGACCATGCTTTTCTTTTAAAACCTTACACGATCAAATATTCTAAACAAGTGCCTTATAGATAATTCCCATGTTTATTTATTAAAAGGTGAAGAGCAAATGTTTCTTTGTTGTTCTGTTTAAATACAAGGTAACAATTTTATTATAAAGTTTCTCCAGGGCAGGCTTTTAACATTACCAAATAACACAATCCTGTTTTTATATCACATATTTAATCAGGGAATCTTATGTAAAAAACATGATAATATCACCAGTGTGTGTTCATTTATATTCCGTTTCCTTCACTTTAATGCCTCCAATTAAAATCCAGTTTAACCAGCTGCCTTCAGAAATCACCTAATTGGTAAATAAGATCTACCTGTATGTAATTTAATCTCAGTATAAATCCAGCTGTTCTGTAAATGTCTCAAAGGTTTATTAAACAACAAAATGCATCATGTGAACCAAACACACAGCAGAGAGGTCAGGGGTAGGGGTAGGTCAAAGGGTGGAGAAGGTTAGAGAGGGTTTAGGTATAAAACGGTACCCTAAGCTTTGAACATGTCACTGCATACCAACACATGGGTGCTCACCTAAACTGACAGGCTGGAGGAGGAGAGCATAAGAGATGCCAAGAGACCCATGGTAACTCTGGAGGATCTACAAAGATCCACAGCTCAGGTGGGAGACTCTGTTGACAGGATAACTACAGGTCCTTCTCAAAATATTAGCATATTGTGATGAAGTTAATTATTTTCCATAATGTCATGATGAAAATTTAACATTCATATATTTTAGATTCATTGCACACTAACTGAAATATTTCAGGTCTTTTATTGTCTTAATACGGATGATTTTGGCATACAGCTCATGAAAACCCAAAATTCCTATCTCACAAAATTAGCATATCATTAAAAGGGTCTCTAAACGAGCTATGAACCTAATCATCTGAATCAACGAGTTAACTCTAAACACCTGCAAAAGATTCCTGAGGCCTTTAAAACTCCCAGCCTGGTTCATCACTCAAAACCCCAATCATGGGTAAGACTGCCGACCTGACTGCTGTCCAGAAGGCCACTATTGACACCCTCAAGCAAGAGGGTAAGACACAGAAAGACATTTCTGAATGAATAGGCTGTTCCCAGAGTGCTGTATCAAGGCACCTCAGTGGGAAGTCTGTAGGAAGGAAAAAGTGTGGCAGAAAACGCTGCACAACGAGAAGAGGTGACCGGACCCTGAGGAAGATTGTGGAGAAGGGCCGATTCCAGACCTTGGGGGACCTGCGGAAGCAGTGGACTGAGTCTGGAGTAGAAACATCCAGAGCCACTGTGCACAGGCGTGTGCAGGAAATGGGCTACAGGTGCCGCATTCCCCAGGTCAAGCCACTTTTGAACCAGAAACAGCGGCAGAAGCGCCTGACCTGGGCTACAGAGAAGCAGCACTGGACTGTTGCTCAGTGGTCCAAAGTACTTTTTTCGGATGAAAGCAAATTCTGCATGTCATTCGGAAATCAAGGTGCCAGAGTCTGTAGGAAGACTGGGGAGAAGGAAATGCCAAAATGCCAGAAGTCCAGTGTCAAGTACCCACAGTCAGTGATGGTCTGGGGTGCCGTGTCAGCTGCTGGTGTTGGTCCACTGTGTTTTATCAAGGGCAGGGTCAATGCAGCTAGCTATCAGGAGATTTTGGAGCACTTCATGCTTCCATCTGCTGAAAAGCTTTATGGAGATGAAGATTTCATTTTTCAGCACGACCTGGCACCTGCTCACAGTGCCAAAACCACTGGTAAATGGTTTACTGACCATGGTATCACTGTGCTCAATTGGCCTGCCAACTCTCCTGACCTGAAACCCATAGAGAATCTGTGGGATATTGTGAAGAGAACGTTGAGAGACTCAAGACCCAACACTCTGGATGAGCTAAAGGCCGCTATCGAAGCATCCTGGGCCTCCATAAGACCTCAGCAGTGCCACAGGCTGATTGCCTCCATGCCACGCCGCATTGAAGCAGTCATTTCTGCAAAAGGATTCCCGACCAAGTATTGAGTGCATAACTGTACATGATTATTTGAAGGTTGACGTTTTTTGTATTAAAAACACTTTTCTTTTATTGGTTGGATGAAATATGCTAATTTTGTGAGATAGGAATTTTGGGTTTTCATGAGCTGTATGCCAAAATCATCCGTATTAAGACAATAAAAGACCTGAAATATTTCAGTTAGTGTGCAATGAATCTAAAATATATGAATGTTAAATTTTCATCATAACATTATGGAAAATAATGAACTTTATCACAATATGCTAATATTTTGAGAAGGACCTGTATTAGTGGAGCATTTCACAAATCTGGCCTCTAGAGAAAAGCAGGAAGAAGAAAGTAATTTGTGGGAGAAAGATGTCTTGGCATACCGGTTAGATGAGACCAAAGATTGAATTTTCTGTCAGACAGGCACAGCGCTGTGTGTGGAGTAAAAAGTAACAAACAAACTTGTTGTAGTTGATTGGAAGATGGATGGAGCCAAATACAGCGCAGTCTTGGAAGAAGACAGCTACCCTAAACGTACAGCCAGAAAGGTACAATATAATGGTTTTGATCAAAGCCTATTCATGTATTAGAGTGTCCCAGTCAAAGTCCTGACCTAAATCTAAATGAGAATATACGGCAAGGCTTAAAAATAGCGGTTTCTCTCCATCCAACTAAACTAAACTCTGCTAATTTGTATAGAAGAATGGACAAAAAAACCCAGTAATGTAGGATGACCACAAGATGGGAAACTGAATGAAATGCACGCCACACATTTAAGATTTGTCATGTTTTTTGACAGTGATTTTGTATACATTTTAGTTGGCCTTTTTATTGAAATTGATAGTTTTACATAATCTGTTATTTATTCTACCCTGTTTCTATGATGCAGCCACTGTTGCTGAAAGGACATTAAACCCAAACTACTACTGGTGAGATTCAGCTGCTCTGAAGTGGAAACACTTCCATCTTAAATGAATCTCTTTTTGTATTAAAATTCTGTTGTTTCAGGGTTCTTTTGTGGCTTCAGACATTGAACAGCTGAAACTGGCCATAGAAGAATGTAAGAAGCTGATCTTGGAGCTGCCAGAGCACTCGGAGAGACAAAAGGACACCGTGGTGAAACTGATCCATCTGCGACTCAAACTGCAGGAACTCAAGGTTGTGACTGAGCCATTATGCTGATGTTGTTGGTTTTAATGCTGCCTCAGGGGGATGATTCAGATGTTCATGGGTGGGTTTTTTGCCCCAACTGAGCAACTGTTTTATCTGCTCTATGAACTTCTTAAATCTCTGACAAATCTGACTGGCACACAGGTAATTGGCCTCGTTGACTATTCTGTAACATAACAGTTCAGGTCACAGTACAATGAATTTACAGATGAAACATTGTTTTAAATTAAACTCCACCTGTGTGATTATATACCTAAACCCAACCACATAACTTTATGTTTAAAGCCCACATTGTCTCAGTCTGAGTCTTATTTAGCATGTTTTCCTCCAAAGGACCCAGAAGAAGAAGAGCCTAATCTGAGAATCATACTGGAGCACCGCTTTTCAAAGGAGAAGAGCAAGAGCGTGAAACAGACCTGTGATAAGTGTAGCACCATCATTTGGGGTCTAATCCAGACCTGGTATACCTGCACAGGTAAGCCACTGCAAACACTGGTACATCACTGCAGTTCATACATTTAGCTCTGAGTTTCCTTATCCTGTGTTAGGCACTTCATGGACAGATGCATCATCATCGTAACGCATAAATCCGTTTTAAACCGGTTCAGTTAAAAAAGAAGAGAAAACTTTCTAAATCAGACCATGCCATTTATTTTTAAAATACAGCAACAAATAATAGTCTGTCAGTCCAGTAACTATTTCTTCAGTAACTATTGTCCAGGATCAGACTCTTTTTAGATAAGATTAAAGAAGAATCAGTGTTATATTCCAGCATGGGTGACTATTTGATATGAACTGCTGTTAAAACTGTTTGCAGCCTTTATTCATGAACTCATTTCCAGTTATGTCTGGTCAAGTTTAGAATTAAGTGACTTCAGCTGCCCCCCAGCTTTCATCATAATATGCCAACGCAGGTGTCTCCCTGATTACAACACACAGATTGAGCTATTTGTTTTTGTTTAGACCATAATATCTTCCACTGTAGCACAAAGCCTGACAGCTTTCTTAATAACAGCAGAAAGAGAAACTCCAGATGCATGGTTTATTTTAGCTAGAGGTTATCCAAAATCCTAATAGCATTGCCTTTGTTACTGTTATTAATACTTTATTGTTACTAGTTTTAATGAACTAATAGCTTACAGGGTTTTTAAAGTTTCATGAAGGTCTATTGTCTGAATGAAGAAATGAAACAAATAGTTTTATCTCGGGCTTTACTGGAGGGGAAGTTCAAACTCTGTTACTTTATATATAGCACAGTCTAAAGTCACCAGGAGTTTAAGAGCCGGAGTTTTACTTGTTTAAGTATTTACAGATCTAAAGTGTTGTCTAAACCAGCTTTCAGGCATATACTGTAGAGATCTGTTCTTCTGAGTCAGTAAAAATAAGTTCCTTTTTTGATATGGCTGCCTTGTCATAGCATGCAGTTGGGTTTTTCTTGTTTCAGGATGCTATTACCGTTGCCATAGTAAGTGCATGAACCAGATCACAAAGCCCTGTGTCCGGTCAAAGGTGAGCCACCAGTCGGAGTACGAACTGAGCATCTGCCCAGAAATAGGACTAGATCGGCAAGACTACCGCTGTGCAGAGTGCCGCACTCCTGTTTCCTTGCGTGAGTAGAAATGTGCAATGTTTGATTGATATGGAAAATATATGATCCATCCAGTTCAAATTTACTATTAATTCATCGTGAGGTTTTCTATCCATGCTTTAAGAATTGGCTAAAAAAGGATGAAAACCTTTTGAAATTTCACTCTGTAACAGCTTGTTGTTGACTTTAGAAATGTGTAGTAGCCCTGTACTCACCTTCCCCCACCATAAGCATAATCCTCCTGAGTCTCTGAATGAACTACATGTGACCATGATGCTGTTTGCTGCATTATGTAGTTACATTTCTCCACTTTTACCCCAGCTTGACTGTAATGGGCCATGTTTATGTTTCAGGGGGTGTACCCAGCGAGGCCAGACAATGCGATTACACAGGTCAATATTACTGCAGCACGTGCCACTGGAACGACACGGCCATCATACCGGCTCGGGTCATCCACAACTGGGAGTTTGAACCACGCAAGGTATATTCAGCAGGCATGCAAAGTTTACAAGTTAGGAGCAAGCCAGGAAATTCATGGCACTTAAGCATCAGCGTCTTTATTAACAAGTCTAAAGGCAGGGCTTACTGTACATCATGTTCATATGCGAGTAATTTCAGACATTAGCTGGATAAATAAAACAAATAGTGAAAATAATTGCACAATTAAAAACCATTTTACAATTTGGTTGTTTTTCACCTTTTTCACGGTTTAATTCATTTTGATCCTACTTTGTTCCTCGTTAAGAGAAACAGCAATGAAAAGACTTAATGGTCTTTCCCTTGTGGTGGATTATGGGGACAATTTTTAGGACCTGAATTAACTATTAATTCAATTCAATTCAAAAATACTTTATTAATCCCAAAGGGAAATTAAATGTTGTTATAGCTCATATTATGAAGGTTTCTTCAAAGAGCCGTTGTAGATGCTGATGGCTCTGGGCAGGAAGGATCTCCTGTAGCGCTCCGTCTTACAGCAGATCTGAAGAAGCCTCTGACTGAAGACACTCTGTTGTTGTAGGACAGTCTCATGAAGAGGATGCTCAGGGTTCTCCATAATGTTCTTCATTTTATGAAGAATCCGTCTTTCCACAATGATCTCCAGAGGTTCTAGAGGAGTCCCCAGAACAGAGCCAGCCTTCTTTATCAGCTTGTTGAGCTTTTTTAAGTCCCTGGCTCTGACGCTGCTTCCCCAGCAGATGATGGCAGAAGAGATCACATTTTCCACAACAGACTTATAGAAGATATGCAGCATCTTGCTTCAAACACCAAAGGACCTAAGCTTCCTCAAGAAGTACAGTCTGCTCTGTCCCTTCTTGTAGATGGCTTCACAGTTGCATCTCCACTCTAGTCTGTTGTCCAGGTGAACACCGAGGTATTTATACTCCTCCACCACCTCCTCTCCCATCATAGAAATAGTTTTTGACTTATTCCTGTTTCCACACCATGCCACAAAGTGGTCCACCACCTTCCTGTACTCAGCTTCTTGTCCATCTCTGATCCACCCCACGACTGCAGAATCAACTGAGTATTTCTGCAGATGACAGGAGTCTGTCTTGTACTGGAAGTCTGAGGTGTACAGAGTGAAAAGGAATCAGAATCAGAATCAGAAAAGCTTTATTGCCAAGTACGTTTTTGGACATACAAGGAATTTGTTTTGGCGTAGTCGGTGCAATACAATACAAATTAAACAGTATAAACATATCTACAATATAATATAAAAATATGTGCACAGTTTTAAGTGAGTGAGAGTAAATATAGAGCAGTATAAGATGCAAGAGCAATACAACAGTGCAGGTGATCATTGTGCAAGTAAAGCAGGAGTCCAAGCTGAGCGTTAATGTAACGCATAGAGTTACAAGTTACAGGTGTCCTGTCAGCAAAAAAGGGCTGACATGATCTGGACCTGCAGCCTTATTCCGATTCAGTCTCTCCAGTTGTCTCTTCACCTGACTTTTTTGAGACACACAGGTGGAAGGAGAGCAAAGGAAGCATCAGCATCTTCTGATATGGTTGATGGCAAACATGTAGAAGCAGAAGGGTCTAGGGCTGAGGTAGAAGATAAAAAATGTGAGGTGTTACTGGACAGCTGTGGGTCAAAAAGAATAAATCAGAATCAAAAGTAACAGAGCTACTCCAACCTGCTGCCACCTTGAGCAGCGCAATTCTAGAATTGCATAAATAAAAACATAATAAATACATAATAATAATAAAAACAATAATAAATGCATAATAATAATAATATAAAATGATAAATAAATAAATAAAATAATTATATAATAAATATATTTATTAAATATAATATAATAAATATTTCTAATATTTAATAAATATAATATAATAAATAAAACAAATAATAAATAAATAAATATTAATAATAATAAATGCATAATAAACACAACAGTTCATGGTAAAAATGTTTTCTTTTTTAAGAAACATTTGTTTTTCAGCACGCAACAAGCACTTCTCATGCAAACAAAAGTCACACCCTCCAATATTTTGACAGACCGCGTTTATCTTTGATTACAGCAACCATTTGCTGTGGTATTGTTTCGATTAGCTTCTACGGTGTCACGGCATTTGTTTCTGGCTGAAACAAATGGTGCAGCAGTTGACCTAGACTTGATCAACTGCTGCAACCCAATGTCCCTGCACCGCCTGCGCAGGTAGTACCTAGGCATGATAGATTCATACCTTAACACACCTTTCTTGCTCTGATGTGCCCATCACTCTGGAACATGTTAAATCTGAACTCATCAGACAACATTACCTCCTTTCATCTCTCCAGAGTACAATCTTTATGCAAACTGAACCCTTTTTTTCAGATTGGCCTCAATGATCAGGTGTTTAGTCCCAATCGCTTGAGATTTGTTTGTATTGCTTGCGTGGAAATCCTCTTCCTTTCACAATTGAACATGGCTGGTGGCATACCATGGCCATTTCTTCTGCGAATATGATGGTTCCCCAGTATCCTTCCAGTTTCTTGTAATGTGTTGAACAGTTCTTAAGCTAATTTTACTCATTTCAGCAACCTCCTGTATATGTTTTTTTTTTTTTTGCGTGATGCATGTCATTAATTTGACCTTTTCAAAGGCATCTTTTCCTCAATCACAGGATGTATTTCTAAGGGTTTGTGGCACTATTCTCAGTTTTTTGTAAAGTAGGTGAGTAATTACTGAATGTCATTGACAGAGATTAATAATAATAATTCAATTCAATATGTTATTAATCCCAAAAGGAAATTAAATGTTGTTGTAGCTAATAATAATAATAACAATAACATTAAGCTTTATCCTTTTCTCTTTTACATGTAAAAAAACACAGCATCTGCCTTAATTTATTTTCCTCATGTATTATTGCCAAACCAGTGTCGGTGAAGTACACAAATTACTTTATTAGAACACTCCTGTAAAACAACACTAATAAAAAAGTGCAAATAAAACTCAGGCTAAATCAGAGGAGCGGTTCTAGATTAGGGCTGGGAATCACATCTTATGCTATGATAAAAAATTGGATTTTTGGTCCACTTTACTGATGTTGTGATCGGTTCTGCAGATTTTTACAAAATAATCCCAAAATGATCCACTGATCACTATATAATATGGGCTAACTATGAATATGGAATGTCTGTGAAAACCTAAAATCCTGTGGCATTTCCTGTCTTCACTGCATTAGCTCTGGACACAGGGGGATTTTTTTCAGAAGGCCTTTTAAAATTTGCAATATTGTATTGCGAAATCAAATATGACATATTATCGTCCAGCATTTTGTTTGGTTCCTGCTTGTACAGATACTGTTTAGGGGGTCATAATGACAGGAAGGCTGCTCTGCTTGTAAAAGTTTGTGCTGCTGACAGGATGTTTTCTCTCTTTCAGGTTTGTCGCTCCTCGAAACGTTATTTGACACTCATGATGCCCCGACCTGTGCTGAAGCTGAAAGAAATCAACCCACTGCTATTCAACTTCGTGGAGGAACTGGTTGAGATCAGAGTGTGTAACTTGATTGGTTTTTTTTCTTTCAAAAAATGTTAAAATTGAAGTTCACGTTTTCTAAGGAACATGTACAAACTTTTGTCCTAGTTGCCCCTTTTAAACCCTTTTCATCATATCCACGCTCTCAACCCAGCACTGATACACCTGTATTGCTTTAAATGTAGTTTCAAACCACTCTGACCAACGCAGCTGTTGTTACCAGCCTGTTATAGTGAGCTTTAGTTTTTCTTTAGCACTACCTGATGTGATGCTGGATGTGATATATAATTTTATTTTATTGTTTTCTCATTTATGTTGTGGTTCTTTGTTATGTTTCACACGCTGTGGATGATTATGATAAGAAAAACACATTTTTAATTGAGTATTGTGACCCTATGCTGGGAGTTCAAACATAAACTGCTGTTAATTGTATTTCTGTGTGGGATGTCATTCACAGAAACTTCGTCATGATATTCTGTTGATGAAACCCTATTTCATTACCTGCAAGGAGGCGATGGAAGCTCGGCTGCTGCTTCAAGTCAGTAATTATTTGTTTTATTGACTGGGCAGCATGTTCTTTATAATTAGTAAAACGTATGGAAACACTGCCCTCTTGTGGTGAAATTTAGCAAGTTTTGACATTTTTACTTGGTTGATAAAAATCTTGGGATAAATGTGTACTTTAATTTAACTTTACTGAGCAATTCTCTTTGGACATTATTTTCATTATTAATTTAGGGTTAGTCTTTGCTTTTCTTGTTTTTATTAAAATCATATTAAATCTACTTTGTTGTGTCCATGAACTAATTTTTCTTGGGCTGCAAGTGTCTACTACCCTGTTAGATAATACTTCATGTAGCTACTCAAAATGTTAAGAAAATATATCAGAAATTGCAAGACTCCTGACAACTACTTCAGTATATAATGAAGTATAACAAAACCAGAAATAATCACTATTTTTGCCATTAGAGCACGACACCCGGAAAGTGTTGTAACATCTATGTTTCTTTTAAAAGATACAATTTTTTAAAATAAAATATTTGTTTCCTTATTTACAATAAACCTGTTTCCTGCAAAGTTAAGTGTTGCTACATTTAGGTTCCCTGCGCAGGTTCTAGGCTACACTGCTCTGGTTTAGTTTCATGTTTCCTTTGTGTTTGTGCTCCACAGCTGCAGGATCGCCAGCACTTTGTTGAGAATGACGACATGTACTCACTACAAGACTTGATTGACATCTCCACTGGGAGGCTGAGCTGCTCCCTCACTGAGATCCACACAACATTTGCCAAGCACATCAAACTGGACTGCGAGGTGAGCTCAGTCCGCTAAATGTTAGGAAACGTCCTATTCACACAATAGCTACTGAAACATTTAAACCTGTCGTTCTAGTGTCCAAAGTTTTTACAGGCTCTGAAAAATAGTTCAGTCTTTTTCAGTTTTTAATCCAAAAAACTCACAGCTGGAAATTGTAAATTATATTATAAAAAGAAAAATCACCTACTGATTGTCCTCTCTCTGTGAAGTGAGAACATATAGACTACATTCATTGCTGAAGTCAAAACGCAACAAAATTCATAGTTTGAAATAGATTTTAGGGAAGTTTTAAAAGCAAGTAAAATACAGCTGCGCCCAATTATTATTATTCATACCCCTGGCAGACTTAGATTTAAAATAATCTTTTGGTTTGAATATATTTCTTTCCTAGCTTGAAGTAAGATTAACGTTTTGTAGTCCTGATTTGAATATGACAGAAAATCTGTGGAGTGAGCTAAAGATTAGGGTGATGGCAAGGAGCCCTTTCAACTTAAAAGACTTGGAGAAACATGAAAAAAGCTGGTCAGTTTATTGATGTAATGTTTATGAAAGCTTGTGCATTAATTATTGAGAAAGGTGTACATTTGAAATGTTTTTGTTCAAGTGTAAATTAAAAAAAGTATTTTGTTAATTTAACACTTTAATTGTTTGGGAAAGTCCCAGATCTGCTAGATCAACAAAATATTGTGCACAACCTATAGTACCGTTGCACCTGCAACACAGCAAATTAGGTTCATTGGCAAAATTCTGAATTGTTCAGGTATTTGCAATAAGCCAATTAAACAAGAATAGTTTTTATAGTTGAAACAAATATTGCAGGGATTTTATCCAAACTCAGCATTACATCTTACCGTCAATGACTACTACAGTCTCAAAACTGTTCAAGCCCCTGAGCAGAATACCTCATAAGAGAACACATTTGCAGCTTCTGTGTGGTCTAAGATACAACTGATGCAAGAAATCAAGGGCTTCATCAGATGCTTCAGGTGGGCTTGAGACAGAACATCTCAAATACCTGGACGTTTGACAGTGACGTTTCATAACATGTCAGAAATATGTCTTAGTGGGGATAATTGTCCACTAAGTTTAGAAAACAATCATTGTCTTGAACAAACATGATCATAATCAGAGGCTAATGCCCCTCAGGAGTGGGCTGAGTTTCCTTAGCCAGACATCCATCTCTACCAACATTTCTAAGAATCTAATTTACCGCAAAAGGCTGTTCTACTAACTACCAGTTGAGGAATCTGTGGAATTATTTAAAAAACTTAAATTATCTGCATTATTTATTAATAATTGTAGACGTGGCACCTCTCTAACCCCCCCTCCTGTGTTCCTTATGGTTGTGTGTGTTTATGTGTAGCGTTGTCAGGCCAAAGGCTTTGTCTGTGAGCTTTGCAAGGAGGGAGACATCCTGTTCCCTTTCGACAGTCACACCTCAGTGTGTCACGAGTGTTCTGCTGTCTTCCACAGGTGAGTCTCCACAAACTTTTTAAACTGAATAAAAACGAAAAAACTCAATTTTCTGAAGCTTAAAATGTAGCCATTGCTTTTTAGCTCAGCTCTTTCTCTACCACAACAGACTGGAGCAGTGCCCACTTTATTGCAGATGAACCCCTAATTTGTCTGTCCATCTCCTGCTCCAACCTACAATCACTCATGACACCAATATACTTGAACTCTTCACTCACCTTTTTCAGATGGAGAACCCTGGCCTGGAGATTTAGATGACTCTCATTTCAGCGTTTCTTCACACTTTTGTGCAAATAGCAAGATAAAACCCAGAGGTCCCAAACCGGACAACATCCTTTCGACCGCTATGCTTTGGATGCTGTCCATGAACACCACAGACAGGATCATTGACAAGGAGCAGCTCTGGTGAAGTCCAACCCACACTGGGAATAAGCTCGACTTTATTAGAGATTTCTGATTTATTTTTTATTTTTTTAGAGAATATGGACCCAGCTCTTGCTTTGGGCACTCAAGAACTGATACCCCAGATACCCCATACTCCTGCAGCACAACCCCCTCAAAATACCTCTGCAGAAGCAAACTCCCCTTACCCCCCTCAGCAATTCCTCAAGTGTAAATAAATGAAATATCGTAATTATTTGCAGTTTTTGGGGTTATTCTAGTTCAGAATTAGAAAAGGTAATCTCGTCGTACTCATCATCTTCCGCTTCATCTGGGACCAGGTCACGGGGGAAGCAGACTCAGTAGAGGCACCCAGACGTCCCTCTCTCCAGACACGTCCTCCAGCTCCTCTGGGGGGAGCCCAAGGCGATCCCAGGCCAGCCGAGAGACATAGTCCCTCCAGCGTGTCCTGGGTTGTCCCCTGGTCCTCCTCCCGGTGGTATGTGCCTTGAACACCTCCCGAGGGAGGCGTCCAGGAGGCATCTGGTATAGATGCCCGATCCGTCTGTCGATCTCCCGCTCCATTCTCCCCTCACTCGTGAACAAGACCCCGAGATACTTAAACTCCTCCACTTGAGGCAGGAACTCCCCTCCAACCTGAAGAGGACAAGCCACCCTTTTCCGGTCGAGAACCATGGCTTTGGACTTGGAGGAGCTGATCCTCATCCCAGCCGCTTCACACTCGGCTGCGAACCACCCCAGCGCATGCTGTATATCTTGGCTAGAGGGGCCAGCAGGACCACGTCATCTGCAAAAAGAAGAGACGAAATCCACTGGTCCCCAAATCAGACCCCCTTGGCTGCACCTAGAAATCCTGTCCACAAGAGTTATGAACAGGACGGTGACTAAGGGCAGCCCTGCTGGAGTCCAACGTGCACCAGGAACAGGTCCGACTTAGTGCCGGCAATGCGGACCAAACTCCTGCTCTGCTTGTACAAAAGGAAATCTTTTTGACAGTAAAGTGTAACTCTAAGAAAATAAGTCTTTAACTTTTCTTGTGTATGTCTTCAGAGACTGCTACTATGACAACTCTACAACGTGTCCACGGTGTGCCCGAATGACCGACCGCCAACAGGATGAGGTAGAAGAAGAGAAATGAGCTCGACTCCAGGAAGAAACAGCGGGTGTTTTCATAACATGTTGGTTACTCTCAGTCAGGCTTATTAGGTCAAACTAGCTTCTCCTCTTGGTCCTGAGTTGGGTTTTTCTTTTTGGTCCACTACAATGTAAAACAGGGAGCTAAAACATGTAAAACCTGGTGTACTGAACACATTGTGTGTCTGAGGTGATCCTGTGTTCCTGCTGGGATGTTTGTGATCATAGCTGCTTAAAATAAGTTTACATTTCCGTTCCTTTTAGAAGAATTTCTCAACGCTGGTTGAAGATGATGCCTGAAGAAGCTTTTATTGCTCTGAGTCATAAACCTATATTCTTTATTAAAAGGTTTTGATGTATTAAGTTGAAATTCCCCGTTTTTAATTAGAAGATGATAAAATGTTAATGATAAATTTACCACTCATTATCTTGTTTTGTGATTCTCATATAAATCTGAAATCATGTGCTCAATAATCGATTATTGTGTCAACCTGCAAAGATATACAGTTTTTATTTGTTGTTTTAATTCTGCAGGTATTTATTCTTTCCAAATAGAACCCTATTAGTCAGTTTTAATAGTCTATGGGGTCCTTACATAAACATAACTATTTACAGGGCTAACTGTATTTTCATCATTTCATTAGCATTTATTTCCATATTTCTCTGATTTTTTATCAGTCAGTAATGGGTAAAACTGTAAAGCTTATAAGTAAATTTGGTAAATAAAAAAAACAAATAGCGATTACAACCATACTCTGAATCCATACTAACAGATTTCTACCCAAAGCATGCTTCTGCAGTACAGTTTTGGAGTCCAGAGGTATTTGTGCTTCTCTGTTATTTAAAGCTGTTTACTCATTCGTACACTCAGGATGTTTTCTGGAGCTCAGCTCAGTGCCGTGTAGCTAATGGCTGAATATTGTGTTTCTAACATGTTCACCTTACAGCTGCTATCCAAACATCTTAATATCATTGTGTTAATGGTTTCAGTCTTATGCTATTGAAAACAAGTTTTGTGTAGACATGATAAGTATATTAGGTGGTGATTTTGTGATAATTTGGACATAAAGTATTTGTTTTAAAATATCAATGTTTTGGCTGTGTTATTTTTCAGCAGCATGAAGTACTGTAAATATCTATTTTTTTTATTTTAAATTTATCGAACATACATGGTGTTGGTAAAAACAATACCCTGTTGTAAACAATGATCAGCGCATGAATAAATATACTTCCTGGCTGATGTCTTGTGATGTTGCTTCAATATTTTTACATAATGCCCTTTCCTCATCAGCCATCTACAGTGGCTTGTAAAAGTATTTATACCCCTTGAACATTGTCACATTACGATGACAAAGATATATTTTATTGGAATTTTATGTGAAAGACCAACGCAAAATGGTATACAATTGTTGAAAATAATACATGATTTTTTTTTTTTTTTTACAAATAAACGGAAAAGGGCATTGTCCAAAAGTATTCAGCCCCCCTAAGTCAGTAGTTTGTGGAACCACCGTTTGCCCATTCGTCTTTGCAAAACAGCTCAGGCTCAGTCAGATTAGATGGAGAGCATTTATGAACAGCAGTTTTCAGATCTTGCCACAGATTTGTGATTGGGTTTAGGTCTGGTTTTTAACTGGGCCAATCTACCACATTCATATGTGTTGTTTTAAACCATTTCATTGTAGCCCTGGCTTTATGTTTAGGGTCGTTGTCCTGCTGGAAGGTGAACCTCTGCCCCAGTCTCAAGTCTTTTGCAGACTACAACAGGTTTTCTTCCAACATTGCCCTGTATTTGGCTCCATCCATCTTCCCATCACTTCTGACCACCTTCCCTGTCCCTACTGAAGAGAGGCACCCCCAGAGCATGATGCTGCCACCACCATATTTGAAAGTGGGGATTGTGTGTTCAGAGTGATGTGCAGAGTTAGTTCTCCGCCACACATAGCATTTTGCATTTTGGCCAAAATGTTCAATTTTGGTCTCATCTGACCAGAACACCTTCTTTCTTCCACATGTTTGCTGTGTCCCCAACATAGCTACTGGCAAACTGCAAAAGGGACTTCCTATGGTTTTCTTTTAACAATGGTTTTCTTCTTGCCACTCTTCCATAAAGACCACATTTGTGCAGTGCACGACTATTAGTTGTTTTGTGGACACATTCCCCCACCTGAGCTGTGAATCTCTGCAGTTCGCCAGAGTCACCATGGGCCTCAAGGCTGCATCAGTGCTTTCCTTGTGCAACCTGTAAGTTTAGGTGGACGGCCTTGTCTTGGTAGGTTTACAGTCGTGCCGTACTCTTTCCATTTCCGGATGATGGATTGAACAGTGCCCTGTGAGATGTTCAAAGTTTAGGAAACCTTTTTATAGCCTAAACCTACTTTAAACCTCTCCAAAACTTTATCCCCGACCTGTCTGGTGTGTTCCTTGGACTTCAAGATGTTGTTTGCTCCCCAATATTCTCTTAACCAACTTCTGAGGCCGTCACAGACCAGCTGTATTTGTACTGAGATTACACACAGGTGGACTCTATTGAGTCATTACCAATCATCTGAAGGCAACTGGTTTGCAGACAGATTACAAGGGATCAAAATGACCTCACTATACAAAATTATCAGTCAAGAGAGGACTGCAAACCAAAGTCTACAGCATTATTTACACACTGCTACACACATATTTGCATATAGCTATTATATATCTTTACCATGGCAGATTGAAGGCAGTCGCCAACACCTGGAGAAGATATAGTCATAAACTGGTCATTTCTCCAAAACCTATGAAAAGATGAGGCAGAAATTGGTCAGCGAGGCCTGCAGCAATACTGAAAGAGCTACAGGAACTTCCACCAAGTAGCTTACTGGTTGTATTTTACTTGTTACAACAATCACCTGTATTCTCCATGTCTGGACCTAGCTCTAGAGTTGCAAGACAGAATTATTTTCTTTGAAACAAAACATCCAGGCCTGTCAAAAACATCCCAAATCCAGGTAACAGAATGTGCTATGGTCAAATTTAAACTTTGGGCCATGATTTCAAACATATATGTTTCTCAATGAAAAAGCACCGCACATCACCAAAAGAACACTATACCCAGATTGAAAAGTGGGGGCAGCATCATGTTCTGACTTCACTTTTCTTTAGATGAAACTGATGATTTTGTCAAGGTGGGTAAAACATGAACAATTCCAAATTCTAGTCAATCTTGACTATCAGAAAGCTGAAGATGAAAAGCAATATTATTTTTCAACATCTCAAGCATTCATCCAAATCAGCCAAATAATGACTTTGTGGGACAAAACATATTTCGTGTTAGATTTATGTGGGAGGAGGATTAAAGTTTTGGAATGGCCCAGTCAGACAAGGAGGGAGAACAAATTTTCCTGGTAAAGATGCAGAGTGCTTACAGATACCTGATTGCTGAACCTGAATGAAAAGCTGCTTTAACCATGACATATTTTAGTGTCCACTGTTTTCTTTTTCAGTTGAATTGACCAGAAGACGTTTCTCGTAAGAGGTAAAACAAAGTTCTGAAATGATCTTAGCCCAGTATTTCTGAATCACTCTTGGTAGTGTCTCCTACTTTGACTGTGGGACATCCAGCCCATGCCTGGCTAAGATGTTCCTGTTCCAGCCACTTGCTTATGACGTTTCTTGAATGTTTTGCCTGCCAGTATCTTCTGGCCAAGCTGTTGTCTACGTACATGAAATAAAGTCATAAAATAGAATGGCAGATACCACATGAACACATCATTATTATAAATTATTTTGAGACCTGTTTACCACTTTAAAGGCCTCTACAATTAACTTGTAGTCGAAATATCTCGCGAGATTTTGGCTTATAGGTGCCTGCTGCGCTCGTCTCTAATTAGCGCAGAGCACAGCTTCCTCCCGGCGGATCCAAAGTGCGTCTGCGGACAGATGGGAGCAGATCTATGAACGGAACAGTGGATCCGTTGGATCTGACATATGGAACTTTTCTTTCTCAGCATGTTGCCTCTTCGGAACCGAGTGCGAACGGTTCGGGCGTGGAGACGAGACTTTTGCACAGTTTCGGCTATTTTTCGTTGCAGAGCGGTTCCGGTAAGAAGAATTGATTTTATTTAGTAAAATGTTTGCTCGTCACTATGCAAACTATAATTTTTTTCTCTAGCAAAAAAAGAAAAACATTTTTTTTTTGTGAGATGCATGAGTTTCCACACTGAGCCGTGAGAAAAAACTTTGCATCACTGCTGACAGCTGCCCTTCAAAGCCTCAAACAAACAAACTGTAGCTCTGTTTCTGCATCATTCCTCCGCTGTTTGTATTCTCATGGGAGCAAGAGGCCCGGCTCTTTTGATTATGTAATTTATGAGACAATTTCCTCAGTTTCATAATGTTCCTTTTGCAGTTCTTGATTTAACATGATGGATAGGGAGGAAATCTGTTTTTTTTAGGAGTTCATCCGGTTGCATTTCTGTTTTAACTCCTGAAATATGTGAATATGAAAAGAAAAACATGTTTTAATGCCATATTTTTGACAATAAAATAAAAAATTTAAGTCAATGGGAGCAGCTATATTGATGAAATGAGTTTAGATAAATAAAAAAACAAACAGCTTTTGCACAAATTCACATAAGAGCAAATATTTCATGTTAGATTGATGAAAATCTTTTACTGTTTTTCAGTAAGATATTAGTAAGAGCTTTGTTACCTTATAAAATGAGGTGAAATGTCACACAGTTTAGTACAACAGGGACCTAACTTATACGATTTCAATAATCCTATAATGTTTGGAAGTAAACAATGGGTGGATTTCTCCTAACAAAACCTTTCCATAAATGATGGGACTTTTAGTTATTATTTTCTACCATTAGAGAACTTTAATACCGACATGGTGTACATTTCAAACCTTTTTATATGTACTTTAGATGGCATTGCTCATTCAAAGAAGATGTGGAGGATTGCATCAACACAGTTTGGCACGATTACTTAGCTCAAACAAGCCTCCCAAAGGTACGTGAAGCGCTCAGCGTGCCACCTTATGCAGTCACACAGTACAATGAATCCAACTGATTAAACCCAGTGACCCAAATCTTCTTGGCAAGTGTCAGCCATGCTATTATTTTCTAATTCTCATTGTTTTTTTCAGGTTTTGAAAAATCTTTCCCAAAGAGAGAGGAAGGAACTGGCAGCAGAACATCGATAGAAAGTAAAAAAAACAACTCATGATTAAGAAAGGCATTTTCTTAAAACGCTCTGTGATCTGCTTTCCTGCAATTTATGTTTGGTTGTTATTTAGAAAAAAGAAATCGGGAGCAAGACTCACTGCGAAACGAAAGACAGGAGGGAAATAATGGCAGGGGTGAAAGAAGAGGAGGTAAAAATGAGGAATCACAGTGGTGGACACGATTTAAGGTATAAATCTTAGTGTCTCTCTTTCATATTATTAAAATGTTCTGCACATTTTCTTAACATGTAAGGCACCTTTGACCTTTAGTGTAAAACAAAGTTTTATTTTATATAATGTATAATAAAGATTATTAATTATTGACAGTGCCCTAATAACTAATATAGAAACTTTCATTTCTCTCAAGAAAATGTAAACAACATAGATCACAGATTTAATGAAATTTTTTAAAATTTTGATTACATGTGGAGTCCCACAAGGCTCCATAATGGGTCCAAAGTGGTTTCTTTTGTGTATGTTCCATAGGTCCTGAAATTGTTCTTGTTTACTAATGATAATTACATTCAGTTAAAGATTTGGATCATCTTGTGGACACAGGAAGAACTGAGTTAAAATATTTGAATTGGTGATTTACTATAAATAACTATTAATATGAATTAGTTTGGATACAGAATTTATAATATTTAGCTCTCAAAGATTTGGTGAAAACAAATTACCAAAGAAAATATAGAAATCAGACTTATTATGTCTTTATAGTTCATACTTGAGAACAAAAATACAAAAAATTACATTAAAGCAAAATGCCAAAGTCCTTAGTCCATAATAAATTATATTAGTGACATGATCCTTGAGGCTAAGTAGGTAATTTAATGGTTGGGCTTTTTAGGTTTTAAAAAAGTTCACCTTTTTATAAGAGTTGGGTTTCATTAGGTTTCCTATGTAAAAATAAATATAAGTAGCAGCCAGAAGCTTATTTATCTGTTCTCATTTCCACATTTCCTCATCCTCCAGAAACATTTTCCCTTGGATGAAAGGACTGTGCAGAACATTGCACTTGGTGCAGCCGGCATGACCACAGCCTTCTTATACTTCCACTTCAGGGAAACTGGAGATCAGGTCTCCTGGAAGGATTTTGTGCATCAGTACTTGAGCAAAGGCTTGGTGAGTTTAGTTCAGCTTCACTCCTTGGGATTATCTTTTTCATCAGTAGTGTGAACTCACATGCTGTCCACACAGGTTGGTCATGTAGAGGTGGTCAATAAACAATATGTCAAAGTGTTTCCAGCCGATGGAGTGAACTCATCAGAAGTGGTTAGTAGGAGAAGATGCTGCTGTGTCACGTTTCTATTCAGAAAAGGGCTGCAACTTATATCCTTCCTTGCTTCTGTGTTTCAGAATTATTTGTGGTTTAATATTGGCAGCGTGGCTTCGTTTGAACATAAGTTGGAGATGGTTCAGGAAGAAATGGGTCTGGACTCCACACAGAAAGTACCTGTACTCTACACTAGCGAAAGTGATGGGTGGGAGGTGTTACTGAATACTAAAGCAGCACGTAAATTAGATTATTTTGCGGCTTCTGTCCTAATATCAGCTTTCTATTCTTCATCCACAGGACGATGGTTTTCAGTGTTCTCCCCACTTTACTTCTGGTTGGCTTCCTTCTAGTTGCAACACGACAGGGGCCCATGGCAAGAGCACACGGTGGCAGTTTGAAAGGAAATCCATTTAGCATGAATGCATCTAAAGCCAAGATAATTAAAGAGACTGGCAATGTTCGTTTTAAGGATGTGGCAGGCTGTGAAGAGGCCAAACTAGAGGTCTTAGAGTTGGTCAGTTTTCTGAAGAGCCCAAATCAGTACCATAAATTGGGAGCCAAGATCCCAAAGGTAAGTCTGGTTTTATTTTCATTTTAGTTGCATCTCAACTAGTTTGACAAACTACAGTTACACCTTATATCTGAGGTATTTTATCTTTTCAGGGTGCACTGTTATCAGGATCACCTGGGACTGGAAAAACTTTGCTAGCGAAGGCCACTGCAGGGGAGGCCAACGTCCCTTTCATCAGTGTCAACGGCTCAGAGTTTCAGGAGGTTTTTGTCGGGGTGGGCCCCGCAAGGGTCAGTCCTGCATTCTCAAGGGGTGGAAACTGTTTAAAATGATTGTCTGTCCATGAAACAAACTGCTTATGATCTGCTCGTTTGGCAGATAAGAGATGTGTTTTCCATGGCTCGCAAGATGGCCCCCTGTATAGTTTTTATTGATGAGATCGATGCAGTCGGCAGGACGAGAGGCAATGGAAGTTGTATTTGGCAGAGTGAGCAGGAAAACACTCTAAACCAGTTGCTTGTGGAAATGGATGGTGAGCAATTAAGTAAAGTTATTTGTTTTCAATTACATATACATACAACATTTTTAAAGCCCTGCATATTTTTACTGCTACAGGATTCAACAGTAGCACTAACATCGTCGTGTTAGCCAGCACCAATCGAGCCGATCTCCTGGATCCAGCTCTGAGGAGACCGGGACGCTTTGATCGACATATACATTTGGGTGAAGTACAGCACACACTCTTCTCTGAAATCTTGGGAATCTCATTTCCCTTTCATTTATTTCCTGTCTTGTTGTATAACTTCCTGTTCTTATGTAAGTGTTTTGGAGCAGTTTAATTTTAACTGTTTATGCAGCATGTTCCTGTTTACATTATGCTTTTGTTGCACTAAATTGCATGAGTGTTGTCATAAACTGCTGTTGCTATAATTGCAATTCACCTGCTCTAACATATATTCAGACCCAGGCATGACTTTGTTAGTTTTTTTCTGCTAGAGATGAGGTGCTAAACTCGACGATTGAAGTTTATTAAATTTGCATCTCTTTCTCATCTCTGCTCCCCTCTAATGTAATTAAAACCAGTGCTGTCTGTGTGATTTTATGTTTCGGTGTGGACGGTTGATCTTTTTTGTTCCCGCTGGGATTTAATTTGATTGATGCAAGCAATGCAGAGTGGGTCAGAGATCTGGCCTGTTTCTGACAAGAACACTGGATAACATTTGGAGAACTGGTTTTCTATGTAAGAATGATAAGATAACTGGAGGCCTTGGGGTAGAGACTATTGTTAACAGTTAAGTTAACAGTTTGTCAATTGTTAATTTGATGTGTAGTTAGTTATATAGCACTCTGTCTGTGAGAAGTATTCCCATAGCATGATGCTGCCACCATCACTAATTAGTGGATGCTATCCACTAATTAGCTTACTTCTAAAGGTAATTGGTTGCACTTGATGTTATTTAGAGGTGTCAGAGTAATGGGAGCTACAAATGTTCAGATTATTATCTGATACTTTGTTTCTTTTGTGTCACCTAAAATCCCAATAAAAGACATTCATTTTAATTGTAATGTCACAAATCGTGTAAAAGTTCAAGGATTAGAAATACATGTTTTTAAATATAGAATTTCTCTGTAAGTTTCTTATCTTTTTTATTTATAATTTAATTACAATAATGTAACATCTAAGTTATTTATGCAGCTGATTATAATTTAAAACTAACGTAACCTTTTTACATTTATGTAACACTACAGTTTGAGTTTATTTAGTTAATTCCCTCCAGCAGAGAGAAAAGCAAATGGACTTGATATTCCGGGACAAAATGTGCTCTAAAAAACATACCTTGCTTTTTTTCTTTCCTGCAGGTCTGCCAGATTTAAAAGGCAGAGCATCCATCTTTAAAGTGCATCTGAGACCTTTGAAGTTGGAGCCCGGTTTAAATTTAGAGGAGTTGTCCAGGAAATTAGCTGCACAAACCCCGGGTTTCACTGGTAAAAATAGAAAGATGTTGCTGATGCTAGCATTACAGCTTAGTTTTCCAAAACTGCTGAAGTTTTTGCTACAAAGACTGAAGCAAAAATATTTTATCCCAGCATACAAATTTTTCTTTAAAGCATTACATTATCACTAGGTACATTATGACTTGTGTGTGTCAGGGGCTGAAATGGCCAGTGTGTGTAACGAAGCTGCACTGAGAGCTGCACGTCACCTCAGCCAATGCATCAGAGCTGAGCACTTTGATCAGGCTGTTGAGAGGGTCATTGGAGGTAAGTTAACCAAAATCATTTATTAAGAATTTAATAATGTCATATAGCTACTGGTGCCACTTTTTTAGAATGGCGGTTGGACACTTAAGTGCCCTACTTTACTATATGCCCCTTCTATAATTTACAGTTATGTGAAAAAGACTGCATGACTGGCTACACGTTTTTTCCAACATAAATGGACATATGGATATGCAACATCAAATTTAAAATCACGGAAAATTAAAGTAAAATTAAAATAAACAAAAATTGTCTATAGAATCTAATTTAAAAAGTCCTTTTTAGTGAGGAATAAATTAAAACCCTCCCAGATTGAACAACATGGTTTAATTTACAGAGATGCCTAAATCTGGTAAGTTTTTTCAGCCAAAGTGGGTGACACTATAGCTCTTAGGGGGTAGAGTGTCTAAACATTTTCTGAATACACATTTCTATTGATACATGTTGTTTAACCAGTAAAATAAAGTTCATATTTCTTGTCAAAGAGCAATCCCTTTCTTTTCTGGAGATAAATAAAAACATATAAATATAAATATGTGAATATTTCTTTTAAAAGACCAGAATATTTAATGTCCTCGTTTTTTCACGACTGTATGAAGAGTAATTCTGGGCTGATTAACCAACCAGATGTTAATACCTGTCATAGCATCGGGTTTTCTTACACCATTTTGTGTAATCATGTTTCACCCCAAGACCACATTTTGACATGAAGGCATGAAAAAATCTGTAACGAGATTAAATATTTTCACGCAGCGATCTGTAAACATTTTTGCTATGAGCTGATGTAAGGCATCATCTTGATTTCAGGTCTGGAGAAAAACACGCGGCCACTGCAGCTTCTAGAAAAGACGATGGTGGCATATCACAAGGCTGGTCATGCTGTAGCAGGATGGTTCCTCGAGCATGCAGAACCACTGCTTAAGGTATCCCTCGGACCCGGCTTACCTTCTGTAATCAAACAGGCTCCTAGTATTTAAGTTTATATGTTTCATTTGGTAGATTTTATTTTACATTTCTGTCAGGTGTCCATTGACCCTCGAGGGAGAGGTCTTGGTTATGCACAGTATCTGTCTAAAGAGCTGCACCTGCTGAGCCAGGACCAGCTGTTTGACAGGATGTGCATGATGTTAGGAGGTCGAGTGGCAGAGCAGGTTTTTTTTCGACTGATCACCACTGGGGCTCAGGACGACCTCAGGAAGGTCACACAGACGGCGTACGAGCAGGTAATTATTGCTCAGAGCGAATTTAGTTGAATAATAATTTAATAAACAATCAGGATCTCTGGCAAGTCTGAAAAAAGAATTTGTAATGTTTTTCTTGCATGTAGGATTTTTACTCAAGGATTCAGTCTGTTAGTAATAATTTCTTTTGTTTCTTCAGGTTGTACAGTTTGGAATGAACAAAGTGGTGGGCCAGGTTTCTTTTGACCTCCACCTTCAGCAGAACGCAGTCACAGAGAAGCCCTACAGTGAATCTGCAGCACAGCTCATAGATCAGGAGGTCCGCTCACTTGTAGATGACGCCTTCCAGCGAACACTTCAGCTTGTTGTCAACAAGAAGGAGATGGTGGAAAAGGTGTGAGCTGTTGAGCAATTTTGAGCTGTTGTGAACTGCTGAGTCTTTTAATTATTACACAACTTTTTTTTTACAGGTTGCAAAGCGTCTTCTTGAAAAAGAGATGCTGGACAGAGCCGACATGGTTGAGCTTCTAGGACCTCGACCCTTTCAAGAGAAGGGCTTATATGAGGAGTATGGTGAAGCGTTAGATTTTGAAGAGGAAACTCCACCACCTGAAGGACTAAAGGATGGGCAGAAAAATAAAGAGGATAAACAAACCAAATGAGCTCTTTACCTGTAGATAGAGATGTGCAGATTGTTCCGTTCTTCATTCACAAATTTACAGTACCTTGCAAAAATATTATATGCCCTTGAACCTTTTCACATTTTGTCATCTACTGAATTTTAGCTGGAATCTGTTCTGGAAATCCCGATTTTAAAGGAATTCTTTCAGTTTTTGTTTCATGATGTTGAAAAGGTCTTCACTGTCAGATTTTTTGTTCCTTTTAAAATCAATGACAGAAAATTTAAAAGAGGTTAAACTATAAATATTTATTTATTCATCAGAGTGAGCAAGATGAGCTTTATTAATTTATGTACATGAAAACTATTTCTTATTTGACTTTATACTGTTAATAACTGACATTAGCTCATTATTAATATTTGCTTTTCCTGTGCAGAAATTCTAGGTTTAGAACATTTGTTCTAATTTTTTCTTTAATTAATTTACCTTCTAGACCACTCAGATCTTCTGGTTCACGTCTACTCTGCATCCGCAGAACCAGAACCAAACATGGAGAAGCAGCATTCAGTTCCTATGCTCCACTAGTTCTTTTAAATCAAAGTTAAAAACCCATTTGTTTAGAGTTGCTTTTGTAAACTGTTAACTAAAACATATTGGTAAAAGGTTCTACTGGGGATAAAGGTTAATTAGGGTTTTCCACCTTGGAAGAGACAGCTAAAGGACCTTGCTGTCCACAGCGAGAAGCAGTTCATTGTAAAAGACCCCTCCCCGACAGACTGTGGTTGAGCTGGGCTCTCCTAGAAGTTAGGAGAAAGGTACAGAGCACTAAGACTCTCACTCTTGGACAAGTGGACACGTTTTAGAGGAATATACCCCATTACTCTAGCGCGTAATGGGCCAGAAGGTTTCTAAAGAATTACCTCCTCCCCAGGGAGAAACGTTTGATTTTATGGTGAATAAATATAGCCCCAAATGCAGAGAGTGCATCAATGAATGGGTTAAAGATCCTGCAGGGGGTTTGTTTAGCCTTATGATTTTACAAGAAAGTAGTGGTCATTAATTTCACTCTGTAGTCCAACTTTTCTTTTCTTTACATTCCTTTATCAGTCCACTGCATTGTACTTTTTAAAAATGTTTTTGTCATTATATGTAACGTCTTGTTGCTGAAATATGCTATACAAAATACACTTACCTTGCTTTTAAATATTTTTATATCTGATGATGTACAGAAAGAGCAGGAGTAACATATATACATTATTGTTCTTTGCAACTATTGAGGTCAGCTCACCTTTTACGTCTCAATAGTCTTAATAATTTCTTTAAGATACATTTTTCCTTAGAAATTGATTTAAGTGTTGCTGTGGATTTTACAATCATTCTACCCTGAAGAACAGCTGAAAACATGATACTCATATCCATTCTGTAATTACTGTAGAGTTGATTTTTCATACCCCAAAACGTTTAACTACGTTAATGTTAATATTTTTTTAACTTGAAATGTTTAAATTGATCCTTTATGCAAATCTGGTGGAGACATCAGATTGAATCTAAATTGCTTCTCCGTGCATCTTTACTGATTTCATCAATGTTCAGTTCGCCAGCACTGAAATCATGTAAGAAAGGTGTTTGCTAGAGAAGATATGACAGGAAAATAACAAAAGAAAGCATACAAGGAGCCATCCTTTTATTGAATCCTCAACCATCCGATAGCATCACATTTGATCCACTGTGCCACAGCATTCTGAATTATTGCCACTCCTTGTATAGGCAGCCTGAGCATGTGACAAACTAAGCATACTGTTGAATATTCCCTGACAGTAATGAAATATCTTGAGTTGATTTTATTGTTAAAACAAGTTTTGGCACTTTGTTACTTTTTGTTTTTTTGGCATTCACACAAATCATGCTGACTTTTGCATTAAATTTGCTTTAATTTTAAATTCTGGTCATCTGCATCCCTGCAGCAGAAACGGTGGCAGCCACACATTTCTTGTAAGCGTTGCGAGGAAATTGTTAGTGAAGAAAAAAACATTTGAGTGTAAAACAAATTATTGCATGTCACTGCTGCTCGGTGTCTTGATGTGATGTGTCTACACCACATACAATCCTGCAGGGGGCGCTGGATATACAATTTAGAGAAAGAAGTGCAACTTTTTTCTTCAGGCATTTTGCATTCCAACACACAGTTATCTTAAAGATGGAGAGATTAACCCCTCACATCCTCTGTTAATGCTACCTTTGTCTACGTAAGAGGCAGCAGAAACCCCTAAAGCATTATTAAGAAAGACACTTATTCTTAATAAGCGTCAGTTTGATGTTTTAATTTATGTTTCATCTAATATGTCAAGGTCTGCCATCACCTTGGCGTTAACTTTTACTGCCAATCTCATTTTGCTGGCCCACCCTAAGGAGCTGTAAAGACAAAGGTGCTGATACTCTGTTGACCTCGTACCCTGTCTATCTTAAAACAACATTTAAATCATCTGGCAGCCCAGAGTGCAATAAGAACCCTCTGCTTTAAAAACACGATGACTGCACAGGTTTGCTTGTGTTGTTATGAGAAGAGAGCAGGAACAGTGAGAATATTGCACGTCATCATTATCTTTAGAGAGTAGAGTTTCCAGAGTTGAGCCTAAACATGCCAGCACTGTGGGACATCGCATGAGTGCACAGTGGCAGATGGAGGCGTCTTGGTGGCTTGGTTTTCCCACTGTGTCTGTCCAACAGGCTCTGGGTTCTCTCTCTCTTTGCAGGCCAGTTGTTTTGACTTGAGCTTTAAGGATGCTTCGGTCTCTCTAGCTTCATTAAGGGCTCCGCGGTGTCTGAGTCACTGTGATGCTTTCTCTCACGCGGGAGCTCCACTTTACTACAGCGCGTCCATGAGGGAGAGCGCATGTAGCCGCTCCTGTGCAGCACAGGCTGGTGGGAACCTAAGGACCAGAAACACAACGCTGGAGTTAGAACTGATCAAACAGATGGAGCGTTTTCAGATACAATTTATACAACCTGAACTGGAGGATAAAATAGTGTTAATGTTTATAATGTTGCACCCACTAAAAGTACACTTGCAGTTATCTCAAGCTCAGCACTGAAACCTCTTCTTCCATAAAAAATACCTTCACCAAATGAGTGCCATGACTTGTAAATGTTTTTTTTAAATATCTGCATTTTGTCACGTTACCACAAGGACATTTTATCTGCTTTTTTAGGATTTTATGTGACTGGCTAACACAAATTAGGTTATGGTATTTATTATTTGTATGCAGCACCCTTTGCTCTCATACTCCTAAATAAAATCCAGTCAAACCATTTACCTTCAAAAGTTAATAATTAGAAAAACAGAGTCCACCTGCATACAATTTAATCTCCGTATAACTCCAGCTGTTCTGTAAAGGCCTCAGAGATTTGTTAGAGAACATTAGAGAGCATCTCACTTGGGAGAACTAGCGGTTGTGCACTCTACAAATCTGGCCTTCATGTAATAATAACAAAAATAAATCGCATGTTATATCAAAAGCCGTAACAAGGCCTGTTTGCAGTTTGCCACCAAACATGTGGAAGATGGTGTACTGGGTAGACAGAACTGTCTGACCTATATGCAAAATGCAGTGTGGAAGCAAAATGACCAAAAACATCACCCTAAACACATCATCTCCACAAGCGTAATACATTTCCTCTGCTGGGTCGCTGGTGCTTATCTCCAGCGGTCATTGGGTGAGAGGCAAGTGTTGGGATTATGATTATTGATTAATTAATATTTATCAAGAATTATAATTCAAAATAATAATTTGAGAAAATGTATTTCTTAACCAAAAATCCTCATTTATGAATCGAAATCAGAGATGTCCACTGGTGCTGTAATTGTGGCTCAAAGCCCTTGATAATTACAATTATTAAATTCTCAGTAATAGTTGATAACTATTACTAGATGTCACTGTTTAATCAACCGTTTCAGCCGAAACGTGGAGAACTTATTTTGACAGACAAATCACTCTTGCACAAATAAACACAAACGCCTTCTCTTTATCTACGTGAATATTTATTAAATCAACAGCCCTGAACAAAAGGGTAAAATATCTAACTAAACAAAATAAAACAGCATTGTGTGTGTATGAAATCAAACCAGCAGTAATGGCAGTTCTGGCAAAAATATAAGAGGAATATGGTGTTGAATGAAGCTTTGGGAGCGGCCCGCCAGAATGTAGCTCAGTGTAACACGCACACAGGGTCATAAACCTTCCCCCAAAGTTATAAACTCAGTGGACAAAGGATTATAAACTTTTCCAAGCGCCCATGGGTAACTCAGGAGATCAGTCTGTCTTTGTCCATTTCGGCCTCCTTGGCAGAAAGGTGAAAAATATGACGGACCGTCACTAGTCGACTTGAACAAAAAAAACAAGGAGAAAAAATTGCATGGTTTTTTTTCCTTACGTGTTAAATCCACGCCCTCGGTCGGTAAAGTGAAGTTTCTAGTCTTCTTATCCCAGAAACGTCTGTCATGAATTTTTGTAAGTCCACGTGGAATTTCTTCTCCAGAGTGATGCTCCAGTTGCGTGCTAACCACGTCTCGGTTTCCAGTGTGAAAAGCCATGGTGGGCGTCTCCGGTGCCCTTACATAGTCCACTGTGACGTCAGAGCTGCGACGCCCTCGTCCTATCAGCCGCAGTGCCCGCTGGGATTTGTAGTAGCGGACTATCCTGGGGTACAAAATGGCCGATGGCGCCGGAAGGCCTGGTGGCATCCAGCAACGTGCAAATGGTCCAATATTCAGCAAAACATGGTCCAACACAAGTGACACCCTGGACAGGTCTCCAGATCATCACAGGGCAACACAAAACAGAGAACCACACACACACAAAGGCAATTAAGAGAATTAACCTGACAGTCATGCGTTTGGACTGTGGCAGGAAGCTGGAGTACCCGGAGAGAACCCATGCATGCAAGGTGAGAAAGCGCAAACTTTCATACAGAAAGACCCTAGGCTGGGACTCAAACTCAGCACCTTGTTGCTGCAAGGCTTTCAACTGTGCCACCGTGCAGCCCTGATCAGATATGGAACTTAATTATAAGGTTAATAAGGTTTTGGTGTCATTGCCATTTCAAACCACTTGGTGGTAATGTTGAACCTTCGTCAATGACAATAAATCAGCTTTAAATGCGAGAAAGAGAGCTCTTGTTCAGTGCACACAACAGCCTAATGCTTGGTCTTGTCTCTTCGATTGCGCTGCCTTTATGCCTCCCCAGAGACACATCGTATCCTGCCATACGTTAAAGACTGAGAGGTGACAAAAGAAAGAGAGGCATTGGCATAAGACAAATATTGATCTCAGATGATTGATTGCTCCTCTGCTGGATTTTAATGAGATGTCAACCTCCTCTGAAGCAGGAAGAACTCTGCAGTTACATGTGCCATGAAAGAAACCCCTCTGATGCATTTGTGTCACTAAATAAATGTCTGCTACTGTGCAAGCTGAAGTATGTTTTGCATGCTCTATTTGAATCTCTCCCGACAATGAGATTGCAGAGAACACGAAAATACACAATGGAAAATATTTTCATGCACCACAATGGAAAATATGTTTTCCTTTTTTTCCCTTGTTCTCTTGATGTCCCAATACCCAGTGTCTAAGCTCGGACACAGAGGTATAAATATATATTTCTCTACTTCAGTCAGTGAGTCTCTAATTCATATAGTGTTACTGAATCACAAGGCTTTTGCAGTTTTTCTCAAATTTATAAGGCTTAGTTTATAAAAGTACATACAATTTGGTATTCCTATGATTGTTGCTCAAGATGTTGTGTTGTTCAGTTGAAGTCATGATAATAAACCCTACATCACTCTAAGCTTTCCCATTAATATGTGCACGTGTGTGCACATATTTCTACATTTGCATTCTTGCACATCTGAACCAGAGCTTGTGAACTAGGGCAAGCATTTACCGGTAATGATCTGTAAAGTTATTAAAGGCCTAGATCTGTGCTAACGGCAACCAGTTTGAGCCGGAATCTGACCTTTTTACATTCAACGGTGCTTTTATAGACAGACTCTTGCTCCCAAAGGAGGAACATAGCTGAATGGCTGAAGAGAGAAAGCAGCTGTTTACCGTACATTTTAGGAGATAAAACGTAACATTTCTGTTTACATTTTAAGCAATTGCATCATTGCAAGCGTTGTATCAGTGTTGTATTAGCTGACCCAAAAATGCTGCACCAAGAGTTCAGATAAAATTAAAAGTAGAGCTGATAAATCAGAGATCTGATTGTTTCATATGTTCCCAACAGAGCACTTTGCTTCCAGACTGCAGAGTTACTGGTGGTTCCTAGAGTTTTCATCTCACAGATAGTACTACCAGCTCAGTGCTCATCTGTTTAGCTGCCTTTACCTCTGTGTACTCTGTTTTTCTCTTCAATAACTCCTGGATTAGGGCTTCTGTGTTTGCTGTCCTCTGTCACAGCAGATAGATTCATTCTGAGCCAGGATATGCTGGAGGTTTATTCCTGCTAAAAGGGGACTGTTTTTCTCCACTGTCACCTCATACTTATGAGAGAATGCTTCAAAGTCAGATCTGATGCAACTGGCTAAGTTTCCTTAGATAGACAACTTTCATTACAGAGCGCCTCTATAAACAGAATTGACAGAATTAACACAAATTTAATTAGGGTGGAATTGAACTGTAACTGGATCTGAATATGACTTATTGGAATGTACTTGAGTGAATTGGATCAATTTGGACCAAATTGGATTCTGTATAACTGCATAACTGTATATTGCACCTAATCATGAAGTGCCTTGATTTGAGGCTTTTTTTAATTTAGTGTCATATAAATAAATCGAATGGAGTACTGAGATATTGTTCAGTGTAAACACATAGGGCCAAAGCTGGGAACCTCCTGCTGAACATGTTTTCACAATACAGCCAAAACAATCTCATCAAATGGTCTGAAAATGATAGATTGTAAGATTCTTCCCACCGTGAGGATTATTGCATTGATTTTCTCTGCTGCATGAGTCATTTCATTACTGTAAATCTAATACTTGTACTTGCACAAAAGCAATTATCCACTCTAAAGAAGCTCTTATTTGAATGTTAAAAAAAATCAACTGAAGATAAACACAGTTGCATGCAGCCTGCTATGTCATCAGTTACATTCGTGCTGCTGCTGAAGTGACAAAGCTCTGCCTGTGGTGGGTTGTCTGTGTGCTTCTAAATTTCATGGTTCATGAAGCTGATTTGAGAATAAAACAAAGAGCAAGCCAACAGGACATCATCGTCATTCTTTTGTTCGGAGTCCCTAGAATAAAAAGCCTTTAAATTACTTTTCGTCCCGAGCTTTCTGGCCCGAACATGCTTTGCATCACGTCCGTACTAGCATTTATACAAAATCTAAATGGGGATTTAAGCTGTTGCTTGCCAAAAGGAAGATACAGTGACATAAGAGTGGAAGGGAAAAATAAAATCCGACAGCATGGTGTTTAAAACTAAGAAGACAATGTGTAAAAATGAATTCCTTGCATTTTGGTTGGGTTTAAATGGCTTGAGAAGAAACAGGCTTTGTTTCCAGAAGGGGAAAATCTATTATTCAAGAGCCTGCATTTAGCTTGAACCCAGTCACCCGTCCGTAGCTCATCTGCTCCCTTTAACCATTGTCTCAACCCTGTTATGTCCTCACTGTTTTTACCATTGAGCAATTTCCTCTCACACCAAAGCCTAAAGCTACCTGATCCACAACTTAGAGTGAAAAATCACACAAATCATAAAACTTTGGTTCCAAGGTACGATACTTTTTTTTTTACACATCAAGTCTTTGTTCTCACTTAGTTTGATGTATGTATGACATTGCATATTATCAGCACGGACTTGGGGTAAAAATAATTTTAAGTAGTGAGAAGATTAGCAAACAGAGCTTTACACTGTGTCCCCATCTCAAGACTTCATTAAGCTTTACTGGTATTTCATTATCTCCTGCATTTTAACATGTTTTACATAATTGACATTGCATCTTGCCTTTAAATCTCCATAGCTCTTTTACCATAATGTTTTATGTACATTTACCTGGTGGAAGGCTAATCTTGTTGAGTTTCACATTATTATTTCTAAAACAAAACATCAGGTCAACGTGTTGCACCAGATGACACGTGTCATGCTGACAGCATATACCTCCAGTGCAAATTCATTTTTAGTGCAATTGATAAATCGCATATAAAGTTGTCTTTGAAAAATTACCAAAAGCCATCCGTCTTTATGTGTTTGTTGTCTGCACTGTAAAACGCTGCACATCTTCTGAAAACAGGACACCATCATGAGCCTAGCAGAGATCCCAGCAACATACATGTATGTTGATGTGAAAAAAAAAAAGCTGTGTTGGCTGTGATAAACAAACACTGTAACATGTGGTTTCAGCAGTAGAAATACTGCTGAAACCACATGTTTACATACACTGTTACAAAAGACACAAAGCAATTTTTCTCAATTTCTCAGTTACATACAGTAAGATAGCAATGCCTTTACAGAGATAGGACAAACTTAGATGGATGATGTCAAATCTTTGTAAGCTTCTTATTCCACAGCACTGAAGTTTGATATTTGCTTAAATGTAGAGCGCATAACATATTAAAATGCATTATTATTATTATTATTATTATTATGATAATTGAAGTGAATTGGAGGCAAACCTGTGGGTGTATTTTAAGGCAGCACCTCAAACACATTGTGACATCTTGGAAAAATCCAAAGGAATCAGCCAAGATATGAGGGAGAGCATTGTGGGCTTTCACATGTCTGGTTCATCATTGGGTACAATTTCAAAATACCTAAAAGGGGCCAAATTCATCTGTGTAAACAATTATACAAAGTAGAAACAGTGTGGAAATGTCCAGCCATTATATTATTCAGAAATAAGATAGGTTCTGTGCTTTGGAGCAAAATATGTGCAGCATTCCCAGAACACAAGCCAAAGACCTTGCTAAGAGATAAAGATGCAGGCTGAAGCTAGTCAGATAGCCTAAGATTTGGAGACATGCCCTGTGGTCTTTTAAAACTAAAACTGAAGTGCTTGGGCAGCATCATGTCGTATGGGTGTTTTGCTGCAGGAGGGACTGGGTGCACTTCACAAAATAGATTGCATCATGAGGAAATCAGAATCAGAATCAGAATCAGCTTTATTGCCAAGTTCGTACATACAAACAAAGAAAGAACATTATGTGGAAACAATGAAGCAACATTTTAAGATATCAGCCAAAAAATTAAAGCTTGGGTTCAAATACAGTAGATCTTCCAAATGAACAATCACCCAAAGCATATCACCCGTTTAGTAACAAATTGGCTTTAGGACCACAAAGTATATGTTTTGGAGTGGCCATAACAAAGCCCTGATCTCAGTCCTATAGAACATTTGTGGGCAGCGCTGAAAAGGTGCGTACGAGCGAGGTGGCTTACAAACGTGACTCAGTTGGAACGGGCCAAAATTCCAGCAAACCATTGTGAGATGGAGACCCCTGCGACCCAAACCAAAGGCAATTTGACCAGATACTATGTACACTTCTGAATTTGAAGAAAGTTTAGAAACAAATCTATGAAAAATTATCTCTCTCAACTTTCTTGCATTTGGCAAATAGATTTTTTTTGCTAATCATAACTGAGTAAAAACAGGAAACATTCACCTGAGATAAAGTGAGACAGTGAGAAGAAAAGGGTAGTGTCTTTTTATACAGTAAATATGTGGTTTCAGTGGTGTATGCAATCATTTTAGGGTTGTTTTAAGCTAGCGATTTGGACTGTTTTAATTTTAATAAAGGTGAGTCACTGTGCCTTTGTACATTAGTGGAAAATTAACATCTGCTTTTGCATTTGAAAAACACCCTAATGGAACTGAAAAAAAAGATGTGTTAAAATCTGACAGATTTTCATGTGATATTTTTGTGATTGTTTGTGTTGTCTTAAACGCTGTAAAGTCACTACATGTTTCATGCAGCGTAATGACTTTATATATAGTAACACCCTACTGTTCACCTAAGTTTTGCTGAGTAGACAGCAAAGCAAAAGATAAAGAACTTCATGTAGCTAGTTTACAAACTTGTTAGTTGATTTTTGGTGAGTGATCTAAGCTTTTAAAAGGAAACTCAACTAATTAAGGTGTAAATACCGTAAAACTGGGTAAATATTTGTTCACAGCTTGTTCCTGTTGCCATTTCTCCAGTCTGGCTTTTAACTCATTTAATAGAGTGACTTTAACATTAAAATCTTGAAACATCTGTCAGCACTCTACACCTTTTCGCAAACTTACAAAGTGCTGTGTGCGAATATGTGATTGTGCTGCAACATATTGCACAATGAGACTAAAATTACAACCTAAACTGTGTCTCTTATGAAGCTTTAGCAATAAACAGAAAGCAGAACAAGGAAGGAGAATGAATTTCTTGATGATGAAAGTGATTACACTGTTCAAGGAAAATTACAAAAATGCTATTTTTAGTCCTGAGGTGACTGTGAGAGAGACATGAGACTTATTACATAAAATGAACAAACACTGCTCCAAAATAATTCAGCCTTAACTTCTCTGTGCAGATGTATTTTATGTTTGTTTTTGCCTTTTTTCCTTCCTTTCGGTATAGAAACTGTATTTATATCACAACAAAAAGTATATATTTTTTATACAGAGGAAAACAATAGGCAACATTTTTTTCACTGTTCCAAATTAACCGCTAATTCTCTTAAAAACTCACAACAAAGCTCCACTAACTCGGCCTCAGGAAGCTGCTCCATAGCTATATCCAAGACTTCCTGAGAGAGGGCAACCAGGTGGTGAGAATGAACATCTTTTCTCATCACCATGACCACTGCATGTCACAGAGATCTGTGCTCAGTCTTATGTCTGTCTTCAACCAAAACTGTGAACCTGGTGGACTTGTCCTCCCAAACTAACCATTTTTTAAATTCCTCAGGGACCAACTAACTGGTGGAGACAGTATTCAGCCTCAATTCCTGAAGGTATCAATTTTAGAAGAAGGTTTAACAACAGAATTTTTTTTCAGAGGATACTACAAGCTTGTCTCAGTGTGCATTGCATCAGAAAGGAAAGCACTCCAATGTTTTTGTCTCCAGGTGCACAAAATATTACCAGGACTCAAGTCTCGGCACTGGAAATAACTTAAATCACAAAGTGCCTTAGGAAAATAGTGAGCATTTGCAAGGACTCCACCCACCCATGGTTCTACCTCTTCGAGCAGCTGCCATCAGACAGACGCTACAAAGCCTTCAGCACCCACAAAAACAGACTCAAACGCTGCTTTTTCCCCAGAGCCATGCCTGCCTAAACAAGGCTGAATAATGTACTGTAGACATGATTGTTCTCTTTCCAAAATAAACATAAAATAAATAAATAAATGTGTCTATGTGAATACTGTGATACAGGTCTTCGTTACCACCACATCTGTATTCATGATGTTGATAACCCAACATAAACAGCTCAAACATGTCCAGCAACATGTGGAGAAGTGTAGTATTTTTGTACACTGTAAGTTATATACCATATTATTCTGCTTGCCACTGCAAACTTAATTCACAACTGCCTTTGCATTACTATATAAGCTCCCTCATAACTGATCATCTAACTCCTCTGCTGTGTTCCTTGGTCTTTATGATGCTGATTGTTCTCTAATGTTCTCTAACAATCCTCCGAGAGCTTCATAGAACAGCTGTGAACTCTGTTTACTAATTAGTTGTCTTCTGAAAGGCAGACGGTATATTGGATTTTATTTGGGGGTATCAGAGTGAATAATGATAGACACAAATGTATGACATCCCTGGCACTTCATAATTACAAACTACGTTTTGCTGGTCTAACTCATAAAACCCAATTAAAAGACACAGAAATTTCTGAAAATTGTGGTAAAGTTACAAGGAATTAATACATTTCAAAGCACTGTTATTAGTTTCATATTTTTGCTAAAAACTAATTCTGGAAAAAAACAAATCACCTCAAATATGTACCATCTATCTGTGACACTCAGGGTCACATCACCTTGGAGCTCATTATAGCTCAGCAGGGTTTCATGGCTCCTGCTGCAATAATCATTTGAAAGTTTGTAACTCTGAAACAGCTGCAAATGGATGGCACATCCCCACTGTAAGGTTGTACATACAAATCTGTCACCGTTGAATATTGTGATGAAGCTGTGTAACAAAACTATTTATTACCAGATCGAGGTACTTGCCCAACAGATCTCTTCTCCATATTGGATGGGGGAGAACAATTGAACTCTACATGATTAGACCCCGGAAACAAAACTGCTATTTAGCCAATAATTGTAAATCTCTTTCATTAACTTCCTAATCCATCGTGTTTACTGTAGCACAGTTTGTCTTGGCAGGGCTTACCTGCTGGAGACTCATTGTGGTTCTCCTCATCAGAGTCGGCAAAGACCTCAGCCAGCTCCTGGTCAGACATGTCAGTCAGCTCAGTCAGATCCAACAGGTCAAAGTGGACCTCCAGAGACGACACACTGCTCAGAGGTTCTGGGGATGACAGGGGCAAAATGAACATGCGTTTAGTCAGAAGGAAGGGATGAAAATCATCTCTCTTACAGATTAATAGGAAATTAATTTTACTTGAACTTGTTTTTTACATTCCTAGTTAAGTATCTCCTTCTAAAACAATTCCCAGTAGATTTATTAAATCTGTCTGTGTTCACTGCTGTTCACTGAGTGTCTTTGTTTCAGCCTGACGCCTGTGTATGTGACTGAAGACTTGAAACAAGGGACTGGAGGAGATGAAAATAGCCACTTCTTTAGCATGCCACTATATCATTTTTCTCCTGGGTATGTTGCACCTGTTCATTTCATTAAAAAAGCTTGTTCTTCAGCGGGTCAAACGCTGTGCTGCTGCACACAGCAGGGTCATATTTACATGTAGCGTGCATTAATGTGCATGACTCAGCACGCCGACCAGGCATCCAGGGGAGCTGAATTGTTAATGCACTGAGGCAAGGGTGAAATTTAATCAGAAAATAAAGGAATTCATATGTGCAGTACAGTAGGACTTTAATACCATTTTCTTTTCTCCGGTTCATAAAAGTGAGGTCCTTTAGGAAGTGTTCACAATGTTATAAAAAGGCAGTTTTTAAATAAGCTTACATATTGCTTGTACAATTCAATAAAAATAAAAAAAATTTATGGAAGTAAAATATATAAACTGTCAAAAATCTGCTATATTTTGTTGTATACCGATAGATTGGAGGACATCTCTTGTCCACGGTTCTCTTCAGAGAATCTGTGACCCCACAGATTTTCATCCGTGGCTATCTACGCCAATACAAAATGGTGTAGATGGCCCTTTTCTTCCAGTGAAACCATTTTTTTTGTTTATTGGGATGTATGCTACAACTCACAGTGACACTGGAAAAATAAAACCCCTCTTTGTCTTCAGCTTTTAATCAGACATCTTAAGGTTTTTGGACAATCCTGATTGATATTTGGACTTGTTCTCAAGATCTACCACCTTCATGCAGACTCCAATGTCCAGCAATTCTAATGTCACTACTGTTCCAAATTTTCTCCAGTTACTGATGATTGTTTTTACTGTGAGATTTATATAAACTGTTTGTAAATCTCTCCTGACTAATAGGTTCATACAATGAGATTCCTGTCCTCGTTTTGTAACATCTCTTCAAACTATGGAATTAGCTTACAAATGCAATTGTGGAAATGTCCAGAAAATGTGACTGGAACTTTTATTTAATTTAATTATTTTTCATGGTCTCATGATATTACGTCAAAAGAACCTGGCATTTTAACAAGGATAAATATGTTGTTTAGGTACAATCCAGAGATGTCACAGAAGCAGATGAACGTGTGGTTTCCTCATAAATCGGTCACCCTGTAAAGTCTAAAGCAAAGCTCTCGGGTCAGACTTTGAGAGGAGAACAAAAGGAGAACGACAGGCTGAAAACTGCTATTATCCTGTCTGCATGCTGCTTTCTAGGCTGTTTCATGCAGAAGAGGCAGAGCCAAATCTCCTGCTGCTTTCCTTGCCTGCTGTACCTAACTTCCTCCATCCTCCATCAAACAGACCCAATATTGATTTATAGAGGAGTGTCTATCATGATGAAATAGTAAGTGGTGAATGGGCCATGTGTCAAATATATTAAGGACATTCAACACAGGGTGTGGCAGGAGACACATGGGATTAAAACAAGAAAGCTGTAATAATGAGAAAATATAGACGTATAATAGACGGATTTGATCATTTCCAATGACTTCCAGGATCTTTTAAGGAAGACATTTCTAATTTAATTCAGTGAGAGGGGCTTGCTAGCAGTTACCTTTGTGAGCATCATGTTTGGGAGGTAAGTGGAAACTAGAGACAATGAAACATGAACAGAACTGTGGGGGAGGAGATAAAAAGAAAAGCAGGAAAGAAAGGATAATGGAGAAAGTAGGAAGAGTTGTGCTTTCAGGGAGAAGCTAAACATAAAACAATAACAGGAAAGAGACAAAATACATGAATATAAGAAATTATGAGGCACAATCTTCCCAATTTTAGCATTATAATTCCCAATTAGCAATGCTTCCTGTTCAACTACTTCTCCCCCATCTTTTTTTGCATCCTCCATGCCCCCTCTCTTCTTAAATTATTAATCAGAGCGATTTCACTCCCAGGCAGACACACTGAAACAACTGCCTCATCTTGAAAGATGATCAGAGGACCTCTGAGACATGATTGGGGAGGACTACTAAATCCTACTGAGACACGCCTTAGATAAAGCCAAAAATCCTGAAAAGATTTCGTGCCTAAAACAAATCTCAATGAATTACAGCAAGTAAGTGTTCTCACCTCTCTCTGCTGAGCACCGCGTTAACATACAATTACATGTTATTTTATATGCATAGTTTAATCTGCTGCTTTATTGCTAATTCGATCATATTCGCAGCATACTAAGTCCAGTTAATTTGAAGGATATCTATCAAAATTAAAACACCCTCTCTCTAATACAATGTGCCTCACCTTTGGAATAGGTCTGGGTGGATTTTCAACCACTGAAGAAGACTCAAGCAAGTTTCATTGAAAAAAAAACACTGTCAGGCTTAAATTGAATATGTTATTTCTTTTTAAAAAATCTATTTTTCTTACTTAATTCCTCCCTTTCCGCTATTATAACATGTTATAAAAATATTTTACAATGCACTTTGGTTTAGGGTTTCTGTTATTTTTTTCTGTTATATGGTTCTTATCTTACCAAGTCTATTGGCATAGGCTACCTAAAACCAGTTTGTTGGGTCTAAATGCAAAGGAATGAAGTGCAATCTGTGAAATATCAATTCCTGTCATGTATTTAAAGTATGGATTAATATGCTGCTGATTTGTATGTTGCAGGTGTACTGAAATGAAAACTCTACCATAAATCCTTGGAAACAACTACTTAATTTAGTGGTTGTTGATTTTATATGGTTATTAAAGTTTAGGTTTTAAAACTTACAGAACAATGATAAATCCACTAGATGACAATATTAAAACTGCAATAATCAATGTTATTTTAACAGCAGTAGGAATAACGTTCATGTTTTGATTTTAAATAAAAGCAATCAGATCATGTTATTGTCAGGATCTGTCGTCTTTTGGACTCCGTGGTGGCTTTGTGTTATTTTGAGTGTTTGGTTGTTTCTTCCCCCCTCTTTCATAGCTCCTTTAGTTACTGTTGTTTTTCTTATGACGGTTTTCTCTTTGTTGTCATTGTTGCCATTATTATTATGATTGTTCTCTATTTTCCTTGGGTTCTTTAATTAGTTCTCCATCTAGTTTCTCTGTGTTTTTTATTTGTGGTTAGGTATTTGTTCCTTCCCCCTTGCACTCTTCTGCTTATTAGTTTCTTTTTCTGTTACTCTTCAGTTATACTGTATTCGGTCTTTGTTTCCTAGTCCACCCAGTCTGGTTCTCTTTATCTTAATTCTCCAGTCCCTCTTTATAGGTTAGCTTTTGTTATTGTTTACTTTTATTCTTGTCCTCGCTTCCTCTGCCTCATTCACAGTTTGTTCTTTCAGTATTGGTTTATAGTTTCTTTTAGGGTTGGCTCACTATCTTGTCTTTAGTCCTTTTCCTCATTTAGTTCTATTAGGTTCACCTGCTCCCTCTGCCTTTCAGCCTCCTTGTCTCACCTGTTCTTAGTTCCTTTGATTACCTGCTTTTGTTCTCCCTCAGTATATTAGTTGGTTTTGTTTCTTTGTTCTTTGCTGGTTCCTCCGATCACATTACCTGATTTTGCTCAGTGTTTGCTACGTTCCTGCAGTACAACGCAGAAGTTTCGATTGTACTCATGCCTTGCACCTGCGTTGAGTTCTGCTGTTTTGCTTGTTCATGACTTATTAATAAAGCTTAAGATCATGATGAAGGTGCTGCTGCCAAGCTCTTGCCTGTGCTTCAGTCCACCCCAAAACCACAACGTGACAGTTATGCATTTTTTATATTTAGTTTTAAACTGATAAAATGTTTCTATTTTTCACAAAATTATCAAACTGTAAGAATCTTATTCTGAGTCTTTTGTTATAGTTTCAGATGTGTAATATAAAGGCAAAGGCACACAATGCTGTCATGTTTTATACTTAAAGCTGGATATCTTTATGCACCATAAAAACACAATGCAGTAGTGCTACAGTGTGATATTTATTTCCTTCAAACAAAAAAACTACATTTAGTTTCTTCAATGATATTACCGTCATTTTCTTTGTCAGATTGAGCCCAAAAATAAACATTGCACATAGCAAAAATGTCATTGTTTCTCTTTTAGTACACTGGAAACACTGAGAAATGTCATCATTCTCCTGTAGGGTACTATAGTATTTGCTAAATTAATCAGAAAATAAGTCCAACTCCCCAGGCATCTCAAATACTTTAAGCGTGCAGCATGTTGTTGTGAGTCAATGGTTTTGCTCGTTTAAAGTTTTAATTAGATCTAGGCAAAATAATCTTTTATTTAAGATTTGGTAATTTCTTTTTTTTGCATTTAAACTAACATTGTGTTTCTTTTTTTCTGATTCTGGCCCATCTTTCTCTCACTGACTTCCCTCTCTTGTCTCACCGTATTATCTGACATGCCAGGTACTAAAGCTAGTTAACGTGTCACTTTAAATACCAGAGACGTGAATGTGAGATCCGGAGTGTTTGGTTAGTGAAGCAGATAAAAGTGGCCTTGTATTTTCAGTTGCTGTGCTTCAGTGGCCGTTTTGGAGGTTTGGTGGCACGTATACACAAGCCTCTGTGTGGCACAAAGAGTCCTTTCAGATGAAACTGTGTTGTTTCAGTCTGAGAATGGAGACAGGATCATTAGGATGGGTTAAACATTTAGCATTAGTGCATACTGCTAGATTTAATCTAAATCAACGCAGTTTATCAACATTAAAAAATCCCTCTTCCTTGAGATGTGTTTCACTATTAATAAGTACATAAGATTTCCTTCTAGTAAACAAATATTTTTAAATGTTTTTAGGCATCATATCTCCTTCTCTTTATCCATTTTTCTGGCACTTACGTCTCTTCTCGCTGATGTGTAGCAGGCTGGCGGAGTGGCCCGACAGGCTGCCCTCTCCCTCCCCTGATGGGTGCTGGAACAGCTCCTTGGATAGATCACCTGAGCTGGATGGCTTCAGCAGCTTCTGGATGTCTTTGTTGGGCTCTATTATGACATTGTCCAAGAAACAAAAAGGGAGGGAGCAGAGGAAAAGAAGCAAAGTTATTTATCGGAGTATTGTCATCATCTTAAAAAGCATAAACTAATGAAGATATTAGACTCTTTATAAGTTTTGTCTCTGATTTAAAAAATCAGAAACTGAAGTGTTAGAATTATTTACAGCAAGCGGACACTCAGAGCAGGGTTCCTAAACATTTGATCTGTTAAAATTAAATACTGTTACTCAGACTGGCAGAGTTTTTAACCCATTTTGGCCAGTTTATAAAGTATAAAGAAGTTTGTTTCTGATAGGAAATGACACAGGCATCTCCGATATCCCGAGATGGAAGGGACAGAATGACAGGTATCAAAGGGAAAAGGCAGGAAGGTATGTAGAAAAGTTGCAAAGACAGACAGAAGGACTCAAAGGAAGGTAGGAAACATAGGGCGGGAAGGAAAGAAAGAACAGAAGTGTGTAATGAAGTTGCATTCTTTTGGTCACAGAGACCTGGTTAGACTCATCCATCCCAGATTCTGCTATTGGGCTAGCAGGCTACAGTGCGCAGCGCCAGGACAGTACACAGGACTCCGGTAACAGCACAGGAAGGGGGATCTGTGTGTACATTCCTAAAAGCTTGTGTACCAACACAGTGACTGTAGACGGTCACTGTTACTCGGACCTGGAATATGTGACAGTTAAATACAGGCCCATCTATCTCCAAGAGAGGTAACTGCTGTTTACATCCCAATGGATGTGAATGCTCGGCTCTTGGACTTCCACAAAGCAGTATAAGCAACTAGCAGAGTAGCATCCTGACGCTGTGCATATTATACAGGGGGATTTCAATCATGTGAGCTTTAAGGCCGTGCTCCCCATCTCCACTAGCACCAGAGGAGCTAATACACTGGAAAAGGTCTACAGCAACATCAAACTGGGTTATTAGCCACCACTACCACACATGGGCCAGTTTGACCATTGCTATGCCCCCCTCAGGAAAAACTGCTCTAACCATCTCAAAAACTGTTGAAACTTGACTAGGTGAGGCTTCACAACAGCTGCAAGGCTGCTTTGACAGGAATAACTGTGAGACTTGGAGGTGTTCACAGACAGTGTTCTATGTTACATCAAGACCTGCATAGACACTATTATTGTGGAAAAACGTCTCCTGATCTACCCCAAAAAGATGCCCTGGATGACCAGGGAGGTCCAGCTGCTGCAGAAGGAGAGAAACAACACCTTCAGGTCAGGCAATAAGGGTCAATAAAGCACAACGCGAGCAAACCTGAAGAGAGGCATCAGAAAGGCCAAGTCAGACTACAGGAGGAGGATCGAGGACCACCTGGACAACAGGAACAGCAGGCAGGTGTGGCAGGTTATCCAACAGCTCACCAACTACAAGACCAACCTCAGTGCTGCTGATGACAATGCTTTTCTGACAGAGGAGCTGAAACTCTTATTTACCCACTCTGAGGTGGTGCCACCATCTGCAGCTGCACTACACCCTGTAGCCCACAGCATCTTCACCCGCACTGTGGAGGAGCATGAAGTGATGCGCACACTGCAGGCTGTCAAACTGAGGAAGACTGCTGGACCTGATGTGTCCCCAGACAGGTGCTGAGGGACTGCGGTGACAAACTGAGGGACATTGGACTATCACACTCCACCGGCTTGTGGATCCACAGCGCCCTGTTGGGTCACAGCCAGAGGGTCAGATTGGATCCACATACATCTTCGGCCCTCAGACTCAGTCCCGGCTCTACAAAGCGTTGTGTGTTGAGACCCCTGCTTTAGACCCTCAACACCTATGACTGAACCCACACGCACCAAAACAAAACCATTGTCAAGTTTGCAGATGACACCATAAGGGCAGGGCTTGTGGGGGGAATATGTCTGCCAATAGGGACGAGGTGAAGCGGCTGAAACCCTGGTGCACAGAGAACAACTTGCTACTCAACATCTCCAAGACCAAGGCAATGATAGCAGACTATAGAAAAAAGAGGATGATCATTTCACCACTGATCTTGTCCTAATAGCCACTAAACTATGGCAAAAATGCATGTGATGGATATGCTCATGGAAAGACAGTAGAATCAATGGAACCGGGAAGTGTTTCAACAAGAACCCTGACTCAGCTCATACAAGCGCTGTGATTTATGGAAGCATTTAACAACAGTGATGAATGTGCCTTAGTACAATACTACATAACAATACACAGAAAAATGCATGTGATCATTTTTCTTCCATCAAAATGAGTCCTCAAAGCTTTCTCTGTTCTTTTAAGGGTTGAATAGGGTGGACTAAATTGGTGTAAATAAAGAAAAAGCTCTTATTCTAATGGGAGAGGTTGTCTTCTATGATCACAGTGCCTCAGTCAATAAACCTTGTGGGATCAATGCAAGTGAAAACCATGCGAGACATATTCTGTTGCCCTTGCATTAATCTGATCTCAGCACACAACGCTGACTGGATTTTTGGATCAAACTGTCTGCACCGCCATCATCAACATAGCAAAAGGAGGTGATATGTTCAGAAAAAAACGCTGTGACATCGCAGCGGCATGATGAAAATATTCTTCTAGGCATATGGAGCATAATGTCAATTTTAGGCGCTTTATTTTAGGCCTTTGTTTCGTCTTCAAACGTGACATTCATCACCATGCAGCTACATTCTTTAAGCTCTACTGGTATGTTTGTGTTTTAAGTACAAAAATAAAAGCATTTCTAACCTCATCCACATGACCTAATACCAAAGTCTCTAAATAGAAGGAACTTAAAATAGCGCATTTTCACATTTAGGAGTTAACACTTCACAGTGGTTAAGCTTGATCAAGGTTAAGACATCAACAGTTTGACACAGCTGAAAACAAAGTCTGGATGCTACACATTCTACTGAAATATAAGAGGGTGGACGGCGGGTTGAACAACAATTAAAAACAGCACAATGATATTAAAAATTAAATGATTGCTTTAGTCTTTCAGGAGAAATGATCAAACCTGAAGAACTGCTGCAGTGTAGTGTGGGAGTGCAGCAGATGGGCCTCAACAGATGGCCGCCACCATTTCTACTTTCAGTATATGTTTAAAGATTGTTGAATTTCTGGAACAAAGCTGACTGAATGCATAACAGCCTGGGTGAAGAGGAGCATCCCTATGAGAACCAATGGCAATTGCTGGGTATTGATTTGTTTCCCCACTGAGGAGCCACAGCCTGAAAGACTTCAGCTTAACCTCTGTAGTTATAATGAAATGTTTATTCAATATTTAGATGGCAGGATAGGTTCCAGTTTCCACAGCTATCATTCTGTCCATCCATCCATCCATCCATTAAAGCTGCACTTGCGATGAAAAATATATTTTTTAAATGCAATGTGTTTATGATTATTAGTATCTGTCGTTTTATGCTGAGAATGCATGTGTTAAAATTCCCTCTATGTTATTTTTTTTTCTTTTTCGCATCTATGCTTTTGGTGATAGATGATTCTGGCCTTTAGTCAGAATATAAAAATGGCGACGGACTGTATAAATGAAGCCTGTGAGAGAGTCCTAGTATCATCTACATGTAACGGAGGAGAAGTTTACCCAGCTGGCCTGACCGAGCCACCAGCTGCTGAAAAACCTCGGGGGAATTGTATTGGAGCCTTACACATAAAAGTAAAGCAGGCTGTCTTATATATGTATGTCTTTCTATTTATGCCCTGACTCTGTTGGTCTGTTGCGGCTGTCTCTGCAGAAACTAACCCAGGACATATGAAGGAAGACGAACTGATGTGAGAAGGGGGAGGATAATGATCTAGAGTGTGACTATTATCTGGGGTTAAATTGCATTTGGTCTTGGATTAACAAATCAATTGCTCTCAACCACTGTATGACAAGAGAGACAAATAAACATACCCCTCCAGACCACTTTCACTAGATCATGGTAAATGCTGTAACCTATTTTCTTTTGTATTCTGTTTACTTTTATTTATTTATATATGTATTGATTTATTTACGTATTTATTCATGTTCAAGATGTTACAAAGGTTTCTTTCAAATTGTCTTTCATTTTATTGTTGTGCCTTTTTATATTTTCAGTCACCAACTTCTGCCACGCTCACAAGATTTATCTTCTTGAAGGAGTTTCAGAATCATTTCTGTTGTTTTAAATTGACTGCTCTCTTGTTGACGCCATGTTTCCTGTCAGTCAGCTAGCTGCAGCAGATCACTATGGTTTGCAAATGCCGGGAACATTCCTTAACAATTCACCATCAGATAATCTGGGTAGAACTGAAGATTTAGCAGCAAGGAGAAGTCTATAAGTGGATGGCAAATGACTTTATCCAGCATTTTAGGGCAATGTTTTACTCTGGCATGCAAACACTGCTGGTAGCCTTCCTTTAAAAACTAACAGCCACTTGACACAGGAATTTACTATTGTATACTATAAAGAAGGCATTTGACACAGTTAATCACAATATCTTAATCTCAAAAATCTTAAAATATAATCTGTCTGAGATGCCATTGTCATAGTTCAAATCATATCTAAAGAGATCACAATACATTTTCTTTCCAAAAACTGAAGAATTGACATAAAACCAGAAAACCAGGATAGTTGTAAGATTTGACATTATTTTGAGTTTTCATTACTTCAATCTTTACAATACTAAGTTGTAGGTCATGCAACGGGTGAAGGTTCTGTTAACTTTCATATTTTTGTTGTGAAATGCTGGAAAATCAACTTTTAGAGTTGGCTTATCAGTCAGAAACTGTGTGTTACTTGGACAGGGAACACTAGTGATGCTGCTTCTAAAACGTAAAATGTAAGCGAGAATGTATTAGTATTTAAAGTGTGTATTTAAATTTTTGAATGGACTTGCACCTCCACCTCTGTGTAACTGAAATGACAGAACTGTAAAAATCTGTTTTAAACTTGGCAATAAATGTGCACTTGTGTCATTAGTTGTATCTTTTATAATATATTCAATTCATTTGTGATATTTCTATATTGAAATTTCAATTTTTACCTTTTGTTGATATTTATCTTTTATATGCTTGTTTTCTTAAGTACAGCCATTTTATAAATATTGTAGAACTGAATTTTATTGAGCTTACTTAATATTGAAAAGCCCCATCCGGGACCGGGTCTACAAATTAGATAGTGGCTCATCGGCCTACCTATATAGGGCAATGATTACTTTGTACCATTGACTGCCCTCTCCAGTTGGATCTGAATGGCTAATGCACAATTATAAATTTTGTGCAAACCACACCTACCTGGTGCACCAATTGTGCTGCCAGGTGACAAAGGTTCCTGCTGCAACTCACTTTCAACTGAAGCCCCTTTTGGATTACTAGACCTTTATAGGTGTTTGATTTACAAATGTAAATTGCAAGCTGGTTCCGTGATTGTTTTCTTCTATTCACACAGAAAAATATGTAGAATGAATTGCAACACTCTCATGTAATCTTGATGAGGGATGTTTTACAGAACAAGAATGCTCAGCTGGTAAAAAAGATGGTTTTGGTGTCATGTTTTATTTTCTTTCCAAGAAAGAAACTCAATTGACCGAATATCCTCCTTTCATTCATCATATCTTGATGGGCGTGTCACTGAGGGCTCATTTACTAGCTATAACACACCAAGGCTATACATAAATACAGCTATAAAGTAATAACTTTTACTTATGATTTTGTGTGACAGCCATGATAAAGCCCTCCTCAGTGCCAACACAGCACAGGCTTTTCTGGGTGGTTTCTACACAATGGCCACACTATTGTTCCACAATTTGTGTTTCAGCAGTCCAGCCTTTGCATAGTTTACCTCCAGTGAGCTGATTTAAAAAGAACAGCAGATTAAACAGTGTGAATGGAGAAATCTACCCTCCTCAACCACATCCTTTGTAAGGTAACAATGACAAGTAAAGTGATGCTTTGGTGCCATAGTTAAACATATAAATCGTAGGTGAACTCTTCAACAGTTGCTTAAGATCAGAGACCAAAAACAGAGAAAGTCACACAGTACAAATGTTTGAACGAAAGTCATCCTCTCACAGAAGAGGACAGGATTCTGCTCCAGCCCTGTTTACAGCTGTGGCATTAAAAAAAGGAGAGGAAAATGTCTCTTACCTGGGCTCCCTGCCCCTCCCTGCGCCTCCATGCAGCTCAGCCAAGTGTTCTGCTGCTCACCACACCAGCATCGGAGAGAGGAGGATACAAATGGGGAAGGGGAATGTATGCAAGGGAGTGTGCATAGGAGAGAGTAACGAGGGGGTGGTAGAGGTGGGTGGACACAGTGAGACGTAAGCTCTGAACTGACTCTGTTCCACCCTTTTTCTTTTTTTTGTCTACTGCTACTCGAATTGTCCCAAACAGGAGACGTTGGGTTCCTCCTCCAGCTCAGTCCACCTGTCCCACTCTGCCATCAGAGCCGTGTGAAGACTAAATTGCAGAAAGGGAGGTCTAGAAACAGCTACATCACAGCTAATTTATCAGCCACTTGGTTTGGTAAAATCAGCATTGTGAGGCTTGGCTTGGTTTGTGCAGAAAACACACAGAGAGAGATTCAGAGCTTAGAGGGTAGAGAAAGAGAAAAAGGGGCGGGCTGGGCTGGCAGGCTGCCCAGACTGCAAGAGAGAGTGTTGGGGGGGGGGATGCTGTGGACCACTGGAGATGGGAAGCTGATGGAAAGGGGAATGAGTGTAGACATGTGCATGAGTGGCACACAAATCTATATTTCAAGGTAAATTAGCAAACCCAGTTGGGTCAGTTTGTAAAAAAAAAATGAAGGTGTGGTGTCTAGATGGCAGCAAACAGCGATTCACTGCAACACAGGCAGTTTGTTAGATGGGAGAGAAAAGATTCCCATACCTTTAGATAAGTAGGAAATGGTGCCGTCCTCTTCCCAGTAAAATGAGCTGGTACAGCACGCCCTCTACTGGAAGAATGACGTACATTCACGTTGTCAGCAACATAAACCAGCAACATCAGGGTTTATTAATCTTCCTTTTTGAATCGAGCCAGGAAGATTTGCAATGCAATTTCTTATTTAGCAGGACAAGAGGAGCTTTAGAGAGAGTCTTTTTGTTCTAAACAGAGAAATCTGTAAAACAGACATCAGATGGCACAAATAAGTCATGTAAAATTCTTATTAAAAAGAAGTGACAGAGTGGCTTCTACGCCAAATAAAAAATAGGCATTTAAAATACTACTTCCTTCAAACTTTTCTTCCAACAAGCCAGAAAACTGCATTTTCTAGTTTTTCTTTGCACTTTGGTTACATTATTTTCTTTCTTTAACTAATACTGTTGTAGACTTCATAACCATCACTGCTCCCAAGATCAATAAGTGTTTACATCCATGCTGATATTTGCGCAGTTGTTTCCTTTTTACTGTAAATGGTTGGTTGTTCTGCTCTCAAGCACAGCCAGTGTTGGACGTTTTGTGGGTTTCCAGTCACATGGCTATGTTGCCCACTTAATTTAATTTAATCCGAGTATGTTATTTTGCAGACTGCACAGTATTTTTCCGTTGTTACGTGGGTTTATTTCTTTACTGTAGTGTCTATTCTGATTTTGATTCCGGTTTTGGGTTCTGATTTTTGTAGTTTTTAGTCCTGTAACTTTTTAAATACGTTTTTAGTGAAATATGAACCTGCATTCTTCCGTTTGCATTTTTGCTTTGCTGCTGACACACCTAAATTCCCCTACTGTGGGACAATAAAGGATATTCCTGTTCTATTCTTTCAATCCCAAGCATTTTCAGATTAAAGATTTAAATTATAATATGCTCAGGAAAATGTATGATCTTTGGGTTGTTAGGGTCAGTTTGGACAAAGTTATAACATAAGATTATAAAACAATAATAAGACCCACAGCCGGCTCTTCATTCCAGCCCCTTGAGTTTCAGTTAGGGGCTTTTCTCCTTGCCTGTTTATCAAAAGAAACAAAGACAGACATGTCCAGCCATGTAAGGCCATTTCAGTTTAGAATTGTTGACTTGCAGAGTGCACATCTCCAGTTTACAGTATGCAACAACGAGAATAAGATTTAATGTAGGCGAGGCTCTGGATTATTTCTTTGCTGAGGCAGAGGACACAGCAGCACAGCAATATAGATGAGCAGGTTTCTTAGGATGGTTGATGTGGAGTATCAACGGGAAGACAGACACATCTGATCAGTCTAATGAGGAGGTCCCCGGTGGTGAAGCTGCTCCTGCTGAAACATTCAAATCCCAAAGTGGCAGCATCTGTTGGAGCTCAGAACCTTCTGACATACATGGCAGGACAGCTGCTGCAAATGTCATCAAAATGATCCCTGGGATCACAAGGTTTGCTGCGACAAAAGTAAGTGACAATCAGACATGTTTGATGTTTTTATGTCATTGTTTCTAAAAAAAAGTCCTTTCTATGACAAACCTTACAAGAGACCTTGTGGACTGACATTTATGAGGAAAATCTGGATGCCTATGGTGTCCGTCTCCTTGCTGGAGTGTACAGATCCCGTAATAAAGCCACTGATAATCTCTGGGAAGTGTTGATAAAAGAAAAGGCATGATGTCCACTGACGTCCACTCTTCATAATTGTGAAGTTGGGTCATCTGAAAGTGACAAAAAGCCCGTAATAATTCTGGGCTATAACCAAAACAAAGGAGTGGCCCACATGGGCAATCTGACTGCCACTTACACTTGCCAGCAATAACAAGAAGATTGCCAATGGTTGTGTTTTACAACATCCTCTATGTGTCTGTGTACAATTAATTTGTGTTGTGGACCCACATTTGGGTGAAACCAAAAAATGGGGCAGTGTTTTGTCTATGCATCACTGAACATGGAAGCTATTTTCATTTGGTTCTCTAGGCATTTATCAGCAATCTGTCTGAGAGACACAATGTGTTCCCATTTCATTAGTTGAATCTAATGAAATCACAATCTAATGAACAAAAATCACAAAGCGTTCGACACGTGTAAGTGTTTTACAACAACAAGTGAATCTCAAAAAGCTAAAACTACTGGCTATATGCTAAGTGGTGAAATGATGGCGTATCTCTCAGGTCATGTTTCAAGCCTTTGCTGGATTTTTGCTTTTTAAAACACAGCTTTCGAATTAATTGATTTTTCTTTAGTCCTGATACTCCTTTTGCATTGCAGACACAGCACAAAGCTATCAAAGTCAGAAGACTGGACGACATTTTTGAAAGATAAATTAAAAAATTATTTGTATATAATTATGTGCAGGTTCTGGTACTCAGAATGATAAAATAAAAAAATTGTAGAAATAAATGACATCATTGCAAAATAGAAGTTTCAGGCAGAAGAAAGAAAAATCACCAATTATCAGTTTTCCACAACATAAAACCTTTGAAAACAACACTTACAGTAATGTATGCATGTTAGAACAATGCAAAGTACTTCCAGTGAAAATATCTACAGTTTACTGTATGTTCACTTGACCTCCAAACGGCACAACAGGCTCAGCAATTAAATGTAACCGAGTAGATGTTACTTGTTATAATTTGTACTAGTAACTACTCACATCTGCCTACATTCAATTCATTTTAAAGATTTTTCTTTAAGATTCTATAAATCCTGAAAATTATTTTTTGTAGACGTCAAGACGATAAGTTGGATTAGTTTAAAGGAAAACTTTAAAGCCAATGTGTTGGTTATTGAAAGATATTTGTGTTTATGGATGCGACTCGCGGCTGCGTAAAAGTCGACTTCGCGCTTTGTGAAAACTGTCCTTTCCACTCCGCCGTAGCAGCGATAAACATTGACAAGCAGCTGTTTCTGCATGTTAGTGCTCACGTGGAAGATTTTCCAGCGCAGATCAGTGTTGAAGAAGCAGCTCTTTTCTAACACCAGCAACATCATGGAGCCTGTCCTGAAAATAAACCCAGGTAAGGGAGATGTTCGTCCTGGCTTTACGTCTGTTTACCGATGTAGCTAAGGTTCCGTCCAGAACCCTCCCATCGTTGATGTAGCTTCGGCTGTCTGGACTTCTCCTAAACTCTGTTTCTTCTTTTAACCTCCAGGAGCGTCGAAGTGGGACATCCGTCAGAGGGTTTGGGACTACATAGAAGAAAATAATTTAGCCAACTTTCCAAGGCCTGTCCACAACAGAATCCCAAACTTTAAGGCAGGTTTAGACTGCAGAAGATCAACCACGTTTTTAAATTTGGCATTCCGACACCATAATATGTTTTTTATTGGCATTTCTTTTCTAATATTAATAGTTCTTCCACCATGAGTGCTGCTTGTGGGCTATTTCGGGTCTCTGGGGTCATTTTTAGGGACACTAAAAATAGCATGGACCAACTGTTTTCCTCGATTTTCTTAGGAGAGCTTCTTTACAGACGGAACACACTGAAATTGTAGTTCTTATAGAGAGAAAATAACCATCTGGAATATATGTATTCTGGTCATTTCAACATACTAAATCTCACTTCGTCGTTTTTATGTGGTACACCAACAGGTCACATCATTGTGAAGTAAATCCAAAATGGTACATGATTTTCTGCAAAAAAAAAACAAAAAAAAACAACAACAAAAAATCAAAGGTATAGCTTGAATTTGTGTACCTTCTTTACACTGCTATGCCTAAATGAAATCTAGTGCTATCAGTTGCCTTCAAAGGTCACATAATTATCGAATATAGTCCATGTGTGTAATTTAATTGCAGTATAAATACAGCATTTCTGTGAAGGCTTTAGAGTTTTGTTGAATAACTTATATGAAGAAAAAGCATCATAGGATAAAGTTCTGAAGGAGTTTAAAGCAGGGTTCAGTTGTAATAGAAGGTCACAAGAACATTGTTCAATCCATCATTTAGAAAAAGAAAGCGTATGGCACAATTGCAGCTCTACCAAGGCATGGCCTTCCACCTAAACTGACACAACAGGCACAAAGAGAATCAGTCACAGAGTCTGCCAAGAGGCCTATGGTAACTCTGGAGGAGCTGCATAGATCCACAGCTCAGGTAGGAAAGTCTGTCGAAACATGCACTCCACAAATCTGGCCCTCTATGACACCCTCAAAGCCATTGTAAAAACATAGTCATAAGAAGTCTCGATTGCAGTTTGCCATAAGCCAAGTAAGGGACACAGCAACGATGTGGAAGATACGATGGCAAGATAATTGGAGCAAAATACAGCGCCACCTCAGGAATATAACTGTGAGAGCTTGGGAAAGACTTGGTACAGGGGCAGAGAGCCATCTTCCAGAGGGAGAACAAAACTAAACATCCAGCCAGGGCTACAATGGAACTGTATTCAATAAAAACATTAAACATAACAAAATTGTCTTGTCATCCGAACCTAAAATGACACATAACATCAAAACAACTCAAATTTTCACTGTGTGGTTTTGTATAATTTACCAGGGTAAATTGCAACGTGATTCCGGTGATGAAATGCAACTGATCAACAGATCTTTAGAAACACGAGCATAGCTATAAAACTTTGGTAGAGGTTATGGTACTTCTTCTCAGAGTTCTGCAATAGTGTTCTTTTAGACCGAATAATACCCAAGTGAAAGTATTTGTCTATGATGCACAGCATGTAAATCAAAACCAAATATATCAACACAAATACCTCATTCCTGGGGTCACACAGTGGTGGAGTACTAAAGATTTAGGATTTGTTTTTTCTTTTTTGCAGCTATAATCTATTTATCTAAACCTTTTAGATTTTTCCTCTTGGTCCAACAAACGGTATACCTCTTCAGTAGGTTGTATTGCATGTTCTGCTGTTGATGAAGTATTTGTTTATTTTGGGTGTCTTCAAGCTGGGCCACTTCAAAAATATGCAGGACAGCAGCCATCGTGGACCAGAGTTTGGGATCAATAATCTAGATGTTAGACTCGTTGAAATGCAAAGAAATGTCCACAAACGTGAAATAACTAAGGTCTTTTCCCATTGAGTTGCAGTTGTAGTAATGGTAGTAGTAGTAGTAGTAGTTTCAGTCAGATGTAAACACAACTGTATTTGCTATATCTAAAATGTTTGCTTTAGGATTCTTGAGCTTTGAATGACTATTTTTGCGTTTTCTATCCTTCTGGTTTATTTTTTTCATTGTGTGTTTATTGGTCAGGGAGCAAATCAAACATGCAACAGGCTTGCAGAGCTGCAGGAGTTTAAGTACAGCCAGACAGTGAAAGTAAACCCAGACAGTCCTCAGCAGCAGGCTCGCTTTGTCACGCTGGAAGTAAGTTGACCATAAAAGAAAAAAAAACGTCTATGAATTGCTATTCTTTGCTCTCTAGGGAGCTTTTGGAGCCTGCGGCAAAGTGGCAGAGTTGCAGGCTTTCGCCCAGACAACTGAGGTGAAGGTGGATCCTGACAAACCTCTGGAGGGTGCTCGGTTCGCGGTGCTGCAGGTAGCACTGCGCTTTTGGAAGAAAAGCACTTTTAGCTTTTCGCCACTAACTACTGACACTTTTGTGCAAATGCTTTAATTGCTCAGTTTAATCTGCAGAGATAAAATAAGAAGTGGATTTGTTTTATTTTACTTTGTAAAATAAGTAAAATTTAAGACACCACACCAGCTTACATCATTTTATCTTGAATCTAATTGTCATTGCTTGTCAGATTTCTGCTTTTAAAATATTAATATTCAGTCTTGTCAAATAATTCTCAATCTTTAGTGGCCCATTGTTTGGTTTAATCTTCACAGGCACAGAAAACCTTGTTGGTTCCAACTCCTCGTCTTCGCTCGGGTCTCTTCAATAAGATCACTCCTCCGCAGGGTGCCAACAAAGAACAGCTGCGTGTTTGCTCTTCTTCTCAGGTTTGAATTCCATTTGAACCACAAACAATATTCAGAAGCACCAGTTTTTTTTTAATCTGTCTTGAATCTCTTGCAGGGTGTGAAAGACTTCAGTGTTCCTGTTGGCCTGGATGCAAAGATGAAGGTCGACTTGGTGGTCGTTGGCTCTGTGGCAGTCTCTGAGAAAGGTTTGTTCAATTTGTCTAAAAACACTGCTGTTTTTTTTTATAGTGTGTTTCTTCAGATTTGAAAATATAATTTTTCAAATGAAGCAAATCTGATCATAAACCTTGCCTCTTTAATTATTGGGCTGATCTGTGTCATATATATTAAAACTAACCCTAACCCTTCCTTTGCATGTACCTTCTGCAGGTTGTCGGATTGGAAAGGGGGAAGGTTATGCTGATATGGAGTGGGCCATAATGGCTTCAATGGGAGCCGTGCATGAATCCACTGTGGTCGTTACTGTTGTCCATGACTGCCAGGCAGGTTTCTGTTGAATTTCTGGAAAAATCCAACACTTTGAGTGAAGTTTTTAGTATTTATTGTCATTTTCTAAAGTAATGAAATGGCTGCCTATGTGTTTTAGGTGGTAGACATTCCAGAGAAGCTCATAGGAAGTCATGACCTGACTGTCGATTACATCCTCACACCAACCAGAGTCATTAACACAGAATGCAAGCTGCCTAAACCACTGGGAATCATCTGGACTAAGGTAAAAGCAAAGGCTTTTTATTTGTCTGGTGTAGTGCCAGTGCGAGATTATATTTGGGTTTTTTGTGTGCATACCAATTTAAATGATCTTTCTCTAGTTGAGAAATGCATTATGTTCAAAGGATGTTTTTTTTTTTTTACATAAATAAAATGCATTAAATAAAACACTAATTTCACTTAATTTTTTTAAATTATAATAAAATTGACACTTCCTCTCATATTATAAAAATCTGATAATAGTTGCATTTAAATTACATATTATTCAAAACTACCATCCGATTTAGACTACATTTTTATTATATTCTTGTTTCAGGTCTCTATTAAAATAAAAAATGTAAAGCATGGACCATTATTAATAGATAAATTAGATCATATTTTTTATTTAAATTCTTGCTGTAAAAATTGAAATCATGATGTTTTTACTTAAAGGTTATTAAACCATTAAAATCCCATACTGGCCTATATTTATCGTATGTTGGACATTGTTCTCTGTTGTCCATTTGAAGTCGCATTTATAAGACCTAGATTGCACAATCATTTCTAATGTGTGCTAATCATATTTTATGTAGTATTTTTAAACAAGAAAATTTAAAGATGCACTGATCAGGCTTTTCCTGGCTGATTTCCAGTTTTCATTGAGGTCAGATCTGCCATTTCTAAATTTCAATAATTACTATTTAATTTTATTTTTTATTTTTCCTAGTACTTATAAAACATGAAAGTGCAGAAATGTGCTACAGGCTCTTTGATAGAAGTGGTTGTTTTGAATTCAACAAAAGATTAAAGAATTATAAGATTATCCTCTTTTATATATTAAAGCATGTCCCTCACCTTTGTCCGATTGTTTTTGAACTTTTTTATTTTTTTAAACTTTTTTTAATTAAATGTTTAAAATAATGCATCAAAGTACATGCTTTTGTTTGATGTGTTAGTAGACCGCAAATGGTATGAGTTCTGACTTTTGATGCATTTAATGAATTGCGGTGAAAAAAAATCAGATTGTTCACCTTTGCATGGTGATCATCCGCGAGAGACGATTAAAGGAAGTTGGTCATTGTCAATTCTGGCAGATTGATTGGTGGGTCTCTAAAATCACCTTTATTTTTCCTCTGACTCTTTAGTTTTGTGGGAGAATGTTAAGAAACAGGATCATAGAATGAGGTAAAAATTAAATGAAGTTTCAGAGTTGGATAGGATATTCCAGTGGATACTTCAGTACTTTAGGCATCTGATTATGTTCTATACTTTGAATATAACCTAAATGCTGGGTACAGATTGTTTCTGCAGGATCTTCTCACATCCGTGCCTGTATGCAGCACACAATACTGCATTTCCAGCATGTCAGCTGTTTCCTCAATACTGGTCCAAACATGCAATTTTATTTTCCAGGAATCCAACATTCTCATTATATATGAATATAAAACTGCTATAAACATAATCCTCCTCACCACTGGCTTTGCTCCAAACCCACATCGACAACATTTCCTTTCTAACCCCTCCAGGAGCACGCTATTCTTTTTGCTTTCTTAAGCTCAAATCAGCTGCTCCTGCAGGGTAGCAGCACATGCTTTGTCATGGTTACTCATAACAGCAGCTAAAAATGGTGAATTTTTTGAATTATATTTTTACACAAACAAAAGAAGATGCAAAGAGAAGCAACAGTATGAATGAAGGCACTGCAACAGTCCTATTTTATATAATTCTTAAACAAGTTATTAAAATGTTGTAACATTTCCACTACCTATTAACTATTTTACAGCATTTTAAAGACTTCTAAGGTTTTGTTTTTATTGCCCAACATATGTGTGGGGTATATAAAATAGTTACACCGTATGTTTCTGGTTTTTTTTCTTACTTTTATTTAAACAAGTAAAACTTTAAATATTGTTGCATATCGGAAATCTTTTTAAATTAGGAACGGGGCAAGTTTCTGCTAATGTAAATTTACTGTAAAGACTTTTTCTCAGACTTAGCTTCATTGCCTGATATCCCTACTGTACTATTTAAGGTCACACTTCCCCCTAGTGGACTGACCCTACTTATTCGTCTTATCATTACAAACTTAGCACTATTTTGTAATGCACAGATTAGATATTTTTTAAAATGTCCCTAATGCAAATGTTTCACTCATATATCCCTTAATGCACAATGCAGATGCTTTATCAAAGTATCCTCTCAGCATAATGTCCAAATCTCACTTTCCTTCCTGTCTGTTCATAATATGGCATGGTTTGAATCCCTCTCCTTATTTATTGACCCTTGCAGAGACTTTTGTGTAACTTTCTTGTTGATAATATTTCTTCTAATCAGACACGATGAGCATATCATTCACATCATGTGGGCATAGTGTGTGTAACCTCTGGGTTCTTTCAGACACACATGTAAGTAAACAAAGCCCAGTGACCTCCCAGTCAGGAAGGCCAAGTCTGCTCATCAAAGGCGGCTCTGCCCAGCCACCTTGGCTCTGCAGGGTTCAGGAGGAACGACGGGTCAAACAGGCCAGTGTGAAAAACAATAGGCTTGTATCCTTTACATGACTGGTCAGCATCAAAGGCTGCCAGGACACTTCAAGACCCAACAAATGAAGACGGCGGTGGTTATTTTTAACTGTGTGGGAAGTAACATATCCTGCTGCTGTAAAGATATTTATTAACAGTGGGCAGTATCGGCTAAAACCGGTTCTTTTGTCTTTAGTTGGATGCAGAAAAGTTGGAGAAAATTCCCGTCCTGAAGAAGGTGCGTGCTCTGGAGGAACAGGCTGGGAAGGATGTGACTCTAGGGACACAGTCACACGCAGCAGAGGCTGGTCTGCAAAGTAATCAACCAAAAAGACAACCTAGACGGAGGCCAAGGCGGAACACACAACAGGATGCTGAGGGAGAAACCAGCCAGGAATCCAGACGAGAGAAGAAAGGAGAGGGAGAACAGAAAGCCAGACAGCAGCCAGTTAGAGTCAGGAAAGAGAGCCGGGGAAGTGGAAAAGGAGATGAGGAGGGAGAAGCTGGTAAAGTGGTGAAGGGTAGGAGCAGGAGGATGGTGAAGGAGCAGGGCCCAGAGGAAGGTGGTGGTGAAGCGATGAGCCAGCGGAAGCTCCCTCAAAGTGTGACCACAGTTTACCTGGGAGGAATCCCTGCTGGGCTGCGTGTCAGCGAGCTGAAAGCCGCCCTCAGGGAGAGGAAGGCCGCTCCGCTGAGGCTGACCTGGCAGGGAGCTCAACACAGAGCCTTCCTGGACTACAACGACCCGCAGGTGGCAGACCAGGTCCTGGAGGCGCTGCAAGGTCTCTCTCTGAACGGTCACAGTCTGCAGGCCGAGCTGGCCAAGAGCCAGCGGGGACACAAGAGATCCGGACAGGGACAAAAACCATCCGTGGCTGCGAAGTCAAAAACAGCCCCGCCAGATACTAAAATTGTCACCGCCAAGGAAGCTGAGCAGTAACAGCAACAAGCTGTGCGCCACTAAAAATATCTTGATAATAATGCACGTTTAATACCTTTAGAAGTGTCGAGCTCTTTTCATTTTTATCATTTCATTTGGTACTTGAACTCAGTGTTCTTAGTAGTTTTCCAGCAAAAACTAGACTTAAGGTGTGAGGAAATTAAACTTAGGGTCACTATAAAACATTTCCGGAAATATATTTGTTGTAACATTTGAAAAAAGCTTAAAAATTCCCAGATGTGCCTTGCCATGTTTACACCCGACTCTTACTCCACGTGTTTGGATGATCTTCTTCCCTGAAGGTTTATTTTGTGTAATTTCTTTCTGCAGGCCATGATGTTTTTGGAGCTTTTTGATCCAATTTAAGGACAAGCTGAAGTTCTTTTTCATAACCAAGGTTTGCCAGCTATGACAAAGTTGTTTTTAGATCTGCCAGTCTACTGGGGGAAAAAAAAACAAAAAACTAGACATCGAAGTGTGTGCAAGGGCACCACCATCTGGCAAGTTAAACGATGTAACGGTATTGATAAAGGGGGCATTAGACCTTACAGTAACATTACAAAAAACCTTCTGTTTGTAAGAAAATGTACAAGCACATAAAGGCTATATCTTTATTTTTTTTACTGGCATTTTTTCATTCTATTTGCATTTTTTTTTCCATCAAATTCTAAAAAACAAGGAGTGTTTAATATTTAACATTGCATTGCAAACCACATGGAAAGTCAAACTTTTTTGTGCTATATTAGCTAAAATTTGCATACATCTAGTCAGTTTAGATAGCCCTAATTGATTTAAGATCTTTTTTTTTTTCATGTTCATGTGTTTCTGTGTAAATCTGATGTGCTGAGGCAGGATTTTGTTTGCTTCTGTTACATATTTGTTTTAAAATATTTTTTAAACAGATATTGGTCATTTGAACTTTTTTTTTTACTGTGACACTGATTGGATCCTCTCTGTTTAAGCTGTTTGACAACTGTTAAAGCATTTAGACATAACTACTTAGTGTGTGTGTCTTTTTTTCAATTAAATAATTAAATCACCCTTTGTTTTGATGGTGATAAATGATGTTGAAATGATAGACTCTTTGTTTTGGTGCATTTAAGAAATTTCACATTGGAAATGAGATTTCTTTCCCCAGCACCATCTTCAAAATAAAGGTAATCCTAAATTAACAACATAACATTTCTGTATGACATTTAGACAATAGTTTTCCTTTTAAGAAGGTGTGATCATTTCCTTAGAGTGTTAAAGTATACCGCAGTAAAGCAGTGGAGCAAATCTATAGTATTTTCCTAATGAGTCACTGCCTTTATGATTTTTTATTTTTTTACTGCAGCACAGTTCTGAAAGTGGCCCAGTCTGTTTCACACAAGAGATCATCTGGAATTCAATCACTTATCCTGACTGATATATAAGATATTGTAGCTCTGTTTTTGTTTTACAGCTCTCCGTGTTACCTGACAAATGATCGCCCCGGTGTCAGCTCTGTTTCCACTGAAGCTTAGCTCCTCTGAGACACCAGCCCACGGTGCATCTGTCTGCAAGGAGCGTTGGGCTCGGGCTTTTTATGGAGCTGTCATCCAGGCCTGGCCTGGGAACAGCTGTGAAGCTCCATCCCTCTCTCCTGAGCCCCAGCAGAGCCGTGAACCTCAGCAAATGTCATCAGTTAGTTAAAGTGCCGTTGCCCTGCTCAGGCTGCGCTCGGTGGTATTTTACTGGGGTTCAGTCAGTGGTCATGTTAGATATCAGAGCAAGTAAATGGGAGTGCATTGCTCTCTGCTGTAAGGATGCACGCCTGGACACAAACACCAACATCACCGACAGATTAGGCGATCCTGTGGCTCTAGATCACAAGACGTGTGAATCAGAACGGACCGGGTTGTATTTAGGATCAAAAGCTTCTCTAGAACCGAAAGATTTTAAAAATCGTTCAATAAAAACAAAACAAAACATAATTATAGAAATGACTGCAGGAACGAAACATTATAAAAATAAAATAAAGTAGTGTTAACAATGACCTCTAATACCTCTCTATATTATTCTTTATGTTTATTCGAAACTTGCGTGACTGCACACATTATTTGCGTGGATTTAAATTGCATCGCGTCCTGTTGGGGTTTTATTCTTTTTTTATTAGGCAGTTTTGAGCAACAATGCATGCATATGTATATATGTGTGTGTGTGTGTGTGTGTGTATATATATATATTCATGCCGTGCAGCACATACAATGTTTGCTTGCATACAAAGTAAAAATGTGGAGTTTAGGCTACCACATGACTTCATGATAATATTTCAGGAACGATTTTCTGGGTTAATACCATAGAGTGCCCTTTTTTATGCATATTGTACCTTAACGGCCACAAAGGCCAAATGATTAAATTTGATTTCAGGACGCATGTAGCTGAATTATCTTTAGGTAAAACCCACGTTAGTTCCCAATGGCTGCCGTCTTTTATGTTTTTAGCAGATTTGCTCACAGCATCCCTTTAAAATTCAAGATAAGCCCCCATTTTAATGGATTTAGAAGGTCAAGCAGCTCCTGAATTCGGATGGTTTTATTTTCATAAAAAATTATGAAATATCAGCTCACATAGGAGGAACCCTCGCTGTTTTTCCTGACAATAGCCTAACTACACTAAGTGATGGAAGTTATACTCTACATACATTTGACACAAACGACACAGTGCTTACAATATATCCATAATTTTCTTCTTTTTTTTTTTTTAAACATCACACATCTTGACAAATATTGCCAATAAAGCACCGAACGCTTAGGCCAATTCGCCTGAAACTGAAATGCAGGCCTAGAGAATAAATAAAAAGTTGCGCTTATAGGCTAATCAAAAAGTGCCATTTTTTTTTTACACAGTATACAGTATGGACGTACAGTATATAGGCCTATGTAATGTCCATAATTAATTAATCAGATTTCAACGCTGGGTATTTTGTTCCAGCTAGTTTGTCAACAAAATAAGAATTAGACATAATAATAAAAAAAACGGAGAAAATTAGGTGTGCATATTTTACAAAATGATTAAACATGTGAGAAGTCATCCGCTCTTCAGGACGAAGTACCAAACAGCAACATTTTCTTTTATTTTTATGCCACTTTGAAGTTATGGAAAAGTTTGTTTTATTATATATTATTATTTTTTATTATTGTGTGGCTTGAGTCGTCTGATCTCCAACAACACAGGGAAGTAGTCCGGTCTACAGGAGGCAGGGAGCTCTCTCCTCAGTAAAAAAGTCTCTCAGTGGTGATTTTTGTATTTTTATTTTTTTAATTATCAGTTCCCGTCCTGCTGCCTGCATGCCTCCGGTCCGAGTGACTCTCTCTCTCTCTCACACACACACACACACACACCGTCCATACGGTCTGCAGCTTGCTCCCGCAGGGATCACATGACGCAGGGCTTGATGTCCTGGTAGGAGACCTGCTGGTGGTGGTAGTAGGCGCCGTTTCCAGGTGAGTGCATGGCCGAGGACGTCATGGCGTTGAAGGAGAACACGAACTCTTTCCTGTCGCACATGCTGGGAGACTGGGAATGGTACCGAGGAATACCTGCGGAGAGAGGATGAGGAATGTTAAAAAAAAAATCACAAACATAGGATCGACACAGCTTAGGAATCTTATTTTGAAGATGAGATAAATTTATATTTTTTCACTGTTATTTACAGATTGATTTATGAATAAAAGACAAATCAAAATTATTTTATTAGCATAAACTGAGCATTTTATTTCGGGCTTCTAAAGAATTAAATAAAAAACACACCCTTTCATATTTAAATTCGTATTAACCAAATAAATCTTTTACATAGTACAATTAAACGCGTTTTTTCCCCCTTTCTCACAGAGCTGAAGTCCATTAAGCAAGCAACATCAAGATAGTCCAAAGCAGAGGCGGGCTCGCAGTGTTTAATTGACAGCGGCCCTCTTGCACGCCAGTCCCGGAGGACTGGGAGCCTCGGGGCAAGGCTGGCTGGACCTTACCGCTCTTGTTTTTATAGCGCAGATTGGCACGCATCGCTTCCTCCACCATGCCTTAGTTTTCTTTATCACTTCCATAAAATAAAGTAAATATCTGGTTTTCATTTAGGTTTTATTTAATCAGGAATTAATTTCAGAAGAATAGAGTATTGACATTATGCCTGATAGCCTCAATTAAAGCTCCTCCGTAATAAAGTAGCAGAGATAATGCTGCATTGTTTGACTGCTAAATAAATGCAGCGCAACTGAATGCGCTGCGCTTATTTGGCACAAGAATAATGAATGTCTGATTTTCATTTAGCCTAAAAAAATATCAGATTTCTTTCATCTGAGTAAATGCTTTTTTTTTTCTTATTGCAGTGTAATGTTTTTATTTGTTTGTGGATTTCTGTGGCAGCATCGCATAATATTGTAAAGTTTTGTGACATTGTAGATAGAGCTTTAAATGTACCTTGTAAATCTGTGGTGCTGTGTCCATTCTGGTGCAGGTACGACTGGTCCAATGAGTGTGTGGGCAAGCTCGGCTGCAGGCTGTTCGCCCCCGGGTTGCATGGAGACAGCGGCTGCTGCTTGATGTACGAAGCCCCGTTGTTCAGGGAGGTCGGCTGGGCCGAGGCCCACGCCGAAGCCGAGCTCGAGTAGACGGGGTGAGGCTCCATGACTCCCCCGCTAGTCAGCAGCGGGGAGGCGGCATTGTCGTGGTGGGGGTAATCGCTCCCAGTGGACGCTGTGCAACTTCCCATGTAGGAATGTCCACTGTTGCTCGACAAGTGCGACATGGAGTGGCCGGACAGACCCATCCCATCCATGTTACCTGCCAAGTGTCCATTCATCATCCCGATCCCGCTGTCCAGAGACAGGCTGTTGGGCGGACAGGACAGGCCCCCGCCACTCCCCTGGTAGTTATACGCCTCGGGAATGTGGTTGAATCCCAGGCCGTTCATCATGCTGTACATGGGTTTCAGCGCCTGGCATTTGCGCCTGAAACCCCTGGGTCTCCTTCTGAAGGAGCCCTCCTCGAACATGAACTCGCTGGCCGGATCGATAGTCCAATAGTGTCCCTTCCCCGGTCGGCCAAGGCCCTTGGGCAGCTTAATGAAGCACTCGTTCAGGGACAAGTTGTGACGCACGGAGTTCTTCCATCCCTGATACGAGCCCCTGAAGAACGGGAAGCGGCTCTGCAGGAACTGGTAGATCTCACTAAGCGTCAGCCGCTTGGTGGGAGAGCTCTGGATGGCCATCACAATCAATGCTATGTATGAGTAAGGGGGCTTCTCTGGTCGCCGTATCCCTGCGTTCGTCTTCTTGGTTTTCGTGGTGGAGGACCCGGTTTCCATCACCACCGTCTGTCCGTGCGTCTTCTCTGGAGCAGACATCGGGCTGCTCTGGGCAGGAGGCTGCGCTGGGGGCTGCTGGACCTCTGCCGTCATTAGTTTGTCTGAATTCAGTCTTCGAGATGACAAAGAAAAATAATTTCTCCACCTATGATTACTAGAAAGTTTGACAACACTTTCCTGACATAAAGAGGAGAGGGGAAAAGACCCAAAAAAACCAAAAGGGGCGATTATCTTTTAGACTCTGCCTTGTTGGTCTTCTTTCAGTCCTGTTTGGTGTCTGAACCCGAAGCACTTTTAAAAAAGGCGACGTCCGAAATGGGGCGCGGAGCTGAACAGGAGCCGCTTTCCACTTCAGTTGGTGTGTTGTCGTGCGTCCACGGAGCTCACTTTTTACTTATCTGTTGCCATCGGCGCATTGGAAGCTGTAGGGCTTGTCATCCTAATGTTGGGGGCCCGCCCAGTCCCCTCCTACTCCTGTGGTGGGCTGCAAGCATGCACTTCTGCGTGCATGCGCTCACTTTTCTGCAAAATGCTTTTATATCTCACACATTTGCGTTTTATATGTTATCTAGAGCAAAATTATATCACACAGCAGGACCATAACACTATAACAAAAAACAATGCCATTTCTTCAGCTGCAGAATTAAAAAAGGTTTTCTCATTTTAGGTTATGATTTTGCTTTTCGGCATGAATACTTTTGATTAAAAATGCAGGTTTTCATTCGTAAACACGCAATCCACTCAATACGTCTCATTTTCAGGCTGCGTGTCTGACTGACGCTGCTGCAAGGTCATGTCTCAAATTTAATATGGTAAAAAACATTAAAAGTATAAAAACATCTGTTGGACAACATGCCCATCACATTCAAAACCTGCCTCCTGATTTCTGTAAAAGATAGTCAGGAACATGGGCAGGATGTTTATACAGCAAAATGTAAACATTTTCCCTGGCCTTCTTTAAATAAAAAAACCAAGCAAAAGCCTCGTTAGTTCAGCTAATACTACACAAACTGATGCGATATGGCCAGTAAGTCTGCATAGTCCTCCCGAAGGCTACATGTTGGACTTTTCCCCCCCCGCTCTTCTTTTACAAATGTATATTGTTTGTGCAATGCAGTCATAATATTTACGCAGGGACGCGGGAGGAGTGAGGTGGAGACTCAGCCGAGATGGGAGCGCACAAACTCGGACGGGGGACTTGAGACCGACTCCTGCAGGAGGAGAACCACGGAATGATCCGGGATCCGAGGTAAGGATTTAACAGATGATCGTCGGTCGCTGTGAAGATGTGCCACAGTAGGGGGGGGGGGGGGGGAGGAATTTGGTTCTCTACGTTTGTTTAATGGGAGATAAAATGATATTAGAACAAGGAATTGAATGAAACTATAAACTGTGACTGGGTTGCAAATCAATCAGGGGACGCTGCACACGTACGAGTGTGTTAGCTTTTTTTTTTTTTTTTTTTACATTGAACTGTGGCATTCGCCTGTTTTATTCCAGCGGGGAGCGACATTAGCCGACATAACCTAAAACAGCTGCTTATTGTTCCCAGGAAATCTCGGTTGGCTGCAGCCTTCAGTTTCTTGGAAAACCGTAGGTTCCGTCAACCTTTCCATTTGTTTGTTTTTGTGTTTTTTATTTCTGGTGGGTCTCAGTCTGAGTGAAAATCACACTTGGAGTACCTATATGAAGCGTGAATGAAGATGTGAAAATCTGGCCTCCTCACCAAACCAGAGAATACCTGGTTAGCGCTTCTTCTTGCGCGTAAAGCTTTTCTTTAGTGCTCTGCAGGGAACAGATTTGCATTATGTTTCACACAATTAACTGATCTCTCAGTTGATCAGAATGTGTATGGCTGCTTCACACATAGGTTTATCGCCACAGAAATAGAAAAAATATATATATTAATAATCACGTATGGCCATTTTTCAGTCGTAAAGAAGATTCAAGGTTAGAGTTAAATGCACTGATGACTCCGCTCGCTTGCACTGAGAGCCGCATATGTATCAGTGTAGCAGACCACCCAGCGCGCACCAGGGGCAGGCAGGCGCGCTCCCGTGCTCCCCTCTGCCCACTGCATTTAATTACCGCCGATGACTTCATTCCATTAAGGCTTTTCCCCTCTCTCACGCTCAGTCGCCTCATGTCATATTACTCAAAAAGAAGAGGGCATATTTTGACTTTTTTTTTTTTTCTCATGCATTGAAGGCATGTTTCCAGAGCCGGCCCAAGATTGTATGAGGCCCTAATTTAGGTTTTTATATTGGGGCCCCTGGGGTTCAGACCTCAAGCCACCAAAGCACCGTTCTTGTATTGTACTTGATCATTTTTGAATTTTCCATTGCACAGCTTGTTTTACAGTCAACTAGAGAGCATGAATGAATTAAATTGACCTAAACTCCTATTGTTTTTGGCTTATTCATTGCATCAACCACTTCACATTATTTGATAAATGGATGTTACTGGCATAAAGTGCTCATTTTCAGCAAATGTTGTGTTCAGGTTCAGTCATTTCAATCTATACATCTTTCTGTAACACAGACAGTGTAGCCCGTTACTTTCTCATTGTTCTGTTATTAAATAGTAAAATCAAGCAATATGTTTGTCAGATAATATATATTCAATTGTTTTTTCTCATAATTTCTAAATCTAGGGTAAAGACAAAACAATATGTTATAAGTTACTTAAAGCCGAATCTGCAACATGTTATTTAATTGAGAAGAAATACATAATAACATGTTTTTTAAAAGATTAATAAAAACAATTAATCTAAACATGACGACTGCAGATATTTGGGGTGTTAGGCAGGAGGTGACATGACATGACTATGTTATGCACACAGAAAATAAAATCTCTCTGACTTGAAGTCCAATTAGAGATATTAGAGATATTATTATTATTAAATTAAGCTAGAAATAATTCCGATTTTAGAATATCACTGGAAAGGTTCATTTGTTTAGATTCTGTTTAAGTTTCAGCCAGTGCAACAGCTTTGTAAAATGTTTAATCCATATTAGAAAGTGTAATAATAAAAACAAATGCAACTGGCTTGAAGCATGTACTTTATTTTTCACAACAGCACAAGAACAGAAAGCAAACTAGTTCATCAAGTCATAGAAAAGTTTACTTTGGGCTCCCAGACCAGCAGTGGCCCTTAGCACCCGCAACGTCCATGTACGTGACGACGTCGGTTTCTGTAAAATAAAAATGTTCATCACCAGTGCTGGCTGATGATTCGTTGCCCTCTGCTGCCTTCCACTGAACGCTGCTTACTTTGTATGTTTCATTAATGACAGAATGCCTCCAACCAACCAGTTTAACAGTTGGAGCCATATTCTTCAAAAAGAAAAAATCCCATGAGATATTGGATGAACAGATCAGTATGTTCATCACTGCACGAGGAGGCTTGAGAGCCGAGGTCATCGCTTCCCTGTTGCTCCGTCACAGACGAAGTCCTGCACTTTTCCATGACGTCCCAGCATGAAATATTTGACAGCGCTGCACCCTCAGGAATGCTCAGTCACTTCAGTTCAGGTACACTAGCGAGTGCATCCCAGTGCTCTGAATCATTAAACACAGCCTAGAGGCCGACAAAAACAAAAACCCAAAAAAAACCTTATAATTGGAACTTTACTGTCACATCCATTACCATTAATTCAGTCTTTAACTTTTTTTTTTTATCAAAAAATCTGTCCAGAACAAAACCATACGCACGTCCATCAGTTCTTCCCACCACTGTACGCTCCAAGCATTATACTTTTAATGCATCATTTTAAGAGAAGAAAGGAAAAATCTTGAGAAGAGGCTACATCTATTTATTTAAAAATTTGGAGACTTAGGGTATTTTTTAAATCAAGCCCACTACATTTTGCGGGGAGTTAATTGCATTTTCCAACTAATGTAATCCGATTCGTTGGGATCTACGTACTTTGAAAACGTGAATTTACAGCTTATCAGGTTATTAAAAAAAAAAAAAAAAACCTTAGGCCGCATGATTCTTAAAAATATATAGACACAAACTTTCCCTCTAAAGTTCAAGATCAGCAACAGCAACCCAACTAAAAAAAAAAAACAGAAGCTATTTTATAAGGTTATTGGTGTGCCACCTCTATTATCAGTGGAACCCATCTGGGTACCCCTTACAAAACCTGCTGGAGGCGACCCTGTTGGTGACTTTTGTGACATATGGAAACATAAAGGATCATATGAACCTACCTGGCCATCCTTTTCTGAGAAAGAAAACCGTAGAAAATACAGCAGCCGATGAATTACAGATGCGATAGTAGCAGTGGTCAGCAAGGCGCATTTAGACCAACAGCAACACTGGCTCAACTTACTCTGCCTGCGTATTTTAAGTGTTAAGCAAATTGAATTTTTCATCCACTGAGCATCATGTCTGAGAAATAGTTTCAACAGTTTGTCTCCTGGGTGGTGAAAGAGGGCGGCAGAGGGTCACCGAGGGGCCGCACAGACTTTGTTTGGAGGACAGCGCTCCAGCAAAATCAATCAACTGGGCCTGAGTCCATCGGAACTGAACTTGAGTCAAGTTTTGAGAGAAAGCTTTTTTCTGAGGTCACCAAAAAGAGGTTTTTCTCAACCAATCACCCTAAAGTCTGGATTTAAAAAGTGATGCATCCTATTTGTATATGAAAAAAGGATATACACACATATATATACGGCGGATAGTGGATGCACTTAAAAGACTCAAAAGGATAAAACTAATTAACCAATATCCAATATTTTATAGAGTCACCATAAGAGGGCCTGCAAATGATTTAAAGTTTTCTGCATTTGCTGTTTTGTATTTCATTTCTGTAAATTCCGCTTAAAGTTTGGCAGGACAATAAGATAAAGATGGAGAATATGATGGAGAACGCAGACAGAACTTGCTGGTGGGTTGTTGAGCGCAGAACTCACAATTTTTTTAAAGAAAGGAGTGTGTTTACCATAACAAAGCCAGCTGACTCTTAATGTCACATATTAATTCATAATAGCTGAAATATTCCACCGAACTACATGTTTTTATGTAATAATTACGATATAAATAATTTTTGTTTTCTGTCATTTTGCAGTCTGAGTGTCGCCTGCAGCACATTGTCACTTTAATTGAAACAGTGTTGTCGACGCGGGTTCCCCCTTCATCACTTTCCCTGCGCGCAGTAGGTGGCCGTGTATATTTTCGTTGAAGTGCTGTTTATGTGATCGGGAAGGGACGGGGCTGCGCGCAGAGCGCTGATTGTGCGCATTCGAAGAAGGTCTGATGGCTGCCGCCGTTCTCAGCAATCAGCCGCAGGATAACTGCGCTCAATGAGTTTTTGCGTTCAAAACAGATATTTGCATTGTGCTTCGTTGGATGTGGCAACGCATAAACCTTTTTCTTATGCAGTGTTTGACTGATGTTAATTTTCAGATGACAAATTGACTAAATAAGAAGGATGTGGAAACTGGGGGTCATAATTTAAACCAAAAGTCTCAAAAATGTAAAAGCTTGCATGATCTTTTAGGTCACATTGGTCACTGTCTCTGTTGGACTTGGTGTTTTTAATTCATATAAAATACGTTAAAAAAAAACCTCAGATCGATCTGACTCCACATTATATCGCGTAGTATATAAATATATGTAATATATTTCAAAATGGTAACAGGTTGACCCGGACACATTTACCTAACGGACAGCATCACGATAACAACAGTTTGCAATTTGTAAAATAATATAAGGTAGAATTAAATACCCATGCATTTATTAGTCATTTTGAAGGGTCTTTATTCGTAAACCACTTTTCATTCATAATGAGAGCAACACAGGACAAAATTCAGGGGGTAATGAAAGGCAAAGAACATTAAGAAAAAGAAAGAAATAGTGAGCTAAACAAGCTAAACATGTGGAGGGAAAACATATAATATACAGAAATGAGCACAGAGAAGACCAGAAGTTTAAGGGACTCAGAAAACGCAACTGTTAATGATAATGAGAGACTAAAAAACAGGAAAAAGATGGAAGAAATGAATAAAATAAATAAATAAATAAAACAATATTTATAAACCTTTATTAATAACAACAATAAAACAAAATAGAAACGCAAACTAAAATAATCCAATAAAGATATAATTAAATAATACAAAATTAAATTAGGAATAATCATTCTTAATTTAAATGGTTGGTTAAACGGTTGGCAGTAGTTAATTTCTCTGGCCTGAACCTTCCTCTGCTGCACACCTTCACAGCTGCAATTAGCAGATACAGCAGTTCCAATTAGGCAGCCAATACTCATAGAGAATTGTACTATGAAGAAATTTGACCTAAATAAAGTCACATTTACGCATTAAAGTTGTAAATAAAGTGGTCTAATTTCAGAGCCGTTGGGGAAATCAAACCGGACATGATAAAGTATAATGTTCCATCTCTCTCTCTCTCTATATATATATATATATATTATTAAAAAGTTTATTATTTCAACCTAATTTTTGGGTAATTTTCACAAATGGTAGTATGAGTATCAAGCCTCATGATCAACAATAATTCACAAACACTCCCTAGTGTGCCACAAATAAATATTTAGTATCCTATTTATGTAATCACTTGTTTGTGTACAATTATTAATGAAAAATTATAATAACTTATAGACGAGTGTCATTTAGGAGAAAGTCTTTTCTATAAGCTGTACCACATAAATGAACATACAGGCCCCAGAGGGGAGGATTTGGCAGGTCCAGAGTTTTTACAAACTCCCAACTGTCCAGATGTGGTTAACACTTGCACAGAAAATGTTTCATAATGTTTAATTGCTTATATCTGAAAGTATAAGCAATGAAAACTCAACTTATGCTTATCAGGTCAAAAAGAGAAACAACCAGCTGTACAAAAAGAAAATAATAATAGACATAATAACAAACATTTTAGAAACATGTTAGTTCAGAATTGGGGTTTTTATTCTATATCTTTATATGTAAGAAGGATATCTTGTTCTTGGATCTATGTTTTTTGATTTAATGAGTTTTAAGTGAAATTAATATATTTTTTTCAGCTTCAGTTTTGGTTTATATAAACTATAGAATATTTCAAAAAAATATCTGACTATTTTAGGAAAAGTATTTACCCTTTTATTATTGTGATCTCTCAAGATCAACTCTAAGGTTCCTGAGATCATTTTGACTAAATTTGTAGGTGGCTTTTTGCTTGCTGTTTGTGTGTGGTCTTCAGATCTGTCTAATTGATGAGGTCTGTGAACGCAAATGATTGGTTGCTTTAGTTTGAAACGGTAAAAATGGTCTTTAAAGTTTTAATCTCATGTAAAGTTGGACATTTAAACAGCTACGATTTTCGGGTTTTAGGTTCCACATTTTTAGTTTTTTTGGAAGACACAACGTAATGGAAAAACATTGATGTATCAAACTTAGTTGCAGAGCATTGTTGATTTTCTTCATGTAATTTGAGTAAAATGAAACGTATTCTGCCCTACTGGTATACATAGGATAAAAATAATAATAGAAAGACATATTTTTTACAAGACAAAACAAACAACGTTCTGGTAGGTTTTTAGTTTTAATGCTCTTTCTCCTGTCTTGGCCTCTCTGTGACGCCTCGGCCTCACAGTGAGTGGGAGCCTGTTTAGGGGCCCCACCCTGCCGGCCCGCGCACACCTCCCAGAGCTGGTCCATCATAGCCTGTCTAACGTAGGGAGAGACATCAATAATGAGAGCTGAAGCAGCAACCACAGTCAAGAACACAAAAGAGACAGGGAGGGCAGTCACAGGCCGCAACTGGCTCTGCTGCAGGTTAGCTCCTTTGATACTGCCTTGATGGTAGTTTGATGGGTGCACATGGGGCAACATGGGTTTATATGTACATGTTTACATAACATCTATGATGTTTACGCGCAGCCCACCAACCCTTTTCTACTCTCTTCTGAAGGGGGATTTTCCTGTAGCACACTGCTTAGGAAAAAGCAATTAAGAATTCCCAAACAGCACACCACAATGAGAGATATCATTTGTGCAATGTGTGTTCTTTGTCCCTCACAGTTTTTGTCTGGAATGAGCTGACTATTTTTAATCTGTGCACAACCAAATCCACCTACATAGAAACCACAAATTGAATGTCAGAGAGATGGGGGGGATGAGTGGGCATAATTGCCTATTGTGGAGCTCAAACTCCTCTGTTCTGGCATAAACAGCTCTGGTAGTTTACAACTTGATATTCAGCGCCCCTGCCGGTTTGAAACTGGGACATATCCTCGTTGTCTATGGGAACTCATAGCAATGGTTGGAATAAGCCAGGAATGCTCTGGGATTGTAACTAGATTCAATCGTATCATGCCCGACTCTCCACAGTGGAACACCAGGGTGGGCAAAAGGCCGAGAGCATTTCTTGAGCAGAGGGGGGTCCCAGCGAAGCATCACACGTATGGCATCATGTGACAGAGACCCTGCCAGGTTTATGCAGTGATCCCGACCAAGGAGAGGAGCAGAGAGGACTGCAACTGGAAGGGAGATGTGGCGGGATGTGGTGGGCAGTGAGCTGGATGGCAGCTGTTTCTGCTAAGGGTGGCATAACCAGTTGTTGGCCGACCATGCTTTGCAGCTGTGCAATACTTTCTTGTTTTTTAGTATGATCAAAAATGGTCCGTGAGATGTTCAGTGTTTGAAATGTTGTTTCAGAGCATTAAACTTCTCCACGAATATATTCCTTCCAGTATGTCCCATGAGACTCTTTGTGCGCCAGTGGTAACCAAGGTGTTAAAGTAACCAAATGAAAAAAATGACATGTTTTATATATATATATATATATATATATATATATATATATATATATATATATATATAAAAATAAATATATATATATATATATATATATATATATATATATTTAAAAAAAAAAATATATATATATATATATATATGTATGAACATATATACTATATTCTAGTAAACTTGTGCAAGGTCACTTGCAAAATAAAAACTATATCTGTTTATGATGAGCTAAACCTGTGGATTCTTTGCAAATGATGCTTCACAATAAACAGCAATGAACTAAACTTGAGTCGTATTAGCACAGCGATTCTATAACTTTTATTTGTGGTTTAACACATCACTTTTTTCTTATTGTAATGGTGCCATTAGCAGAAATTAGAACAAATCTGTCTACTTTTCTGTGCACACATGCATTTGTATGTCAGCGGCTGGTTTTGCGCGCCTGTAATGTCTCCCTGTAGCCGCATGTGTTCATGTGTCAGTGCCAGTAGGAGAATGTTGTTGACTAAATATTTGCATGCGCGTTAGTGGACAGGCTCTGCTCCCTCTGGCTTGTGTAAACGTTAACGATGCTGGGAGAGAAATCTTACCCTATAATTGTCAAAGGGCTTTCTTATTTTCACCTGCTACCGGCCTCTTTCCGTTGGTCTGCTCTATAACAATGGCACTGAGAAAGCTGCAGAGCGCAAAGTGATTGATGCCGGACTCCGTTTGGCCTGTCTTCAGACTGGGGGCCTGAAAGGAAGTGGCTATCCCTCCCTTCCACCATAACTACCCTGCAATAATGTCGGGTTAAAGAGGCCAAAGTGCTGATCACTGCTCTCTAAGTGCCAATTGGTCCACAGAACAAGTTGGCAAACTCATGTAAACAATCTTTTCATGACTTATTAATCAGTTTCTCAGTAGATGAAACAGAGTGAAGTTCATTTACGCCACACAGCCAGTTCCAACCTTATCCGCACCATCTTTCCTCCAGCTATCACTCTTTTTCTTGTCCCTGTCAGTAAAGGAAGAGACACAGGCTCATCTCTGCTGCATTCTTTCCATTTAAGTGAAGAGCAGTATGATACAGAAGGTAATCTATCACCCAAATCGCCTGTCTTTCTCCCTGTCTGTTTCTAACTGTTTTTCTTTCTCCTTCCTCCAGGCTCGAGTGGGCAGACATGCGGGTTTGGCCACAGGAAGCTGTGAATTCTTCAGAGAATGGTAGATGTCTCATGGGGAGAAGTGCTGCACCCCCACCCACCCCTCTAGAGCCACCCACACGCCACCCCAAAATGACCCCTGACCCTTTCACGTGTTTATATCAGGCCATGGAAGTGAGAAATAGTGATGAGTCACTCTGGCCGTGTGTTTACACTCTGGAGTCACGCAAGGAAGGAAATCAGCCACGGTCTGCTAAAAGTGGAGAGGTGAGAGAGAGGAGCTGCTGTGATTTACCCCTCAGAGCTGTTATTTATTTCACATCACCTCTGCTGAGCAAATGATCCACCAGCAGAAAGCAGCAGAATAAGCTGAGGACTGTAGTCAAGGAAAACAACTGCAAGCGGCAAAGCATGTAATCGCTGCAGGGGTAGGTGTGTCTGCTTCCCCGCTTCAAATATACTCATTTCAGATTAACTTGGATGTGATCTGCATATTAGTTACTGCATTTTATTAGATAGATGTTTATGATAACATATTTATTTCTGAATCTGGTACCAGTTAAAATGTCCATATAAACATTTACTATCTCTTTTTGTTTTTTGGCAAAACTGATTAAAACCTTTAAATTCTTCATATTTAGTTAATTTATAACCACAAGCTTCAGTGTAATTTATCAGGAGGTTTTGTGACAGGCCAAAAAAGGAGCACAATCGTTTTAATGTGAAAGGAAAATAATACATTGTTTTAAAATGTTTAAAAAAAATAAAAATCATAAAAGAGTTGAGTGCATTCGTATTCAGCCCCTATGACGTAATACTTTGTATAACTGCTGCAATTGTTTTGCTGCAATTACAACTGCAAAACCTTGAAATCTTTGCCCATTATTTTTGCAAAATAGCTCAAGCATAGTCAGATTGCATGGAGAGCCTTTGTGACCATCAATTTTTAAAGCTATGCCACAAATTCTCTGTTGTATTCAAGTCTGGACTTTGACTTGGCCAAGCTAACAGATAATGAATATGCTTTAATCTAAACCCTTATATTGTAGCTCTGGCTGTTTGTTTGGGGTCATGATTGTCCTGCTGGAAAGCAAACCTCCATCCCAGTGAAGTCTTTGGCGGCTTCTAATAGGTTTTCTTACAGTGTTGTTCTGTGTTCAGCTCCATCTGTTTTCCCATCAACGCTGCAAAATTTCCATTGTGAAGAAAAGCAAAGTACCAAGGAAAACATCATACTTTTGCCACTGTGTTTCACAGTGACAAATATGTGTTCAGGATGATGTGCAGTGTTAGCTTCCCTCCACAAATAATTTGGATGTTGGCCCAAAAACTTTACTGTTTTTATTAGCCTAACCTGACCAGAGCTCATTGTTCAGATGTGGACCCTATTCAGCTTATGGAAAACTGCAAAATGGAGCCCTAGTGGGTTTTTTTTCAGCAATAGCTTCCTTCTTGCTACTCTATGGTACTGTAAAGGCCAGATCTGTGGAGTGCACGACGAATAGTTGTCCTGTCAACAGATTCCCATACTTGAGCTGTGGATCTCTGCAGCACCTCCAAAGTTACCATAGAACTCTTGGCTGCTGCTCTGATTAATTTTCTTGCCATCCATATTAGTTCAGGTGGCTGACCATGTCCTGATAGGTTTGTAGCAATTCTTATTACAATCTAAAAATATGGACTGAACAGTGCTCTTGAGATATTGAAAACTTGGGATATTTTTTATATCCAAACTCTGGTTCAAATGTCTCCATCTTTGGATTTTATGATGCTGTGTGTGCTCTAGTGTCCTCTAACAGACGTCCGAGGCCTTCACAAAACAGTTGTATTTATACTGAAAATAAATTGCACACATGCGGACTTTAACATTGGATTAAATAGATACACTGGATTTTATTTAGGGGTATCGGACTAATGGGGGGCACACACACTGCCTGCCACAATTTTAAGATTTTTAATTTGTAAAAAGATTTGAAAGCATGCATCATCTTAGCTCCAATTTGCAACTATGTGCCACTTTGTGTTGTTAAAAAAATGATAAAATCCTAATAAAATACATTGCTTGTGCAGTTTGTCAAATTGTGAAAGGGTTCAATGGGTCCAGATACTTTTGCAAGGCACTGTACATCCATCCATGTGTTTTATGTACCAACTTAACCCTTTCAGTGCTGTTCTCCAGTGGCCGATTGAAGCTTCATGTTGTGTACGGTTTTGCATGATCTTTTCATCCACGTTGAGTTTGCTTAGTTAAATTCCCAAACAGTGGAAAAACTGCAGTCACAAACATCTACATTCCACATGTAGGAGTGATTTGGGCCTGTTAAATTGCTTGCACAATTAATACAGATTTTTTTATGATTGACTCTTGCCTTCCATAAATATACAGTAGTTTGTGTATTTCTCTCTTATAATTGGGATTTTAATGATATTGAAAATACATTAGAACTTTAAAAATAAAAAGCCAATAAACAGCGCTGAGCCGTGCCTTCTTGAAAATCTATATTTTCTCAATTTTGGGTCTGCATGTCAGTAAGACTTCTGATGACATCCATAATTACTGTCATCATTTCTCTAAATAAAACTGAAGTTTTAGGTTTTGATCGATGAAGTGTGAAAATATTTGTCACAAACCAAGTTAACAGTTTTGACTTTACATGTTCAGCATCCTTAGCTGGCCTATTAAACACCAGGACATCAGTTTACTTTCAGTTGTCTGTATGCTTTCATTAAATATATTATAGAATAATATAATGTGAATGTTATTATGTATGTATAATTTCTCTGTTAACCAAAGTTGACTCTTATAATGCTGTTCCTTTAAAGGGCTGCACACCCCCTGTCCTGTGAGGGGTGTTTTCTGTGGCTTCCTCTGCTTTTTTCAAACATTAAGCGTTATTGTTGTCCTGAAGGCTGACTGACATTAAAGTACAAAATGCACAGCCGTTGTTTTCCAGACACGGCTGCAGTTAGTGCTGCTGTATCCTTTAAAATCAAAGTGATGCTTTTTATTCTCTCCATCACCACTTTGGTGCGAGTAGCTTCACTGAAGACTGCAGCTGGTGTCCTTTTAAACACCAGTATACACACAGCCACAATGAGAGAGTGAAACCGCCTTTATTTTGGCCAATCTCTCCTGAATTGTAAGTGCTGTCAGAAACCTTGATTGATTGTTGTGTTTATCACCATATTATTAAAAAATCAGGCTCACCGCAGTCAGGTCTGAAGCTCCTTAATTCCAACGTTGTGCTAATTAAAGGTTTGCTGAACAGGTTTAGTTTTCTCATTTTCTTTTCTTTAAATATAGATGTGCAGATTGTTGCAGTTTTGCACTGTCTGGAGCATTTAGTACGGAGTGCAGCTAGGTACTACGAGAGGAATGTTTATGTAGAAACAGAAAAACACAGGATGGTTAATGAGTCCATGTCTGTACATCAGCAGAGATCCACTCTTGCTTCGTTAATAGAGCCAGCGGCAGGCTGCATTTGTGTATCCCTGAGGTAAACACAGTCATGGCAAAGTGGACGCGCTGTTAAGTGTGTCCTGAACAAAGACAGAGAGCACCGTGGCACTGTACTTTCTGACACACTGGCAGCTTTAGACATAGGGTTCATGTGATGAATGGCCATTTGGTAATGGGCCATGTATTAGGCTAAAACAGCTCTTTTAAAAGCCACAGTTTGAACCTTCGCCGTGGGCAGTTTGAATCAGTAATCAGTCAGGTGGCAGATGTTTAGTGTTGGACAGAGCAACTCAGTCCTGCTCTCTCTCCTTTCAACTCAACCGATGAATCGCTCAAATAAAAACATGACTTAATGAAGTCAAAAGCAGTATAGATAGAACATGAAATAAACAGCTTATTTGTGCAAATGACAACCAATTTCTATAAGTGAAAAATGTGTTCTGCTTGGAGATTGTTTCCACTTCCTGCTGAAACCACTTCAGGGTAAATCAGCAATAAGTGCAGAAACTTCTCTTTAAGAAAAACTAGTGAACAAACTTGTGTCTTATGTGGATACACATTGTTGATTTTTCACCCAGGAAGTAAAACAGATAAAAAATCATTTTAAGTCTATACACAGCACCTTGCAAAGTTATATTACCTGCTAAACGTAACATCCATAAATCTCAATATGTTTTCTTTTAATCTTTTGTGACAGACCAACACAAAACAGGAAAATAATACATGTTGTAAAAAGGTTTTTCACAAATAAAAAAAATGAAATTGTGGCATTTCTTTTTAGCCCCTTTTACCTTTTTGGTCCTTAAATAAAATCCAGTGCACATCAAAAAATACATAATTACGTGTTGTCTATCTGTATGTAACTGAATCTCAGAATGAATCCTCCTGGTCTGTGAAAGCCTCAGAGGTTTCTAAAGAACATTAGTGAACAAACGGCATCACGAAGGCCAAAGAACACAGCAGTTAAACAGAGAAGCAGCCAAGACTCCCATGTCCAGAAGTTAATGAAACTAAATGTTTCGGCCTACATGCAAAGGGCTACGTGTGGAGGAAAAGTAACACCCAGAACACTTTATACCCACCATGAAATATGCTGGTGGCAGTATCATGCTGTGGGTACTCTTTTCTTCAGTAGGACTGGTAGGCTGGTTAGATGAATGGAGGTAAATACAGGAGAATCTTAGGAGAAATCCTGTTGGAGGCTAAAATAGACTTGAGACTGGTGTGGAAGTTTACCTTCTAATCGGACAATAAGTCTAAAGACACAGCAAGAGGACCAGTTTCAATCAAATTATTTTCATGTGTTAGATTGGCCTAGAACAAACTTTCATAGAGAATTGTTGGCAAGACATTTCAATCAACAATCACAGCTGCTCTCGATCCAATTTGGCTGAGCTTGAAATATTTTGCAAACGAGAATAGAACAAAATCTGTCTTCGGAGAACCAAAGCTACAGGAGATATACTCCATGCTGTGAAACAGTGGTACCGTTAGCAAAAGCTGTTTCTAGAAAGTGTTAAGTGAGAGAAGCTGACAACCAGTTCACACCAGTGTTTTCAGAGTTTTAGTTGTAAATAAAAACATGTATAATTTTTCTTCCAAATTACAATTATGCACTACAAAGGTAAGGCAATGTATATGTGTTGCTAAAAGTATTTATTTGATGTCTTAAGGGTGTTTTGTTCTGTTATCATTCTTATTTAACACATTTTTGTAATGAAATTTCTTAACTTCTGTTTTTACATTGCAGACCTTGTCTTTAATGATACTTTTCTTTTAATGCAGTAATGACATGGCTAAAATGATTAAATGTTTTGAATGCATTTATAATAAACTATGACTAATAAAACTTATATTTGGTGATGTCTTTACCTATATTCTACACAATATTAAACCAACTCGGATGGGGAACAAAGAAAAATCTAACTAAACGACAAAATGAAATGTAGTATTTTGTTTTCATACGTTTTACGTGCGAAAGCAGACTGTTCCATTTAAATTTAGCTTCGGAGTCTTGCTCTTTGCCAAATTCAAGAACCACTTGAAGACCTTCTGATGACTTCTCTTTGTTTCCTTGGTGGGATCCACGGCAAATACAAACACTGTCAGAAACAAATTCATCAAAGGGGAAGCTGCTGGTGGTCCTGTTATTTTCTTTACTCATATTATGGCACATTTTTAACATGATACAGCATGTAGCACTCACACTGTCTAGTTGTCTAAATAAATAGATCCTGAAGCCAAATGATACATAATCAGTAAAATCAACCGTGTGTGGCATATTACTACAGACCCATTCAATAAATCTGAATATTATTGAAAAGTTCATTTATTTCAGTAATTCAGTTACTAAGTTACATTTTTACACACAGATTGGTGTTTTCAACCCTTAACCCTGTTAATTATGATGATTTTCTGCTTTCAGCTAATGAAAACAATACAGTCATATTCATAAGAATATGTGCTCGAGTGAAGATTGTTTGTCAGATTAGGACTATTTCTTTTTGTGAAAATAACAACCTTTAAGCATTTATAAAATGTATCTTTCAAAAAGCCAACTTTTCTGTATTTAAAAAGTTTTTTTTATTGGTCTGATGTAATATTCTAATCTAAGATATTGTATTTTCACTTGCTGTAAGAAGAAAATCCTCATAATCAACAAAAATAAAGGTTTAAAAACATCAGTTTGTGTGAAATTTACGTACATAGTGTTTCACTTAATGAGCTCAGTTAGTGGAATAAATGAACTTTTCAACAATATTCCAATTTATTGAATAGGTCTTTACATTTAATATTACATGAGACCAATTTAAAATATTTTTAATAAAGAATTGTGGGCTTAAGTATGTTTAATATCTGCTTAAAGGTTGTTATTTTCAAAAGGTACTTTTAATCTGACAAACGAGCCTCATCAGAATGCATAATCTATTTTATTAAATATGACTATATTACAAACTCCTGTTGGATCAGGATCTAAACATGCTCCTGTATAAAATGTATCTAATTTTTATGTATCAGAATCAATAAAAGGGATGTTTGTCATATCCCTTTTACATGCAAGCTTTAGAAATGTTATTTGTCTTGAACAACTGAGACAGAAATTCAAGGCAACGTTCTTTGTAAACATTTTGCCTTTTTTTGTTAAATTGAATCTTTTAGCTAAACGGCAAACATTACATCAAGCGGAATAGATCAGATAGAAGTGGATTTCACAGAACCATGTTAATGCTTAGCAGACACTGAGTATGTAAACCCTGACAATTAATCCATAATGCTAAGTTAATGTGGAGGCACCAGAGGCCCTCATGTGATGTTTCACTGAATCCAAACAGTCTTATCACAGGTGCTGGGGAGTACGGACCGACCGACAGCCACATGGTTCTACTTTGACATCTGCTAATTCCAGGGAATCAATCCTAAATGACACCTATGGGATACACACAGTGGATTCCCCTCTGATGCAGATTGGCAGTGGTTTGCAGATGAAAGACAGTAAAATAAATAAAGCTGTGGTGAGCAGGCAGAGCACCTCTGTCCGCACAGTACAACCATAATGGGATACACACTGACATGAGGGGAGAGGTAGAGGCCCGCTCCTGTTTTTTTTCCTTTCTCTTGCTCTGTTAGTCATTTAAACAGTGATGGACGTCTGCTGTTTGTCCCTAATATCTGGGCGGACATTTGTTGCAAAAATTATATTTTTCAGTTTCAAGGGTTAAGGCCAAACAAGCAGGATAACAATGATTAGCCCAGAACAGCTCTGTTCCTTGTCACCTTCTCTGCCTGCCGGCACACGGCTGCTGATTTTCTTTTAATCCTAAAAGTGGGTCATTAAATCAAACTCAGCAGTATCAAATAGCTTTTTAACCTTCTCCAATCAATCTTTTCATCAGCTGCTGCTTCAGTGGTTGGCCTGCAGTGAGAATGCTAATGGTAAGGCAATCCTTCATTGACTCATCCTGGCCGGGATCATGCTTGATATTTCTGCAAGTTACATCGACCTGCCTGTCCCTACTGTGCCAAATTAAATTAATCTTTCCAGTGAGCAGCACTGTGCATTAGCTAGGGGAGCTTTACGTTGATTTTTGTAGAATACCACAACTTGCATAAGGGAAAACAAGCTATTGTTCATTAGAAATGCTCCGCTTTAACACTAAACGTAAAAAAAAGGAAAAATCTGTGTTGATCTCAAAATCTGTGTGACTAGAGATAAGTTGAGGCATGTATGACATGGTCTATATGTTTCAGGATAGTAAGGCATAGAACACTAACTATAAAAGCAAAAGCTAAAAAAGCACACAAATGAAAGGGCTGCACAAGCCTTATGAGTATTTCTATCCTTTCATGCATTTATTATGCTAACATTATTTTTTTAGCTAGTGTTTTGACTCAACTTTAGGCGTTAAAAAAAATTGAAATTGTTGTTTTTTCTGAACATGTAATTTTCAAAGTGTTTCTCAAACCTATAATGCCATAAACTGAGTAAAAACTAATGTGGCAACACATTTTAACATTTTCTTATATTTTTTACATTAACAAAAAACATTTCCACAAAAAAACCAAATTATTGTTTATGGCACTAAACAGAAATGACAAAACCTAACTGTGAAATAGGTTGGCTTTCAATGTTTAGTGTCTGATATTTGGGGTTTTGTTTGTCCTTGAGCTCAAAACTTTACTTTAGCATTTTCAGTTCCACTGTCACTCCAGTGCTATGCTAAATCTTCCCTCCATGAAAAACACCCATAAGCCCTGTCACTATCAGCATTCACATTAAACCTTTATATCAGCTCCAGTACCTCTACCGTAGGGCCTTATCTCGTTTACTGCAAAAACACTAACTTTCACTCACACAGCTGAACTGATCTGCGAAAAATTGTAATTTGTGTTTAAAGGCTTCAAGTAAAATCTAACCAGTGATGCATGGTGTCCACTTTAATGGACAGATGCTTTATTGTGATGTCCTCCTAAGAGAAAAAAAAAATAGCGGTCCAACATTCTTCTTACAAGCATACAACTAGCAACCACACACGTAGAGGGAAATTCTTGTTGAATCCACTGTAGCAACTATTATGCATGAAAGTGCTTATTTATTGAATCAGTGTTTTTGGTCCTGTTAGTTCAATAATCTTGTGTAAAGTAAATAACCCATCACACAAGCAAATAATTTAGGTTTTTTTATTTTTTCTTGGGTGAATCTTTATTTCTACAATTAAGGTGGTGAAACTGTCGTCTAGTCTTATTATAGACACCAATGATCCTGCAGATAACACAGGGGAATTATCAAGGTTTTGTCACTGGTGCCACTATAGTGATTCATTCAGAATCAGGTCAACTCCCGTCTGATGCCCTTTAACAAATCACAGGTCTGGAGACCCCCCCACCCGCCACCCGCACACCCTTGCAGTGACACTCATTCCTGTCTGTCTGCCTGTTTGACCCCCCACACAGCTTATAGTGACCACCGACAGCAACCAGGATTAAAATCAATCAAAGCTCAAGAAACCACAGGTCAAACCATCTTATCCTCGGTTTGTTAGTTAGAGAAGACAGTTCGGCAGAGCGGCAAATGTATTTTGTTTTCTGCAGAAGCTGGAGATATAAAAATTGTCCCTAATAAAAAGTCATATTGTGCTGATTTAAAGAGCATTTCTATTTTATTTTTAATGATTAAAGGGCCTGTGACCAACAGTAAGACTGTGTGACCCAGGGGCTCAGGGTGATAAGACCTCCATAACTCTACTTGATCCCCCAGCTCATCATCATCTGCCGTCCCACATCCACCCTGAACCCTCGGGCTGCAGCAGAACACACTGCTCTTCACCTTTCACGGCCCAGAGATTATTGGGGAGACAGGGAGGCTGAGTTTAATTAAGCCCAAATACTTGGCTTCTTTTAGGGAGGAAGGTAAGGCTGAGACATTTTACAGTAATCACAAAAAAAGGAAAGGGACCTTTAAAAGTTATATCCTACTAAACTAGCAGAGAGGTCAGAATGAGGAAGCCCACTTAATGCATATTTTACTGATGTTTTATTTTAGTTTTTGTTGAGAAATTTCTATTGAGTCAGTTCAGATGATTAATATGATTAATGCAGGTTAATTATTTGTCTTCCACTCCACATTTTTATTACCATAGCATGACTGTTTTTGCAAGTTTGTACTAGAAATGTATTTATTTCCATGAAGACAAATCAGGCACTGTTAGTTTCTGAGAGGTTTAAGGTTAGTTAGACTTATTGGCAGGATTACGAAGGTTATAAGCATTTGCCAGGTTCTCGTCCTTTCAGTTTTTGCATTTTGGGCATAAACGTATTGTAGAGACAGAGTTGTCAGTCCGTGTATCTCTATATGTGTCTTCTGCATTGCACATCTCATTAATTTTTCATCACCTCCTTTAGATCCAAAGTGCTAAATTGTGTTTTCTGTTGGTCTTTCGTGATCCCGTCAGAGAGATTTAATGAATATGCCCCCTTGGTGAGATAAGATTTATATCTATCAAATTATCTCATGTGGTTCTCCTTTAACTATAAGTGTCAGAATGCATTTTGATTGCAAGGAGGTGTATGTCTTTGTCAGACATATTCTTTGATGTACATAGACTGCATCTTAAAATACATGGTTTTCTAAGCTTGGGTTTCTCTTTACCTTTTGGCTGTTATTGTATAATTGCTCTGTGTGTCTGCCTTGGTGTGACTGAGGATTTCCTTCAGCTATCCCACTGCTTGTTTATGCATTTATGTTTATGTGTTTAAAGCGAGAGTGCACATCAGTACGCCCGTGTGCATCTGTTTTATGTTTGACGGAAATGACAGAAACTAGACCTCTCTCTCTCAGCTACTTCCAGTAACTTGCAAAAATATTCATACCTTAAGAAGTTTTTTTTTTTTTTTTTTTTTTTGTGTCATGTTGAAACCCAAAACTTCAATGTATTACATTGGGAGTTGTATGTGACAGACCAGTGGAAAGCAGCACATACATGTGAAGTGGAAAGGAAAAGGATACGTGATTTTAAAAAGATTTTTGCCAACTGAAAAGTGTTCTGCAATTGTTTGGAGCTCCCCTTTCTTCGATACACCTAAATAAGGTCTAGTGGGAACAATTTTCTTTAGCACCTGAACAAAAGTGGATAAAGTTGTGGACTAGTCAAAGTAGAATCGGGTAATAAAATAAATAAATCCATATATATTCATGTTCATTTTCTGTTTAATATATTTCACCATCACAACTATTATAACATTTAGTTGGTTGCAAACAGATGTATTTATTTGACATTACTCTCAATTCTTTTAAACAAGCAAACATGCAGATAAACATTCTGTATTGCATTCCTATTTCTAAATGTAAAAAATACTATTATAGTAAGAGAAACACAAGCACTAAGTCCGGTTCACAGAATTTATATTTTTTCTCTTCACAAGCATAAAAAAACATGTCAGTAACAGTGTCTTATTTTCTAATTGAACTTTTTAAAGTGTGGCCACAAGTTTTCTATTAGCAACATGTTTTATATATGCTTTGGGAAGCTCAAAGAGGATTTACAGGACACAACCTGATATTTATTAATGTCCAGTAACACATGACATAATAACATATTACATATAATAATATAAACAACATATATACTGACATTCTTATATGCTATGCTTGTTATAGAGTGGCATAAACAAGTTTTAACACCTTAAATTTTTTACATTAAAGCTACAAACTTGCATGTATATCATTAGGATTCTTTGTGATAAACCAACCCCAAATAATGCATATTTGAGAAGTGAAGTTATTTTAATTTGCAAACGACAATCTAAAAATTATGGCCTGCATTTGTATTCATCCCCTTTAAGCTGACACCCCTAAATAAAATCCAGTTCAACCACTCGCCTGACAAAGTTACCTAAAAATAATGATAAAGTTGTAGGGAAGTGTTAACATCTCACAGAGCACTGTTCAGTCAATCTTCTGAAAACGGAAAGGGTAGTTCTACCAAGACATAACTGTCCACCTTTACTGACAGGCTGGGCAGGGAGAGAATCAGAAAAGCTCTTGGTGACTCTGGAGGAACTGCATAGATCTGGAAGAGATGCAGAGATTAGGAAGAATCTTCTCTATTCAGATAAAACCAAAATTTGACCTTTTGGCCCACATGAAAAAAATGCGCAGTGAAAAGCTAACACTGAACAATACCCTGAACAAACCATTTCACCATGAAACATGGTTTTGGCAGCATCATGCTATTGGGATGCTTTTCTTCAGTTGGGACAGAGATGCTGGTGAGAGCTGATGGGAAGATGGGAGGATCTAAATATGAGGCGAATCTGAAACAAGATCTATACATTCCAGCAGAAAAATGACCTTAAACATACAGCCAGAGCTAAAATGGAGAAGTTTAGATCAAAGCCAGACCTGCATTTTTGTGAGAATCTGTGGCAAGACTTAAAAATGTATGTTTACAGAGGCTATCCAATCTGAATGAGCTTGAGCTATTTTGCAAAGAAAAACATGCAAAACTTTCAGTCTCTAGATTTACAAATTTGGTTGTGAAATACAGTAGTTAAAAAAGGATGCAGCTATAATTACAGAGTTACATTGAAAATTGGCTGTACAAAGTACTGACTCAGGGGGTTGAATACAAATGCACACCAAACATTTAAACATTTTATTTGTACAGTGCTTTGTGAACTTTAACTTTATGTTGTTCTATTAAAAATGTCCATAAAATACATTAAAGTTTGTGATTTTAATGTGACAACATATGAAAATATTCAAGAGGTGTAAGTATTATGAGTCAGGTGATCAGAATGTGATCACAGGACATAATGAGATGTGTCTTTTATTAGAGCTTGTGACACGACAACTAAACAGTATCCATCTTTTTAAATTAGTGTTTCTGATTAATTTGAATTATCATTACGCTATAAATACATAAGAATGTAAATCTCCAATGCTGTTGCTTTACAATTATTGAATATGTAATGAATAGGTACTCGGCCAGAGGATAGAAACCGCTCTGTAATCAGGAGGAACTGCTGCAGAACGTTTTTATGCTTCCCAGATGGCAAACAATGCTTTGGGTGGAAATTGTCTTTTATGTTTGTACATATGTTTTTCTTAATAAAAAAAAATTTAATTTTAAGAAACATGTGATCAGTGCTTAGCAGGAACCTACTATAAGCCATTTAATTCGTTTATTGTCAGAAAATGCTTAAAAAAAGAGGGTACATTTAGTGTATTAGCAGCAAGTGACAGGCCAATGAAAAGCACACAGATAACAAAAATGTTAATAAGAATAAAAATAAAATAGCCATTGTATGGTAATGTCAAATGGACAATGTAAGACAGTTGTGTAAAACAGCAGATGCAGAATGACACACCATAACGCTCCCTTGTACATTTAGAATCTTCTCCAGAGCTACAACAGTGACCTGCATTGTTCAAGGGAGCATGGTATTACAGAGCCTGCTTTCCTGATGATCTTATGCAACCTTTTCCTCTCAACTGTTTATAAGCTGCTGCTCCAAAAGACAGTACCATGGAAGATGGCTGATGCCACCACAGAGTCCAAAAAGATATTTGGGTGTGCCCCCTGCACTGTAAAGCACATAAATGTTGTGGCTCTAGTCCAGTTTGTTGTTCAGGTGAGTCCACTATCTTGACATCTATTCCCCTGATGTTCCCCTGTGCCAATGTGGTGGTCTGCCCCTTTGGAAATTTGCTACCAGAACCTTAGTTTTTCCCACAGTGATCTAGTCCCTAAGGTCCTGTGTCCACTGTTTGACATCTGCATCGTCATCAGCTGTGATGAGGTCAATACTACTGTATTGAACCTGTAACTGTTTGAAAATATGTTAAATGTCCTTCTTTGAAATAATTTAGCTAAATTTAGGTTGTATCAGCAGTGAAGACTAAAAAGCTGCAGATACAGAAAAAATCCTTAAAGAACCGAATGAATTAATTGTGCATAGTCTGTCAGTGTATCTGTCATAGATTCCTGTAACTGAAGGAGCCTTACCAGAAGGAGTTTGGCAGACATGACAAAACAAAATAAAAACATTGACAATATTGTTGCCTTGTGCTTAAAAAAAACAGTTACCCAGATCTCGCTGGCAAATGCACGCGAGTTAGACCCCACACAGCAGTTAGCTTTACCCCATCTAACCCCTTTCACCATCAGATCGATGGGCATTTTTATCCACCACATTGTAGAAATGACAAATTCATGCCTGCTGTTACAAATCCCACTGTTTTTGTAATTTTTCTGTCCCTCAGTTCTCAATTTACATCAGCAGCCCGCTAAAAGGAACAATGAAGAATGCTGGAAAATAGCTGTAAAATGATTCATCGTCTGGCTGACCTTTACCAGTTGCAGGGAGTTTTAAGTCCTGAAGCACATATGCAAGAGAAGGGGGAGCTGAAAGCAGAGAGGGGAACCCAAAGCGTGCAAATTTTGTGTTTTAATTTCTCAATTGGCTCTTAACCAAAGGTCAAAGGTTGGCTTAGCACAACAGCTCTGACAAGATAAGCACCTGTTTCTCTGCTGCTTGAGGCCAGAGTTATCCTATTACCCTCCATATGTAAACTTCTCAATGGACCTGTACACACACGTGTGTGTACTGACGTAAATATGGGAAAACACCAGAGCTGCTCTATCAAGGAAAACACTAACACTGTCAACACCTTCCTCCCCCGCATCTATGCAGACATCCAGCATTACCTGACAACAAACTCCTCATTGAGAGCTCTGTTTGGAGCTCTGTTTGAAGTGCTGTTTACTTCGTTAGATGAAAATCTGTAATTGGATGTTTCAGGATGCTCATTACACTTCACAAATTAAGAGAAGGTGATTCATATGAAATGTGCTGGCAAGAGTACCTCTGTGGGCTGGCGGTGCTTTTGGGTAGTCATTGAGGTATTTTTAGCTGGTAAATAGGCAAAAAAAAAACACCTTTCTGTGCCACATTTTACCAACGGTAATTTGGCCCACCCCTTGTTTATCCTCCTTGAACCTTTTCTGATTTTTTTTGTTTTTCTGCAGGTGAAGGATGAGGGGTAACCGCAACTGGACAAGCTCACAGAAACTCAAAAAAAGAGACAACCTGCTGTCTTTACTTTTCTCTCCACTGATCTGTGACCTGAAGGCGGGCTTACATTCATCAAGGTTATTTATATCAGATAGGAACTCTTGACACCTAATAGAATAACAACTCCACAGTAATGAAATAAAGGATTTTAGATTGTGACGACGGAGGACTTTGATTTTCAGGAAGCCATATCTTCCCTTTTGGCCGACCTTTTTACATTCTTGAGGGAATAAAGGTTCAGAAACACAAAAGCTATGCTTTAGTGACGTGATCCTCAGAGTTGCTGGTCTTCTGCTGTCTTTTTCTGTCTTATAATAGAATTTATAATGAATACAGAAACGTTTCCTGAAATCAGATGGGAACTTATCCGAACCCCTGAGATTTAGCCTGTCTGTGGTCACTTGGACGCACACAGAAAAAAACACAATTTTAAAGATTGCTATAGAAATATATGTCTCCACATTGTTCCTTCATTTTATGGATGCATTTATGAACGTCTGTACATACCAAAAATATTCATGAGTTTTTAACCCCATAAATGCCCCATAAAACACATAGACTCTACATATTTGCAAACTGAATTGTCTTTTATTTTTTGGAAGGGGGAACTTTCAATCTAATTACATTTTTATTTTCAGATTTTGTGGAAAGTCATTTGTAAATAAAATGACTGGACACCATTTTTTATCAATACTGTTATTAACTTAAATCCTCACCATGCTCTTCTGAATTTCTCACTCTAAAGCAAATTAGACATTTTTGGGGTTGGAGGTATTATTTAGGTGTCAACACTGATTTAGATAAATTTTTATTTTTGTGTCAAGTTGTTTTAAATTACTCCACCTGGGTGCTTTGAGCAGATTGCCACAGGAATATTATATATCAAAATATTTTTTTCCAATTGTTTTAATGAAGGCCATTATCAACTTCACATTTCACCATATAGAACGGATTTTTATTTTTCACTTTTAGCCCTGTTTCTGGTAGTTTTACTAAACTAAACTGTCTATTCTTTAAAACAAAAAGGATTTTTTTATTTACCTTCAGTTCCACACATGCACATCGGTAGATTTATAGTACATGACAGAAAAATCATCTAGTAGAAAACAAGAAAACATCAAATTTTGAAGGGATTTCAACATCAGGTAATAAAAAGCAACTTTAACATAGAAACCAAATTGTAATAGCATTGACTAAAAAACTAATTGTAATGGGACAAAAAAATGGTTGCCCATAAAATTCCAAAGGGACACTGTTTGCTCTATTTAATTGAAAAAGAAAGAAAGAAAAAAAAAGTTTCAGTCCCAATCATAATTCTTGTTTCTGATAGGGCCACAGTTCTTATTTTCTGAGGCAGAGAGTGATTGCATGTTGCTGCTGCACAAGTGGTCACCGTGTGTGGTATGCAGCCAAAGATCAATCTGGCAGGCAGCTCTGTTAATCCTTGCATCAGTAAGGAATAATGTTGCGCCATGCTGTTCTTGCTAAGTGTTATATGCTGTAGATATTTGAGTGTATGCTAGCATCTCTTCTCACCATTCATTGTTAATTATGATGTTGGCATGTTGCAGACCTGTATGATCAAAATGAAATAGGCTGAATGTGAAACTACAGCAGGACTGAAAGAAACAGTGACAAGAGCCCTTCTGGCAGCTTTGTGTGAGCTTTCTTGGTGAACCTGAAGAAAGACTTTCACCTTTCAATTAGCCTGAACTTTCTTGTTATGTTATAATTCATCCAAAGTTTGATTTCTTGGCTTTGTGCTTTAAAATCAATGCCTTGACACCTGGATCTGTGCTCTGAGCTGTCCATTAGGAATGAGTCAACATGATTTCCCACAGCATGTGGTTTCAGATGTGTGTGAGAGGACTCAAGGGTTTTGAGGGAAGAAGAATGGTTTCAAGAAGGGTTGGAAAGAGAAGTGAGCTAAATACATGTGTGTGAAAGTCCAGAATGGCAGAGTTGATAAGAAAGGTCGGTCCAAATGAATGGGGGTCAACAGTCGAGTCGCGTAGTGGGGACCCAGTCTGGGTAACAGAGGTACTCCAGAGCACAGGGGTCCTACAGATCACAGAATCACACAGACAGGGTGTGTAGCTTTACATTGTTCTGTTGCTGCGCTGCGCTAAGAAAGACGGCCTGTCACAATGAAAGCCCTTTCTCATGATTGTCTGTAAGAATGTGTTTGCTCATGTATTTAACTATTATATTTAGCCACAAAGTACAGAACTGTCTTTACTGATTATTTTGTGCTGGAGAAGAGTCTGAAGGTACAGTGGCTTGAAAAGGTGTTCATACGCTTCAGTCTTTTACAAATTCTATCATATTTAACCACATGTTTTCTATACTTTATCACATTCCAACCAAAAACTTCAGTGTGTTTAAATGGGATTTTATGTGACAGACCAACATGCTAGTGAAGCAGAAGAAAATGGAAAACTTTTTTATTTTTGTTTTATCATACATAAAATCACATCTTTTTAATGGTACTGTCACAAAAGCAGTCTATCAAGTGATTGCTGGTTACTTGTACTATAAAATCAGAATCAGAATCAGAATCAGAAAAGCTTTATTGCCAAGTACGTTTTTGGACATACAAGGAATTTGTTTTGGCGTAGTCGGTGCAATACAATACAAATTAAACAGTATAAACATATCTACAATATAATATAAATATATGTGCACAGTTTTAAGTGAGTGAGAGTAAATATAGAGCAGTATAAGATGCAAGAGCAATACAACAGTGCAGGTGATCATTGTGCAAGTATGGCAGTGCAAGTAAAGCAGGAGTCCAAGCTGAGCGTTAATGTAACGCATAGAGTTACAGGTTACAAGTGTCCTGTCAGCAAAAAAGAGGGGGTGTGGGGAAAGGGAGAGTGTCAGGGTGGTTTCCGGGCTTTGTTAACCAGGCTGGTGGCAGATGGGAAAAAACTGTTCTTGTGGCGTGAGGTTTTGGTCCGGATGGACCGCAGCCTCCTGCCAGAGGGGAGAGTCTCAAAGAGTCTGTGACCAGGGTGGGAGGGATCAGCCAGAATCTTCACTGCCCGCTTCAGGGTCCTGGAGGTGTACAGTTCCTGGAGCGACAGTAGACTGCAGCCAATCACCTTTTCAGCAGACCGAATGACACGCTGCAGCCTGCCCTTATCCTTGGCTGTAGCAGCGGCGTACCAGATGGTGATGGAGGAGGTGAGGATGGACTCAATGATGGCTGTGTAGAAGTGCACCATCATAGTCTTTGGCAGGTTGAATTTCTTCAGCTGCCGCAGGAAGAACATCCTCTGCTGGGCTTTCTTGATGAGGGAGCTGATGTTTGGCTCCCACTTGAGATCCTGGGAGATGATGGTTCCCAGGAAGCGGAAAGATTCCACAGTGTCAATTGTGGAGTCACAGAGGGTGATGGGGGCAGGTGGGGCTGGGTTCTGCCTGAAGTCCACAACCATCTCCACTGTCTTTAGAGCGTTGAGCTCAAGGTTGTTCTGGCTGCACCAGTCCAACAGATGGTCCACCTCCCATCTGTACGCGGACTCGTCACCATCAGAGATGAGTCCGATCAGGGTGGTGTCGTCCGCAAACTTCAGAAGCTTGACAGACTGGTGACTGGAGGTGCAGCTGTTGGTGTACAGGGAGAAGAGCAGAGGAGAGAGAACACAGCCTTGGGGGGAACCGGTGCTGATGGTCAGGGAGTCAGAGATGTGCTTCCCCAGCCTCACGCGCTGCTTCCTGTCAGACAGGAAGTCAGTGATCCACCTGCAGGTGGAGTCGGGCACACTCAGCTGGGAGAGCTTCTCCTGTAGCAGAACTGGGACGATGGTGTTGAAGGCAGAGCTGAAATCCACAAACAGGATCCTGGCATAGGTTCCTGTGGAGTCCAGGTGCCGGATAATGATAGTAACTTAACATATTCTATGTTTTGTGTAAACAGTTTTGTGTAAACAGCAATCATGCAAAAGATCTCATACATAATGATATAATACTGGGGATGTAAAGATACTCAATGGATGAATGGATGGATGGATTGTATGACAATTATAGGCAGATAATAGGCAGACACCATTCGGCCACACCTTTCAAAGCTTTCTGAAGACACCCCTTGACCATTTGCTTTTAACTTAGCACACGCACATATAGGTTACCTTAACAACCTGTACACGTGCTAGGTTAAAAGGCTGGTTATTATGATAAATGTGTGAGTTCCAACAAAAAATATTGACTTGTCCTGTTTTTAATGCTTACTGTTTTAGAAATCATACAGAATGGCATGATGGCTGATCGGAGTGGATCCCAGAATGCAGACGGAGAGTCAATGTAACGGTAGTTAAAAAGCCTTTATTTTAAGCCAAAAAACAAAACTCACTCAGAGAGAAGCAGAAACAAACAAACAAACAGGCAAAACAGGAACAAAGGACAGGAGAGAAGTGGTAATCTTTCCGCCATGAGTAAACAGAATGATGGAGTATATATGGAGCATGGTGCAGGTGAAATGAAAAGACTGATTGCATCATGCAGGTGGACCGAATGAAGCTGACTGCAGGTTGACAAAAACAGGGAGAACAAATTGTGACTAGGCAAAACAGAAATCCAATAATACAAACTAATCGGGAAGATTAGCCGTGGCCGTGCCGTTCTGATGACCTAAAGCCACCCAGTCTCAAACTATTTTGTCCTTAAAGCCCTATCATTCTCACACAGAGCCTTTATTTGAGCTCTCTTATTACCGGGGTAGAATCTGTCAGTGTGACGCAGCACTGGTTTGTCTTGGCATCCGCTCCTGTACTATGGGATACAGATGGTAACAGTCTGTGTGTTTCCCAATTAAAGCATTAATCCAAATCAACCCAAATGATCGCACACAGCGCAACAACAGCCAGGGAGGCCCACTGTTACATTCATTCTGCCTCTCTTTCCTGCTCTGATTCTCTGTCCTCCATTCCTTTCTTCTAAAATGTCCATCTTTTCTCACCCTGTGGCCTCTTTAATTGACTCCATCACCTCCTCAGTTCATCAGAGTAACGCACCTCTCTCCTTCTTCCTCATGCTCTCCCCAGTGATTACTCAAGCGGCATTCCTTCAGAACGCATCAAAGCGCTCAGCGCTAAATGTGGAAAAACTGAATGTCGTGAAGAGGAAGACAACGACACAGTGAGGCTCCTCTTTGTTGACCGTTTAATTTTTTTCTTGATTTTTCTAATTTAAATCATTTTATTCTTTTTTTCCAGAACCTGATGAATACATTTAGACAAATTAAATATTTTTCTTTCAAAAACACTTGAATTTAGTGTGCACAATAATTCTTGTAGGGGTATGGAAAACTCTTACAGTAGGTTTTCGGGGGATGTGACGCCAACAACCCAGCCACCCACATGCCGAAGTTCAATCTCACACGTGCGCAGGTCCCAAACATCCTGCTGCAGCAAACACTAACTCATCATGTGTACAAACAAATGTCTTCAGGAGGCAGGATGCACTTTATAGAACAACATCCACCTGGGCAGGTCAAACAGTTCACAAGCTCATGGCCTCACAGAAGCATGTCCAGAACTAGTAAAAACCTTCTTGCTTTCCCCAAAGTGAGCACACACAGATGCACACAGGCTGTATGTTACTTCACTGGTGCATGCAGCAAATATATATCCCCACTTCAGACATGTTTCTGAATGTATTCACAGAGACAAGCAGGCTTAGCAATGGCCAGATATGGAGGAATTCAGAGTAAATAGTTAAAGTATGACTTTAAGCAGAGTGGGGATGTGCTCCATCTGGAGACGCTGATGCTAGAGACACATATACAGGTCCTTCTCAAAATATTAGCATATTGTGATTAAGTTAATTATTTTCCATAATATCATGATGGAAATTTAACATTCATATATTTTAGATTCATTGCACACTAACTGAAATATTTCAGGTCTTTTATTGTCTTAATACGGATGATTTTGGCATACAGCTCATGAAAACCCAAAATTCCTATCTCACAAAATTAGCATATCATTAAAAGGGTCTCTAAACAAGCTATGAACCTAATCATCTGAATCAACAAGTTAACTCTAAATACCTGCAAAAGATTCCTGAGGCCTTTAAAACTCCCAGCCTGGTTCATCACTCAAAACCCCAATCATGGGTAAGACTGCCGACCTGACTGCTGTCCAGAAGGCCACTATTGACACCCTCAAGCAAGAGGGTAAGACACAGAAAGAAATTTCTGAACGAATAGGCTGTTCCCAGAGTGCTGTATCAAGGCACCTCAGTGGGAAGTCTGTGGGAAGGAAAAAGTGTGGCAGAAAACGCTGCACAACGAGAAGAGGTGACCGGACCCTGAGGAAGATTGTGGAGAAGGGCCGATTCCAGACCTTGGGGGACCTGCGGAAGCAGTGGACTGAGTCTGGAGTAGAAACATCCAGAGCCACCGTGCACAGGCGTGTGCAGGAAATGGGCTACAGGTGCCGCATTCCCCAGGTCAAGCCACTTTTGAACCAGAAACAGCAGCAGAAGCGCCTGACCTGGGCTACAGAGAAGCAGCAATGGACTGTTGCTCAGTGGTCCAAAGTACTTTTTTCGGATGAAAGCAAATTCTGCATGTCATTCGAAAATCAAAGTGCCAGAGTCTGGAGGAAGACTGGGGAGAAGGAAATGCCAAAATGCCAGAGGTCCAGTGTCAAGTACCCATAGTCAGTGATGGTCTGGGGTGCCGTGTCAGCTGCTGGTGTTGGTCCACTGTGTTTTATCAAGGGCAGGGTCAATGCAGCTAGCTATCAGGAGATTTTGGAGCACTTCATGCTTCCATCTGCTGAAAAGCTTTATGGAGATGAAGATTTCATTTTTCAGCACGACCTGGCACCTGCTCACAGTGCCAAAACCACTGGTAAATGGTTTACTGACCATGGTATCACTGTGCTCAATTGGCCTGCCAACTCTCCTGACCTGAACCCCATAGAGAATCTGTGGGATATTGTGAAGAGAACGTTGAGAGACTCAAGACCCAACACTCTGGATGAGCTAAAGGCCGCTATCGAAGCATCCTGGGCCTCCATAAGACCTCAGCAGTGCCACAGGCTGATTGCCTCCATGCCACGCCGCATTGAAGCAGTCATTTCTGCCAAAGAATTCCCGACCAAGTATTGAGTGCATAACTGTACATGATTATTTGAAGGTTGACGTTTTTTGTATTAAAAACACTTTTCTTTTATTGGTCGGATGAAATATGCTAATTTTGTGAGATAGGAATTTTGGGTTTTCATGAGCTGTATGCCAAAATCATCCGTATTAAGACAATAAAAGACCTGAAATATTTCAGTTAGTGTGCAATGAATCTAAAATATATGAATGTTAAATTTTCATCATTACATTATGGAAAATAATGAACTTTATCACAATATGCTAATATTTTGAGAAGGACCTGTATGTGTGTGTGTGTGTGTGTGAGAGAGAGTACATTTCTCATGTCCAATGCCAGTTATGAATATGAAGATGTGGCCTTGTGCCTTTACGTGTGTGTTAGAGTATGTCTGTATGCATATGTTCCCCTGTCCTCCCAAACCAAACACAGTTAACAGTAGCGTGCTGCCATAACACTCTGCCATTCTGCGATGGAGGCTGCTGTTCATTCAATACAAGCAGAAGGTGGAGGGGGGAAATGCAAGTGAAACAGGGAGATGATGAGGGACCAGCAACAGCATGAAATTATGGTGAGAGATAAGACACTGCATTGGCTGTAGTGTAAGAAACAGAAAATATGTTTTATGAGCAGGAGACAACCAACAGAAAGTGTTAAAAGAGCAGATGTAAAATATCTGGTACACTAACAAAACATTATTGTTTTTCCACACTGAACTTTATCATATACTGTTAAAAATATTAGAAGAACACTTAAAAACACAACAGATCTCAACTGGAAAAAAAAAAAAATCATGCTTGTTATCCATATTGATATAGAACGGGTGATGTGTTATGCCTTGTTCGCACGGCAGGATTTGTATACAGATTTCTGACCCAGTTTTCCCCTTCCGACATGCCCTGATCATCATTGGGACACGTCAGGACCACTTCAACTTCAAACTGGGGTATATTGAACATTTGAATTGTCTTGGCCTGATATCCTACCATGTGGGGTGTTCCTTGAGGACAAACAAGCACGCACCCTGTTGAATGTGACGTGTAGCCAGGAAGCAAGGTGACAGAAACAAAGAAGGGAATCACTCTGAAGTCACGTTTGATCTGAAGAGGGTTTGCAAGATTTTCCATCTGACATTGTAATGTTTATGAGTGAAATCTGTTCGGGTGTGGTGTGTTGTGCTTGCAGTGTGGCTGTAAACAACACACTATATATATGTAGATATATCTATATAAACTACTGGTCAAAAGTTTTAGAATGCCTTTCCCATTTAATGGTTTTCATATGTTTATGACTACTTACATCGTATGTAGATTCTCACTAAAGTGAACGGACACATGTGGAATTATGTAGCAAACAAAAAATTGTAAAATAACTTTAAATATCTTTTATATTTTAGATTCCTTAAAGTAGCTGCCCTTTGCTGTGATAACTGAAATATTAACCTTTGACCTTCTCTCAATGAACCTCTGGGAAGTTCTTTCAAGACTCTTTGCAAAACCAATTCAGGAGACCACCTCATGAAGCTCATGGAGAAAATGCCGAGAGCAAAACAGTAATCAAAACGAAGGGTGGCTATTTTGAAGAATCTAAAATATATAAATGTTTAGAGTTATTTCACACTTTTTGTTTACTACATAATTCCATGTGTGTTCATTCATAGGTTTGTTGCCTTTGGTGAGTATCTACAATTTGAATAGTCATGAGAATAAAAAGCCCCATTAAGTTACCTCATCAGGACTGGACTAGGGCACCCCTGTTCTATTGGATTTAGGTCATGGGAGCATGGAGGGCAGTCAATGGTATCATTTCCTTTATGCTCCACCAACTGCCTGCATACTCTTGCCACACGAGGCTGGGCATGATTATGTCTGTCACATGAACTCAGGGTGAACCTGCTCTCATTGGTGAGAAGAACAGGGCGTCAGTGCTGAACCAGCCAGGCAGTGCGCACAGGGCCTACAAAAAGATTGTCAGAGCCTAAAGCTACCCTCATGAAGTCTGTTACTAATAGTTTGGTCAGAAATATTCACACAAGAGGCCTGCTGGAGGTCACTTTGTAGGGCTCTGGCAGTACTCATCCTGTTCCTCCACGCCCTAACGAGCAGATACTGGTCCTGCTGATGGGTTACGGACCTTCAGCGCCTCTATCCACCTCTCCTAGAGTAAGAGTCCATGCTCTTGAGACTGTGCTGGGAGACACAGCGAACCTTCAGGCAATGGCACGTATTGATGTGCCATCCTAGTGGAGTTGGACTGCCTGTGCAACCTGTAGGGTCCAGGTATCGCCTCATACTACCGATAGCGACATTGACCCTGGTCAAAGCAAAACAACTGAAAATCAGTCAAAAAATGAGGTGGGAAACATATCTGTAGTCTCTACCTGCAAAACCATTTCTGTTTCTGGGGTCATCTAATTGTTGCCCCTTTAGTGCACCAAAACAGCTGAAACTGATTAACAACCCTTTCTACTATTTAACTGACCAGATCAATATTCGAGAAGCTTAACTTCCTTGATATTAAACTCTAATTTAAAAGTGTTTCAGTGTCCTTTAATGGTCTATGTAAGTATGCTGAATTAAAAGGTTGGAATATATTGGAATGAGGAAATTACCTTGAGCTGTGTTTTGTTGTAACATGGTGCCATTTAGATTAAAATTGCATTGGTTGAATGGAATTAGCCAACATGACTGTTGTTCAGGTAGACATATGGGCTGGAGCCTTTCTCAGCAGTCTGCAGGTGAAAAGCAGGCTGCATCCTTTCCAGGCTACCAGTCCGTCACAGGGCCAGCTACTGCTTAAGGGGACAATCATGCACAGGAACTCACACCTAATGTTGGACTGTGGGAGAAAACCAGAGTGGAAAGAAAGAAACTCACACCCAAAGACAAAGCAGAGCGATTAAACTATTAAAATTAAGATTTTCTTGTATATCCCAGGATTAATATTTATGTAGAATTAATAAAAAGTAATCAAAACTTCAAATAAAGATTAAGAACAATTAACAAGACCTGGTAGTTAATAAAATGTAGAATTACATTCATTGCTAATGAGACTGTTTATTAATGATTAATTAAGCAGAAGAGAAACACACAAAGATTAAAAAAAGATACTATGCTATTTCTACTCTATTGATTAAACAGAGTTTAGGAAATGAATGTTCAAAAAGATATTATTTAAACTAGTTAAAGATCTAACATTCATCAAGTTTATTGCTCTGTCAAGAGCCTGAAGGGAGGGCTTGTACAACCTAATTAAATATATAATTTCTATTTTTATGTAACAGAGGAAAAGAAAACAGAAAAGAAAATGTTTATGCTTTGTAAGATTTTTCAGAACCAAAAAGGCATTAAAGAATTGATTTGGTTCCTTACTTCCGATTTTGAATTGGGTTGGATGAGGAAATGCTCTTATACAAACAATATAGAAAACCTGAACATATGCTAATGTGATGGAGAAAAGTTTTTATCTTTCACAGTTTTACATGCATACTACAGAATGTAGTATACGATGCAAACTAAAAGACAATTGTCACATCAGACAGGATGACCAATCCTCTGTGAAACCAATCAGAGGTGAACATATAATGTGAAAGATACATTATGAGAGACAGCCAATGAAAAGGGGATTCTTACAATGATTTTTTCTAAACCACATTATTTAAACAAAGAGAGACCAAAAAATGTCAAGAGTCACTCTAGACATAATACTATCTCATGTATCAATTTATTGAATAAAAGGACAAGATTCCCATTCAGTTCTTAAAACATTAGTAATCAGCATCATGGGGTAACCCGTGCCTTAATATAAGTATCTTGCACAGAATATAGACAAACAACCAATGATTACATAATTAATTTTATTTTGTTACATCTGGCTGACTTACATAAATGTGTTGCTTTGTTTTTTCTTGTACCCTACTGTGAATGCAATGATTCTGAACGTTTGTTAGTTACTTGACGGTAATATGAAGGGTTACCAGGTATTATGTGTTGTTTGTTTTCATCTTACCATCAGATGTTTTTCCAAGGAAGAATGTCAAACCAGAGCAGGAGGCCACCAAAGCCTCTTATATACAAACAGATTATGGGATGTTCTATTTGTAATGCACTGACTAGGGGTGTTTGTGTGTGCCACACCATTAAAAAAAAGAACAAGTACATGCATATAAAATCTAACTATTTGATTAGATCATAGTTGTATTGATAGATTTGGGTACTGCTAAATATTCTGTGTTTAGATTGTCTGTAGTTTTGCTATGGTGACTGAACGTCAATTAATGGTGGTTTATTTTGTAGGAGGAGCTTTCAGTATAAAGCCTGGAGTAGAAGTTCAGAGTTACGAGGGTTGACCAATTTGAGCCTCGAGTACTGGAGCTCCATAGCTCCATATAAATTCAGTTGATAAATTCATTTCTTTTCTCTCAGATTTTTGTTTTCGTAAATATTTTCTCGCTACCAGCCATTCTCCGCTCCATACACTGATTAAATCAAACACCAGCTGGAGAATGAAGTCTGTAAAGTCTCCTTCCACTGCTTGGCCATATCCTACAATCAGCATTTGAAGTTAGGGTAATTATGAATTATTCAAAGCTGAAATAGGAAAAATAAGATTTGAACAAAATCTTGTATTAGTCTTGTCTTAGAATTGAACTTAGCACATCTGTTGGCAGCAAATTATATACAGATATTATATACAGGTTCTGTATTTTTCCTTATTGAAAATTCTGGGACAAAACCTGCAGGAGGAACAGGTTATTTTGATTACATCCAAAAGTCGAGCTGGAGGAAAACAGTTAAAGTAGATGAAAAATTAAATCTGAGGTGTTAGTGTCCTCTGAAGCTTTGAACTGGCAACCTTGTAGTTGTGAGTAAACACTGCAAACCATGCAGACAAGCCAAAATGAATACATATTTAATGTAAAGTTCATGTTCAGCTTGAATTGCAAACCTATGTCAAATTCCTGATTTTAAGGAAAAAATAAAAACTTAAGACAAAAATAAATCATTCCTAAAGTGTGCAGAGTGTCCATTTAAAATTCTCTTGCTAAATTAATTTCAGTAGTGGTCAAAGTAATATGCCAGGAAACATTAATGAAATGTGTCTCTTACAGTAGTGAATTTCAAAATTTCCAATAAAGCCAACTCATGATAACACAGAGTCTAAGCAGTGAGAACGGCAGGACATACACATCCGACACACACCGAGGCATTCAGCTGGAGGTTCAAGTATAAACAACAACACGATTTCATTTTCCTCATTTCCAGTGTTCAGTAAAACAGCTTTCCCAGACTTTATTTAAATTTCTCCTCAACAATAAGAGGGAAATTTATACAGTGTTTCAATTGCAATAGAGTATAGTACATACCTGGTAAATAATTGTCGATTGTCAAGTATACATACCAGAGAAAAAAACTCATACATTTTAATTGCTTTTGCATTAAAACATTTGCACTATTTTGGCAGCTACAACAAAGAATGAAGACACAATTCAAACAGAATTTAAAAAGTGAAACTCATAGATCATATAGTTTTATTACAGATAACATAATGTACTTCTTACGTTTATGAAATGCATTCAATAGAATGGAAAGAGTTGAAAACTAAAGTCACATTTTTAGAAATTATTGTTCAGTTTTTTTTTTTTTTTTCTTCTGGACAACCCTAAAATTACTAAATGATGTTTGCAACATTTTGTTTACATTCAGAAATGACAAAACAATGATAAAGGGTTAGGGTTAGAAGAAGTAAGATTAAAATGTTCTTAATTAAAAAAAAATATTTTTTTATCCATTATACCACCTCTAACAGTGCATATTGCAAGCAGATACATATATGCCATCTCTTATCCAGAATAACAGTAGGAGGTAAGTCATTTTTCTTTTTTGACCTTTTGTCTCATTTTTGTTTTACCTGATCCCCACAGTCCCATCCTGAATTAGAGGCCTGGGAGTGCCACCTAATAACAGGTTACACTCTGAAATGCAGTTGAAACCATTTTGCGGATAGATACCTGATACCAAAACCTCATCTCTTCATTGTCATCAACGAAGCATGGCTCTAATTTGCTGTAAACACAGGTAATTTTTTTTCTCTTGTAAATTATGCACGCAGCTCTCTATTATTTAAATTAAACTTGGAATTTAAGACATGTCATCATAAGGAGATAGAAGCAAACTCTAAATAATACATTATATTATCGATTAAAGCACAACCTGCACATTAAACATAACAAGGGAACCAAGAGGTTGGATTTTGTTCTGGTTTTGTCCTCTGGTCGGTCTGAACTTGGCAACAGCGTTGGTGGACATTTTTCTCTGTCAGGCCGCAGGAGTCAGCACAGCAGAGCCAGCTGCCGAGGCTCACAGGCTGGCCTCTAATTAAAACAGTGGAAAATGAGATAACTCCGCAGATCCATCATGGCCGCTGTTGGCTGTCAGAGCGCTCGGGGGCTACCACCCACCGTATGTTTACAGCAGGGCCACTTGGCTTCTCTGCTCTCAGGGTGTTTTTAGAGTCCCGGCCTGATTTCTCTAATGGGCCGAGAGTTTTTTGTTTTTTTTGTTGCCTGTTTTAAACCTTCTTGCACCCTACTTTGGTGCAAAACATTTCTCCCCTCCCACCCTTCCTTCAAGTGTTCATGAAGGGGTTGACAGAGACTTGGGGTGGTAGGGCACCCCACCCCCTCTTCCACTAGTGTTTCCCACCCACTCTGCCTTGTTAGCCCTTCATTTATTAGATCCTAATGGAAGCTGGGAGTGCTGTGATGTCATGCTCCATAGAGGACAGCTATTCTCCAAATCTTAACACTTTTCCATTTTGTCCTTGTCTGCTCGTTGTGACTTTCTTTTAATTGTTTGTCTTGAACTCTGGTGTCTTCTTTCATCTAAAGCCGCTGTTCAACTTGAGCTAGCTCGGAAAGCGGCAAGGCCAGTCAGGGAGATCTGTTGCAAGGTCAGACAGTGAGGAACGCAAAGATTTGGCCTGTGTGGAATCTGCCTGACGATTTAGTGCTAGAAGACCTATTTTGACAGCTGACATTTAAAAGAGAATCAAACTGCTGCTGTGATTGCAGTCGGGCAAAGGAATTGCCTCCATACTAGCTGAATAACAGCAGAGTGTTAACAGATATCCTTCAACCTCTTGTGCCAGCCTTACTAATGATTAGAAGGCCTCTGCCAGAGCTTTTTGCCAAAACACTGCGGAGGAATCCAGCTACCAGATCTGTTTCCTTCCACAAGCGGAGAACATTTTGCTCTTGAAAGAATGTGGAGGTGAGGCTGAAGGACTCCTCGCACCTGGAGAGATGTTAGCACCACGTTAGCAGCACAGAAATTACATTTATTGAAAAAATAATCCATAGATTAGGTTTTCTAATGCTGTCTTGACAGGAAAAAGGTTTTCTGTTACTGAGAATTTAATGATTTAACAGTTGAATAAATACAGCCTATATATATTGTGACGGCTAGAGAATACATATATTACATGGCTGAATTACTGCCATTTGTGGCACACTTCCAATATCATAATTTTCATTCATTAATTTTTAACAGCAGCTTCATCCTGTTCTCTGGCTCTGAGTTTCTTCCTGCAGAGTTAGGGTTTCATGGATTTTTGTTATTTCTGTAATGTGATTTTGGTCAATATCTTGCTCTTGACATTATTCTGTTTATCTGTGTGGTGGTTTATTTTAATGTTGTTTAATGCAGTCATCCTTTAATTTGTGCCCTTGTTTGTTAATCATTGCACCCACACTGACTTAGTTAATCACTACTCGAGTCTGTATAATTCCAGGATTTCAGGTTTACCTTGTCAGTTCCTTGTTGTCAGTGCTTCTTCAGGTTTTTCACAGTTTATTTTACATTTAGCAGCTATTTGGCACCTATAAATACTCATACCTGTGATTACCCTGACAAGGAAACAGCAGGAAGGAGGGTACAGCCTGGGCAAATTGCCTGTCATTCAGAGGGGAAGATAGAAGAGACATAATAAACATTTTCATTCAAAATTTTTCATTTGTTTATTTATCATCACCAGTGTTACAGAGTCACCCTAAATCTCGGGGTCAATTCACCCCTTAACCATTTTTGTACCAGTACGATGCCATTTTGTCCTGTTTCTACTCTTAAACCTGTAATCAAACCATTTCATACCCAACAATTGCATATTCGTTTGATTTTCTTTCTAGTTTGGTATTTTCATTATTATAGTGAGAAACATGCATAAAAATGTCAAATTTTACATAATTTGACATTTGATATTTCATTAACTTTAAACTTTGCATTACACCCTTTTCCATTTTTTATGTTGTGATTTCTGTTTGTTTCATATCATTGGTTGTCAAGATAAGTAAAAAAAACATCCCTTTGGCAAGTAAGATTGGAAATGTGTAAAGCTTTGCTTTGGAGCCAAAAATAATAGATATAAAATTAACAAAAGTATAAAAGCATCAAATGGCAAAACCACCAGCTGCCAAAGAGTATTTGTTGTTATTATTGCAAACAATAATAACAACAAATACTAATGACATGATTTTATTTTCTGGTATCAAACAATATTCAAATTCCCAAGGTGTCTTAAAAAGACAAGCTAAAATGTAAAAAACCTATTCATATAAACTATTCATATAATGGTCAATGTAAAACTTTATAATCAGTAAAAAAAATCTTTAAAAGAACAGTGTTAATAATAAAACAAAAACCTACAAACCAAAACAAATATAAACAAAAATAAAATTTGCTGTGATATCAGTAATCATTATTGAATAATTCAGACCTATTCAGACCTTTAACATAATATTTTACCTTAATCTTTTTACCTGTACTAACATGCCTCTTTTGGAAGTAATAATACGTTTTTGAGTGACCCAGCCAGAGTCCCGACTTGGATCTGACAAAGCATAAGTGGAGGGAGCTAAAGATAAGGATGATGGACAGGAGTCTTTTCAACCTCAAAGACTTGGAGTTCATGATCAAAGATACATTTTCAAAATACAAGTGGAAACATGGAAAAGGATCCTCAGCAACTATGTAGCAACTAAAGGTGTATTTGATTGATGAAATGCCAGTAAAGGGTATAGATCATTTTTTCACAATTGATGCAAAAATTTAAGTAAGCAAAGGCAAAAGCAAAAAAGAAACATAATATGGAGCTTAGTTCAAAATATTTAAGTGATGAACTATGAAAGTGAATCAAGTCTGGTGAATCTGACTGAACTGAGTTAAAAACTAGTTCCTGTTAAAGATTGGTTGGCATAATACCAGTGGTTAGACAGTAAATGATACTTGAGAGAATCACAGAGCGCATATTAAATGTTTCTGTTAACTTATTTCTGGAGAATCTGAAATCTGACAGTTCTCAGTTTTTAACCATTTGCAACTTCAATATAGAGCGAGGCCACCTGTTGTTTCTAAAAAACAGGCATTATACAACATTGATCAGGAAGTCCTTTGGTTAGTTGCAACCTGTGATATCAATAAACCACCATCACCAAATTTAAGACACTTTATTAAACAAACAGATCCAATTTATTCACAGAGGTATATATTCAGATCATACCATATTTAAATAAATTGCACTCATTGCAGGTCCATCCAGTAATAGAATACAGTCAAATTCAATGTATTACGCCAATTGGTAAAAGTTATCTATCAAAGAAAGCCCAGTTGATTGACTCTCTCCTCCTGATCAAGCATATGGCGACAGCGGAAATAAATGACACCCATTTAGCAGAGAGAGATATCCAGAAGAACACAGCCCAATATGACCATCTAGCGTGACCAACTGGGGGTATGAGTCCATTTATATAAATTACGGTATGATCTGCATACAGTTGAATGTTACCATTCATACATGCACATTTTCCCTCAATTTCAAACCTTCCCATAAGTTAACACAGGAGGACTTTTAGACTAAGTGAAAGTAAAGTCAGAAGAAAAAAAACATGGAGGCACAGGACATAACAAGCAAAATTCACATAGTACAGTTCCACCTGCATATTTTGAAACAGAGACCTTCCTGTTGTAAAGTTACACCAAAAAAGTTGTTACTTGCACATTCTACAAAGCAGCTACATTTTTTATCTTTTCATTCTTTAATGTAGAATAAACATGACAGATGTTTATCAGGAAGAGGTACTCAATAATTTAGGTGTGTTTGAATGTTCGTGTATGTGTGTGTCCAACAGGCCACCCAGCAACAAAGCTCATTAGTTTCAGCAACACATTACTTCATGTTTCAGGCTGAATATCATTACACAAACCCCATTGATCATGCCGCCGCGAATGCAGCTGAGCTGATGACAAAGACCACAAATGCGATACGGTCCCGTAACTGGATCTGGATGTTTTTGTTCTCATTTCAGAGGCGTGTGCAAACAGCTTGGTCAGCAGGCATGTGCTTCATTTAGAAATCAAGCAGGGATCATTACAGCACCACCCTCCCTTCTGCCTCATTCCCTTTCTCTGTAGTAGCTAACACATTTTCAGGCGTCAACAGATGTCAAATTACTCCACAATTAGCCCAATGGACCTCCTTGCACGACTCCACTGTGTGCTTTTGCTACAAGCGCGTTTGGTAGATTGGGCTTTTGATTTCTGCTAGATGACAAGTCATCCATCAAGCCAAACACTCGTTGCCCTCACTACCACAAAAGATTTCGTCTTTGCCTGTCTTTCCCCAACCCTAACTGGCCTCCATGCTCACTTGGTCTTCGTCTGGCCTCCCCATGTCTCTTTGTGCCCTCCCTTCCGTCGCTCTTGATCGAAATGAATAAAGGTCAGTGTGAGAGTCAACGTGGAGAAAGAACAGGAGAATAAACAGAAAAAGAGATCAAAAGCGTTTTACGCCCGGTATAAATATTTGCCGAAATGTGGCTGCAACACGTGGAACACACATGAAGACAAAGACAGTTGGGGGAACGTTGTTTCAGTCAGATTTTTGCACATGCAGGCAAGCACATATACACAAACCAACAAAGTATTTGTAAAATCTTGCCCTGTTGATGGCATTAAGACTGGCAGAGCAGTGTACTGACTGAAAAGACCACCCGTCAACTAAAAAGGCTTGCGGTGCAACCTCGAATGTAACAACGTAGTGTCCTTGAGCACAGAGTCAAATCCCTCCAAGACCAAGCTGACCATGTGCGCATAAACAATAAAACTATCCAACGAATATTAATTTAGGCATCAGAGTAAGTTCCCCAGCTATGCTCATCTGAGAGTTACGAGCAGAAGTGTTGAAGAGTTTAAGTCTCTTCCTGTTATCAGTCTCCCGTCAGAACCGAGTCGTCCAGCTGACTGCTGAGCACGGGTCGCGTGCAGCTGACTTCACTCTCAACACCTCCCTCCTAATTATTGTCAAACACGCAAACAGCCAGAGCTGCCACCGAGTGCCTATGCTGTGATGGATGGACAGGTGAGGACAACTCATCACAAAGACCGCGACAGCTCACACGAAGCAGCCGGGTGGCGACAGAGAGATAAGTTTATGTCAATGGATGATAGATAACAGGACAGATTGGCAAAAGGAGGCCTGATTGACCATGTAAGAGGTGCTAACAGACAGCAAAATGAAGACATGTGCAGAGCAATTAGGTGCAAGGTAGATATTTTAGGTAATTGACGTGAATTCTAAGTTAAAAGGTTAAGGAAAAGTGAAACAATTAACAGGACTAAGTCTCTTTTATTTTTCCACAGTGAGCTGTTACATGTAGAAGAGGAAATGTCACATTAATAGCACTTTAAATGCCAATTAGATCAAACCATAGTGATATGCTGTCGTATTTTAAAGTTTGTCACGTTACAAACTCAAACTTTGTTATCTGTTACTTGGGACAGTTTCAAATTGATTAGGTGAAGAACATCAAAAATTGACTCTCTAAAGGAAAACATAACACTTCCTGTTCTCAGGGGGCGGGGCTTCGATGATGTCAGCATCTGATCAGTGAATATTGTTCAGGGCCAAAGGCAGATCAATCTTAGAAGGTTTCAGGTCTCTGTGACTTTCCTTGTAGGAGCTATTTTGAGGCGTGGCCATGCCCACAAGCTTTCATGTATGAAAAAGCTTTTGATAACTTTTGATCCCCATTAACTTAAGAGTATACTGAGAGATTTTCAAGTCTCTAAGTCAAAAGCTGTAGGAGGAGTTCGCTCAGATATGCGGGCTAGAAAGGGCAAATCCGGGGTCAAAATGGCAACTTCAATGCAAAATGGCCGACTTTCTGTGGGGTTTGGACCAATGCTTCAAGAGACCTTTTTGTAGGTCTTGAGAAGTTACATATGTCTACCAAATTTCACAATCCTCAGTCAAAGCATGGCTTGGGGCTGATGTTTTAAAGTTTTGTAGGGGGTGCTGTGGAGAAATTAGGCCACGCCCACCAAATATGTCATCAGATTTCTTTTTGGGACTGGACAAGGATCAATCATATTGATTTTGGTGCAGATCAGATGATATATTTGGAAATTAGGGCCAAACGTATGGCCATGGTGTGACGTCTGACTTCACCGCGCCGAACCATGGCCACGCCCTTTTATGAAAAGTCACTGTGCTTCAAACCAAGTTAGACCCACTAGTTATCTGTCTTCTGACACACTTTCAAGTTGATTGGGTCAAGAGGGTCAGAGAGGCACCTTTTCCTGTTCTCAGGGGGCGTGGCTTTGATGATGTCATCATTTGACCAGATAGGATTGTTGGTGACCTGAGAGGGATCAATAATACTAGGTTTGGTGTATTTCAGCCAATTTATGTGAAAGTTATTGCAATTCGAAATTTGCGGCGAGAAGGCCAACTTTGAGGCCTGGCCCCGCCCCTTCAACATGCTCAAAAAGTCATCAAATTCTGATAACTTTTAATCCCCCATGCCTTAAGTGCATATTGACCAACTATAAAGCCGGTAGCTCAAAATCCCTAGGAGTTCGTTAAAGTTCAACATGTATGAAAAGTGAAAAACGTCCAAAAATGACCCTTTGACCCAAAATGGCTGACTTCCTGTTGGTTTTAGGGCATACCCCAAGAGAAATTTTTTCATGATTTGGGGAGATTTAGCTATGTACCAAATTTCAACTTTGTAGGACTTAGCAGTTGGCCTATCTTACTTTAGGGGGCGCTGTTGAGCCATTTTTATTGCGACTTTCGCAAAACGTTCGCAAAAATACATAAATTTCACACACGACTGATGGCTCCGCCAAATTTGGTGAGACTTTGAATATGTTAAAGCCGTGAAAAAGGCAATTCATTTGTCGCCAGAATAATAATAAACGGAGCGATTACAATAGGCCCTTGCAGGCCTTCCTGCTCGGGCCTAATTAAGAATGTGTGGAGCAGTACTTGAACGTTCACAAAAGCTCTTCATCCAGTCTGATAAAAATTTAGCTATTTTGCAAAGAAGGATGGGAAAGAAGAAAAGATTTAGGAAGCTGTTAGAGGCATTCTCACAAAAGGCTTGCAGTTGTAATTGCTGTGAATGTTTGTTCTCAGGGGAGATGAATATAAGGCACAACCTATTTTTCCGTTTTTGATTTGTAAAAATCATTTTAACACCTTCCCCATCACCATTCTTACCACCTTCAACCGCACACAAAATTCTGTGATATGAAACATGTCAGACTTTGGAACAGTACAATAAGGGCAGAAAATGTAAACAGTAATTCCCCTACAACAAAGACCTTTTTCCTTTTTTTATACAATTAACACAGTAACACACACTGAACCACTTTATCACCACATCCCTCCCCTTTAATTCTTTATCTCTTTAAAAGGTTAAAAGGCCATCAGTGACATTTGCCTCCTCCCACTTTAGCCCAGTGTAAGCTCCAGGCTGTGCTTCTGAGGCTTCTGCAATGCCTTCTGCAGCACAAGGTAATTGAGTGGCAAACAGATAAGGAAAGGGCTGGACGGATTGGCTGGTATGAGGTGGGGGGATGTCTGTAGTGGGAGGAGGAGGAGGAGGAGGGAGTCCCAAGAGCAGCAGGGTCATTTGGCTGCTCTTTCTGGATTGGCAAAGGAATGTAAGAACCAACCAGATACATTTTATAGACCTACTTACTGAAGACAGTTGGGTAGATGCTTTGTTTTTTGGTCTTTGTGACCGATAATTGAATCATTCCAACTGACTATTTAAACCATTTTAAAACAGGTCACAAATACATCATTGTACACAGGGATCTCTCTCAAACATAAATTCAAGCATTTTAGTTTTTAGAAAGACATTGTATGCATTGAGGTTGTTTTTATTTCTAGCAGGAGGTAAAGGGAGTTAACTTAAATTACATGTTCATATGATGAAGGAACAGATTGTACTGCCCAATCAATTGGTCATGTTACTTGTATTTTTAAAACTGCCACAGATATGGAAAGTATATAATTGTTTCTTGAAAAAAAAGTTGTCTGGTTTGATAGCAAGATGAATATAAACTCAGATATACATTTAATTTTTCTCACATTTTATTAGTGTTACGTGATTAAGCTACATTAACTTATATTCATGTTCTTCGTGTGACATGTGGTATAGCGATAGAGCGGGTGCTCCCACATACGCAGTAGTGTGAGGTTCAAATGCCAAATTTGGGCCTTTTTCTACATGCATTCCTCCTTCTCTCTTAGCCCATTTCCTGTCTGATTACTGTTAATCATGCCACAAAGTAAATAAACCAGTTTCATAATGTCAAAGTCAATGTGTTAAAAAATTTTTAAACCCATTGAGTGATCTTTATCACATGAAGAAGAAGCAAGAGGGCGGGTGGTGTCTCTGGACCCTTTATCTTTCAGCACCAGAGCCATCACAAAAGAAAGAAATGTGCATCTTACTGTGGTTCCAAATGGAGCTGTCTATCACGGGAACTGTGTTTATTTCTTCTGATGTGGTGCCCACACTCCTGCCTTTTAGCTGGACTGAATGGGTAAATCTAAGCACAAACAGCTGTCCTTTCATCAACTATGGCCCAGGTTGTTGGATATTTTGATCGTTCCTCACTTAGGATTCAAAACTAGGAAAAGTAATATGCCTTGTCATAACCAAGTAGAACATTATGAGTTCCACAATATCGATCCCAGTATACACACACTATTCAGAACTGGAATGCACATAAAGAGACACATACTTTACCCAATGTAAAATTTGTTGAACTCATGACTGAGGCTGTTTTTCACATTACAATTTTCTAATAATTTAGTTGAATAAAAATACAGTGGAATCAATCATTAAGTCGAGGTAAAATTAATCATGGATTATTTCAAGTTTTATTATTTTAAATGAGCAAAATAAGATCAAGAGTATAAGAGAAACGTTGGCATATATTAACAGGCATTAAGACAAAGCATTTTTAACATGACATATAGAAGTCCAGGGCTTATTATATTTTGAACATGCCGAGATGCCATCTGGTTTGAATAAGAGGCTATGTTAATAAAAGGACGTTTCAAATGGACTTGGAAAGAAGCCCTTTTTGTTGAAAGGCCAAACCTGAGGTGTTTGTGTTGACTACATTTGGTAGCAAGAAAAGTCAGAATATAAAACCTTTAAACATAAAGTGAAAATATTTCTAACTATATGTTATATATGTACATTTTCTTTATTTCATCCAGGAGTTGCACATTAGCAATGTCATTTTTTGTGAACTAAGTTAAGGTATATAGCTGCCACCTTTATTGATACAATAGATCCAGCACACCAGCTATTTAATAAAAACTAACCTTTCATGAAGAAATACAAATTACTTGTGTGTGTATTTCTAAAACTTTAACTATAATATTTAAGAAAAATGTCCATCTATTTGAAACAATATGTTTATAGTCTGGTCCTTTACATATTCACAGAGTGAAAAGAACAATCTAAATCCCTCTGTCGATCTTTTTTCCATGGTTCTCTCCGTGTTCTTTGTGGTGCTGAACTCGGGCGCTCCTCTCACCTGCAGCTGCTCTCTCTATCAGCTGTCATCGCTTCTACGAGACCATCATCGCCATTTATTTCCCAGCATCCCCACACTAGTAGACACGAATGGCAGCTCCATGTTTTTTTTCGCATGCTATTCCTGGGAGCTACATCAGTGGTGTTCAAGGCTGTGACGTCACATTGAGAGGCAGCTGTTTTAATTCTTGTGTTCTTTCCTTACATCCAACCTCCGGGCACTGCAGAGTGCTGAGTAATAACTTAATGCAGAGGAATTTCTTAAGTCGTTTTTTAAAGGATTTAATTATGTTCCTGTTTATGAGGGTCTTGTGTATAAATTTGTCATATTGATATCTCAGATGTACTTGCATTATTTTTACAGTATGGATAAAAATGATAAGTGAAGGTTAAAATGTGCAACATATTGTGTCTGAGGTGTGTTCAGGGCTCAGTGGTGCTGTAGTTGCAGAGTAAGTGTAGGAGGAGGGGGTTAATGAACCCTGGGGTCCTGTGCTGGCTCAGTAATGGCTCAGTTTTATCATCCTACGACTTCCTGTAGCCTCCTCTCTTGGGAAAGCCTGCTGGAGCTGTGCTGGAAGTCCTCTGATAAAAAAAATCCAGGCCAACATTCACAAACTGCTGGGAACAAGAAAGACAAGAAGAAAAAGTAGGAAGAGCAAGGGGGGGGACAAAGGCAGCGAAGAACATCCATAAAACAGAGTGCCCCTGCCTACGACTCTCTGTGTGTTCACAGTGATGCAATCAAATCCAGTGTGGGGTCGCGCCGACAAAAACCATGAGAACGCTATGTCTGAGATCTGTGTCACATGACATCTGTGGTGAGACACTGGAAAACAGACCAAAGTGTAAGAGTGAACAAATGAGGGGAGGGAAGATTGTTATTTTGGTTTTTTGGCCCCTGATGAGAGTGTGTCCAGTCAGAGGATAGGCATGCTAAAAACCAGGCATAAAAAGCCATGAGAGGATGGACCAGGAAGAAGAGCTAAGGATGATAGAGTCCCAGGATACAATACCGGCTTCCTTTGTTGGGAAATAATGATGATGGAAAATACTCTTAGAAATGGTTAACAAGTGAAGAGAAAAGGTACAGTAACATGCAAGTAAGAGAGGAAGACATCAGCTTTAATGAAGGGAAAGAAACCTCTCAGGAGATTAGAGTTAGGAGAAAAGGAAAGGGAAGCTGCATACAAGATGTCCTGATTAGCACTCTGAGTTTGGCTTGTAAGTATGAATGTGCTCTCTGTGACCTTTCATTGGAACTAACCTAATGCATTTAATCTTTTAGCAGATTCTTGGATTCTGAATGATACAAATGTGTCTGGCAAGAATACAACCATTTATATTTCTCTATTGCAATGCTACAAGCCAGTGTTATCGCACACAACTCAACATACTGTAATAAATCATGCCTCAGTAGCCTGTTTCTGACTCAACATGAAGCTCATGTGGACCCTGGAAGCTGTCATTATACACTCTCATTTAATTGATAATGATCTGCAATATTTTGTCATGCATGATATCATTTGTCATTTGACCTACTATTGTTTCTGCTGTTTCAGTGTCATTTTTTCAGTTTCTGAAGGGTACACTATTTGGAGCAAATGGCTTTCCAAAAGAAGATTGTGGTCTAAATTCTATCCTAGGTTGTGATGCTCTCATTCATTCGTTCTTTCCTTCTACCGTACTTATTTTTTAATGCTCTTTCAAAGGGACAATGTTTCCTGTTTTAAGTGTTAATAGATGATAAACACCCTGGAGATGTGGCTCTTCCATTACAGGGGAATTGAACAATGACGCAAGCTAACAGTACAATCAGTTAAACTAAGTTTTGAAAAGCTATATTAAGAGCAAAACTCTGCCCTGGCCTGTTTATGTCAAAGGTTTCAGAACTATTGACTGTCACAATATCTGTAGTTGCTTCAGTCATGTGCTTTGAATAAATATTTTACTGTCTATATGAGCATACATCACACACAATTAACATTCAGAATGTGCCCAAAGCAAAATTCAGATGCCCTGTAAACTATGGCTGGGACTTTAACATGTTAATTTTAATTAATTACCAGAACAATAATACATTTAAGCCATAAAGAAGATAGATATCAAACCCATCGTTCTCGTCTTCTTCCACTTCATCCGGGACCGGGTCGCGGGGGCAGCAGACTCAGTAGAGACAACCAAACATCCCTCTCTCCAGACACCTCCTCCAGTTCCTCCAGGGGGATCCCAAGGCATTCCCAGGCCAGCCGAGAGACATAGTCCCTCCAGCGTGTCCTGGGCCGTCCCCTGGACCTCCTCCCGGTGGGACGCGCCTGGAACACATCCCGAGGAAGGTGTCCAGGAGGCATCCTGTATAGATACCCGAGCCACCTCAATTTGCTCGTCTCGATGTGGAGGAGCAGCGGCTCTACTCCGCGCTCCTCCTGGATGGCTGAGCTCCTCACGCTATCTCTAAGGGTGCCTGGCCACCCTACGGAGGAAGATAATTTCAGCCGCTCGTTTCGGGATCTCGTTCTTTCTGTCATGACCCAAAGTTCATGGCCATAGGTGAGGGTAGGAGTTTAGATTCTCAAACCCTTTCCATTGAATGTTGTCACTTTGATCAGCGCATGTTCCGAACTAAAACCTGCCCAAGCTCTCTTTCAGTTCACAAGTACGTGTAGGCTAACAAAGAATATCTCTTCTGATGACTAATCAGCGTATTTTGTGGTTAAGATTAGGGTGAGTTTAGTGTCAAGGTTAGGGTTAGGGATGATTTAGGCAATAAGGGGATAAAAGTTAAGTATTGCTAAAAGTATAATTATTTGCCATTAATTGACTACATAGCATGTAATTCATTCAATCATTTATTTTGAATCTTGTCCCACCACTTATCCGAACACATTAGAACAGAGGTAGTGCAGCCAGATATTTAGGGCAATCCTGCATCATGAAGTCCCTTGGAAAGATTTTGATTCTGTTTCAAGTAGAGAAGCAACTCAGCATTAATGATGTTATACAGCAGTTGTTGTTTGTTCATGTTGGCACATGACCGCTTTATGAACCTAGTGTGGAAACACTGGACTGTAGGTATTTGATACATTTTAAAAGTGTTGCTGTTATCAAATAAGTATCTGTTACAAATGTAACAGATGTCAACAAATGTCAAATATTTCGAGCTCAAAAATCATTCTTAGAAAAAAATATGCAAAAATTAATATCCAGAGTTATTAATGATTACTTTGAAAAAGCCTTTTAAAAACAGGAAGCAGTGCAAAACTCCTTACATAAAAGGAATAAAATTCATAAAAAAGAAAAGAAAATACTTACAAATAAAATAAATTACAAAAATGTATCTGTAAGAATAAATAATACACACATGAGAAAATAAAAATAAAATTAAAATTAGCATGTTGTGCTGGGTCAAAGTTAAAGCAAAGCTGTGTCAACAGATTTAAAAATGGCTACTGAAGAAAAATTTACAAATTTTCGTAATTGCAGTCTGACACCAAAATGACCTTCCAGGTAAAACAAATTTGTTTCGTTCTACATGCACCTTTGCTGATTAATAACTGTGTGAGCACAAATAATGCTCACACTTCACAAACTGTGTCAATTGTAACAGAACTTAATTAAGATTTCTGGTTAGTGTTGTGGTACCTGAGACCAGAAGATCACATCCTTAGATTCCTGGTCTTAAGCCTCTTTTACAAGATATTTCCATCATAAACCTGCAAAGACGAGTCACTTCTGAGTTCCCTCTGGCCAATCATAAATTAGAAGTGAAGTTGGCGATATCTCGCACAGCTTTGAGCTTTCTAAAAACAAGCAGGCCTTGCAGGATGACAGGAGGTGTCATGCGACATCGATGCTGGCTGTAAGCATAAAGCCTGCATTCATTCAGTACCATTCTTAACTATAAAGGCAGACAACTTCAGCACAGCGATAGGGTTGTTGGCTGGACAAATGCCTTTAATTTAAATTATATATCTCAACTTCCTATTCTTTTCGCCACTAATTATTTACGGGTCTTTTTTATACTTATACATCACACATCCTTGACGGGACTTTTTCTTAAGACAAATCAGAACCACTGCCCCAACATTTGTTTTTTTACTGCAACTTTGCTGCAACTCCTGGCTGCATTCAGATGCAACCAAATCTTAAACATTGATAACATTAAAAATCCAGATTTCCTCTAAAATTTTGCATCAACAACTAGTCTTAAAACGGGTCTAGCATTTGTGGTAGTCTTGGTTTTGGTCTTGTCTCTCTCAAAGCCTTGCTTTCGACTCGGTCTTGGGTTAGGTTGTCTTGACAACAAAACTATGTCAAATCTTACATAATTTTAGTGCTACAGCAGTTTTCCACTCTTAAGAGCTTTTTTCTTTGCAGCTGATTTTAGTATGTTGTGACTCATCAACCAGCAATGGCCACATCAGAAAACATGTGTTGTCCTAGTCACAGGTTGTGAAACAAATCCAATAGATACAGATTCTGGCAACTGGGGTTAATCATATCATTAGTAACAATATTTGAATTCTTGTGTGGGATATAGACCCTAAAAACATTGTACCGTACTGTTGCTCCCTAAACTTGACATAAAAAAATGTTTGTCATACAAGCGTTTTATTTTCTTATTATTGGTTTCCATCAGTGTTTCAATCTAGTTGATTGAAAAGTGGAATTCAGTTTTTCCAACGTCTGCTAGGCAAACAACAATTAAATGCACCAATCTGAAGACATTTTTTTTAAATATGAAACATTATTAGGTATTCATAATTTGTATTAGTTATTACAGAATTTGTCTCTGAATTTAACCATGTACCTGCCAATTTGAATTGGCAGGTAATTGTAGAGCAAAAAAGAAAACAAGATAAATGTGACATCCGTCTCCTGCAGGGAATACAGCCCAATTTGAAGGTTAAGCTGATCTGAAACAGATCGGGATCCTAAATAATTTCACTTCAAGGATGGACTCAAGGCTGCAAAGTGAAACCAGAGTCCTAACCAAGCATCTATATGTCAGAAGTTGACGATGAGATTGACCTCATAATAATTACTCACTAAACACCTACAGCTTCCATCAATGTCATAGCATAAATGACATCGGATTAACTCTTTCAAAGGGAGTACACTCAAATTTAAGAACGATTGTTAATGAAAAATTAGAACAAAATTTTTGGTCGGGATAGTTTCACTCTGTGCCATGTCAAAAATCGTTTTACCTTTCCCTTGAGAAGGACAATCCCTCCACTGTGATAGCTGGGTTTGGCCAGTGCACAACGTTAAATGAATTCCATTAGGATTTAAATTGCCTTTAAAAATAAAACAACAGGCAATTACTGGGGCACCATTAGCATGGCACTGAGTTGTTTGCTCGTGCTCGTGGCATGGGCCAAACATATGGTTCGGCTCACGGCGAGCTCACCCTTATAAAGCTAACATTGTCATGATTGATGTATGGTGGCGGACTAGTGGGGCCTGAAAGTTTCATTTGTCTTCTCAATTAAAGCTGAGAGGGGGAAGAGAGGAACGGAATATGGGGCCAGAGGGGTTAGGGGGCTACCCCCCTGAGCGGTCCACACTTAAGAACATGTCTGTGTTTGTGTGTTTGTAAGGGAAAATGAAGGAAAGAAAAGTGAACAAGTGCGTGTCAGACATTTGGATGCAGGCCAGGAGAAGCCTGGGAGTTGTTTTGGCAGCTCCTTTTCACGTAAATGCCCCCTACCCCCCACTCTACTCTCTACCTTCATATCTTTTTTCAAGCTGTATTCCCCACCCCTCTGCTTGTTGCCATATAGTCAGGAATCTCTTCCCTTGAGCCAGAGACCACTTTAATGTGGGGAGCCTGGCAAAGGCAATCAGAGACCCAGACCTAACACACAAACACCTACACACACACTCGCACACTCGCACACACACAAACACACACTCACGCAAACATACAAACACAGTGGTCCACTCAGAGAGGTCTCTTATCTGACTTGACGACATGGCATGCATGTTCTCTCTTTCCCACCACGATCCAACACTGTCTCACCATGAGGCACTACAAGCTAGATAAGACCAAATGAGGGCGATGGGGAGGAGGGAAGCTATTATTACAAAGCTTAAAGCTCCACTAATCAGTTTCTTTACCCATTTTTTCAACTAGTTAAATAATTATACTATCTACAAAGACATTCTTTGATGCTTGTCAGCTCATTTGGTTAATGCATGATCTTTTTAAAGTTCTTTTATCGGACAAATTTACTTAAGTACAGCTCTTTTTTGGGGTAGGCTATTTTCTGCTTACACGTATTAATTGAAGTAGCTGATGAGTCAGTCTTGATCTAGGCGCTGGGAAACTCACACGGTATGTCTGCTGTTGTATAAAAGTAAAAGTAAAATGAAATTGACAAATTGGAATGCCTTGATTTGGCTGTCTATCCTAAATTCTTGCCAATTAATACAGTGACGATAAATCAAAGTATTTTCCATGACAGCAAGGTTTTAGAAAATACTCACCAAAACCAATTTTCTTTGTGATTACCATGCCGGGCCTGAAGTGGTCTGCATAAAACAACCACCGAGACTAAACAACTCTATGTAATGTCTCGTTTGTTATGTGACAAAGCCTGTCATTTTCATTGCAGCTCAAAACAGCAAAAATGGTTCAGTACGTCAGTCTTGCTCGTCTTTCTTAAGTGTAAGTTGTTTTTTGAAAATTCAGAGATTCCACTTTTTATTTATTTATCACATAACATGTAAATGACAAAAACATATAAAACCAACACATATCTAAAATCTTACAAGTTTGGATGAGGACAAATGTTCAAGGACATTTTTTGTCAGGCTTTTTATTGCATTGTAAGCCAGATGTTGACTGTCACCCTAGCATATGTGGCCAGTGACGCCACAGACCCAAGCGTATACTTTGCAAATGCATGATGGCATGTGGAGGATTTCTAAAGATTTTCTTGAGCATCCACCTAAACCATGTTCTAGAGAAAGTGGGAGCAATTTGTCCAAATGAGGGACAAAGATTTTCAACTTGCCACTCCCAATTGTGTGCTTCACAAAGCTCAAATATATTAACTCTGCTCCAGTTCAGGTACATTAATGATGTCTGTACCAGGAAGTAAGAATCATGTCTTTCTGGGAACAAGACATGTCCATCATTTGTCCACCATAGAAATAAAAGGAAACAGTTTTAATTAATCAAGTGAGACTAAGAAGATGCAATTATGGTCATCTCTGTTTTTCATACAGGAAGCATTTTGGCCCAAAAACCTGGAAGAATCCTGTGCACAGAGACAGTGCGAATGATGAGGTTTTTTTTGTCACAGGCTCTCAGTTGAGTTATCCTTCAAAGTTTTATACGTACATACATACATACATACATACATGCATATATATATATATATATATATATATATATACAAAGTACATAGTACATTAAAGGAATACAAAACTCTATCTGATGTATATGCGCACCTACAGTGCCTTGCGAAAGTACTCGGCACCCTTGAACTGGTCAACTTCTTGCCACATTTCAGACTTCAAAAATAAAGATATAAAATTCTAATTTTTTGTGAAGAATCGACAACAAGTGGGACACAATCTTGAAGTGGAATGAAATTTATTGGATGTGTCAAACTTTTTTAACAAATAAAAAACTGAAAAGTGGGGTGTGCAATATTATTCGGCCCCCTTGCGTTAATACTTTGTAGCGCCACCCTTTGCTGCAGTTACAGCTGCAAGTCACTTGGGGTATGTCTCTATCAGTTTTGCACATCGAGAGACTGAAATTCTTGCCCATTCTTCCTTGCAAAACAGCTCGAGCTCAGTTAGGTTGGATGGAGAGCGTTCGTGAACAGCAGTCTTCAGCTCTTTCCACAGATTCTCGATTGGATTCAGGTCTGGACTTTGACTTGGCCATTCCAACACCTGGATACGTTTATTTGTGAAACATTCCATTGTAGATTTGGCTTTATGCTTTGGATCATTGTCTTGTTGGAAAATAAATCTCCGTCCCAGTCTCAGGTCTCTTGCAGACTCCAACAGGTTTTCTTCCAGAATGGTCCTGTATTTGGCCCCATCCATCTTCCCATCAATTTTGACCATCTTCCCTGTCCCTGCTGATGAAAAGCAGGCCCCAACCATGAAGCTGCCACCACCTTGTTTGACAGTGGGGATGGTGTGTTCAGGGTGATGAGCTGTGTTGCTTTTACACCAAACACATCATTTGCATTGTGGCCAAACAGTTTGATTTTGGCTTCATCTGACCAGAGCACCTTCTTCCACATGTTTGGTGTGTCTCCCAGGTGGCTTGTGGCAAACTTTGAACGAGACATTTTATGGATATCTTTGAGAAATGGTTTCTTTTTGCCACTCTTCCATAAAGGCCAGATTTGTCCTATGGACAGACTCTCCCACCTCAGCTGTAGATCTCTGCAGTTCATCCAGAGTGATCATGGGCCTCTTGGCTGCATCTCTGATCAGTCTTCTCCTTGTTTGAGATGAAAGTTTAGAGGGTCTTGGTAGATTTGCAGTGGTCTGATACTCCTTCCATTTCAATATGATAGCTTGCACAGTGCTCCTTTGGATGTTTAAAGCTTGGGAAATCTTTTTGTATCCAAATCCGGCTTTAAACTTATCTACAACAGTATCTCAGACCTGCCTGGTGTGTTCCTTGGTCTTCATGATGCTCTCTGCGCTTTGAACAGAACCCTGAGATTATCACAGAGCAGGTGCATTTATACGGAGACTTGATTACACACAGGTGGATTCTATTTGTCATCATCAGTCATTTGGGACAATATTGGATCATTCAGAGATCCTCACTAAACTTCTGGAGTGAGTTTGCTGCACTCAAAGTAAAGGGGCCGAATAACATTTCACGCCCCACTTTTCAGTTTTTTATTTGTTAAAAAAGTTTGACACATCCAATAAATTTCATTCCACTTCACGATTGTGTCCCACTTGTTGATTCTTCACAAAAAATTTGAATTTTATATCTTTATGTTTGAAGCCTGAAATGTGGCAAGAGGTTGACCAGTTCAAGGGGGCCGAATACTTTCGCAAGGCACTGTATATAGACCACTTATTCTACAGCCCATGAACCAATTGGTGAAATAAATTATTAATTTAGCCCTGGTGACCCAATACTTTTCAACCCGTGGGTTTAGCAGTTCAGCAACGTACAAATATCTGTTTTTTGCCTAAAATTTCTATTTTGAATCTCTGTGGTTTTTCTTGTTGGTGTTGTGTTATTTGCTGAAAAATGAAGCCAATTTAAGGACTTTAAAGCTAGATTACCATGGGATGCTGTTTCTACTAGTGGTGGCACACCTGTCTGTGCATTTCGCTGCTCAAGGCAACTGTGTTACAGATTGTTTTACAGGTGTGACCCATCAGCAGCCACCGCCTGCAACGGTGTGAAAGGTTTCTCATTTGTGCACCGATGAGATGTGGACTTCAGGACAAAAACTGAGATGATACATTTGACAAATGTTAATCATGATTAATTAATATTAATGTGTACTGTATTTGAGTAATCAAAATATTTTCTTTTTAGAGCTAATATTATTTATATCATTTGCTGATTTGATATTTTTTGCATTCAAAATTTAAACAACCTGGCAACATGCAGCCCCAGGAAGTTATCTTACCAAGAGCACACAGCTTCCCTATCCTAAATGCTTGGTATTTCCATCTTTTCTTTGTTACTTACAGACATCACTTTGTAATGCATTTACAGAATAACTGGGTGTTAGGTGCACCTAGGGCAAAGAGTCATTTGAACAACCAGAGAAGACAGGTTCTTTCAGGAGGTGGGCTTTTTACCCTTTCGAAGCCTGAGATGTGTAACATTAATGGCTTCCTCTGTCGGTGAAGGTAATGCCGTTCATTCTTTTTAGACATCAGTCACTTTTAGGTCATTATTACTTGCGGCTTCATTTAGACGTGTCTATGACAGTGATGGAGAGAGTCCCAATCCCTGTGCAAAATTTGTCATATGCACAAGATTAAACTATAACTCAGAGTGCCAAGCTTTACCACATCAAAATGTCATATATCAATAACAATTTATAATAGCAAGCTGGGAACATGGTGGTTGTGTGAAACACCGCAGTGATTGATGGAAGCCGCTGAAAATGCTATATTTTCTTGTGTTAAAGCTTGTCAAAGAGTCTGTATTATGCCTGCAAAGGGCTAATTGCACTGCTGGTGTAGATGTAGCTTAAGATAAAGATAATAATATCATTGTTACAGCTGTTATGTTAGATGGGGGAAAAAAGCCTTACGAGCGTTCCAAAAATCTCACACTTTTTGTGGTCACGTTGCTGTTTTCTGTGGTTTACATAAACATTGTCTTACAAACCTATCAAGCATTACTGAAGAAAATCTGCGCTGATGGACACAGTTACAAATGATAATTGTTTCATCAGACTGGGAGCATATGAGGTATTTAGCTGTTGCTTAACCACTTTTAGGCACATTTGTTCTTCTCAATTTGTCCCGGTTTCTGGGGAGAAACAACAATGTTAAAGTATAGGTATTATTCATAATTTAATTAGGAATTCTGTCCAATTCTTCTGACCTGCTGCTTGGTCTGCCTGTCAATAATTAAAGTGCCTCACAAAAGTATTAATACACCTTAGACTTTTTCACATTTTGTCACTTTGCAGCCAAGAAATGTCAATGTATTTAACTGAGGTTGTATGTAGTAGACATACAGTAACACATATGTTTTACATGAAAAGAAAACATGATTTAGTTATTTTTTTGAATAAGATCTGAAAGGTGTGTCTTGCATTGGTGTTCACTCCTCTGACACAATTAAATACATTCCAGTGCAATAAACTGCCTTTAAACCTTATAGGTAAATATGGTCCACATGTGTTTAATGTTCAGTAAAGGCTTCAGGGGTTTGTTAGAAAACAAGTGTGAGAAGCAGGAAGACCAAGGAAGACAACACGTTAAAGAAATAAAGTTGTTGAGACTTTTAAAGAAGGGTTAGATTTAAAAAAACATTTCCCAAGCTTCAAACATCTTTTCAAACACTGTTAAATTCATCATCCGAGCATGGAACAAGGAGGGTAATGATTGGAGTTACAACCAGGAAGCCTCTGGCAAGTCTGGAGGAGCAACAGAGATCCACATTTCAGGTGGGAGAATCTGTTGAAAGTAGAACGCTTCGTCATACACTCCAAAAAGATGGTCTTAATGAAAGAATGGCAAAAAGAAATCCATCGTTGAAAGAAAGCCAAGCAAATTCCATTCTGCATTTTGCGAAGAGCCATGTAGGTGACACGACAAACAGAAGAAAGAAGGTTCTCTGGTCAAAGGAGATTAAATTTGAGCTTTTTGGCCAACAAAAAAAAATGCTTAATTTGGAAACAGAAAAAAAAAAACATTGCACATCAACAAACACACCATCAGTACTGTGAAACATAGTGATGGCAGCATCATGCTTTGGGATTCTTTTCTTTAGTATAATAGGAAAGCTGGTCAGAACAGATGGAAAAATTAATGACGCAAAATACAGTGAAATCCTGGTAAAATATGTGATAAAGGCTGCGGACTTGAGACTGGTGTGGAGGTTCACCTTCCAACAGGATAATAAGATCCACCCAGTACTACAATAGAATAGTTTGGATCATATCATTTTCATGTGAAAGAATGGCCTAACCCTAAATTGGGAAAGACTTGAAAATTAATGATCCCAAATGCTCTCCATCCAATCTGACTGAGCCCTTTTGCAAAGTAGAATGGGCGGTAATTTCACTTTAAAAGACTTGGAATTGGAATTGCAACAAATAGTTGTTCTTATAAATCTGCAGGTGGAGAAAACATCGTACCATAACATTATTTTCCTTTCACTTCAAAACTATGCACTACTTCATGTTAGTGTATCACAAAAAATCCCTTCAAAATATATTGAAGTTTGTGGTTGTTATGCGACAAGATGTGAAAACGTTTATTATAATGTAATTGAAAACAGCTCAGACCTGTGTAATATTCACCTTAGAAGTTAAAAAAATATATAAAAAATGGTTCAGCTCTTTACAATGCAACACTAACAGGACTAAAAACCAGTTTAGTTATAAGCTACAATGAGATATTGATATCAGTGTGATTCTACTATTGAATTAATGATATAAACATACACTGCAAGCATGTACACTAACTAAACCTTCTAAGACATCATAATAAAAGCAGAATTGTTCTAATCCTTCTTCATCATCCAGAAGCTGCTAATTAGCCTTTCTAATCATCTTGCCTTACTGGTACACTGTTGGTGGTATGCAGTGAAATGATATAGCACTTCTGAGGAGCAGAGGGGAAGTGCACTGCATGCTCAGAGTGTGACGATTTTTAATTCAAGGTCTCATTTAATTCCCCTGTAGGTGCGTGTGATTGAACATCTGGTCCAGGCATTAGTTCTTTGTCAGTGTATCCAATCACAGCTGGCTATACTGAACACTTACAGCAAAACAGATCTCATTGGTTGTCTGTGAGGCAGTGTAACGTAGGTTTTTTGAATCTTTTATAAGATCTTGTGACACTTGTAATCAGAGACATTACACAGCATCATGTTAAGCTCATTTCAATCCTTCAGTGATACTAAAGTGTTGTAAACTTTAGAAAAGCCTATATAAAGGTTCACACATTGTACTTTTTCAAAGTAACATTATACTGTTTCTGTCAAATTACCAGCAGAAACCCTCATCACTTCCAATAAGACATTGATTTAATTTTCCTCATTACTTACTGTAAAAACGTTTTCAACAAAAGGAAGCAATTCACAGCACAAATGTTTTAAGAATGCTCTTCTCGTGTGAAACTGAATCCTCTGCTGCATTATGAAAATGTGAGGCTAAGAAAACTGAGTGTACCCTGACACTGCGGAGTACTAATGAAATCATGCAAACTGAGACCTCAAAACGGAGACGCATGCACCGCCTTTCATCCCCGCAATCCTCACCCAAGTCGTCTCTTCAATTGGACGTTCCGGCACAGGCGGCGTATTAGGGAGAAGAGGCTTCATGTCTGATCTGAGTAACAGGATGGCAGACTATCTCAGAATCTGCAGTGCTTTAGTGCTCTGAAGGCATTATGCTTTCTGCCAGGGTCAGATTGAGAACAGAGGGGAAAGACATGTGTAATGCACTGAATCAGAGGCTACTGTGGTTTGGTGGTAAACACACAGAGTGTGCAGGAGAGAAAGCCAAAAGTGATAATTTTAACTTTATAAAGATAGTCTGATGGGAAACAGAATGAAAAAACAGCAGAAAGGCTTGTCTTTATATCTTGAAACAATGAAGACATTCTATATCTGTCAAAACAGCATCTTGTTATCTTTGCTCCATTACTTTATATTTACATGAACAATCTTTGTCCTTTATAGGGGCATACATTCACATCACTCATTAAGCCATTTATCAAAGATGTGACGACGAGCATAAACAAAAGAAAACGCCTTCAGGTTAGCTGCCCAGCTGATGTATCAAGGTTTGAGAATCCTAAAATCAGTAGTCAAACCTTTTTAAGGAGTTGAATTGGCAATGTTTGGAACAACCGCGCAGCTCAGGAGACAGAGGAAGACTTAGGAAGCCTTGGGTTAATTAGATTTGTTCAACAACGCAGCTCAGACCTCTCCACTTCAAATATTTATGGATCACACATCAGAAAAACAGATATTTGAGACCTCTACGAGAGCTGACTGACAAAAATTCCTGCACACTCCCACACACATAGAAGCAGCAACACAAAAACGGGAGAGGGGAAACAAACTACTACAACGCTCTCCCACATAAGCACCAATCTACTCTCTATAGGCCATGATGAGTGCAAGAGAATGCAACTAAATTTAAAAATAATTCATCCCAGAAAGATGTGAAAAAACAGTCTGATTTGGAAGACATTTTCTCAGATTTTCTTCATATGGAGGTATGTCCAGCACACATTTAGCCTGTTGTCTGCTTTTTTCTAACTTTCCTAAAGATGCCCTAATCCTCCATGATTTAAAAAAACTTGATCGATCTATATATTTGTTTCTATATGTCTATTGTTCATCACATTTCTAAATCTTGAAGGTGTGGTTTGGTCTTGTTCTGGACAAACATCAAATACAAACTTGGATGGTTACGTTTTCATCCTAGCACGAGATCTGGGATGTCTGCAGCTGTTTGAGCAGAGACTCAGAAGGGAAGCCATTCCTCCCTTTGTGTGCGTGCACTTGGCTGTGTGTAACTGTGTCCATGTGAATGAGTGCAGACACGAAAAGGAGTCCCTGTCGACTGCTTCTCTTTGTGATGGGTCAGAGAAGACCTCTGGTTTTCTATGACCCCTTTCGACACCTCAGGGACTCTCTTTGATTTCCCCTCGACTTCTGCTTTAAACCCTAAAGAACACAAAAAAGACATTGCTAGATATTCTGAACAAGTAAATAAACTAGCACTTAGAAAAGTGATGCTGAAAGTTATGGAGGATAGTTGGTAAAAATAAAGTTAAATGAAAAACAAGAAGATATAGAAGAAGAACAGGGTTATTCAATGTCTGCCAGACCCTTTTTTGTTGGCTGGAAAAAGGCCTGTCCAACTATCTGTCTTTGTTCTTTGATGCTTTGCAAAGCCTTTGGAGACACTTTATTGTAGAAAACACTGAGATCCACTTGGATCCTACAGATTGTGCTCCATTCCTGTTTCTATAAACAGATTATCAGATGACAAAACCAAAATCAAATTCATTATCTTTTGTGATACTAAAAACCAGAACAAGAACAACAACAACAAAAAAACGTTTCCAATCCGCTTCTCAGTTAACTTCTTTCCTTTTTGCACAAGAACACATTGGAGTTGACCTTTCACCTACTTAAACTTCTTTACCTTAACCTTGCCTTAACTTAATTTGGTGGTTTATGGATTCAGAAAGTTTTGAAATAATTTATGATTAATCATATTTTTAAATATTAATCCAGGTTCTTAACTATGGAATTTAATAAAATGATTACATATTTGCATCTTTAAATGTGAAAAAAGCCTTGTCATAAGATAGTTACAACAATAAAATATGGTTGATTATTTTTTTGTTTTTCTGTCAAAGGAGAGTGTTTTTGGAAAATTCAAAGGATTAGTTATTCTTTTTTTATACTGGCTTTTTAGCATGGCTTACGTTTCATGTTCTTCCAAGTCAGCTCCTGATTGGTTGATCAGCCCCTCCTGAAGACTCCGCTCTCAGTACACTTCACTGAAAGAAAGAATCAGTGAACCAGATCAGAAGCAAGGAAGGATCAAACTTGAGATTTAGTTGTGTTTTGTTTTTGTTTTCATGGTATTTTTTGCTAAATTGTCTTTTTTTTTTCTTCCTGCATGTGTTGCACTGGGGCTCATTTGTTATTATTATTTTTTGAAGCCTTTCAACTCTAATTGTAATTTCTACTTCTCTGCCTAACTGCATCCCCATAATAAATGCCCATATTTCTGTGACTGTGATTTCCCAAGATGGGTAAATATCAGTATATTTGTTACTGGGAAAAACTTAATGTAGATGGCAAAAATGAAAACATTTCAGGTTTGTCTTAAAAAAAACTTCCAAGATGAGTATTTCTTTGGGAATGCGTTTAATTAACCTCTAAACATCCATCAAAGCATAATATAATAGGTTAATATTATCTCTACAAGGCTTTATCCTTATAAAGTGAAGCAGAAGAAAAATAGACAGGTTTTAATATTGACAGCTCAGGTGAACTTTCCATAATGGCCAAATAGTTTCAATTGTGCCATTTGAACTTTCTCATGCAAATGAGTATATACTTTAATTGTAATTTGCTAATGGTGCCTCATACATCCAAACACTTAGAATAGTGTTTGATTTTGATAGTGAATGATTTGATATTTATCTAACAGGAAATAGTATTGTTTACCAACATAAACATATTTGCATGTAAAAAACAGCAAACTTAAATAAATCGTACAACTGACACTTGTCAAAACAATTTCTGTTGTTGTTATTCTCTGGCTTCTATCTTCCTGTTACTGCGGTAAGGAGTGTTATGACACATGTTGGAATCTGTGGAGTCTCAGCTTTCATTTGAAGTGTATTTTGTCTGTTCAGCATAAAGTTTCGTATTGATACAGCCAGAAATGTCACCAATGGGTTGACATGGAGGTGATTTATGAAGTTTAATATGTAATCATTCGTTTAGTTACTATGTGAGTTGTGTTAGTGGCATGTTAAAATAGATGAGATGGTCTTGTAGCCCTGTATGTCCTGTTGAATTTGATGTGCAACATCATCACATTGTTCTGTGATTTGTGCATCGTTTATACTATGTATGCTAAATGCTTCTGAAAGTCCCCCAATTGGGACTATAAGGCCTGTAATTTTTTTCTGGAACCAAAGTCCCCAATTTCCGTTTGGGCGGACAACACCGCTGTCAGAGCCGCTAAAGCTGACAATCCCTGCAGCTGAGAGGTACAGGTCCTTCTCAAAGTATTAGCATATTGTGATAAAGTTCATTATTTTCCATAATGTCATGATGAAAATTTAACATTCATATATTTTAGATCAATTGCACACTAACTGAAATATTTCAGGTCTTTTATTGTCTTAATACGGATGATTTTGGCATACAGCTCATGAAAACCCAAAATTCCTATCTCACAAAATTAGCATATCATTAAAAGGGTCTCTAAACGAGCTATGAACCTAATCATCTGAATCAACGAGTTAACTCTAAACACCTGCAAAAGATTCCTGAGGCCTTTAAAACTCCCAGCCTGGTTCATCACTCAAAACCCCAATCATGGGTAAGACTGCCGACCTGACTGCTGTCCAGAAGGCCACTATTGACACCCTCAAGCAAGAGGGTAAGACACAGAAAGAAATTTCTGAATGAATAGGCTGTTCCCAGAATGCTGATCAAGGCACTTCAGTGGGAAGTCTGTGGGGAGGAAAAGGTGTGGCAGAAAACACAACGAGAAGAGGTGACCGGACCCTGAGGAAGATTGTGGAGAAGGGCCGATTCCAGACCTTGGGGGACCTGCGGAAGCAGTGGACTGAGTCTGGAGTAGAAACATCCAGAGCCACCGTGCACAGGCGTGTGCAGGAAATGGGCTACAGGTGCTGCATTCCCCAGGTCAAGCCACTTTTGAACCAGAAACAGCGGCAGAAGTGCCTGACCTGGGCTACAGAGAAGCAGCACTGGACTGTTGCTCAGTGGTCCAAAGTACTTTTTTCGGATGAAAGCAAATTCTGCATGTCATTCGAAAATCAAAGTGCCAGAGTCTGGAGGAAGACTGGGGAGAAGGAAATGCCAAAATGCCAGAAGTCCAGTGTCAAGTACCCACAGTCAGTGATGGTCTGGGGTGCCGTGTCAGCTGCTGGTGTTGGTCCACTGTGTTTTATCAAGGGCAGGGTCAATGCAGCTAGCTATCAGGAGATTTTGGAGCACTTCATGCTTCCATCTGCTGAAAAGCTTTATGGAGATGAAGATTTCATTTTTCAGCACGACCTGGCACCTGCTCACAGTGCCAAAACCACTGGTAAATGGTTTACTGACCATGGTATCACTGTGCTCAATTGGCCTGCCAACTCTCCTGACCTGAACCCCATAGAGAATCTGTGGGATATTGTGAAGAGAACGTTGAGAGACTCAAGACCCAACACTCTGGATGAGCTAAAGGCCGCTATCGAAGCATCCTGGGCCTCCATAAGACCTCAGCAGTGCCACAGGCTGATTGCCTCCATGCCACGCCGCATTGAAGCAGTCATTTCTGCCAAAGAATTCCCGACCAAGTATTGAGTGCATAACTGTACATGATTATTTGAAGGTTGACGTTTTTTGTATTAAAAACACTTTTCTTTTATTGGTCGGATGAAATATGCTAATTTTATGAGATAGGAATTTTGGGTTTTCATGAACTGTATGCCAAAATCATCCGTATTAAAACAATAAAAGACCTGAAATATTTCAGTTAGTGTGCAATGAATCTAAAATATATGAATGTTAAATTTTCATCATGACATTATGGAAAATAATGAACTTTATCACAATATGCTAATATTTTGAGAAGGACCTGTAGATGGAGGTGACAGGATGGCCAGAGCAGAATTGCAAGTTGGTTTAGAAAGTAATCCCCTTTGTGTAACCCATTAAGTTTTTCCAGTTCTATCCCTTGCGGTTCTGGTAAGAGTCGATACCCAGTCAGATTTAGGATGGTTCCCCTTTTCCTAAATTCTAGAAAGAGCAATAAATGTTTAATAAATCTTAGACTTTAATCACATTAGTTAGTATTTTGGAGGCAGTTCCCCAAATCCTTTATTATGAAGTAGTGGGTGTAGAGTAAAATTAGAATCAGTATTTTTGTTCCTCAGAGTTCCTTTTTTGTGTTTGTTTTGTTTTAGTAAATCTTATTTATTAAATGAATATTAAATGTTGCATTTAATTAATTAATTATCATTTAATTAAAAAAAGGCAGTTACCACTGCCTTTTTTTAAAAATAATCTATTAAGTTGGATTGAAGTTTAATAATTGTAATTTTGATCCTAACAAAAGTCAAAAATGTCCTGATTTCTGTTTTAATGTGTGATAGAAACTGCTTGATGCAAAAAAATATATTCATCCTTCAAAATAATCTAATCATTTATTTTGGGACTAAACAAGTTTTGATATGTTGCGAGAATGATTGGTTTAGGAACATTAATATAGCTTAATAATGTAGCTTACTCAAACCATGTTTATAATAGAGCCACTTCATTTTGTTGACACTGACCTTGTAAAATGGCCAAATGCTCGTGTCTGTTCGATATTGAGTGACACAACAGTTCTTTTGTTTCTGACATCAACTGGCATGTTATGCTGCCATTTGATCCAGAGAATGATTGTTGTTTCTGTCCCAGAGGGAGGGCAGGGGTGGGGGTTGGGGCATGCTGCTTTTCACTGAGTCTGCTGTGTCTGTTGAGGACCACACAACCATGCAGTCTGGGACCCTGGAACCCCCAAATCATTAGATATAAGAGGTCTGCAAGACGCTTCATGCACCCGCTGCAGCCCACATCTTTACAGGGGTGATTTAGGCCCAATCATATGCTGCCAGCTGACAGACTGATGAAACAATAATGAGCATATAGTGCAACAGATATGTGCAAATATGTAAAAGGGCAACAAGCAAGGTGACCTGGTCATTGTGTGTATAAGTGTGTGTGGAAGAAAGAAAATAAGACCATCTGGGATCCCCAGCTTTTGTTTAATATAATTTACTGATTTATTTTGTTCTCTTTCCTTTCAAAACAACAAATAGCATATTTCTATGATAAATACACACAATAAAATATAAATCTGTGCACATTGCTCACTTAGTGAGTCATACAGGTTCCAGTTCTCTTTCCCTCATATAGTCAATTGTTTTCACACAAAACCCACAGATCAGCATGTTGACGCCATCTAGAGGGTTTTATTAGCAGACCTTATACTCAGTAGATCCACATCTGCAATGTTGAGCTTTGTTTATTTAAAGGGTTTACAGTAAATTGTTGCTAACATGAAAAAAAGTCCGAAAAACATGTTAGAGGATAATTAACAGAAAATTTGTTTTTATTTTATTATTTTTAAAAATCTATCTCCACAAAAGTCTAAACTTTAAACACTGTTTTTGATTATTTAATGCAGATAATCTCAGAAATTACAAATTATACCAAAATCAACATACCTTTAAGTGTCAGACTAGAAGCAATGTGTTTAATTGTGTGAACAGTAAACAAAGGAAAGGTAAAGGTGAGGAAAGGTATAAATGACAAGAGGATTTCAGATATGAAGGGAAAATATTCAAAGCAACATTACTCTATGTGAAAAAGTATTCAACCTCCTCATTAAATCTGTAAATAACTGTGACCTACAACAACTTTTGGAAGCTGAGTTCAGTTTTGCTTTTTAAGAAAGAAACTGCTTTAATAGAACCTGTCTGACAACATGAAGCAAATAAATCTAATGGTAACACACCAAGTCCACCATATCTAAACAATTTCTGAAGAAATTCAACAACCAATGAGAAACAAAGTCCTTGAAATCTTATCAGCCAGGAAAGGATCACAAAGTAATTTCTAAGGCTTTGGGACTCTAGAGATCCCACAGTGAAAGCCATTATCCAGAAATGGAGAAGAATTCAATGGCAGTTAACCTTTCCTGGAGTGTCCGGGCTACCAAAACTACTCCAAGAGTGCATCAAAAACATATACAGGAAGTGACAAAAGAACCCAGTAAGAGGTTGCAGAGAAAAAAAATAAATTTTAAATGTTTATTGTGCATGTTTATATATTTTATTGTGCTACAGAATGAAAACAAATAAAAATTTTAATCGTTGCCTTACAGATGCTATTCTTAGGGTTTAAATGTTTTATGAGAATTATGTTGGTCATAACCTGTGTGTCATTGGTGGGCACGCTAGATGGCAAAGAAACTGAGAAAATTAGTCGTCATCTGGAAAGCTGTAAAAGTTTGATGATACCTTGCCTCCCAAAGCCATGCACACAGTCCATTTTCCATCCATCAGTCCTGCCGTGTCTCAAAAAACAAACTCTGAAGGTGGATCTGACTGCAGAGAAGAATGCCAAACTGGAAACCATGTTTTATTAATAGATATAGGTAAGAATTACCAATTATAGTTGTTGTAATAATAATAACAATAAGAAAAATAATAAGAATAATATTGTAGTCATGTCATCAGTATTCTTCCCCTTGTGCATATGACACAGCAGATTGGCAGTAGCCACAACAGCAAATGTGTTGAAGCATTTAGGGCCCAAGATGCCCTCCTTTCAGACATCAAATGAGTCACCTCTCAAGTGATTTCCTGCGTCGCAGCTCCACTCCTGCTGTAAGGTTTCCTTACCAGTCCTCCTTTTTCCGCAAAGGAACATGGAAACAAGCTCTCAGATGTGTGGGGTCAAAAGGAAGTGGCCTACGTGAGTCTTATTAAGGACCAATTTGGAGAAGTCAGGATCTCTCCTGTCTGAAGGAACAATGGAAGAATTGGAGCCAACGTTTTTCAATCATTTAATTAGGATCACAGTCTCACCAGAATCTTGCACACCTGAAAATGGAAAGTTTTCTCTCCTTTGTTGGATCTTGGTCACGACCTCTGGAAATCTCGGAACACCAATAAACTTTAATCTCTTTCTTAAATTCTAAGTAAAACAAATCTGACATATATGTATATTTAGATATATTGATTTACTTATTTAGTATATGTACTAAATATATATTTAATATTCTGCTAAGAAATATTGCAATTATTACATTATATATTTCCAAAATTGTGTGATTATATTTCTCATAATTACTGTCTCACATTTGACTGATTCTGAGTTATTTTACAGATTAAACGTCTGAATAGCGAGGGTGAATGTCATAGACCGGGAAGGACAGCGTCTGTGTTATTCTTCCCCTCTGCCAGACAGACAGCTGTATTTCACTGTTCCATGACCTTCACCTGCATTTAAGTGTCCAGCTCTCCCTTGAAAGTCTCTGACCCCAGACTACTCATATCTACGACCAGGCCTCACCATCACACAAAAATCACCCACCACCTTCCACCTTTGCAAACTGTTTCCAGTTCTTTTCCTCTGACATGCAGCCATGACCCCAAATAACTGCCCCTGACCCTTCCTGTCCAGACACTGAGCCATATCCGTGTCCTTGTCCAGTTTACCCTCAGACCAAAACTGTCAACTTCTGCAGAGTTCAGAACAACTAAGCTTTTCTTAAATAATCTTGTATCACTGGACAATTCAGAGCTGGATGATTTTTTTTTTAAACCCAAAATGATCATAAATTAAATGTGAATTAAATTAATATCACCAGCAAATCCTATGTTCTCAAAAGCCAGGAAATCTTTCTTTTCGGTGATTTGCCCACCCAGTCATCAGGATTTCTGAAGGCTTTCAGGGTTCCTGCGATAGAGTAAAAAATGCATCTTGTTCCCTTATGAGATAAAACCCAGATGCGAAGAGGAGGCTCAAGCTACCTATCATTCGTTATCATAAATGTGGTATTAAATGGGGGAGATAAGCGTTGAAAGTAGAGGAGGTAGGGTGCCGAGGATTACCAGTGCACAGGAGGGTGGTGTGTTGTAAGAGGCAGATTGTGCTGTGCAGACCCGTTGGGCCTGATCCTTCTGACAGCTGCACTGGATCCTCGGTGGAGGTGAGCTCGGACTTACAGAACATCTTGTCTTTCCAGTGGAAATGCTGACCTTGTCTTTCCGTGTGTGTGTGTGTGTGTGTGTGTGGATGTGTGTAGTACATGGTCGGGTGATGTGAGGCAGGCGGCATGACTGGTGGCAGCGGGGAGTAATTGTGATTGAGAGCGCTACTCCTCACCCCACCCTATGTCAGGGTGATACAGGCAAACACACACACACACTTGCACAGGCTCTCCCATGGGTCATTCTGACACTGTCCAGATAAAGAAAGAGACTGATGGTTATGTGGTCTTGAGGAAAGTGAGAGAAGCAGGGTGTGTGTTGTGTGTGTGTGTAAAAGAAAGCAAGTGGGTGTGTTTGCGTGGTATACACTTTATTTATTTGGGTTTAGCCTTGGAGTGTTAATGTGTTTGCCAAGCTCCTAACTTGTGAGTTCAGAAGATTTGTGAAGCACGATAAGCTTTTCTCTCTGCCTTTGACATCATGGCATTTTAAGTAATAGGTAGGTGGTTCATTTCTATATTGTCAATGCTGGTTTCTGGTTCATTTTTTTAAAGCATTTATTTATTACCAACCCCAAAATGTTTATTTTAATAAAGTTTAAGGGTTTCATTTTTTAAGCATTAAAACAGATATTTTACATAAGAAAAAGTGCATCAGGCTGCTTTATGTCCAAATTTTTGAAATAAAACAGGTATAATGTTATATATCACGGTAAGGACAGGACAAAAGCCTATTTCACAGTTTTATACAGACAGTTCTTGAATAAAATAGTTCATTTTTGCATCCACTCTGATAGACTCCCAGGAAATGTGCTTTTCAAGAGAACTGAAAATGTGTCTCCAACATGGAGGTAGACACACTCTCTAAACTGCACTTTAAGATTTGGCTTGGAAACAGCGGCATACTTGTGATTTTCTTCTTGTTTGTGTTTATGGCTTTGCTGTCGAAAAGGGATTAAGCCTGCAGTCAGCAGGTCGGGTGAGCCGGTTTTTCTCACATGCAGAGGCCCATTTCAGGGTTCGTCAAACTCCCTGGGCCCAGATCTGTGCCAATCTGTTGTTTCTCCGTGCCTCTCCGCTCTGACCTGCAGTGTGTTTTTGCCCATAGGGGAACCCTGCCGATGGGGCGTGTGCTTGCGTGTATAGGCCTCTGTGCTCCGGCCCCTGTGTGGTCTAGTTGTAAGTGTATGTGTGTGGTCTTCCCGCCCCCTGCTCATCTGTCCGAGGCCTGCTAACGGCCTGCCCAGTGACCACGGCTGTTTACTTTACTTCTGTCTGCACCAACTGAACTTTGATAGCCCGCTTCCTCCAGCTGGGCCAAATCAGACCCCAGTTCAGGCTAACAGCACTACATAGAGAAGCCCTGAAGTATAGGACAAGACAGGACACTGGGTCTTGATGAATTAATTGAGGCAAACCCACTTGTCCCATCTCTACTTTTCTCTTGAGTCTTGTTCCAGACTTCTGGGTGACTGGTGGCTTTAGCCAGGCATATGGTCGCTGCAAGGCAAAGCTGCCTGTAATTATGCTGTCAAAGCCCTGTCCTCATTGGTCAGGATAATTGGCCTCTCTGTAACAGTCAGTATCAGTTCAGTCTGTCTCATCAGTGGACAGAGACAGACTGGCAGCTCACTCTGAAGCAGGCAATCATATGCTCAATGTTTCTCATGTTTTTTCCGCAGCGCAGTCCTGCAAAGATTAGCATCACCATTATCACGACAAGAGGCTAAATATGTTAAAAGTAGTTTTAAATATGTTAAAAATGAACTGAAAGATTAAAACAGAGCTCAAATGAACTTTTATACTTTAATCCTGAAATCTTGCAAGAAGAGGGAACTTTGATCAAATTATTTACAGAGCGGGTCAAGGAGTTAAGCGTCCACGTGTGGCACAATGCAAGCAGCATATGATCCTACGTAAACTCACAAAGTAATGAGGCAGAGATGACAGCGTACCTGCTTCCCCCCTCTTCCCACTGTTTGGCCCCTGCCGGGGTAATTCCTCTTATTAAGGATGGGCTGGTGTTGAGCGTGTCTATTAGACTTATGGGTCCTGGTTTTTGGAGCAGGGAGTTAATGGGAAGATGGGGAGCATCAGGGGGAGGCTGGTAATGTTTAAGACCTATGTTTGGCCAGGGAAGCCAAGAGAGGCCCTTTGGGGTCACCCTCTCCTGCTTTACAAATTGAGGGCTGTGCCGGCAGGCGCCAGCGTAGAGCTGAATGAGCGAGCCTGCTGACCTGTGACCCCTGTCCACCCCGAGTGCAGGAGCCCCTGTAACCTGGGAGAGGGGACCACTGACCTCTGAGGGTCACATTCTTCTTCTTCCTCCTCCAAAGCTGCAGGGGATTCCTGGGTCTTGCAGCACCCATCCTACACAAATAAGATTTAACACAGACCATCGAAGTAAACAGCTGGTTTCAGTATGTATTTGTTCTGAAGACCTTTGTTGTGAAGTATAATAAATGATTTTTGGAAGACGCAACAATGATATAAAAGAAGGAATATTAAAGGATGTGTTTTTCTGTTTTGCTCAAACCAACCATGTGCTGAAAATTTTAAAAAATTTTTCAAATGTACTGCAAAGTGCATGGATCTGAAGGCTCCTACGTGGAAACACCCATCATCAACAAAATATACCAACAAAACAAACACATAGTTTAGTAAAAAGGTTTCACAATGCACAACAACAAAGCTACAAACCAAAGTACAAAATTTAAACTATCATTGTGGGAGATAAAACTCAAAAGACTAAATAAAAAAAAAACATTTAAATGAAAACCTATACATTGGAACCTCTGGATGTACAATTAATTTATTAATTTATATCTTGAAATGTGTAAGTGGAGACAAGTTTCTGAATAACAGATTCTAACCTACACACCTTGAAAAACATGCACCACATTCAAAACCACAATATTTTCAGCATAAAAAGGCATTTTTCCTTCTTGAACTATGAAAACGATGACTGTTAATGACAATAAACACATCTTCTGTGGGACACATACCTGTTTGACATTTGAGAGGTATTAGAAGATGTTTTTTGGAGGTAGAAATTGCCCCCACAATGACTTAAAGGAAGACACCGCAGGGTGCTCGCCATCATAGGCCGTTTTGTTCCTGGCCCATAACACCACAAAAGACAAATAAATTAAGGCAGCACCGGCATCCTATACTTCACTATCTTTGTCTTCATTGTCTTTGTCTACAGACTTGCAGTTAAAAAGCAACCGGTAAAAACACTCTTGCTTCTTCCTGTGCTCTAAAACGTCGGGAAACGTGCTAAAACATTGTCACTGTACAGAATATTAGAGGGTTACACCTAGTTTATACATGTCGTTTCTGTCTTCACAAACAGCATCTTGTGATAGAAACACATGGGTACACTGTCGGGAAGCATGTTCTGTTGCTTCAGCCAGTTGCGCACATTCCCATTTTGTACATAACTTACATAACTGTAGGTGCTCACAAAACAGGAAGAGCAAGAGGATACTTTAAAACCATATTAATTTTTATGAGCATGTGCATGGATGAATACAAACAGATAGAATAGTTGATGCATTTTTCTTAACTTTGTAGAATTGTCTGTTTGGAATGCACTTTGTCTATAGATCCACCTTCTACTAACAATTGTTGAATACGGGCAGAAAGTCAAAAGATACGGTAATCCAAATAATCCTGAGACCGCTGAAGAGCAAAGGTACACCAAAGGCTTTAGACAACAGCCTTGTTTGAATGAGGCTGCACACTAAAGCTTTGCACTTTCTCTAATCATCCCTTAGCCTTCTCTGAGGGCTCCAGGAAGGAGCTGCTCTCCTCCATCGCTGAGTTCTTTGCTGTCATAGCATTAGGTAGAAGAAAAGCAGGGAAAACAACACTGGAGACACACTGAGCATGTAACAGCAACACATGGAGCCCACTGGCAAAATAAAAGCTTTTACTGTGATTTTGTGTGTTTTCTGCAACCTAGTGGTTTAGTTGTTGGGCTATGCTCCTTAGGGCCATCATCTGTAATGAAATAGCTCACGCCTTTACACTTGAATCTCAAATTTCAAAATATCTGGTCCAAGGTGTTGCCTACTGACAACACCTTGGACAATTTCTGCTATGTCAGCAGACTTCTTGCAGAGCCTCACGTGAACAGTGTCCTACTTATTAAGTGTATTCCACACTACATTCTATAGAGGCCACTGCTTAATCATAATTTCTTCAGGAAGTGCAATCACCACGGTTCAAAGAATGTCTTTTTTTTGTCAGAGCGCAAAAAGCTGGGTGTGTAGAAGAGTGAGAGACAGTGAGATAAATAAACACTATGTATGCAACAGGGAAAGAGAAAAAGGAGGAAGAATGGAAAGATGTGTGGCTTTAATGAGTGAAGGATTGTCACACTGCGTTAAGAACTGGCACCATTTATAATTTCTGTCAGAGGAAACCTACATGTGGTGGATGGGGAACAATTAAAACAACCATTACTTTTAAATGTAAATGACTGTTGCTTTTATAACAGGCTTATATTCAGAAAGATGCTGGGATAACACTTAACGTTTGCAGTTGAACTGAACGTATCGCTCCTGCAACTTGATCATCAACGGGGTTTTTGTTACTCCAACAGATTGTTAAAGTGTTTTCAGCTTAAAAATTAAAAGAATGAAAGCCAGATATTGAGTAAAGATTGAAGGTTACCAGTTTGAACTGAATATGACATACCACACATTAAAGTGTGCATGTTTGGCCATCTGGAGTACACCTCTTATAAAACCCACGAGACGAAGAGGCCAAGGGGTGCTGAGAATTTCCTCCACAGGTCTTTAAGCATGACAGTATGCATGGTTGAATCTCTCCACTGGAAACACATGCTGCCCCATCACGTCACTCCCTGACCACAGCCCTCCTGCGCTGCCGTGTTTCCCATGGTTGACAGCGACACGCAGACTAAGTCAGCCAAACCTAGACACTGCGAAGGATCCATCATTAGATGTGTGTGTGTAAATGTGTAAAGCATGTGTGTTACTCCAGTGGATAGGTGCTTGTATGAAACAAGAGTGTGTGAGACAAATCAAGACTCCCATAAGCACCCTCTGCAGAAGGCCTGTTGACACATATAGAATAGCAGGAAGAAGGGACATCCGAGTGAGGCTGTTGGAATTTTTCCATCATGTGGCATTGTGGATGCTCCTTCACTCCCACGTTTCATCTGTCACAGCTGAGAATATATCATAGGTTTGTAAGTTTGCAGAAATAAATGTGGATGTGTAAGAAAATGTAAGGGGCCAAATGAAATACAACTCGATGTAGTTTGTTTAGTCTCTTTAAGTGAATACTTAGTAAAACCACATTTTGTTGCAATATGGAGACGTTTTCCATTCTTCTTTGCAAAAAAAACTATGTTTGTAGACATCAATTTTTAGGTCTTGCTGCAGATCTTTGATTAATTTAAACTTCTTCACTACTTTATCCCTGACCTGTCTGCTGCGTTTCATGGTCCTCATGATGCTGTTTGTTCCCTAATCTTCTCTAAACAACCTCTGAGGCCTTCATAGAACAGCTGGTTTTATACTGAGAATAAATTATACACTGGTAGATTTTGTTTGCTACTTAGGTGACTTGTGAAGGCAATTAGTCACACTGGGTTTTATGAAGAGGTATCAGACCAAAGTTTGAAAACATGTATTATTTTCCTTAAACGTCTCAATCATGCACTATGTCTTAATCTGTCACATAAAGTCCAGTTAAAGTACATCAGCGTTTCTCATTGTTATTGACAAAATGTGAAAAGGGGACAAAACAAACAAATAAATGGACGACAGAGAGTGTGGGAGACTGACAGAGAAGCAAAAATCTATAAAGGGAAACAGGACTTCTGGGTTCTCTGTGAAGTGAACTGTGAACGGTTGGTTGGTTGGTTAGGAGCTGCACCACGAGAGTCTGTTCTGCTCCATATCTGTTTATTACCCCAATACCTTGTCAATTCACAGACATGCGTATGGACACATTTTTTCAATATTAAACAAAGATGTTATGGTCTTAAAAATTATAAGCACCTGTTTTCATTTTTGAAAATTATTTTATTCCTTAATAGATCACATTTTGTTAGCCTCATAACGTAATTGCCTAAGTCAAAGCATAAATCCCTCATTGCCTCAAAGCATAATTGCCTAAGTCATTTGACTTAGGCAATTATGCTTTGAGACTAACGATTTAAGAAGCAATCTTAGTGGCAGCAAAGTGCAGTACAAGTGGAATATAAAGTCCAGCATATTAAATTATATGAGCGGTAATGGTAACAAAAATTTACTTGAAATGAATTGAAGTTGTGAAATACTGAACATGGTGAAAGTGAGTGCTGTAAAAACCAACATTTGATTAATTCTGCCTATGTGAAAATTAGAATCTGTGAATTTGGAGGTCATTACAATGATAACATGGTAACGTTGCTTGTTTTCATTCTCTGCCTTGATTTTAGTGGCTCCATTTTTACCACTTCAGTTTTATAATTCATTGCGTTTACAGTGTAATTTTGGTTACTTCCGGTTGATCAAAATATGGCAGCAGCCCCGGCACGACAGCGCAGTTCTTGTCGTCCATAGCCATTCGCATGCATTTTCAATAGTACGGCAGTGATATCGTTGGCGATCGGGTGGAACCGCGGGGAGTTACAGGTGAAGAGCGCACAGGTTGAGTCTCCAGACTCTCCACCTCAGTCTCTCTTTAACACGATGAGCCAGCAATCAGGTACGTTCTCCAGAAGAGGGAGGTATCACTGCTTGGTCAGCTGACAGCTGCCGAAGCAAACTGGTGCTGAGAAACGCCGAACCTCTTATTTTTAATTAAGTGGAATCTTAATAAACCGAGTAGATATTTGAGTTCAACAAACCTACATTCTACATCCTAAAAACATCCTAAAGTTTATTGGGGGTCACAGGAAGCATATTATTTACGTTTTTATTCACAATTTTTTTGCCACCATTGTCCACCATTACTGCCCGAGCTCGACCAATCGATTACACCTCCAATGAATCATGGGAAATTGTGGGTCACGGACTATAAAACTTTGCTGTCGCACCGGGGCTGCTGCCGTATTCCGATCTAATGGAAGTAACAAAAATTACACTGTGAACACGATGAATGATAAAACTGAAGTGGTAAAAATGGAGCTGCCAAAATCAAGGCACTGAATGAAAACAGGTAAGGTTAAATTTGATAACATAAATATTTATAACATTAATACCATGTTAACATTTTAATGACCTCCAAATTCACAGATTCAAATTTTTACAAAGCCGAAATTAATCACGTGTTAGTTTTTATGACACTCTTACCATGTTTAGTATTTCACACCTTCTATTAATTTTAAGTTAATTTTTGTTACTTTGACCCCTCATAAAATTAAAAGTAACTTGTTTAACAATAAACAATTGGACAGTGAATTTTTGAATCTTTATCAAAACTAAAACCAGCAATATTTTTATTGATTACTGGCAGAAAGAGGCAAAAGAGCTAATGGCACTGTTGTAGTCATCTAATGGTGCGTTCACACCGAACGCGGATTCTGCAAATTTTTCGCCTGTCCATCTGTCTTCAGTGAATAAATAAATCTCAGCTAGTCAGTTGAGTCATACAACCCAGGCTTACCGCACACTGAAAACAGCTTCTTCTCCGCTGCGGTCCTTCAAACCTACGTCACAGCCACATCCAGTCCCTGATTGGTTGACGCGACACGAATTTAGAAAAAAGTTCAGATTTTTCAACTCGTCCATCCCTCTCCTTAACGTGTCTCTACATAGCGATAACATGTAAATCGGCCGCTCCTCTCGCAGAATCTGCGTTCGGTGTGAACGCACCATTAGACCGTATAAATGCAATCATTTTATAAAAGTTTATTTTTCTTTAAGTTAAGGAATTGTATCTACCTTCTGAGACTAAATATATCTAAGGCAGTTTTGCAGTGACTGAAGTGAGGTAGAGCTATTAGCTTGAATAGGCAAATCATCAGCAGTTCAGATCATCATCAAGAAATGAAAGAAGATATAATGTATTCTCATTATTGATTTCAGTGGTAATAATTAGAATGAAAAGATTTTGGGTCCTAAAATAAGCACTCCACATCTAAGCTTGGATGCTGATAAGGAATATTGGCCAAGATAATTAGAGAAGCTCCTTTTTGGCAAATATGACCAGAACCATTGGAGTTCAGTGCCCCTAATACCCACAGATTTGGGGGAAGGTAAAATAATATCATAGTCCACTGTGTCAACAGCAGCAGTGAGGTCTAAGAACACTAAAACAGCAGAGCCACCATACTACAGAGTTTAAAGCACACTATTGTTTGCTACAGGGGGGTTTAAAACTAGACTGAAGCGTCTCAAAAATATAATTGGAAGCCAGGTAATACTCTAAATTTTTATTAATATACTGTGCCTTTTGTTGCCACAGTCCATTTTCCACTTGACCTGTTCATATACAGTATGGCACAGAGGCATATGTGTGTTGAATCAGTGCCCGAGCTGATGACACCAATTGTGGTTTAGTCCAGATGTGGAAACAGTTGTTTTTTGCTTGTGTAGACTAAATTTATGGAGAGAGGAGCTCCGGCCCTCTGGGTCACCCCTCTACTGCAGGACTGCAGCCCACATGTGCATGTGTTACCCTGGGGTAAAGTACCATGGTATAGCTATAAGTAAATCAAATTATATGCTGTCAAAAATATTGGGCAAAATGAGGGGTATGTTGGATTTCAGTAAGAAGCTAGAGGATTCCCATTTATTCTACTTGTTCCTGGAGTAAACATAATGGTTGTGGTTGGGGGTATATAATGCTTTTAAATCCTTCCTTTTCACATTTAAATTATTCAGTTGTGGACTATATAAGGTGGAACTGCAATGCTTTGGTCTGAATTCCTTGTTATTGTAGCTCCACAGGCTCCTTTTTTACCCCTGTTCTGAGGTGCAACTGGTGTATTTAAAAAAAATGCTAATTAGGCACTTCGCACCCACCCCCCTCCAGGTCGAAGAGCGTTTAACCCGTTTGGCCATTTTTGTAGTTTGATAGCAGAGATAGAGTTATCTAGAGGTGCAGAAACAAGACAAGTATGGCGAAAACAATGCAAAACTGTACGGTTCTGTCCTCAGGGAAGTAATAGCAGCACACAGCACGAACCTGACCCAAGAATCAGATAAAGTCTTTCCACAATTTACTCTTGATACTGGTGGAGGTTGCTGAAGAGCTCGTCCTTGAAGTGATTCGCACAAAGAGGAATCTATCCTCTGATGTGGTTACATTTCCATGAAAAATAAAATATACCCAGGCATTTCGAAGAGGTTCTGATGCTGGGGGACTATGCAATGAATTGTGTGGGTTATACACTCAACAACCGAGCCGAACTTATCCTTTTGCAGCTTCTGCATATTTGAGCTTGGCCTACAAAATCGCAGGGAGAAATAAACATGGCGGATAAGCGAAAGTGGTTAGTCGGAAGTCCTTGACCTTGTTTAGTTGTTACACAGAAAATACTGTGACGTAATAGTTCAAGAAATGTTGAGTAAGAGAGTAGAGAAAACTAAATGTATTGAGAAATATGACGCTAACAGAATATAAAGATATCTACACAGCACCTGGAGAGACTAAAATAAACTTTTCTGCACCCCTACAGACTCCAAGTACACAACAAAATGTATTTAAAGGATAAAAAAGTGGATTCTACATATGTTCCTTTTAAAACAATACATTTAAAAACAATTTTAACAGCATATATTTGCCTTAATTGTTACCCAAGTTAAAATAACATTAAAATACAGATAAGAGTATTATGAATGTTTCAGTTGTTTTAATTCTACCTTTGTTTTATTGACCTAATAACATGGCTTATATTCTTTAGTCAGTATTTAAATATACCAGTCAGATTTGCAGCAATATGCTCACAGAATGGTCTTCTGACATAATGTGGTAATTTGGGTTTTGGGACTTAGTTTTGGGTGGAGATAACTTTGTAAACCATTGCAAAGAAATTCGCTCTTCACGTTAATGCATGAAAATGTCCATATTTGGTGATTGCAAGGCATGGCAGTGGAGGTACAGATGTGTCCCGTCAAGATGATAAAGTCATAGAAGCTTTTTTCCCCCCATTACTGAACCAGTGCTTTTTCACTAAATGTCATTTGAAACTTCACTCTTTATTTAACTTATTTTTTACTTTCATGCAGTTTTAAATACATTTTGGAACCTAAATTAATAGGTTAAGTTAAAGCATTAAAAGTTAATGTGCAAAGGAGAAGGAACTACACAGTCTCTGTCTTTTTTATTTAATGATGTTATTTAAGAAATTAATGAGTGAAAAATGTTTAATAAATTCCTAAATCTATTAATGTTGAATTAGCTTGACTTTTGTAGTTATATTTTTACTAACTGGCATTATAAACTACATTTGTCTGTGTTATGACTAACATGGAGCTAGAAGGTGAGAAACTGAATTTGACTACTGTTCATATTTCGACTAATTTAATTATATATTTCTATATATGGATTGGTTGTGAATAAACAAATCTGAAGTAAACTGTGTATACAGGCTAAAAAATCTTTAGTGTCTGTCTCTTCAGTGTCTCCACTGTGACGGGAAGACAGTAGTCTTTCACCTAAAAGATAGTTAGCCCAGGGAAAACATACATTTAGGTTTAAAACTAGTCATACCTTTGGCAGAGTTAGGTTTAAAGTAATCTTGTTACCAGCATGTCTCTTCCGATTGAAAGTAAGTTTCAGAGTAGCCAGGCCAGCATTCCTACCCGAGTATGATGAAGAATTTGTGGAGGGAGCAAATAATTTCAATCAGCAAGCAAATTTAAATGTTAGTCAAAGATAACAGAAAATGCAGTGCCATTTGGGTAATGCCAAAAAGGCCTTCCAACCTCAAAAACATGGAGCTGACCACCCAAAGATAAATCCTCAAAATCCCAACGGTAAAAGCTGTTCAGCAACTAAAAGAAGGGCTTGATTGGATGTGATGTCAATAAAGATTTTTTAATTAACCTAAAGCTGCTTATATAAAATGGAAAGCTGACAATTATTGCATCCTGCTATTTCCATTCAATGAATGACAACATGCAAAGGCACTAGACCTGTGCAGACAACTGAGGCATAATCAGTGGTAGTTCTTGCATGAATGGCAGCCCGAGAAAACCCCTCCTTTTGCTGCCCCTCACCCATCAAAAAGCAGGAAATCATCTCCCTAATCTCAGCAGCAAGCAGGGGGCGAAAACTCCCCATCAGCAATTTGCTAATTTCCAAAAAACAAAAACACAATTTTAATAGACCATCAACAAAAGAAAAAACATGCAGAAACCTTCCACAAGCTTATCTTCATCCAAATCCAGTACAGTTTTAAACGTGTTCCTTTTTTTAGGTGTTTTCTTAATTCCTTTGCAGTTACTGAATGTCATTTAACAGGGCCCTCTGTTTGGCCATAATTGTAGCAAGTACTTTCAGTTGTAACAAAGACAAAACAAATATAAATTAAGTAGAAAATCTTTATTCTGTAACTCCAGACATCACCATTGTTTCCTAAGTCAACGTTTTTTCTCCAAACTCTCAGAACACTAAGAGGTACAGTTTTAACTCTCCCTTAAATTGTCTTGAGAGGAGAGTTATGGCAGAATCAGCAGCTATCTTGCCTGTGGACTTAAACATTTCCTTCCTCATAACAATTTGCTCCTATCGCAAACTTCCTTCTTGGCTTCTGCCTTTATGCAGCCACCCCTAAAAGAGATACATGATATCATATCTCAGTTATGATGCTGTAATTTAGATTATTATGCTTACTTTGACTTTAGGGGAAAATTGCTACATTACCATTTTAATCTGAGGTCAGAAATGTTGTTCACTGAACCGTTTGCTCCAGATGACGTGATTTTGATTGAGTTTCAGGTGTTTTGGCTTTGCTTATGAAGAGCTTCCAGCTTTTTGTCTTAAGGTTTGGGCCTAGTTGCTTATTTCCTCTTGTTAAGATTTATTTTATATAACCTGTTTTCTGTTACTTTACTCACCTGCAATCTAGTGAAATGTGGTGAGGTCTGTTAGTGGTGAGGCACTGGTTGTTAAAAAAAAAAAAAACATTTGAATGTTGTCACATGCAATAATTCTTTAGAGCAGTCTGCTTTAGAGATGATGTCTGCCTGTGGTTGTATGTGCTTTCTCAGTTTAAAGAAGCAAGTGAGGATGCTAACCCTACAAGATAGAAAGCCACCTTTTTTCTATGACAGTGTTTCAGATTTGGCTCTGTAATCTTTAAAAGCTCAGTATACATAAATTAATTAGATCATTTTAATATGTAAACCTTTTCAGCGGGGATGTATTTCATATGCATAATCTTGTTGTATTTGAGCCAGTCTCAGGCAGAATGAGCTGATTTTCCATCCGAACAACAAAAAGTGACCTAAATAATGACATCATATACAGTGGTGAGAAAAAGTGTTTGCCCCCTTTGTGACATCTTGGTTTTTTTGTATGTTTTTCTCAAGTAAATGTTTCAGATCAGCAAGCAAATTTAAATGTTAGATAAAGATAACAGAAAATGCAGTGTTTAAATGAAGTAGTTTGTTATGAAGGGGGAAAAATATCCAGTCTTCATTGCAACATAAGTTAAATGTTGTGCATCACACCTTCGGAAAGCTGAGTTCATTTTCTCAAGCCACACCCAGGCATGATTAGTGTTACACCTGTTCTCAGCTAAGAAACTGTTAAATAAGACCTGCTTGACAAAGTGGAGTTTACGAAGAAATCCTCAACAGACAGAAATCAAGCAGGGGGCAAGCATTTTTTCCTATCACTGTATGTATGCATGGAAAAGTTTTACCGTACTTAATACTTCTGCTTTAGAGAGCCGAACACTCAGGAGTCGATGATGCTCGGATTTAGTTGGAAAAGTCATCTTGTCATCTTTCTACTTAGTTGTAGCACTGCCATTTTTATTTAACGTTTATATTGCAAGTCCTGTTATTAGATTTGTGAGCTTGGATATTGATAGTTTTTTGTCTTTTTCAGTCCAAACTAAACAAAGTCCTGTTGAACCCCACGTGGCTCTAGTTTGACTGCCAGTTCTTGATGCTTACGCTCTGCAGGGAAAAGAAGCATTAGCACCACGGCCTAGAAAGTGGCTGCTTATAAGACCAGGGACTCATGCATGCCCTCCTCAGAGATGCAAAGGTAACTGCGGGTACCTGTACTGTTGAAAGTGATAAAATATAGTACAAGTGTACAAGTGTCTTTAAACATTACTGAGTAACATGGAGTGAGAAAAGGAAATGAATGTACCTTTCTTTCTTTCTTTCTTTCTTTCTTTCTTTCTTTCTTTCTTTCTTTCTTTCTTTCTCACATCAGCCTCCCCTAATCACAGGTCCATCTTCAATTACTCAATGGACCACCCCTCCAGGTAACCAATATTCATGCTTTTCCTTGCTCTCCACTTAGATTCAGTCACTTTGTACCTAAAACATTTTATGTCAATCTTTTTTTAATTGTTTGTAATGTGTTATTTAAAGAATAAAACTTTTTACTCCCGTGAATGAAGTTAAAAGAAGTGACAACTTTATTTAGTTGTCAGCATGTTACGATTTCATTAAATGACTAAAAGGGGTCAAAGGCAGACAACCCTGCACAACCACCATGCCACTTCCCTGTCCCAGACACCCACTCAGTGTGGTGAAAGTCTTTTCTTTCCCTTCCCCATCACTCAGACACCACTGCCATTGTACTGTAACCCTACAATCCCTCCTCCTTCCTTTCCTTGGTTTTGACATTTTTGGGTGGTGAAAATGATACAGCAGTTAGTTGTCTGGCCGTGGTTCAGCGTCAGAGTCTGTGTTTGCTATGGCAAAAAGCCTCTGGTGCAGGTCCCTTTTGTCCTGTGGGTATATTGTCTTTTTGCATTGAGGTGGCATTTACAGGTGAATGGCAGTTGGTGGGTTTTAGGGAGGTCTGTCAGAGCAACAAGTCGAAAGCAGACCACTCTTCAGATCTCTCTCCACTGGGAAGCCTTGTGTTTCCCAAACAGCCCCCAAACATTTGACGATGGAGAAATATTTTTACAACTGAATACGTGTTAGGGTGTGTGCGTGTGCTCAAGGGAGAAAAGCTGGAAGAAAGGTTGCTCTTCAATATGTTCTTCAAAATGACATGGAAAATATGTAAGTGCCTGATAACCCCCACCTTGTTTCTCTCCTTTGCCTCTCTCCCTCATTGGAGACTATTTGTATTTCATACCAGAGATCTGTGCAGCAGGACTGGAATGCACTGAGACCTAGCCTCTGAGTGAAAGGCGTTGTAATACTTTTGACACTAATCACAAGGTTCACATAGTGGTTTGATTTTTGCAGATCAGGCTAAAATGGCTAAACACTTGCAGAGTGAATCAACATGTGAGCTGACAGGGGGAGACCTGGGGTCTCACATCCAAACAGGTCGCCATGTGTGAGTTGGTTGCTTGCGTGAAAATCAGGGTTTGGATCGAGCTAACCGGTTTCTTAGCGTGACAGGTTAGCTCATCCTGCCTCACACTTCTGCACAGAGAAGGATAAAAAGTGAGGCAGGGGGAGCTGGAAAAGTGCTGTGGATCAGGTTTGTTGTCTGGCAGAAACACAGCTGTACTGAGCGGTAATGGGCTGGGAGTCAAGCTCCTCCAGCTGGCTCCACAGGAGAAGAATGACCACTGCAGTGCCTCCCATAAAATTTAGGTTGCAAGTTCACTCCAAGTTTCTCTGTAAAAGGGCATAAAATAAAATGCCTACTGCATCTGGTGGGGTGGGGGGGGGATACATGATTCGTTATTCTGAAACTCCTTCAGAGATGAAGTAATTTCTTCTATTACTATAACTTATTATAACTTGCTATCATACTTTATTCTCTGTGTCTACATGCTTCCAAATGTTAAACTGGTCTCACTTCATCAGCTTAACTTCCTCTGCTAAAACTAGATCCTATGTTAAAATCCAAGACCTGGTCTGTTGCGGTTAGAGCTTGGAAAATGTGGCTGCCAGACTGTGGGCTTTTAACACCAGAATGAAAACAACTGTTCTAAAAAATATCATACAAAAAATATCCAACATAGCCGCACAGATCAGGGTGACTGACAGTAAATAAAAAAAGCCTCATACAAAAAGTCTTTGGTTCTAAAATCTTCATAATTTCTTTCTGAAATGAATCTCACTATGCCTGAGAACAGCTGTGTATTTGTTAAATGATTTATCATTTTCTATAAATAAGATTAAAAAATCCCCTTTTTCATGAGCAAGTCACTCTGCAGTATTATGTCATTGTAAAAAGTTGATATATGAATGGAAATTTTAATGCATTCCAAAAGAATTTTAAGTATTACAGTTATGAGAGAGAAGCCAGATTGTGAAAGATTAAATGAAATAACCAGCAGGCCCGCTGTGTGGCCTGCCTTCACCGAGAGGCTTTAAACAGATATTACATCTTTCTCTTTTGACTGATGAGCACAAACACTGATACAGAGACACATAGAAAACCCCTTCCCCTCCTCCCGTGTTTATCTCAGGTCAGACACTGGGCAATAAAGCATGGCTGTTGTCATTGTGGAGCTCCTCTTCGCTCGACAAGCACTCAAACAGACCCAGCTTGATGCTCGAGTCAGACTGAAAGTCCCCCTGCGTTGGAGACATTTGGCTGTTGGGCTGATGTCTGACAGCGTGTGTTTACTTATTACGGTGCAGGCTGTATGTTAAGTGACAGTGTGCATGAGTCCAAAATCCACAGAGATAAATTACTGGATGGCCAAGTGCCACAAGACCGGGTTAAAAAGCTCTGGTTTACAAAAACGAATTGCTGTGAAAAACGTTCATTGTGGTGGAATCAGTCCACTTTAGTTTAAATGTGCATGTGGCTGCAAGTCTTTGTTTGGGCATGAATGTATAAAACATCGGCGTACTGATTGTCAGAGTCAGTTCAAAAATAGCAGTTTCCGTCAGATTCCCAGTCCCAGACAGGGGGTTTTTAAATGGTAAGCACGTAATGGTAGGAAAAGTTAGTATAATCATTACTGAGTGCAAATGTATTCAGATCAATTTTGTTTTAGTTTGTAAAAATGTGAGGAAAGTATGCCAAAAGTATTGTTACAAGCTTATGTTTATTTATTTGACCTAATTTTATATAGGATTTCTTTCATTTGTGAATACATTCAATACGTTTATTTCATATTTCTGATTAAAACAAGTTTTACTCATTTACATTACTTGACATCATCCATGTTTAAAGGTTTTGACACAGCTGCTGTTCCCAAATTACTTTGCTCCTGTGTTGTTAAACAGTGTAGCACATTTATATGACTGATAGAGATAAATTAGCTTGAATCTCACATGTATTTTAAATAAATGTTAGATTATCTTAAACATGTATATTCCACTCTATTCCCATTCATTTGATTCAAATCACAGTTTATAAAATGTGACACACTTCTCCCACCAGAATAACTCAAAATTCCCATCTGCCTAAAATATATTATTTATGTATATGAAGTGGGTGATCAAAGCAAAAGGAATGAAACATCCCACAGTAGACTGTAACATTTCATACCCAAAACAATTGATTTGAAATGACCAAAACTGAAAGGTATTAAAGGGTCATAATGGCCAGCACTGTGCTGGATGTGATGGACGAACCCCCAGTTCAAATGAGTATTTAAATACAGCTTTACAGGTCAGGGTATTTTAATTTGAGAAATGATATAATTTTTTTATTATTAAAATTGGTAACCATTTCATCCTTAGCACATGGATTTGTATTTAGGAGTATTTCAGAGCTTTTGATTCAGAAAACGGAAGGTTTAATGATATTGTCAAACACGATGGCCTTCCAGATGACAGATTTGTTCTGTTTTATCCAGATGTCAACATGACAGCAGCTATGTTTTACCCCAAAGCGTCATGAAGGAGGAATACCATAATCTTGTAAATAAAGTTAGAATTCTACATTTGTTTATCATTCTACCGTGCTCATGAAAGAGCAAATATATTTACACATTAATAAATTATATTTATTGTATTAAATAAGATCACCTTTCACTACAGATATGCTCTACAGGTTAACGGTTAACATGTCAGCGTCCCGACATGTGAAGGAAAAAGCTTGGCTGCATGCGCAGTTGGTCATGTGTGTGCAGAGTTGTTTTGAAGTGTTGTTTATGTTGAACTGTGATTAACACCATCCAGGTGCTCTCGCTGGCAGAGCTGTGCGGCCGCTGTTTCAGACTCTCACACATTTTCCCTTTGCCTGGGTCCAGTCATCCATATTTACCGAGCTGCAAGAGCCAAAGAGCTGAACTGCTGACCACTATTTATTCTTGGACTGTCTCATAAACAGTGCTCCTCCATGGAGAGATGGAGCGCATGCGTGAAAGCATAAGAGACAGGGGAGAAGAATCACAGACTTACAATGAGAGTGTGCTATTGTTTATAGAGGTAGGAACAGGAGGCAGTGGGTGGAAGGGAAAGAGAGTGAAGGGGTGGGATGGAGGAGACAAAGGTGTAACCAGAGGTGTGATGGTCTGCTTCAGGAGGAACGAGCCGAGAATGGATGCCATAGCCAACACTCAGACAGCGTTAAGAATTTCATTAACCCTATCTCCACAGGTCTAGACAGGAAGGCCTGTCTTAGGCCGCACACAAACGCTGCCCTGTGAGGGGTGCTGGTCACATCACTGAAGCTGTGTTTGCCATCACCTCTGAGGAGCAGGAGGCTGTTTATTTAGTGCTGTTGACGGCCAGTGATGTGTGTGCACATCCTCAAACCCTTCTGCAAAATGGTCAACGTGGTTTTCAGATACACAGGACTATCTATCTGTGTCCACACTGAGCCCTGTGTCGACTGAAATCATCACCAGAAAAATGTCAGGAAGTGAGGAGAAACAGGAGGATGTGAAGAGGTCGAGAAGAGGCCAGGGTACACAAAAGCATAGCAGGAAGGTGCAACCAAGTTATTGTTATTGTATTGTGCTGCAACCTGGAGGGACCTGGAAAAAGGAATACAGAGAACTGAAAATGGATAGATGTTTGCAAATTTTTTAAAGTTTTGTGTTGTAGTTCCAATTTGAAAAGCAATACAGTTAAATTAAAAACATTGTACAACAGTAGGACAATCCCTTACATTTATTCATGTATTCACTTCTTATCAGCATAATTGTTCACCTGCTTACTAAAGTTTCTATAGCAACTAGAATTAATGACTATGTTTTATGGTGATAAATAGTCCTAAAGACCACTTCTGGTAAATACATAGCATTTACATTCCTGGTTAAACGTTTTAGAACCACTTTTTAATGTAATTGTTTTCTTAATGTTTATAACTATTTACATTGTAAATAGATTCTCACTGAAGGCATCAAAACAGTGAATGAACACATGGAATAATGAAGCAAATTGTCAGGGTTTTGGGTTCAGTGTGTGCGTTTGTGTTTTGTCTGCACTTTTGTTTTCAGTTTCCAGATGGTGCTGGAGTTTCTCAGGTGTGCTGGGTGACAGGGGCAACTGATCTGATGATTGCATTGGAGGAGTATTTAAGCAGGAGGCTGCCAGCACTTCAATGCCAGATTGTTTGCCTTCTGCGGTAACAAGCTCAGCCACTTCTAAGCTATGCTTCGTTCTTTGTTTCTAAGCTGATGTTGTTTATGCTCCTTCGCAGGCAGAAACCTGAACCTTTTGATCATTCTTTGTTGAATTTTAACTTCGGTTCCAGAGGTTTCTGGACGATCAAGATTACCTATGTTTGGTGGATTTCGTTTCCAAGTACCAAGCTGGCAGCTTCCTGTTATCCTCTGTCTCCTGAACCAAGGCAGAAGCGTACCCTGTCCACCCTCCAAAGCAAGTACCTGAACATTGAATTAACTCCTGAACTCACCAGAACTCACTCTACAGCTCAAGTAAAATCATCTGGATTTCTCTGCACACGTGGGTCCCGACTCCCACTACCCCTGGCGACCTGACTACATTCACCTAGTAAGCCGTTCAACTGTTAATCATAGTTAGTTCTCGTTTATTCCGCAACATTATAGTTCTTGTATTCACCAGTTCTCTTCCCCTCTTCTCATACAGTTGGTGATTCTACCGTTCACGTTCCAGTTTCACTTCTTCTAAATAAAAGGCCTTTTATTGATTCAGTTGTTCTGAGTGTTCTTCTGTATGTGGGTCAGGTCTATCTCGAAGAAAATGACACAAATGAAAAGTTGTAAAAGAACCTTTAAATATGTTTTATATTTCAGATTCCTTAAAGTAGCCGCCCTTTACTGTGATGACGGAAATATTAACCTCTGGCCGTCTCTCAATGAACCTCTGGGAAGTTCTTTCAAGACTCTTTGGAGAACCATTTCAGGTGACCACCTCCATGGAGCTCATGGAGAGAATGCCAAAAGAGCAAAGCAGTCATCAAAGCAAAGGGTAGCCATTTTGAAGAATCTATAAAACTGTTCAGAGTTATTTCACACTTTTTGTTTACTATATAATTTCATGTTTGTTCATGGTTTTGTTGCCCTTTGAGACCCATTAGGTGAGAAACTGTATCTAAAATTTTTGACCGGTAGTTTATTGAGTGTCCATATCTACAATTTTGTGACTTCTTTTTCATTGCATTTTTGTGAATTCATCTGTAGTCAATACTCATTCAAGCAAAGTTGCATTGGGGCTGATGCCTGTTTTCAGCAGTCTAGCCTTTTCCATTATTTTGTAAGGTAGGTAATTAAAAAAAAACTTTTTAACGCAAGTTCAATGTGGGAAAATGTGCAAAGTCTCAGTGTGCAGCACCACCCAAACAAAGCCGTGGTCTCGCTCAGCATCACTCTGTACAGTAACGATGTTATAGCAAATTTTGTGATACTTTGATGTGTAGCAGAAGCAAGTAACCAATTTCTATTTAATTTCAAGCCTAGAATTTTTTTTTGCATGCTGTTGGGTGATGGGCAGGGCAAAGTGCCTCTGTAGTGACACCTCCCAATGATAACCTCCCTAATGTCATAATAGAGCAGGTTTCTCCGTCCAATATTTGACCCGTTTAACATACAATGCTTCTAGCAAAGTCAAAATACACAATACCAGATGCCTAATGCAGGTGAATGAATTTGACCAACATATTTTTTCTGACTGGAAGCGTTATTGTTTTTGAGTGGCCTGGTCAGAGTCCAGACTGGAATCTGTCAGAGAATCTTTGGAGGGAGCTAAAGATTAGGGAAATGGAAAAGATGGCTTCCAGCCTCAAAGACATGAGGCTCATCAGCAACAATAAATCATGAAAATACCAGTGGAAACATGCAAAATGCTGGTCAGGGTTCATACCAGCAAGCAGGGTCGTAGTTTAACACTTCTCTCTGCAGCTTCTGTACTGCTACCCACCCATTACCCTATTAAGACAGTGTCTCACCCACGGCCAAAATTTAATAGATTAAAAAATTATCTAAAATGAGGAAATCAGGAAAATCTAAGAAAAATAAACACAACTCAGACTAAAAAGAAAAATAAAACAAATGTGGCTTACTGAACATAAGATCTCTTCAAAGAGTTTGCTAGTTAGTGACCTGATTTGTGACAATCAGATTGATTTATTTTACCTCACAGAAACCTGGCTGCCGCAAGAGGATTATGTTACTATAAATGAGTCAACTCCTACTAATTATTTAAATTTTCACATTCCTCGAAATACTGGGCGAGGAGGAGGAGTAGCAACAATCTTTCAGTCCGATTTATTGATTAGTCCCAGACAAATCAATAGCTACAACTCTTTTGAATATTTAATCCTTAGTTTTCCTCATCCAAATTGCAAAGCACTAAAACCTCTTCTGTTTGTTTTTTTGTACTGTCCACCAAGTCCTTACTCTCAATTTTTAGATCAGTTTTCAGACCTTTTATCTGATTTAGTGTTAAATACAGATAAAGTTATTATAGTGGGGGATTTTAACATTCATGTTGACACTGAAGGTGATAGCTTAAATATACACTTTAATGCTATCTTAGACTCAATTGGCTTTGCTCAAAACATTAACAAACCTACCCACCTTTGTCTTTATTCTCTGGACCTTGTGATGACATATGGCATTGAGTGTAAAGACATAATATTTTCTCATAACTCTGTCCTGTCTGACCATTTTTTAATAACCTTTGAGTTTAATTTAACCGAGTACTCCACACCTGAAAGAAAATTTCATTATAGTAGATCATTATCAGACAATGCTGTAACAACCTTTAAATAATCTGTTTCACTTTTGATTTCCTCATTATCACAGAAAAACACAGTGGAGGGCAATAATTTTGTTTCTGCCCCTTCACAAATTGATTCTCTTGTTCATAGTGTTACTTCATCATTGTGTAGTGCATTAGACAATGCAGCCCCCTTGAAAAAGAATGTAATTATTCATGGGAGGCTAGCTCCTTGGTTTAATTTAGATCTGCGTACTTTAAAGCACAATGTTAGAAAATTGGAGAGAAAATGGCACTCTACACACTTAGAGGATTCCTACTTAATCTGGAAAAATAGCCTACTGTTGTATAAAAAGATACTTCACCAAGCCACAACAGCTTATTTCTCATCATTAATAGAAGAGAACAAGAATAATCCTAGGTTTCTCTTTCGTACAGTTGCTAAACTTACACAGAGTCATAGCTCTATTGAGCCATCCATTCCCTTAGCTCTCAGCAGTCATGACTTTATGGGATTCTTCCAAAATAAAATCGATTCTATTAAAAATAAAATCTTTGACATACTCCCGAAGATGATTACTTCATCCTCAACAAGTGAGACAACATTGGAAGTAACTGTAGAACCTGATCTGTGTTTGAACTGTTTTGATCCTGTGGAGCTTCCCGAGTTATCAAGAAATATTAGCTTCATCTAAACCTTCAACTTGTATGTTAGACCCAATCCCAACCAAATTATTTAAGGAAGTGTTCCCTCTGATTACCAGCCCCATTTTAGATATGATTAACCTATCCTTAGTAAATGGATATGTACCACAGGCTTTTAAGGTAGCTGTAATTAAACCTTTACTTAAGAAACCTTCGCTTGATCGAGATGACTTGAAAAATTACAGACCTATATCCAATCTTCCATTCTTATCTAAAATTCTTGAGAAAATAGTTGTTAATCATTTACACAGCAATGACCTGTTTGAAAAGTTTCAGTCAGGCTTCAGAGCTCATCATAGCACTGAAACAGCTCTGCTGGAAGTCACTAATGATATTCTTATGGCCTTAGATAATGGACTTGTGTCTGTACTGGTTCTGTCAGATCTCAGTGTTGCATTTGATACAGTCAATCACAATATTCTCTTAGAAAGGCTGGAATATGCTATAGGGATCAGGGGAACAGCGCTAGGCTGGGTTAACTCTTATTTGTCTGACAGATTCCAGTTTGTTCATGTAAATGATAAATCATCTTTAAACTCCAGGGTTAATTGTGGAGTACCACAGGGTTCAGTACTTGGGCCAATTCTCTTTACTATATATATGCTTCCAATAGGTCAAATTATCAGGCAGCATGGAATACATTTTCACTGTTTCGCTGATGACACTCAGCTTTACTTATCCATAAATCCTGATGAACCCAAACAGTTAGATAGACTACAAGCATGTCTTGAAGACATACAAACTTGGATGACTTTAAATTTTCTGCTTCTAAATTCAGACAAGACAGACGTTGTCGTCTTTGGACCGGAGTCTTTCAAAAAGAAACTGCTTAGTCAATCACTTAACCTGGATGGCATTAAATTGACCTCCGATAATAAAGTAAAAAACCTTGGTGTTATTTTTGACCAGGACATGTCATTTAAATCCCATATTAAACAGGTTTTTAGGATTTCCTTCTTTCATCTCCGGAACATTGCCAAAATTAGAAATATTCTATTCAGGAGTGACGCTGAAAAACTAGTCCATGCATTTGTTACTTCAAGGCTGGACTATTGTAATTCGTTACCATCAGGATGTCCACAAAATGCAGTTAAAAGCCTTCAGCTGATTCAAAATGCTGCAGCAAGAGTTCTGATGAAAATTAAAAAGAGAGATCATATTTCCCCTATTTTAGCTTCCCTTCATTGGCTCCCTGTTAAATTTAGAATAGAATTTAAAATTCTCCTCCTCACATATAAAGCCCTTAATGATCTAGCTCCATCATACATCAGAGATCTGATGGTTCCATATTTTCCTAACAGAGCACTTCGTTCTCAGACTGCAGGTTTACTGGTGGTTCTTAGAGTCTCTAGAAGTAGAATGGGAGGCAGATCCTTTAGTTATCAGGCTCCTCTCCTGTGGAACCAGCTCCCAGTTTTAGTCCGTGAGGCAGACACCCTGTCTACTTTTAAGGCTAGGCTTAAAACTTTCCTTTTTAATAAAGCTTATAGTTAGAGTGGCTTAGTTTATCAGGGAGGGAGCCTTCCTCCCTCCCTGTTGGATGGAGTAAGAGGTAGTCAGGTTTAGCCTAAACCAGCTCAGTTATGGTTGAGGTGCAAACACACCCTCCATTTCTGCTACCTGTATGACCCCTTCTCTTTTCCAATGGTTATGGTCAATCTGACAGTGAGAGGTATCCTAATCGTTGTAGTTTTTAGTATAATCATGGCCATCAGTGGGCTCTAGATGGACAAACTGTCTACTTTTGAGGCTAGGCTTAAAACTTTCCTTTTTGATAAAGCTTATAGTTAGAGTGGCTTAGGTTATCCTGAGTTATCTCTGTAGTTATGCTGCTATAGGCTTAGGCTGCTGGAGGACATAATGACCACTTTCACCCTCTTCGCTACATTCTCACACTACTCTCTAATTCTGCATTATTTGCTGTTATTTCAGCTTTTAACTTTATGTTCTCTCTCTTTTCTCTTCCTAGAAGCTACAACTGGCCTGACTCTGTGTCTATCTGTGACACCTTTCTGGAGAGGGGAATCGTCCGAGCTTCTGATGGCAACAACTTAAAGCTCACCCTCTACCGATGACCCACATAGCCCTGTCTTTTAGTGTTTAACCCTTTCTCTCTCCTAGACATGGCAATTAACTGAGCTTTTACTGTGACTAACTCTATGTCCTCTCTTTCAGACTCTAACCTTGAAAACTGGCTCAGAGTTTATCTGTTCTTTCTTTCTAGATGAAACGACTAAAGGAGCTACATCCATTAACATTTACTTTTCCTTCCCATAGAAAGGACTTCTGGATCAGTGCTTCTGTGTTCTTTTTGTGTCTCTGCTCTGTTCTCTCAAACCTCCAGTCGGTCGTGGCAGATGGTGCTCACACTGAGCCTGGTTCTGCTGGAGGTTTCTTCCTGTTAAAAAGGAGTTGTTCCTCTCCACTGTCGCTACATGCATGCTCAGTATGAGGGATTGCTGCAAAGTCAACGCCAGTGACTGTCCACTGTCTCTACATGCTCATCCAGGAGGAGTGAATGCTGCAAGTCACTGACTGGATGCAATCTGCTGGATTTCCTTAGACAGAAAAATGTTTTAATCCAATTTGAATAAATAACTGAATCTGACTGCACTGTTCAATGGTTACGATTAATTGGAATGTATGTACCTGACTTTTGTGAAGTGGCTTGAGACAACATGTGTTGTGAATTGTCGCTATATAAATAAACTGAATTGAATTGAATTGGTCAGCAAATAAAGGAAGAGGCAGGTTGCTGCAATGTTAAAGATTTTTCCATTGATTTTTGAAAAGGGTATAAATAATTGTTGGCATGCCTTTTTGTTTACAAAAAGTGAACCAAAACCTATAACTTTTGTTAGTCATTGTACATTGTTTTATTATCTTTTGAAATCACTTTTCCTACCAAAAACAAACGTCTCTGTCAAATGAAAATAATTGAAAATCTAAATGTGGCAGGGGTTTGAATACTTTGGGGCTTAATTGTACAAATAAGGCTTCTATTATGCTGAAAATAACACATTTTGAGTTTTGTGAAAATATTTGGGTGTTGGTGAATTGGAACAAATGTAATTTTTCCTTTTTTTTTCATAGGAAAAATTTCCACATATAAATTTTCAAAACACAAATTGCCCTTTTGAATGACATAAAATAAATGTAATTGTACCTTTCTTTAGAGGTGCCAATTGTTAACACAATAAAACAATGATTTCAACCATATCCGCCCATCAGTCCGCAAGAGGGATTTCAGTTGGTCTCTTTCACAGCGTCACATATTCTTCTGATATGACTAAAAGGAAAAGATTTTAGCTGATAATTTTGTGTAGTGACAATGGGGTTTGGTTAAAACACACAACCAAAACAGGAGTAAAATGTAAAATGATCGCAAATTATTGTAGGAGCCTGTTGCTGGTTGCAGTTGTAATGACAGACATTAGTTTAGCAATGAAAATCTTATTTGGATCTATCCTCACTGAAGTGTTTTATTATAAACTGATTAGTTATGTATTTCAAAAACAATAACATCTTTAATGATAAAAGAGTTCATTTTAATATCATTATTTGCACCATATGATTTGAATCCGGTGGTGCAAATGTATGTAAATATATGGTACTCTGTTTTCTTTATTGTTATTAAACAAAACAGAAATCATATATGATTGTATGTCACAACGAATGAAACTACTGTTTATAAACTAAGAGTGAAGACGTCAAATATAATTTTTAGAACATGAACTGTAGACAGTGATATTAACTGAAAATATAGCAGAAGCATGTGCCGAAAGATTGACTACAAACGTTTGCCTAAAAAAAGCCACAAAAGTGGTTGAGGCTTCGTCTTTTTAAAACAAATATGAAGTCAAACAAATGCAGGATATTTGTGGTGTGTGTTTTAATCTCTGAACAGGCTGTGATGTCAGAATCACACAACATAACTCAAGATGCGATCTAGTGCCAAACTTTCGAATTTAGAGACAGGATTTGGATCTATTTTCTACTTTACATTTTAGGAAAATCTTAAAATGTCTGGTTGTGTTGTCTCCATCTTACAGAGAGCACAACCTGTGTACAACACTCCCATAACCCCGCTGCTCTGACAGTGAGAGCAGGCCGTGCACTTTTGATTAAACTACCACAGCCGTGTGTTTACTTCAAGTTAAGTGGAGGTCACAAGCATTTTTTTTTCTTTCATTCCCCTCGTCCCCAATAAATCTCTTTCCGGCTGGAGGAGAAGAGGTTTAGGGCAGAGGGAGAGAGGGACCCCTGTACTCGGTGGTCTTCTAGAGCAAGAACCCAGGAGAGCAGGAGCTAAAAAAATAAACTATTCACTCTGGCACTGAGGGTGGGCGATGCCACTCCGCGACAGAGGACGCCGGGTTCTGGTGAGTGTTACTGAACTGTCACTAAGCGCTCCACCTCCCCCATCACTCCCCATCAAAGTCCCTTCGGAGTGGGCGGAGCATTCAGGGGAAGGGAGGCATGGGGTCAGAGACAAGCATTCTCAACATTCCCAGCCAGCAGAGAGGCGGCAGGTACAAGCAACAAGTTCACACACAAATACAACACAAGCAGCTGCATACAAGGCTTCCACTGCTGCAATAGTGCAGGCCACTGGAGCACTTGTCACAATTATCAAACAACAAGACGCGGAGCTAATCCAACCAGTTCCAGGGTTCGAAAGAAATGCATACAGACACAACACATGTACACTAAGGGCATACACAACAAGCAACAAGCTTGAGCTTGGGCAAAATGACAGTTTCTATTTGTGCAGAGGTGTGGACATATCATATAAGGCTTCAATGAAATACATTGAAGGTGGTATATAGATACTTCTGCAAAGCAATGTATGTGTGCTCATGTTGGCATGTAAACTTGTGTTTTACTGTGCATGTTTCAGTGACGTAGAGATTTGGATGCAAGAGCAGCTGCTTAATGTTTAACTGCAGTGGCTCTTAGTAGACCTGGCATGCCCTGACAAAATCCATTTTGTGATCGAGCTGTGATTACGATGATGGGTCTGGAATTAAAGATGTTGGCTCCTTCAGACCTCATTTTTGTTTTGAATTGGATTCAGAGAGCAACAGGCACTGCACGCTCACCCAATTTTCCTACACTTTCTTTCCCCTCCGTTAATGTACTTTAGCTGTTAATTTCAAAGACTGGAAATTGATTGTGCAGTGGAGCTGGGTCCTTTAATTCGTAGGAATTGTTTTGCAAATTCTCCCGTCCCTCCAATCTGAAGGAGTCTGAGGATATTTACACATATATCAATACATCTAACAGAACACAAACCAAATGTGCAATTAGTACACAACTAAAGGAGCGGAAATTTGACTCTTTTGGGATGCTTCGAGAGATCAAACCACATCGCATAAATGCTGACATGCATTTTTCCATTCCTCCTCATCCATCCAGTTCAGATCTAATCACCTCCCTCTTCTCTAAAAGTTGGACTTGAATCATAAACTCATGATGGTAGTTGAGATTGCCTGTTTTCCGTCTGGTGGAGCTGTAAAGGTGAAGAATGTTGGAGCTCAAATCAATTTGGCACAGTATGTGTTCTTCAGCAACCCTTCTCTCTAACTCTTCAGGGTGCAGGCTGTGACGCAGGTGAGAAGGTAGGTGGATGACCATGCATGATCCAGGATTTCAGTGGTTCTTATCAGCACATTATTTAAACATGTATACATACACCTAATACAACACAAACACTCCCACACACTCTTCTCAGCCCTCCTCTTTCCAGGTTCTGGGTGTTCCAAAAACATGCCTCTCCGTCCTCATGCTTCGACCTTCCCTGTGCACTAAATGTTATCCTTTTGGCTCCTAATTGCCTGTAATTTGCTCGTTGAAAGAATCCCTCGCTTGTCTGGACCAGCGACACGTAGTAACCTGAGAACCCCCCAAGGGGGAGGCAGGGGAGGAAGAGCGAAGGAAAGAAGAAGCCAGGGGAAGCAGACAGATTAAGTGGGCAGGACTTGAAGGTGAAGAAGAGATGAGGAGAGGAGAGGATAGGGATCAAAATGTGAGCCTGTGAAGGAGCAGTTACACTAATAGAGCGAATTACGTATATTTCCCATTCAGCAAAGTCCAATAGATAGACGGACGGACGGACAGATAGATTTACTCATTTTAGGTGTGTTACTTGGACTGCACTCTTGATAGGAATTATTTAACTCAAGCCATCCCTATGTCAACCCACCCTTAGGTGCACATACAAACACACAGACTCTCAAATACATGCTGCTGCTAATTATATTCTGAGCACAGTGTGGTCTTCTGGACAGGATATAGGTTCTTGATTGTTTGTCTTAATTTCCTGTAGTGAGAGATGACGAGAGCCTGCCCGCCTGCTTTGCCAGCTTTTACTCTCCTGTTTCCTCTAACCTGTTTAACATGCCTTCTTCTCAAAGTACCAAAGAAGGCAGTGAGAAAGCCAGACACACATGTTTCTCTGGTTCATCTACTCAAGAGGATTTGTCACTAAAATCGCCTCCCTTCCCCCAACTGGTCGAGCATCTAGTCCTACAGGCTCACCTAGCTTTTAAGTTACTGCTGTGGATTCAGAAAAGCGCCCGCTTTAAGCATACAGTTGATTGCTGTGAGATTACACTGTTCCTTTTCAACCAGGGTCAGCGTTTTCATGTTTGACAGTTGGAATCACAAGCAAATTGTGTCATTTCCTACTTGTACTAGCTTGATGTATGTGGGAGCATTTATGTGTACGTGGCTGTCTGGTATCATTAAACAGACAACAGTTTGCAGGCTATTAAATTATCTCCATATCTGACGTTCACAGCAACAACAACCACTCTGCTTCTCAACAAGCAATGGATCAAACCCCCCTACTAATCTATTTCTGAACTTCAGTGACTCATCACATTTGTATGGTTCTCCGTGGTTTAGTGTCAGATTCTCTGTTATGTCTTTTCCCAAATGTCAGCGCAGTAGTCTCATGTTGTTTCTGTGGCTAGTGCCTGCAGCATTTAGCCCATTTTAGAGTGGAAATGGTTACAGTTTACATCTGAATGTTTGCTTGTCCTCTTTACTCCTCCTCATAAGGACCACCCAGGCAAGAGGTGAAGTGGTCCTATTCCCATTACTTTCTCAATCTTGCACGGCATTTGTGTCATATTCTTTCCCAATACAGTCCAAACAGTGTAGCCTCACAACCAAAAACATCAATGCGTTTTACTAGGGTTTTATGTGACAAACCAACACAAGTGATACACTCTTATTTTCATGGATTTGACTTGCTCTTAAATAAGGAATAAAGTGATTTCTCCGCAGTCAATCATTGCTGTTTTAATTTTATTTTGGTCCTGGAGAGATAACTTATTTATATTGTAGTATAGCAGATCTACAGACATTAATGCTTTTACTGAAGGCTATATTGTCCCTGTCAGGGTTCAGAGTCAATGTATGTGAAGTCAGTGAACCAATGTCATCTGAATTTCCCACATTTCTGTTTCGCCCGCTGTATTTCCTTGATTTGTCTTATGAACTTTGCAGCAACCAGCACTAGGACTAATCCGGAGTACTGGGACCTTGGATTCCTGATTCCTGATTGAGTATAAAGATTAAAAGCTACAACCTGGGTAATTCATGAACACACCATCTCTGCAAAGTAATGCATAACTCTGGAGTGGAAGGAAAGTGTTAGTTCTCAACCCCATTTTTTCTGATACCCCTAAATGGAATCCAGTGAAACCAATTGCTTTCAGAAGTCACCAAATTACTTAATAGTTTAACAAGAGCATTCCCACAGCATGATCCTGCCATCACCATCATTCACCGCGAGGATGGCAGCAGGTTGAACTGATCATTTTCTTTCCACTTCTACAATTATTATAAAAAACATAAAGATTGGTGGTTGTATTGTAAAATTAATTGTGTTAATACATGCACCGGCCACTGTAACAGTATTACAGGCATCACTGTACTTTGGCACACACATATTTTGCAGGCAGGGAATCTCAACCATAGATTTAAAATTTTGTTTCTAACTTAGTTTATCTCTAATTTCACTGATTGAGCGTGAAGATTAAAATATGCAGCAGTCTCATGGAGTTTCAAAATGTCATACTCCCATTTGTCTCAGTTTTTAATCAACTTTTTGTGTGTTAAAGAAAAAACGTGTTTATGCTTCTCATTGGCATGATTTTAAATGTGAAAATATGTATGATATAAACCTGGACATGTGCAATTTGTAGTGCTGCATAGAAATTAAATAATACATTTTCTTAATTAATTTTCATAATTAAATAATTACATTTTCACAATACAAAGCTGTTTATTTATATTATTTATTTCTTTATTTGCCATCAATTGATCAGGAAAATATTGTTCTGATTTAAATTCAAGAAAAAAACAAATGTATATACTACGGGGAGAACAAGTATTTGATACACTGCCGATTTTGCGGGTTTCCCCACTTGCAAAGCATGTAGAAGTCTTAAATTTTTATCATAGGTACTCTTCAACTGTGAGTGATGGAATCAAAAATCAAAACAAAAATCCAGAAAATTACATTGTGTGATTTTTAAGTATTTATTTGCATTTTATTGCATGACATTCCGGATCATCCAGATGGTCATTGACAAACTTCACATGGGCCTGGATGTGCGCTGGCTTGAGCAGGGGGACCTTGCATGCGCTGCAGGATTGTGTGTTACTAATGGTCCTCTTTGAGACTGTGGTCCCTGCTTTCTTCAGGTCATTGACCAGGTCCTGCCACGTAATGCCCGACGAGATCTTGCATGGAGCCCCAGACCAAGGAGGATTGACCGTCGTCTTGAACTTTTCTATTTTCTTATAATTGGACCAACAGTTGTTGCCTTCTCACTAAGCTGCTTGGCTATATTCCTGTAGCCCATTCTAGCCTTGTGCAAGTCTATCCCTGATGTCCTTACACAGCTCTCTGGTCTTGGCTATTGTGGAGAGGTTGGAGTTTGTTGGATTGAGTGTGTGGACAGGTGTCTTTTATACAGATAACCAGTTTATAAACAGGTGCAATTAATACAGGCAATGAGTGGAGGACAGGAGGGCTTCTTAAAGAAGAACTAACAGGCCTGTGAGAGCCGGGATTCTTACTAGTTGTTAGCTGATTAAATACTTATGACATGCAATAAAATGCAAATTAATTACTTAAAAATCACATAAAGTGATTTTCTTGATTTATGTTTTAGATTCCGTTGCTCACAGTTGAAGAGTATCTATGATAAAAACAAACAACCTCTTCATGCTTTGCATGCTTTGATACACTGCAGGATCGGCAGTGTATCATATACTTGTTCTCCCCACAGTACGTAATATTTACCCAATACATGTATATTACATTTCTTGTAATATAGTGATGAGTTTCTGCTTAATAGCAGAATGAGGGAGTCTGAGAGACTTACTGCACTGTACTGCAGCATCGTCCCTCCCACTGTTTACATACTAAGGTCATGGCTGGAGATACCGCTCATATCTTTCTGTCGTGACTGGTTCTCCAGGGATGGTCCATAATAGCCCATCATTTTCCTACCATAGATAGTAGATACCTTGAACAAGCCTCATGACACATCTCTTGAATGAAAGGACATGCCTTTAATTTTCTGGTGCAGCCTGAATTACACTAAAAAATTTCAGATGTGAAGTGCCTAACATACTTGGCTGAGGAGGGAGCAAAGTACGGACAGGTTGTTGACAATGTCTCATGGATTTTTATTCTCTGTGTCAAAATTCCCATTAGTTTTAGTACGTTAGACAAGCATCATATGTTTGTAGACAAGTTGCATACGTCCGTATTCAGACTCAAACCCCATCTAGTTTTGCAGAATCTGTAAGGCTTATAGATGAGACGCCAGCACTGTCAAACGCTTGATTTCAGTGGAAACAAAGAAATGCTGTGCTTGGACTGGACTAACATCTCTGACTGCAATAGGTCCAGATGGATGAGTGGAAGTGCAGGCGTCCAAATAGGAGGGCAGCTAAAGGAGCTCAGAATTAGTTCGCTGGCCACTTGTTATATTGACTTTGTACCAAAAATACACACACAACCAAAGTTTCTGCTTGGAAACATCAAACCTGCAGTGCAATGTTATGCAGATTCTCACAGAAGGATTTGTACTTCTGATGTGCAACATTTTTTCATGGACTTTATCTCTAGTATAAGATGAGTCAAAGCCGCAAAAAGATCTGCATTGGGATGAGCTTGAGGCGCATAATTTTCAGACAATATAGATTGAAATGCATGAACAAAATGGGATTATTCCATTGTTACATTTGTATGTTTTTTAACATTTAAATACAATGATGAAGCTGCATTCATCATGTTCAGAAATCAGAATTCTAAGGCTGGGTCAATTTCTTTATTTCTTGAGATGAGTAATAAAGTTAAAAGTTCTGGATCACCGTAAATGTTTCAAATTAGTTTAAAAAAAGTATTTAAAAGTTTTAACTCTTTCAAAAATAATTTTAGAAAATTCCAAAAAAAATCTTTTTTTCTGCTTTTTTCACAAAACTATTTGCTGTATCATGACCACATTTGGCAGCAAGAGTTATGTTTCAGAAAATACTCAAAACTTGATGATATTGTCAGTTCTTTCAAAACATTTTGCAGTTTCACTGCGATGTGAAAATGCAAACGTCTTGTCTAGTGTTCACTCCATTCCGATAGCAGTGCAGAGTATTTTCAACACTCACATGGAAAATCTACTGTATGTAAGACCAGACATCAAGTTTTCAAACTGCATGTTTGCAAGTTTTATTTTCATGCATCATATAGTGTAAAATGTAATTTATATACTGGTCAAATTTAAAGAAACGCAGGAAAAGTCAAACGAAGAAGAAGTAGGACAGTAGCTCTTTTGCCCTTGGGTGTTGTGTGAGTTTTAATTTTTTTATGGTTTTCAGAATCAAATCCTGGATGTGTTAAACCTTTTAGAGGAATTTGTTTGTTAGAACTTCAGAAATTCCTAAGAGTGTCCTTAAGCTTGTATTTTTGGCCTCCAAAGAAACAGAATTTGAGGTGGTTTTCAAAAATTTTAAAATCACCATTTGTGTAAAGTTATTTTTACAACTGTATTTTTTTGGCCAGAAACTTGGGAAGAAATCATAGGACAAAAAGGAACGGGAGGACCCGTGCTTGTTAGCACGTCCCTGTCAATCTAATCAGCCTGAAGAGGCCTGCAGAGAAGCTTCCTAATTGCTAATTTGTTCTGTATCGCCAAACACTCAGCAGCACTGACTAAGCTCAGTTTCAGCCTCAGTTTTATACACTTATGACACAGAGAACCCCAATCATTTCAACTCCTAGGTTGACCAACATTTTCTTTCATGAAATTTACAATAAGAAGACAAATGAGCAAGAGGAGATATCCCCAAATTCTCAATTTATTCACCAGAACTGTGCCGTTTTAGTTGCTGCAGAGGGTGAAAGTTCACTGAACTTGATGCAAGACTTTCAGTCACCACTAAGGAAGAATTAATGTACAATAGTAAGACTGCCATAAAATACATAATGGACTCTCACTGTGCGCCAAAACCCTCTGTTGTTTTTAATTCATTATTTAACCTCTGAAATGCATTTCTTCTCTTTCCTTAAGTATTTTTTTCACATGTTTTATTAGACTCTGTTTTATTACATGATAATTAAATGTGTGTATAAACTGAAAAGTTAAAGGTTTAAGGCAAAATGATTAAAACAACAAACCAAGAAAAGCTAAAAATGTAATGTGAAAACAATGCTTAATCAAACTTTCAAGGCTGTAAGAAAGTAAAAAAGTTACTAACTAAAAAGAATGTCGTTCGTTCGTTCGTCGTCTTCCGCTTATCCAGGACCGGGTCGCGGGGGCAGCAGACTCAGCAGAGACGCCCAGACGTCTCTCTCTCCAGACACCTCCTCCAGCTCCTCCAGGGGGAGCCCAAGGCGTTCCCAGGCCAGCCGAGAGACATAGTCCCTCCAGCGTGTCCTGGGCCGTCCCCTGGGCCTCCTCCCGGTGGGACGTGCCTGGAACACCTCCCGAGGAAGGCGTCCAGGAGGCATCCGGTATAGATGCCCGAGCCACCTCAACTGGCTCCTCTCAATGTGGAGGAGCAGCGGCTCTACTCCGAGCTCCTCCCGGATGGCCGAGCTCCTCACCCTATCTCTAAGGGAGTGCCCGGCCACCCTACGGAGGAAGCTCATTTCAGCCGCTTGTATCCGTGATCTCGTTCTTTCGGTCATGACCCAAAGTTCATGGCTATAGGTGAGGGTAGGAACGTAGACCGACCAGTAAATTGAGAGCTTTGCTTTTCGGCTAAGCTCTCTCTTCACCACAATGGACCGGCACAGCGCCCCCATTACTGTGGCAGCTGCACCGATCCGTCTGTCAATCTCCCGCTCCATTCTTCCCTCACTCGTGAACAAGACCCCGAGATACTTAAACTCCTCCACTTGAGGCAGGAACTCCCCTCCAACCTGAAGAGGACAAGCCACCCTTTTCCGGTCGAGTACCATGGCCTCGGACTTGGAGGAGCTGATCCTCATCCCAGCCGCTTCACACTCGGCTGCGAACCGCCACAGCGCATGCTGTAGGTCTTGGCTAGAGGGGGCCAGCAGGACCACGTCATCCGCAAAAAGAAGAGACGAAATCCACTGGTCCCCAAACCAGACCCCCTCCGGCCCTTGGCTGCGTCTAGAAATCCTGTCCATAAAAGTTATGAACAGGACAGGCGACAAAGGGCAGCCCTGCCGGAGTCCAACATGCACTGGGAACAGGTCCGACTTAGTGCCGGCAATGCGGACCAAACTCCTGCTCCGCTCGTACCGGGACCGGATGGCCCCTAATAAAGGGCCCCCGATTCCATACTCCTGGAGCACCCCCCACAGGGCATCACGAGGGACACAGTCGAATGCCTTCTCCAGGTCCACAAAACACATGTGAACCGGTTGGGCAAACTCCCATGAACCCTCGAGCACCCTGTAGAGGGTATAGAGCTGGTCCAGTGTTCCACGGCTGGGACGAAAACCACACTGTTCCTCCTGAAGCCGAGGTTCGACTATCGGTCGGACTCTCCTCTCCAATACCTTGGCGTAGGCCTTACCAGGGAGGCTGAGGAGTGTGATCCCCCTGTAGTTGGAACACACCCTCCGGTCCCCCTTCTTATAAAGGGGGACCACCACCCCAGTCTGCCAGTCCAGAGGCACTGTCCCCGACCGCCACGCAATGTTGAAGAGGCGTGTCAACCATGACAGCCCTACAACATCCAGACACTTGAGGTACTCAGGGCGGATCTCATCCACCCCCGAAGCCTTGCCACCGCGGAGCTTTTTAACCACCTCGGTGACTTCAGCCTGGGTGATGAAAGAGTCCAACCCCGAGTCCCCAGCCTCTGTTTCCACCACAGAATGCGTGATGGCAGGATTGAGGAGATCCTCAAAGTACTCCTTCCACCGCCCGATAATGTCCTCAGTCGAGGTCAGCAGTCTCCCGCCCCCACTATAAACAGTGTTGGCAAAGCACTGCTTCCCCCTCCTGAGGCGCCGGACGGTTTGCCAGAATCGCTTCGAGACCAACCGGTAGTCCTTCTCCATGGCCTCACCGAACTCTTCCCAGGCCCGAGTTTTTGCCTCTGCCACAGCCCGGGCCGCAGCACGCTTGGCCTCACGGTACCCGTCAGCCGCCTCAGGAGTCCCACAAGCCAACCACAGCCGATAGGACTCCTTCTTCAGCTTAACAGCATCCCTTACTGCCGGTGTCCACCACCGGGTTCTGGGATTGCCGCCACGACAGGCACCGCAGACCTTACGGCCACAGCTATGGGCAGCAGCATCGACAATAGATGCAGAGAACATGGTCCACTCGGACTCTATGTCTCCAACATCCCCCGGGATCTGGTCGAAGCTCTCCCGGAGGTGGGAGTTGAATACATCCCTGGCCGAGGGCTCCGCCAGGCGTTCCCAGCAGACCCTCACTATGCGCTTGGGCCTGCCGAGTCTGTCCGGCTTTCTCCTCCTCCAGCGGATCCAACTCACCACCAGGTGATGATCAGTGGACAGCTCAGCCCCTCTCTTCACCCGAATGTCCAAAACATGCGGCCGAAGGTCTGATGATACGACAACAAAGTCGATCATCGACCTCCTGCTTAGGGTGTCCTGGTGCCAAGTGCACTGATGGACACCCTTATGTTTGAACATGGTGTTCGTTATGGACAATCCGTGACTAGCACAGAAGTCCAATAACAAAACACCACTCGGATTCAGATCGGGGAGGCCATTCCTCCCGATCACGCCTCTCCAGGTGTCACTGTCGTTCCCCACGTGGGCGTTGAAGTCCCCCAGCAGAATAATGGAGTCCCCGGGAGGGGCACTATCCAGCACCCCCGACAGGGACGCCAAGAAGGCAGGGTACTCTGCACTACCACTCGGCCCGTAGGCTGAAATGATAGTCAGAGACCTCTCCCCAACCTGAAGGCGCAGGGATACAACCCTCTCATCCACTGGGGTAAACCCCAACACGAGACGGCTGAGCTGGGGGGCAACAAGCAAACCCACACCAGCCCGCCGCCTCTCCCCGTGGCCCCTCTCAAGGAGATGGGTTCCAGAGCCCACGCTGTGCGTGGAGGCGAGCCCGACTATTTCTAGTCGATATCTCTCGACCTCCCGCACAAGCTCAGGCTCCTTCCCCCCCAGCGAGGTGACATTCCACATCCCTAGAGCCAGCCTAAGCATCCGGGGATCGGGCCGTTGAGGTCTCCACCTTCGTCCGCCACCCAATCCTCTTTGCACCGGTCCCTCAGGGTGACCACCCTGCAGGTGGTGGGCCCACTGGGGCCCACCACCTGCAGGGTGGTCTTTAAAATATGTCATTATTTTATATTGTAAATGTTGTTTCATTTGATTATTTAGTACAATAAAATAAGCAAAATAAGCTCAATCAATGTTCTCCTGATACACTAACGGACAGATGCCACATTTGCATAAGTAGGCCAAGCCTGGGTCTGCAGTAACTGGGTCAAAAAGTTAACTCAACCCAATTACTCAAACAGTTAAGAAGGAGACAGGAAACAATATTTACCACATCCATGGCAGAGTAATGTACCACACACAAAAACAGTTGTTTTAATACCCGCTGTGTGCCTCTGCCCTCTGGTTTCACTGTAACAGTGAAAAACAGAAGAGACTCGGGGGATGGACACAGCGATGGGTAACAGGGTGTACAATAAAAAGGAAGGAATAAAAAGGAATAAATCTACAAACACCAAATCAACATAAAACACTGGATAAACACTGTATTTAGTCAGAAGAGTACTATCAATTTTTTTAATACTCTGACAAAGTCAAACCTCAAACTTTAAGAAAAAGCACAGCTATTGAAGCCTGAGGCTTACATCACTAAATCTGTTTTGGTATCTAAGGAGACAACATTCATACTTTTCTTTGATGTTTTGACAGGCTTGATAACTATAAATGTCCACGTATTGGACATGTTTATGCTGGGGATGTTTGCTGTGACCCTGGCGTGTGGCTACGGCACACTGCGGGAGGTCCCGCCGCTTCCTGTTTATCACATCCTCCATACGAATGTCAAACAGTTTACCTAACAAGGTGCTCTCTCTCTGTCTTCCCTCTGACTCGTTAGTATACACCAAGCAGACACACGTACTACCATGCAACATACAAGGGACACTAACATACCTGCCAAAATGTGCAGAAGCTGCTTTGTCTTTTAGGTTTATTGTAAGCTTGACAAAATTTGACGATAGCTACAAAAATTACTTTTCCCTTAAACTGTGAATGTAGTTCAAATAGAAATAATGCACATATTATTTAGTCTTGATGATGATGACATCTTTCTTTATAAGAAACACCTATATGTGGCAATTACTTCGATTTATGAATGATATGCAATACTGAAAATGTAACAATGAATAAAAAACCTCCCAATATGATTTATTTGGCATTGTACCTCTCAAGACAACTATTGCACATTTTGCTCATTAACATGTTAGCTCTTTGGTTTTATTTTATAGCTAATTTCTGTGCTTTTTGTGCTTGTGTAGTCATGTGAATATTTCTGTTTGGAATGAAGCAGAACCTATAAGACAGCTCTAATTTCTGTACAATCACTCAGATATTATTTTTTATCTTCCACACCTTAAAAACGAGCAACTTTTTTCCCCACTCATCTGCCAGGAAAAACAATGTCACAGAAAAGCCTTTTCAGGAACTGCTCTCTGGTCTTCCTGTCTCTGTCCCTGCGCTTTCTCCAGACTCAGCTGTCTTGTAAAACTTGCAAAATCTACTCACAGTAACCTGAGAGGCAACATGACAGAGAAGGCGGGAGGAGAGAGTAGGACAATCGAAGGCGGACATGCCTCTGAAGGAGTGGAGGAGGTGAGGGTAATTTGCGAGCTTCGTTGTAGAGCTTTAGAGGATCTGCCATCCATCTGATATCCTCCATGTCTCCTAAATCCTCTGTGGGTGGCTAGACGTGTTTTTTTGTGTGCCCTTTGCCTGCCACAGGCTTTGAATTTGACTTGAAAGAATCAAATCAGATTATTTTTTTCCAAATCAAGTGTTTCAATAATTAAACATTTTTTTGGTATTTGTTACATTTATAAAACCTAAATTATGTTTGTGATAAAATACTATATAGTCTTAAATATAAAAGAGATTTCTGGTTAAAGTTGCCAAAATGACATTTGACAATATTAACAGGCCTTGTAAAAGTATACAAATGTTTTCACATTTGTTCACATTACAAATACAAAATTCAGTGTCATTTTCTGAGATTTTAAGTAATGGAGCAAGGTAGAGTAGTGGATATGTGTGAAGTAGAATGACAATATAGTTTGCAAATTTCTTTGTGTAAGTGAAAGTGCAATTCTTTTTTCAGCCCACTCTATTCTGATAATGCTAAATAAAATTCAGAAAAAACAATTTCCTTCAGAGAACATTAGTGAATAAACACCATCATGAAGACCAAGGAACACAGCAGACAGGTCAAGGAGAAGGTTTTGGAGAGGTTTGAAGCAAGATTAGGTTATAAAACATTAATCCCAAGGTTCAAACAGAGCACTGGTCATTTCATCACCCAAAAACAGAAAGAGTATGGAACAACTTCAAACCTACCAAGTCGTGGCTGTCCCCCTAAACCAGCAGGCTGGGCAAGAAAGGAAAAATTTAAAAAGCAGCCAAGACATCCTTGGTAACTCTGGAGGAACTGCAATGATCCTCAGCTCAGGTGGGAAAATTTGTTGACATAAAAACAGATCTGGCATTTATGGAAGAGTTTCAAAAGCAATCCATTATTGAAAGAAGTCCCATTTGGAGTTTGACACAAGCTACAGTATACAGGGGACACAACAAATATATGAAAAGGTGCTCTGGTGGCAGCATCATGCTGTGGGGAATAATTTTTCATGAGCAGGGACAGGAAAGCTGGTCAGAATTGATGTAAAGATGGATTGAGCTAAACGCAGAGCAATCCCAGAAGAAAACTTGTTAGAGAATGCATAAGACTTGAGAGTGGAGTGAAGGTTTCCCTTCTAGCAGGACGACACTAAATATACAACATTCTCCCTTCAAGCCCAATAGTTGATGCTGGTCCTTCCTTGGGTTAGATGGTATAGAACCATATATTTTGCTAGAAAATACAGCAAAGGTTTAGGTTATTAAAGAGTTCAGCTACAATCTGACTGACAATGCCTAATCTGACAAATACACAAAAAATCACAAAGTTGCTGCTGTATTTTAGATGCACTCATTGTAGCAGCTTTTATTGATTTTTCCCCTTCTTCCCCTGCATATGATTATTTTCCACTCAGGAAGATAAATGCAAGTATGATTATTTTTCTGTTTGGACAGTGAGTGTGTGCCTTGAAGCGACATACAGGCGGAGGGGAGCTAGTGAGACAGGGATGAATGTGCGGGTATGTGGGTGGTCTTCTGAAACCAGAGTGCACGGCCATGAAGGTTCTACACTGGGAATGGTAGTGAACTGTTAAAGGCCACGGGAGCAGGCTGAATGAAATCATAATATGCCAAAATGAAAGGAAAAAAAAAACTTCATGGAGGAGATTCGGGGGGTAGGGAACAGTTTCCCGCAGATACATGGAGAACTTCTGTGAGCAGGTCTGGCAGGTCCCCTCTACAAAGCAATTCTTTCACGACAGGGAAACATGCTTGAGATGGTTTATCCGCCCAATAAAGTTTCAATAGATTTAAATAGCTGAACAAGCAAAGTTGAATCTGAGAGGAGTATAGCACACCAATGACTACCTGAAGGAGCAAGTGGAAAAGGAATCCGACTCACAGGATGATTAAGGAGAAACAGAAATTACAGAAATTGATAAACGTGGACAAGGAGTAGATTTCACTGGAAATTTTGACCAAGAATCACAAATCAACATCAAAGCAACCCACTGGTATGAAGCTGCAGAATGCCAGCACCCTGTAACCCAAACCTTTCCATTATGTTGGACTGAAACATAGTCTGGAGATCTGGATCCATCAGTATGCTTTTCTGCCACACATGTCACCGTCTCCTCTGCCCTCTGACAGCCTTCAGTCTCTCAGCCTGTCTGTCTCTGTGGATTTCCTGTGGCCTCGGGGCTCCTCTAGATCCACCCCTCTCCCAGGCCGCAGCTTTGCCATCAGCGCACACACACTAACACATGTGAACATACGAACACAAACACACACAATCAACTCAGTGTCTCTGGGGCTGCAATGATAAGAATCTCCACCACTTCCCTCTGGGGTCAGACTGGAAAAGATGCTGCCCATTACAGAGATGTAAGTCGGTGGGTGTTTGTGCGTTGTGTCAGTCATTCTTTGTTTATGTAGGGCTGCTACACGTGTCCCTCTAAAGGGTTATCCATTTTACAAACCTACATTTTTATATGTACACAAAAAAAACAAAGATGCATTGGAAGACAGACAAAAGACAGGAGAGACAGAACAAGGATAATGTGGGCAGAAGCTCTCATTGCTGCAGGGCTCCAGCTTCTGCCAATTGTTTCCAGATGGGCCTCATTTGCCCCATATTGCTCCAGTGCATGGACCTCTGTCCTTTACCAGGGATGCACTAACACGCAAACACATAAAGCAAAACAAGTAAAATTTAAAATGGACATGAAATACAGGCATATGTATATATCTATATATATATACATGCATTTATATATACAGATATATATCTATATATCTATATATATCTATCTATATATATATAGATAGATATATATATGTGAAATATTCTTATTGAATACTTTGTTCTGTACAAAGTTGAATGTGCTGACAACAAAATCACACAAAAATCAATGGAAATCAAATTTATTAACCAATGAAGGCCTGGATTTGGTCCTTAAAACAAGTCAAAATGAGGCTCAGTATTGTGTGTGACCTCCATGTGTCTGTATGACCTCCCTACAACGCCTGGGCATGCTCCTGATGAGACGGTGGATGGTCTCCTGAGGGATCTCCTCCCAAACCTGGACTAAAGCATCCACCAACTCCTGGACAGTCTGTGGTGCAACGTGATGTTGGTGGATGGAGCGAGACATGATGTCCCAGATGTGCTCAATTGGATTCAGGTCTGGGGAACGGGCGGGCCAGTCCATAGCTTCAATGTCTTCATCATGCAGGAACTGCTGACACACTCCAGCCACATGAGGTCTAGCATTGTCCTGCATTAGGAGGAACCCAGGGCCAACCACACCAGCATATGGTCTCACAAGGGGTCTGAGTATCTCATCTCGGTACCTAATGGCAGTCAGGCTACCTCTGGCGAGCACATGGAGGGCCTTGCTTCCTGCACGGTGTTGGGCTGTGAGCACAACCACCATTTGTGGACATCGGGCCCTCATACCATCCTCATGGAGTCGGTTTCTAACAGTTTGTGCAGACACATGCACATTTGTGGCCTGCTGGAGGTCATTTTGCAGGGCTCTGGCAGTGCTCCTCCTGTTCCTCCTTGCACAAAGGCGGAGGTAGAGGACCTGCTGCTGGGTTGTTGCCCTCCTACGGCCTCCTCCACGTCTCCTGGTGTACTGGCCTGTCTCCTGGTAGCGCCTCCAGGCTCTGGACACTACGCTAACAGACACAGCAAACCTTCTTGCCACAGCTCGCATTGATGTGCCATCCTGGATGAGCTGCACTACCTGAGCCACTTGTGTGGGTTGTAAAGAACGTCTAATGCTACCATGAGTGTGAAAGCACCACCAACATTCAAAAGTGACCAAAACATCAACCAGAAAGCATAAGTACTGAGAAGTGGTCTGCGGTCCCCACCTGCAGATATGAATACATCTCAGTGGCGCAGCAATAAAATTAGCTTCAGGATAATGCACAAATTAAAACAAAAGCCTTGTGCAATAATTTATAAAATGTTTCTAATTAATAATCTTGCAGTTTTCTACCTCATTTAAACAAAAATATAGAGCAGATCATAAATTTGAGGTAGTATAATTGCACATGTAATACACATGTAATTTACATGTGTAAAACATATCAGCAAAATATCCTAACCCATTTAATGAAGAACTACTCAAACAATGATCCTATCTCCACCACGCATGTATCTTTATTTCTTTAATCTTAATTTTACTGCACATTTCTGAATATGTTTTCAAATGTACAAGAGTGATATAGTTTGATAATTTTACTTATTTTAAATATGAAACATATTTACCTCTAGTCAGAATTTGAATTGTTTGTATAGTTGACGATTTTATCCTTTAAAATGTATTTTAGTTTTATTATTTTTATTGTGCAATTTTGTTTATTAATTTAACATAGTATAAAAATACATCTTATTAAGTTAAGATATTCATCATTGCATGCATGTCTGTTTGGTTTTTTTGTTTCTTTTTATTTGAGTGAATCATTTGGGTCAGGGTTTTGTTTCATAATCTGTAAAGCGTTTTGGGTTGCTTTGTTTTACAAAAAGTGCTGAATAAAAAAATCTTGTTTGATTGATTGATGATTTACAGACAGTTAAGGCTCCTAGGCTGAGATGCCATTGTTGTTTTCCTTTTATTTCCTCTATTCTTCTTCTAGATTTTAGGGTGCATTTATAATTTCTTGAGAAATCTGCAAATGTCAGCAAATGCATTTGAGGAGCAGTAAAACAAAAATGTAATTTATTCATTAAAATCAGACCTAGCGAATATGATAAAAAGTCTTTGTGTAGAAGTTACCTTGGATTCTTTTCCCTGCTCAGAATAATAGTTCTGAATAAAAACTAATTCAAAGTCTTTTCTAACAATTATTGTAGGGGTTTGCATATTTTTGCAAGTCATCGTCTTTTAATACTGCATTATTTTCCTAAATAGATGCATGAGCAAGTGGATTTTTTTCTCCTTTTGAATTACTTTCTCATATGTTTATGACTTTAGGACTTTGGGTTATATGTAACAGTGTCAGTGTGAAGCATATACATCTACTTTTTGAAGTTAATGTACCTATACAGCTCTAGTAGTGACACATTTTATCTTGAAGATGTACACCAAGTTGAGCTCATTGTGTGGTGCATGGCAGAGGTCCCTTCCCACGCACCACTGTGGCTGCACAAAGAGTCAGTGTTCAGAGACCTTACAGCGTAGCGATGCGTGACCTGATGGTGTGAAGCTGCCTGTAAAACCCACAGAAACAGGTACGGGTCACGGCCAACAGCAGACATGTTGGATGAGCCTCTGCTTTCTCACCGTTTCTGTGCTGTGTTTGTGCAGGGTGGAGGTGGAGGTGGTGACGATGGTGTAGGGTGAATGTGTCTCCATAACTCTCTATTTCTGGAAACCACATGAAACAAAACAGCCATGTCCTCTGGCTCGCATGGCCCAGCAGCCATCATGGAGGCCTCTGATGGTGAGAGCGAGCATCCACAAGACTGTCCTCCCATTCTCAATTGCTAAAACACACATTCCAACATACAAATAGACTTGCCATACTTTGAGCCTCACATGTGGTATCAGTTTTAACCTTTTTTGCACTGTCAAAAACCAGAAGTTATCATCCACCAATGATGGATGCATCTGTAAACTGAAGATATATCATTAGCAATAGTTAGCAGCCTCACTGTGTTTACATTATTGATACACAGCTGTTGAGAAATGTCAAACAAGCAGCGTGGATAAATATGTTTTCCAGGTGGGGTTCTTAATCAGCAAAAAAATTGTCCCCCATCAGTTTGTGGTGCTGCACCTTAAGATCGATTGATATCCTCATTAGCCACCTAGAAACGACCGTAACCCTAAAGTGAGACCTGTGTTTGTTATTGTGCGAAAGAAACGAGTCCAGTGGGGATAAAGCTGGCTTAACTGATGAACGAATAGGAGGTAGACAACAGATGGAAAAATAAAGAGAGCGGAGAGGGAGAAAATATATAAAACTGCAAACACTGAAGGGTTCATTTCAAACTGAAGAACAAAGCAAAAGAAAGACCAGCTATCGATTACATTTACTGGCGACATGTATATGCCTGTGCCTTTAGTTGTCTGTTGCTCTACCATACATTAGATGGGGCATATATTTCCCTGCAGACCAGCCTAACATCTGGATTGCATGAGTGTTGTAGCAGACAAAGAGCATCCAAGTACATTGCAGAAGGTATTAGAGGTAATTTACTTATTAGAGAAGAAAGACTCAATCTCAGAAGCTGTGATTGTAAATGGAGTTGGAGCTTATCTGCATCCCTGCAGGGGAAATAATAGTAGGCAAGTGGTGGCAGTTTAACACAAACACATGTACATCATAGCCTAACAAAAAACATGCAACTAAACAAATACAAACACACAAGAACATGCATGCAGCGTAATTAGATGGTTTTCCATCAGCATTCTAAATCAGATTATGTGAGCTGCAAACCTTCCTGTCAGAAAAATAAAAACATTGATGATAAATAAAGAGTCTGTTTTAACAGTAATGACTGAGAACTTAATGAAGGCCCATTTAGTCATATAAGAAGCACATATGTTAGTTTTTGTAAAAGTCATAATTGTTTGTCTTTAGGGCCAGCTTAAGTTGCAGATTAGTGAAGTCACAAGTATGCACCACTACCCTCTGCAAAGAGTTACAGGAGAAGCATGCTTGCTGATGGACGTGTAAGATGGATTTCATATTTAAATCTCCCTGACTCTAAAGTAACGTTACGGGTTGGACGGACTGTTCGCTTCATGTATGATGGGACAGCAGCCTTATAAGGTTGTTTGACAAAACGACAAACACTGTGGGGTTCCCAGTACCAGTGTGGTCGTGAGTATTTGACTGTCCTGCTGCATATTACTGCCACCTCCTCTCAACCACTAATTATAAATGGTAAATGGACTGAACTTAGATAGTGCCTTTCCAGTCATACAGACCACTCAAAGCGCTTTACACTAGAGTCACATTCACCCAATCGCACTCACTAACGCTCACACATTCATACACCGATACGCAGATCGGTAGACATAAATCCAACCCATAGTACAAAGTGCCTCCAAGACACCCTGATAGGCTATTCCAAAACAACTAACAGGGGTGATTGTGGCTCAGTAGGAAGAGTACTTGTCTTTGGGTTTACTTGTTAAGTGAACCCCTCCTGGTGTGCGATGTCTTGATTTTCAGCGATCAACTGGTGGAACAGTGGGCCACTAACAGCTGATCACCCCAAATCTCAAACAAAGGGTAATAAAACTCTGAGGTGGAACCTCGGTGAAAAAACTCCAGTAATAAAACTAGGACAAAGAAAAGGTCAGGCTAAAAGGCCCAGACCGCAGCTGCAGTCTACTTTGAATGAAAAACTTCTAAAAAGTCCAACTTTAACTCCTGGGTGATTTTTGATCAGCCAGACAAAACAAACACGCAGCCGCAAATCACTGTTTACAGCATTCACACAGCAAATCAAAGAAGCTCAGCATAAAACATTTCAATCAACACTGCATGCAACCAGTGAATACCTTGGATTAACTGCTGGTGATTTAACTATGCCTCATGCAACCCAGATCTCTAAATCCATCCAATTTAATAGGTAAAAAGAACGAAATTACTCTGACGTGGATTTCTTCTTTTCTCCGGCTTGAAGTAGGTCTGAAGAAAAAACAAGGGGTGGGGGGCTGGAGCATCACGCGTCCGGGATCACTCAAAACGGTCAGCTTCTCCTCCATCCAGAACGGGGAAAATATGAGGAACCGTTGTAGTCAACTGAACAATACAAGGAGGAAAACCCGTCTCCTTGGAAACACCTCTGTGGGTTTTTCACCTACGTCGGAGTGTCAGCGGGGTCTTCGATTGGTTTATGAATCTTCTGACCTTCTTGTATCAGACAGAATTCCAGCTTTGAAACTCTTCCGGGAATGGGCGTATGGAGGAAAGGTTAACTCACCTGCAATCTTCTGTCTCTCTAGATTTGCGCCTCAGTTGCATCGTCCCATGAGACACGTTGGAAATGGCAATATAAGTTTGGTTTTCGCGGGTTTAATAACTGTGGTGACGTCAGAGCTGCAACGCGTGTTGAGCTGCAGCGCCGTTGGGCTGCAATGCATTTGCAATGCATGCTGGGAGGTGTAGTAACAGACGATGGTCCAACATACGAGCAGAACATAAACAAGTTCTAACATGGTTATCTCATGCACTTTGTTTGGTCTAAAACATTCTCCATCACCAATACTGTTAAACAATAAAAGATGATTATCATGATATCAAAAAAGTTCTTCCGATGAAATCTTTTCATTGTTTTGTTCTACTCTCATGGCTGTGGCCACATAAAATGCTTAAGCTGTTTGGTGAAGATAATTCTACTGCTGGGTGATGTGGGATCGCAGACAGAGGAGAAGTTTGCAGTTTTTAAAGAGCTCAACTTAGATTATAATACTTACAAGGTCAAATAATAGAAAATAGGTTGGCATGTTTTAACTTAATTAACCCTAGGTAGGGTAATATTATGCTGTAACTATAACAACAGGCTTTGTGTTAGTTTTATTATATTCTGCATCAACAAATCCCTTCATTCCATGCCACGTTCTGTTTAGTCTGTTATGATGGAGCTTTCTTCTTCTTTTGTGCATAATGTTATGTTGCGGTTCTTGTTGCCGTTGTTGTTTGTATTGTGTTTTTTACTCAGGGGCATGAAGAGATGAATCACATCTGCATTTAAGGATGATGTCAATGTTCTTGTTATCTGCTTGGGAATCTGATGACGCTTTGTGGGCCGTTAGTCATCGTTAATGTGAGCCTGTCGTAAGACAGAAACATTTTTTATTTCCTACAAGTCGTATACAAACAACCGGTGGTTCTGCTGTGGAAGAAAACCAGGAATAAGAATGGGAAAAGATCTGAGAACACATGCTTGAGGTAGAACCAGCCAAGTTATCACCCTTGAATCTATATGAGCGTCCCCTGAGCGCTCAAGTTGTTATTATTGCTCTTCTCTGAGGATCTCTAATATCCTTATTTCTAACCTTGCTTGCTTTGTTCAGTAGAGGTTTTTCTAAAATAGTCGTAAAGACATTGAAATGACTTAGAACTCACAAAATATCCCCACATCATCTGCTCTTCGTCTTCAACTCCCACGTATTTATGTAGGTGATAAAGAAAGCAAAATGCAGCAGTAATTTCAACACATATGATTATTATGTTCCTAATATAAAAAACATATTTTTTTCATTTTGGAAAGCTTCAATTAACATTTATTATTTTATCTATTTCTAGATGGCCTGTCTAATAGAGACTCACATTGATGTGAAAAGGGAACATTAAATGTTTCAGATCCTAAAACACATTTTAAATATAGTCAAAGGTAATCTGAGTTAACACAAAAATATGTTTTATATAATGTGATTTTATTTCTTGATGGAAAATGACATCCAAACCAGCCTGACCCTCTGTGAGATGTAATCAGTCCTTGTTCAGTAATAATTTAACTGTGATTTACAGCATTTTTGGGAAATTTCACTAGCCATACCTAGGCTTGATTACTACCAGAGCAGTAAAATCAGAAAACCAATAGGAACATGTAGACAAAAAGAATCTTGAAAAGCAACAAATAATGCCCTAATCTAAAGAAATCCAAGAACAGATGAGAGTGCTTGACATCTGTCTGGAAAGGATTGCATATTTATTTTTTAAGAGTGTAAGACTCCAGAAAACGACTGTGAGAACGATTCTCCACAAACCGTAGAACAGTAGTGAACATTCCCAGGAGTGTCCTGCTTACCAAAATTACTCCAAGAGTGCACCCAGCAGGTCATAAATGAAGCTAAAACATCAGAAGCATCGAAGGCCTCACTTGCCTCATTTAAAGTCACAGTTCATGCTTCAACAATAAGAAACAGAACGGGCAGAATGGCATGAACTTAAAAAGACTGTTCAACCTGAGATATCCTCCAATGTGGCTGCATTAAACAATTCTGCAAAGAAGACGGAGTCAAAATTCACACACAATAGATAGTAGTGTTTACTGCCAAGGGTGGTACAACCAGTTGGGGAGCAAATACTTTTTCACATAGGGGCCAGGTTGCTTTGGATAGCTTGTTATCCTTAACATATGAAATTATCATTTTGAAAACTATTTTGTTTTTCCTCAGGTCTTTGTTTTATATTCAAATTTGTTTGATGATATGAAACATTTACAAAATATCAAAAACAGAAGAAATCTGTAAAATGACAAATACTTTTTCACAGGACTGTAAATGTGGCAGGCCTCACTCTCCACAACACCCTCAATTCACCTTTGCTCTTTGGAGAGGTGGTCATTAGTGCAAGTGAGCAAAGATCTGTTGATGTGTTTGTGTGTTTGGGGAGGCAGGGAGGCCTGTTAAGTCAGGGAAGAGAGTTTTTGGCACCCTGTGCATTGATTGATTAACTGAATTGGGTGGGCCAAGGCTCACCGAAAGGAGGAGGAGTGTGTGTGGGTGACGCCTGCCCTGAGCTGTCTGCCGTCTGATCGATCCCTGCACGGTGGAGGCCGGGGAAAAAATCCCACTTGCTGATAAAAATGAGCTTGCACGCACAGATACGCCCACAGATTAAATTCCCCTCCTCACTGACTCAGGGTTCATGCGCACGTCGAAATACCTAAAGCTTCGGTGTCGATGAAGGCATCTGTGTTAGTGTCACTCCATGGCTGTTTGTGCCAGATCGCTGAAGACTCACTCCTGAGTTTACGAGGGGGAGCTTTTTGTCTGGTCTCTGTCTCTGTGTCAGGGTGACTTTACTATGGTGATCTGGCTCGTTTCTTCCCCTCCTGCAATCTAAATAGTTTATCCCTTGCTTCTTTCTTCTTCTGGTATGGAACCACTGAATGTAAAAAAAAAAAAACTTTAAGTACAAAAGAGAGTAGTGTGCTAGGTTGTAATATATCTGCATTTGCTCAAAGTTCAATGCATTGCTCAAGTTCAAATGTATCCTAACATAAAAAGTAAACTAAATCAGTTTACAGAATCTACATTATTCTTTTGCACTCTTAATTATTTGGCATGTTCATTCTACAACATTTAATGATCCCTTTCTGTCTTATTTTACCTTCATCCATCTGACTGTCCATGTGTCCAGAAAAATGTCCCAACCACCACTGTCTGTGTGGCCTCCTTTGTTGTAATGCTGGGCTGCTGCTCCCTTTCCAAAAAATAACCCAAAGGGAAAAAAAACCAATGGTGTCTCAAAGCCACAGAAACAGATTTGTGTTTACGTCACCCTAAATCCAACCGGTTGCTTGTTTTAAAAGATGTTCTGAGGTGATTTCTGTGGAAAATGTTTCTTTTTGTTGGCCTGTGAAAAGAGAACACCAGGTGTAGGTGCATAATCTGCTCTGGCTGCATTGAGTTCAAATTATTATTATTATTATCCTAATTTTAGACTGATTTTGTGCTACCAAGATTTATTTCTGTAGTTTTAATCAGTTTGTTTAATAACATTTTATTATTATTGTAGCATGGCCCAAAGAAGAGGAAACAAGGAGCTTGCCCGGTTGCGATGCTGTGGTTTTTGGATAGTTTTTAGTTTCATAACATTGTGTACAACTCCCCCTACTGGACAGAGGATACAGTTCTTTCACACTGAAATACATTTTATAAGTTTTAAAGAGTCTCTTATTGTTTTCTGGGGATCCTATCAGTCTTTTAAGAAGTTGCCGAAACTGAGTCCCAATCTTATAATTTATTGAAAATCAATACCTTGTATAGCTACAACAAGATGTTAACATGCACTGTTTTCAGGCACATACCTTTCTTTCTTTCTCTCAGTCTGACATTAAATAAGACAAAACCTTTAGTTGGTTAGAAAGGATTAGTAAAATTATTTATAACCGCTAAATGCCAAAATAATGAGAGACTTAATTTTTCAAAGTCACATACATTTCTTTAGTATTTGGTAAAATAGCAACAGTATTACTTGGTTCAAACCTTTTGGGTAAACTTCTGCAAGCTTTTCACACAGTTTGCTGGAATTTTGGCCCTTTCCTCCTGAGGTTTGTAGGCCACCTTGCTTGCACAAACCTTTTTTGCTCTGCCCACAAATTTTCTATTTGACTAAGACCAATGCTCTGTGATGTCCACTCCAAAATATTGACTTCATTGTCTTTAAATCACCTTGTAGCTAATTGTGCTGTATGGGTCTTTTTGGAAGACCCATTGTGCCCAAGGTTTAGCTTTCTGGTTGATGTTCTGATACATCCATATAATGTTAATTTCTGATAATGCCACCCCTTTTGTGAAGTGCGCCAGTCCCATCTACAACAAAACACACCACAACTTGATCCTATCACTCTTGTACTTCACAGATGGGATGGTGTTCTCAGGCCTGCAAGGTTTCCCATTTTCCTTGAATTATAGCACATGTCCCTTTGGCTAAACTGGTTTTGTTTTACCACAATTTTTGTTTTGTCAGACCACAGGACATGTCTCCAAAAATGTCAGTCTTTGTGCCTCTATGCATTTGCAAACTGTAATCTGTCCTTTTCTCTTGCTTTTGGATTAGTGGCCTCTTAATACATTAATCTCGGGCACACAGACTTTTGCATAGTGTTTATAATTCAATATAATTGTTTTGAAAGATACATGTGGTACATTCAGGTATCTAGAAATTGTACCCCAAGAGGACCAACACCGTCTGATATTTTGTCTCCTTTTTATTTTATTTCTCTACATCATCAAATCAGAAAACAATGTAGAAAAGGTCTTGGCTGAAAATCATCCACAGGTGTGTATGTAAAATAATATCACAATTCATCAGTATGAAAAGGTTTATGTTAGTAGAGCAATCCACTCACTCACAGTTCATCATGCTGCAGTCTCCCCAATCCATGTTTTGTGGTAGTCAGAATATGCTGCTTGAACACAGGATTAAAATTGAAAATGGCTTGAATGCTCTGACAACACATCACCAGAAGGGAGCAAAGGTTTCTGAGAAATGTCTAATTAGACGCATGCAACAAAAGTCTTCAGTCGACTTACATCTTGCTTTTGATGACAGTTCTCTTATTTTGATGCAGTTTATTTAAGTGCTAGACTGGACTGCAACATAGTTCAGTGCTGTTTCAGTTAAACATATGTGAAAAAACCAAGAGTAGTTCTTCTGCTTCATTAACATAGCACTTTGCTTTGAACATCATAAACTTCATTGGCCAGTGTTTTAGCTGTTCTCTGCACACTTCTCAAGAAGGTCAGAGCAAACAGGGATCTGCAGCAGTCAGTTCAGTCCCTCTTTACTGTGAACATCTTTGTAGGGTAAAAACTATACATTTTTAGGGAAAGCAAATAATTTTGTGGCTGATATTACATTTTTGCAAGCCGTGCACAGAAAAACAGAATGCATTTTTCTATAAAAATGGAGAAAGAGAAGCGGCTCATAAAATCAGACTGGTTAAACAGATGTTAGTGATGAGTATTGCTAGGGACATGGATAGCGATTAATCAGCCCCACGAGCCAGTAACTAGACCCCAAACCCAGAATATTCCTAATTGTTATGTCAGGTATGAAATTCCAAAATAAGTAAAAGGGGTTTAATTATCATTGTTACTGATGATAATTGGAAATTAAATATTAAAATTAAGTCATGCCTTGTTTGAGTCCTGCTTTACAATGATTCAGTTTACAAAAAACATTAGAAAAACATATTACTTAATGCACCATCTGAATTCTTTAGTAAGAAAAACTGCAAATGACGCTCTTTTAAACAACAAATCTGGGAAAGTACATGTTGCGTAAAACAGACAGCAAAATCTTTCCATCTTACTCATTATTTAAAGGTCCTTTCAATAGAAGAGATGCAAACTTTTTAACCCATCAATTCTCAGTTCTCCCTCTGTATGAGGTTTGGATGAGTAAGCGACAACAAGACGGAGTGTTTTCTTCTTCTTGATGAGTGGCCGATAAGATGGCAGGGGTCAAATCTAAGTGGTCATCTCTTCTGCACTCTCAGAGAACACTATAAATCACATGAGTGTCTCGGTGCTGTCAGGCCTGCCTGTTGCCCACCAGGGTTAAACCAACAGAGGCAGGCAGGGGAGGAGGTGGACAGACAGAGGGAGGGAAGGGGAAAATCCTGCTGTCTTATTTAGCAACAAAGCAAAGTGGATGAATCTTTACACATACACAGAGATTAGTCATTGACAATCACAGCTATATAAAGCTTTCCTGCTTGGATGTCTTTTATTGTTTTTCTACATATTTTATTGATGCATTAGCTCTTTTTTATTTCAAAATAATTAAATAAAATCCCCACTCTCTTATAGGTGACTTTCTTCCCATGCAGTGACTTTCCCCATCTGTTCCCCTGTCCTTCCCTTCCTCTTCGCCCTGCTATTCTGCCTTTAAGAGCCAAGTGGAGGCTGGAGCAGAGACAGCCTTACCCAGAGCTAAAGATAGAGCTCTTTAGAGCCTCCATCTGTCATTCTGTGACACTTTTGTAATCAGGCCTAGAAGATCTTTCCTAAAGGCCCGGACCTGACGAGGGGCTCGAGCAATCCTGGACAGCTGCCAAACCGCGGGAGGCGTGCAAGTAAATGTGAGGGGAACAAATTTATACATTGCTGCTGAGATCCAATGAACTGATTAATTACCTTCGAGCTGGACTTCACTGGTGGCACCAAAAAAGAGGAGTCTAACTCTGTGGATATCAGCACATTGAAGTCAAAGGCAATAAGGAGGATTATAGTACTGTGAAAAAGTATTTGCCCTCTCTGAAATGTACTCTGTTTTTGCGTTTTGTCACACTTAAATGTTTCAGAACATCAAATTTTGATATCAAGGATAACAAATATAACTGGAGTAATGACAAAAAGCTGTTTTTAAATTAGGATTTTATTTATTAAGGTAAATAAGTAATTCAAACAAAATTGGCCCCATGTGGAAAAAGTAATTGCTCTCTAAACATAATAACTGGCAACAACTACCATCTCGCATTTGCATTTAACTGGTAATGAGTGTTTTACATTTCTGTGGAGAACTTTGGTCCACTGTTTTTTATAGAATAGTATTAATTCATGCAGGTTGGAGGATTTTTTAGTAATAATTGGCTGTTAAACTCCATCAGATTTAAGTCCATACTTTGACTATTGTTGTACTGCTGTGTAACCCAGCTGTGCTCGAGCTTAAGGTGAAGAACTGATGGCCAGACATTCTGCTTCTGGATTTTCTGGTAGAAACCAGAATTCTTGGTTCCATTCATTACTTTCAAATTATGTTTTATTTCTGAAAGGCTCTGTTAGTTTTTTTACACCATCCAAAAAGTTCAAATTTTGTCTCAACAGACCACAGAATCAATTCCTAAATGTCTTGGGAATCATAATAATTTAAGATGGTTTTGACCTTGGAAGTCTGCCATGGATGTCTGATTCTATTGTCATCTTCATCACGTTCTGGGCTCTTTTATGACTTTCTGGTCATAAAAGTTGTGTCTTTTCTCCTTCTGTGGATAATGGCTCTCACTGTGGTTTGCTGTAGTCCTAAAGCCTTTGTAACCCTTCCCAGTTCGATCGAAGGTCAGTGGTTATGATACTGATCTTTAATTTATTTTGATTTTGGCATCAAGTGTTGGTTTGTGACATATTTTAGCCAACTTCCTGTTGTCAAACAGGTTCAATTTAGGCTGATTTCTCGACTCTGCCGGCCTGACAGCAGTCAGGATTAGGTTTGGCTATTGGGTTCATCTATATGGTTAATTAAAGTTAAATCATGATTTAACAGGGATTTTTAAAATTGTGTAAGGGGGTAAAACACATTACAGCACTATTCAAGAAAGTGTTCAAACAAACTGATGACGAGATGCTGGAGATTTTTCTTCTTTCTTTAAATTCTTAAACTCTTCATCACTAAGGACATGAAGTCATCCTGGCCAATACAATAATAAATTATCTGCTGCTGGAAATAAATCCTTTAAGGTGATTAGACTAGCAGGTGTTTTAAGACTATTCTTGTGGTCCATTACAAAATGCACTGATGCATATTCTCATCATGCGTGTGTGTGTGTGCGTGTGTGTGTGTTTGTTTGCCTTAACGAATCCCTGTCTGCTGTGTGTGGGTGGAAAGGTAGAGGGAGAAAGAAAGAAATGGAGAGCCTTGGCGAGAGAGGTGGAGTTTAGCAGGATGTTATCAACATCCTGTCTGTGTGACTTGTTGCTAACGCTCATGTAAGACAGCAATCTGCTGGATCTGAGACTACAAGGAAGCTAAACACTTGAAGATGTGTTCGTCATGGGGCTCCTACGCGGCATTGTATAAATGTAAACACTTGAAAAGGTGACGTTAAAGATGGACAATCCAAAATGACAAAAATACAATTTCTAATTTGCTCAGAATAATTTCCAAGCCCAGGTTTTTTTTAGAAGACCTTTTCCCAAAAGAAAATATGCTTTTTCTAATATTTTTAAAATTCTAACGTAATGCATGGGCAGTCATCTGGAAATCAATAGCGTGAAAACTAATTGAAATGGTTTTTGAGGCACATTGGGAAATGTTGTTCACAAGTCAGAGTCAGTGACTGGACTGAACCTAAAGAACATAATAAACTTGTGATAATCAGAAGTCTCTTCTGATTATAAAAAAATCACTGACTTTTCCTCCAGCTCCACCATGAGGCTAAAGGTTGAGCAGTTCAGTGTTGCATTGATTATTTAACAGGCTGAACTTTGAAACAAATACTAATTAGTCCTCTTAACCTAATCAGAGGACGTGTTATAAAACTACAGTTCCTTACAGAAATATACTAACCCCTTAAACGTTTTTACATTATGTCTTGTTACAGCCTCAAACATCAATGTATTTTATCAGAATTTTATGCAATAAAAGGAATGCAAAGTAGTGGATAATTGTGAAGAGGAATAGAAGGACACATGGTTCTCATACTTTTTTTTACAAATAAAAATCTGAAAAGTGTGACATGTATTGGGATTCAGCCCTTTAAAGACAATCATTTGTACAGCTTTGCAATCTAGAAACAGACATTTTAGCCCATTGTTCACAAACAGCTCAAGTTCCGTTGGATTGGATAAGCAGCTTCTGTGAACATCAAATTTTAAGCCTTGCCACTGATTTTCATTTAGGTTTAGGGCCATTGTAGCATGCAAATTCTTAGGTCTATTCGATTATAGCTCCAGCTGTATGTTTAGATTTCGATTTTCTGCAGGAAGGTGAACATCTGCCACAGTTTCAAGTCTTTGCACCCTCTAACAAGTTAACTTCCACTATGGTCCTCTGTTTTCCTTCATCCATTTTCCGATTAATTCTGACAAGCTGATCTGCCCCTGCTGAAGAAATATATCTGCAGTCAAAGAAGTGAAAAGAAGAAAGAGATTTCTTAATGTGGGAAAGGTGAGAGCTGTTAGCACACTGGCTTAGTGGGTGAGAGATGGGTCATGGTTTGACCAGGCCTGCAGCTCCAGTCAGCCTGACTAATACTCAATGCAAGAAAGAAAAGAGATAAAATGATGACTGTTCGTAAATGCACTTTGCTTTACCAGCAGGGATTTTAAACAGCACTCATGAACACATCCATGTTAAGTTTTGTATAATGAGAGCAGGACCAAAGTGTGAACAGGAATATAAGACAAGCATGGTGGAGGTTTAATAATAGAAACAGAAAACTCACAGATCTTGAATATGGAGAACAGAACATGGAGCACAGGCAGCGTAGTTGGACGAGAACAATGAGAACGAGTGAGTTTATATACTGAGGGAAGAGTGGAGAATGAGCACTGGATGAAGTTAAGTTAATCAGTGGATTAGGAACAGCTGTGGAAGAGCGCAAACACGCAGACTGAGGGAAGGTAAATAATTAACAGAGAGCAAACTAAACTATACACAAAGGAAACCCAAATACCAAGGGGCAAACACTGATCTTGAGGATGAAATAAAATACAAAGAACAACTACAAGAAATAAGTCAGAAACTAAACCTAAAGGAATGAACTTATATGGCAACAGCTTCCTAACTATAATGAAGAGAGATAAATATAATGAATATGGCAAGACCTTTTCAAAGCTATAATAAAGAACTCAGAAATTATCCAAACACAAATGAAACCTAAACCTGTGCAACCAAACCTTAAACTGACATACAATCCCAAGCACATCTGTGCATGGTTTGTTTGTTGTTCAAAAGTGCTCACATTTAGCAGGGCTAAAGCAAGCCCTAAACTTGGAGAATGTGTTTGGGAGGGTTTTGTGGAGTCAGACATGGGCAAAATTCCCTGGCGTACGGGTATCTCCGGCTGGCATCGGGTCTCTCTGAGCTCATTGTTTCAAACTGGTCTTCTATTACAGGAAATTGTGTGTGGAATGATCACCAGTCTGGCTCTCTGCAACACATCTGTACAGCGGGGGACCCAGTGATATAGATCACAGTTAGACAGTGGGGAGTGTCTTGGTCTACCAAAGAAATGGGTGCGCTCACATTTTACAGCTACCGTGAGAACCAAATTTCTTTCAGAGAGGACATTTTCCTAATTGAAGACAAGTTTCCCCATCTATACTACCTATTACAGTTAAAGTCTCATTTGATTCACAGCTGTCACCACCTCACCGGGATGTCTTTGAATTTGCCTGAGGTTAATCGAGATTATGTGTATTTGTGTTTGTGCATAGCATGTATGTGTGTGTGGTCCTGCTAAAATGATAGATGTGCAAAGAGAGGAGTGTGAGGCAGGGGGCGGTAAACAGCGAGACGCACATGTAGGAGGTCTGGGAGCAGACTAAACCCAGATCTGTCAGGTTTCCAGACAGAGATACGGATAGATCCCATCCCTTCCCAAGTCTACGCACGACTTTATAACCTTCCCACCTACAGCAGAGCTTAACGACCAGCTGACTGATACAGGATCAGTTTACTGCAGGGCTCAGGTTAGTCCTCAAAACAACTGTATCAGGGCAACACAAAAAACAGGACAAGGGTGTTTTAACCTTTTTTTTCTTTTTGGACTGAAATTGGTGCAGGGGTTTATTTGGGTAAATCTTTTGAGACTTGTCAAAAGTAAAGAGGTTTGATCTTTTAAGCTTGTTTTTTTGGCTCAGTTGTCCAAAGATTCATTTGGACTGGACAGACATAAGTTGTTTATAAATCCAAAATGGTAACCCCTAGCTACTAACCTAGTAACCCTGTTTTAACAACAACAATATTAAACAAACAATATGAGTCATACAATTATTAAGCCATGTTTTGAAATAGAATATGTTTTTAATTCTATTTTTTTCCCATTGTCTCCTGATATTATTTTGTCTTTCTGAAACTGCAGAATGAATGATTTACAGACTGTACAAATGTCCTGAGTCATCCCTTCCTTCTAACCATTGACAGTCATTGATGAGACAAAATGTTAAAATGTAACCAACAAAACTAATGTAAAACATGCATACATTTTATTTGAGTAGGTTTAAGTCAGTATATTGGGTAGGTTTAACAGCTGGAAGACACTCAAATAGGTGAGTTAAATTCAAAAATTTAAATAACTAAATAATTTTACATTTTTATTTAATTAAATAAATTATTTAAATAAAAACGTTTTTTCTAAATATCATGTTTTATATCAACCAAGAAAATGTCAGTTTACATTTCATTCATCAATTAAATGTACAAAATACATCCTCCGTTAACACACCATAAACACCAGGATGTATTTAAAATTCCCCATCCAGAATTATCTTCCTTAATTTACATTGAACACCTGATTACAGCTGCGGTCAATAGCACGTCCAAACAAGCTTTATGGCGTCTCTCCTTTATCACAACAAAAGCCTCTGCTGGGTACTCCTTGATAGGAGGACCCTGAATGACATACACTTTCATAGTTTCTATTTTGCTGCCCATGTTAAAAAGAAACTGAAAAAACGCATTGGTTTGTGATTAAGGCATCAAACGTTACCAAAATAGTAATAAACATTTTAATTCCACATTTTTTTAAATTTTAATTCAATTCCAACAAGATTGCATGTCAACCTTTACTGACAACTACAGCTAATACCTGCCACTTCTCAACTATAAGTGTTATAAAGGTTCCTACGTTTTGCTAAGTTGATATATTGTTTCGTCTTACCATTCTCTGCTGGACATAAGACTCAAAGAACGAGAATAACAGCTGACTGAGCCACCCTCTTCATTTCAATTCTATTCTCTAAATTTTTTCTGGGATTTATTACAAAGTGGTTGATGTTTTTAATTAATTTGTATAGCTAATATTTAATATTCTGCAAATTCCTTCATTTGCATTTTGTTTTACAGTGGTCTGGATCAATATTTCATGATGCCTGTCACATTTTTTTATTTATTGCTCATTTTCAATTCAGTACCTGATCATTTTGTTCAAAAAATTGTTTTTTATGTTTCTTTTATTTTTCACTCTGATTGGTAAATCACTCAGGCATAAACTGACTCCTAAAATCAATAAATGGGTGTTCTGTCTGCATATAACAGACAACTTAGCAAAGAGCCCAGTTGAGGTTGGATTGTTAAATACTGTTACCAGCAGTCCGAAGACAAAACTGAATTTAAAAAAAATACCAAAGATAACACTGATCGACAGAAATGAAACAGTTTTTTAGCAGCAACAAAACAATTCCCAAGAATTTTTAGCTGAAAAGCAGTAGATGATTGTTTAAAGCAGTGGTTCCCAACCCTGAAGAACCCCTCTCCTGCATGGTTTAGGCATCTCCTTGCTGCCACACACCTGACTTAAATAACTGGGTGATTACCTGGCTGCAGCAGCACTTGATGGCATGCAAAGAAGGTCATTCAATAATTTGAATCAGGTGTGCTGTAACAGACATACATTTAAAACATGTAGGACAGGGCGCCCTGAGGACCAAGGTTGGGAACTACTGGTTTCAAGCACAATCCATCCCACGCTTCTAGATCTGGATATGATTTTAAGACTCTGTTTATCTTGTTTAAACATTTTTATGCCAGCAACTTTTGTTTTCTACAAGAACTGGCCTGCAAATTAGCAGAAAAGTAGCCAAAGACAAAAGTAAAGCTTTAAAAGAGCTATAAAAGTGAGGGGAATTACTGGTCAAGACTATGTTGAAAAACAAGACCGTCTCCAAGGAAGCAAAGTACAAAATAAAGGGTTTCTTTACAGATACAGAGCTATTTAGCACTAGTACCAGTGATTTATTTTCTACTAACAAATGTATACTGACGATAAAAATACAACCGTCAAGCTGGGTATAGATTTACTCTGCAGGATTTCACAAAATACAATGTTTTTAAAAGCGCAACGAAGAAAATAAGTGCTAATTCTGGTTCATGTATATCTGAATCAATTACATCACAAGAGCCACTAGAATCAAGCTGATTAGCTATTTTAGTAAACGCTAAGGACCGAATACAAAGAAACATAGAAAAACAAGCAAATAAAGATTTAAAAAAAAACAAGACAGAATATGTTGGATAAACTGTAATTAACTCTGACCAGATGATGTCATTGAAATGTTTTAATCAAATAAATAATCATTAAAAGAGAATACTCTTTGGGGGGTATTGTGAGAGAAGGAGGGGGTGTGTTTTTGATATATGTATACGAGCGTGAGGGGTGGAAACCTTCCCTTGTCTGACCTTCTGTGCACCCAGGGGTCCCCACATTGTTCTGGAGGATGCAGACATGCCTAGGCTGATGGATAGCCATTCAGGTCCATTTCCCTGGCTTCAATGTCAGTCGGGAAATCGTAATTCAGCTCCCCAGAGTGGCTCGGGGTGGACATGGTCCTCTTTTCTGCTCTACAATAGTTGTCTGCTGATCGAGGATGCAGTGAGGAGGTTGAGAGCTCACTCAGCTGCTTTGGCCGGGCTGTAAGGAGTAAGTCCTTAAAGGCGCAGCTGTCCCCTCTCAAAACTCCACAGAGTTGCACAACACTGCAACTAGTGCAGAAAATGATGGAATGCAGCTTGTGTTCAGCTTCTTTCTTTTTTGTTGCTTACTTATATTTACTGAATGGTTTCCAAACATGAATTGTTCTGTTTACAGTAACAGGATTTTCTGGTAGAGAGCAGAATTAATGGTTCTATCAGTTATAACACTTTGATCAGGTCCTGAAACAGCAAAGCAGCCCCAGACCATCACACTACCACCACCACATTTGCTGGTTGGTATGACCTTCTTTCTCTTACATGCTGTGTTAATTTTACACCAGATGCACAAGAACACACACCATTCAAAATGTCCTACTTTTGTCTCAGACCACAGAATATTTTCCCGAACATCTTGGGGATCATTGAGATGTTTTTTGGTAAATGTGAGACGGACCTTTGTGTTCTTTTTTGTCAGCACTGGTTTTGGCCTTGGAACTCTCATAGACGCCATTTTTGCGCAGACTTTTCTTTTATTGTTAAACAAAGAACACTCACCTTAGCTGAGGCAAATGAGGCCTGCATTGTTTTAAATAATTACTGTCTTAATCCCAGTGGACTCATTTTAGTAGTCTGGCCACTCCTAGTAAGGTTCATCACTGTTCCATATTTTCGCCTTTCCTGGATAATGTTCATTAGAGTCCCACGCCTCAGAAATGGCTTTATAACCCAAGATGTTGAAAAGTTTTACTTATTCTACATGTCTGGAAGTTATCAAGCCTGCTGGTGGCTGGGGACATTTAAAACATGTGGTTATTCCAGTTTAATTCTTCATTTAACATGGGGGATGGTTGAAACTATCACATAGGACCAGGTTGGTTTGGATAACTTTTCCCTTGACAAAGGAAATCATCATTGCAAAACTTTGCATTTGCTCTGGTTGTCCTTGTCTCAAATGAAATTTGCTGTGATGATCTGAAACATTTACATGTGACAAAAAGCATAAACAAAAAAAAATATTTAGGAAGGCAAATCAATTGTTTTCACAGCACTGTAAAACACAAACAAATTTACTCTTACTCTTTATAACCAGAAAGTATGATTGCAATATATTATTAAGTGCTAATTTGTATAATGTATTGCATGTTCTACACTTTCAGCTGTTTGTTTTCTTCAAACAATAGATACTGCTGAAATTTCACCAGTTTAAGTTTTGACTTCAAACAGCTTTTTCGCAGTGTTTTGCAATAAAAAAAAACAACAAAGCAAAACAGAGTGAAAAAACTGTATCTCTTTCCACATGAGGCACAACCAAAAAGCCCCTCTCTCATGAAAACATGCTTGTTCAGACCACAAAAGGTACTCTCACATCCCCAAAATTAGAAGGAACTCTCCATTTCATGCCACAAATAACACTGAAAAAACAACTGCAACTACGTTTCCCACACAGATGTGACAGGAAGACGTGGTCAAGTATGCAATTCAATTCGTGAATACTTCATTAATCCCAAAGGGAAATTAAATGTTGTTTTAACTCATATGAAGCATTTATTATGGTTTCTCCAAAGTGTTGTAGATGCTGATGGCTGTGGGCAGGAAGGATCTCCTGTAGTGATCTGTCCTACAGCAGATCTGAAGAAGCCTCTGACTGAAGACATGTATGACAGTCTGATGAAGAGGATGTTCATGGATTTCCATGATGTTTTTCATTTTATGAACAATAATTCTTTGCACAATCATCTCCAGAAGTTCTAGATGAGCCATCCAAACAGAGCCAGCCTTCTTATTCAATTGCATTCTTTATAGCTTGTTGAGCTTTTTGAAGTCACTGATTCTGGTGCTGCGACCCAACAGGCCATGGCAGAAGAGACAGCATTCTTCACAACAGGCTTATAGAAGATATGCAGCATCTTGCTGCAAACACTGAAGAATCTAAGCTTCCTCAAAAAGTACTGTCATGGTCTTAAGACATTTATTATACAAGCCATAAATACTCACAGACAGCTCCCAGCTGTGCATTGGCTCCTCATTCTGCAAGGTGGTGTAAATCATCATTTAACAAAAGTTGGAAAACATTTTATATAATGTATTAATGCAAAAGTCTCAAAACCTCACACAGCATTCACTTGTATTACAACTGTTTCAATATTTACTTTTGTAACGATTCAAGTACTGAATTATGACGAGTTTTCTGTTATCAGTTGTGGTTTTTTGAGATGTCTGGTTAGCAGATAAAATCAGCCCCCAGAATCTCCCACAAGACCACAAACTACTTAGTTTCCTTTCCTATGATTTTGACTTCAGGGAGACTCTCGGTTCTTACTACAGCCGAAAATGTCAAAATGTAAGAAAATACACAAACCCAGGGGCAAATAAGCACAATGGCAACTTGCTTTAGCTGTTGCAAAATATAAATTATTAATTGTTTTACACTTTTGATGTGCATATTTTTTTTATTCTATATTAAAGTAGGTCTGATTGTTATGTGCATTCAACATGGCTGTCTCTGAGATATATCAGTATTGTTTTGGTCACGTGCATGACTTCTCTGTCCTTTAAATGCTGCAGAAATAACAAACAAACAATTTGCTCTGATAGCCTACACTGCACACAGATATGATCTGTTTTTTCAGAGCAAAAACATAGGGGAATGGACATTTTGTCATAACGACCATGCCAGTCCTGCAAAAATATGATCCTGTCTGTTTACAGCAGCAGGAAGGATAAAAAATGAAAGATCAAAAATTTTCACAGTAAGCCTCAAACATGTAGTTTTCTTTCTCACAACTTAGGTAATAAGAATATAATGATATGGTCTATTTATTTATTTATGGTACATAAATATATACACGCACACACACACACACACACACACACACATATATATATATATATATATATATATATACACTGCTCAAAAAAATAAAGGGAACAGTCAAATAACATACTAGATCTGAATGAATGAAATATTATCATTGAATACTTTGTTCTGTACAAAGTTGAATGTGCTGACAACAAAATCACACAAAAATCATCAATGGAAATCAAATTTATTAACCAATGGAGGCCTGGATTTGGAGTCATACACACAATTAAAGTGTAAAAACACACTACAGGCTGATCCAACTTTGATGTAATGTCCTTAAAACAAGTCAAAATGAGGTTCAGTATTGTGTGTGACCTCCACGTACCTGTATGACCTCACTACAACGCCTGGGTATGCTCCTGATGAGACGGTGGATGGTCTCCATGCGGCCCTCCAAAGAAATGCCACCCCACACCATTACTGACCCACTGCCAAACCGGTGATGCTGAAGGATGTTGCAGGCAGGAGATCGCTCTCCATGGTGTCTCCAGACTCTGCCACGTCTGTCACATGTGCTCAGTGTGAACCTGCTTTCATCTGTGAAGAGCACAGGGCGCCAGTGGCAAATTTGCCAATCCTGGTGTTCTCTGACAAATGCCAAGCGTCCTGCATGGTGTTGGACTGTGAGCACAACCCCCATTTGTGGACGTCGGGCCCTCATACCGTCCTCATGAAGTTGGTTTCTAACAGTTTGTGCAGACACATGCACATTTGTGGCCTGCTGGAGGTCATTTTGCAGGGCTCTGGCAGTTCCTTGCACAAAGGCGGAGGTAGCAGTCCTGCTGTTGGGTTGTTGCCCTCCTACGGCCTCCTCCACATCTCCTGGTGTACTGGCCTGTCTCCTGGTAGCGCCTCCAGGCTCTGGACACTACACTGACAGACACAGCAAACCTTCTTGCCACAGCTCACATTAATGTGCCATCCTGGATGAGCTGCACTACCTGAGCCACTTGTGTGGGTTGTAGAGTCCGTCTCATGCTACCACAAGTGTGAAAGCACCACCAACATTCAAAAGTGACCAAAACATCTGCCAGAAAGCATAGGTACTGAGAAGTGGTCTGTGGTCCCCACTTACAGAACCACTCATTTATTGTGTGTCTTGCTAATCGCCAAAGATTTCCCCCTGTTGTCTATTCAGTTTGTACAACAGCTGTGAAATTGATTGTCAATCAGTGTTGCTTCCTAAGTGGACAGTTTGATTTCACAGAAGTTTGATTTACTTGGAGTCATATTGTGTTTTTTAACTGTTCCCTTTATTTTTTTGAGCAGTACATATATATATATATATATATATTTATTTCTTTTCCCTTGGGCACCATATAAGTGAAGCATGCTCTGCCAAACCTCTTTTGAGAAAAAATAAATAAGTAAAAATAATAAATAAAAACAGGATGTACTGAATAGATGAAATAAAGATAAACAGTTCACTTCCTCTCCCAGTGCTTGGGAATCTACAGGAGTACAGGTGCAAGTTTCAGGAAGAAGGAAAGAACGTTGTGTTAAAAATATGTTTGCCACTAGATGGCAGTATAGAGTCGCTCTACACAACATATTGCTCCAGTTCCAATGAATATTTCATTGACTTCGGAAATTTTTCTAGTAACAAAATAAAATAAAGATAAATAAAATACATCACAGTCCAAGACAAAGTAATATGAATTAGCTGATTCCTCTTTTTTTATAAGTTTCATTATACCCTTTTCATGTTTTTTTTACACCATTATGACACTAGCCCTTTTTCAACCCTAAGTTACATAAGTAGGATTTTCCCCCCTCTATTGATGCGCACAGCAGTCTATGAGAACCATCATGATTAACCAGCCATAGAAGTTCTGCATCACTGCTTTTTTGGACTGCCACTATTTCTCTTCTTTGACTGGGCCCAGCCTGATACAGAAACATGCAAATTTAAAGATAAAAATATGCTCCAGCGTCTTACTGGCTCACTTTAGATTTGTCACTAATTTTATCTATCAACAAGATTTAGCTGCATGTTTTTCCATAGACCTTTTACTTAATCATAGCAAATTTCTTTGGAGCACCCTGATTTTTCTCAGACGACATGCACATCAAAGAAATGAACAAACTCAGACCATCCGACTAGTTCTTAAATTTAGCAGAGTTCCTGCTTAATAGGTTGTAGTATTAGCAGGTAATTCCACTATGATCATGTGACGGTCATTTTAGGAGTCTGGTATTTTAAAGGAGGAAGTATACAACGTGACTGTACTTTCTGCTAAGGTCTGTGGTCAACAGTGCCTTCAGCTGCACTGGAACCAATTTAGAGCAAATTCCATCAACACCTGCTCTCAGAGCCATGGCTGCTAAACTCAGAAACGGTTGTGTATTCAATCTGATCTATTCACTCACTCCTTATAATTAGAAACAGGGGTTTTAAAAGCCGCAAGGATTCTGTTCCTCTATGAATTAGGTGTAATCATGCAGGTCATGAAGACAAACATGAGCAAAGATAAACACAAGTCATTAAGCTCAGGTAAAAAAATATTATTGGGAATTTGTCTGTGTGCATATCACTTAAAAACATGGAACATTTGTGACATTGTTGAAAAAACAAATTGAAATGCATTGTAGAAATGTACAAGAAAATGTGTAAAGTTTTGTATCAACCCAAATGTAAAAAAGATTGTTGTTTTGATTTTGAACTGTCACACTTCCTCAAGCTTTTATTCATTTAGTTTCTTTATCTTTAACAAATTCATGACAAACAAAAAATATACTTAACCAGCATAACTGTTAAAAAATTAATATAACCTATAACGTGGTTCATTGTTCTGAAAAACTGATCAGTGACAAAATTAAGACATTTAAGAACATTTTTGTAAATAAACCAACAAAGAAAACTTCCTGATTTATTTCATCGTAAACTCAATTGGTTGCATTAACAACAGGCTCGGTTCTGTACTAAAAGTCACTGTGTTTCCGTCCTATGAAATCTGCCACCTCCTCAGTTAAGAGGGAATGAAGTGAATTGGAAAAATGTCCCCAGGTCTAATGAATCAAACGTAGAAATTCCTTAATGGAAATTATTGGACAATGCCACCTCCAGGCAGGAAGGAGGGGGTATATCTGACATGTCATAAATATCACAGTCATCGCCATTTAAACGAGAGCTTAACTGGGAGTGTTGGCGTGAATTAGAGCACAATGACATGAAAAAAGTTTTTATTTTAAAAAATACCAAGAAAAAAAGGTTTCTCTGCAGGGTAACCTTTTCACGTAAGGCAGTTTGTATTTTCTAGTAACACAATAAAGGGGTTCTGCTTTAAAAAAGCAATACACTGCAACGAAACAGAAGGCAAAATGAAGGAGGCCTTCATTTTGTTGAGGGTTTAAAATCCTATAATCAAACAAAATGTTTTCACTTTCAAATCAACACAAGTTAATTTCAGATCCCAAACACAATTTACCTGTTAAAAGAAGAAGTGAAGAAGTGCTCATGGTTGTGAAGTGGCACTGTGCCTCACAACCTTTCTCAAGCATAGTGCATTTTCACCATCTATTTTGTTTGCTTGTCAATTTAAAGATTTGCAAACCGTCAGATTTTTCTGTTAGTTTTTTCTTCATTTTCCAGTGCATTCCAATTTTCATCCAAAGTGGTCCTGAAATAGTTAGTAGTTTTGATAGTTGAACAACATTCAACTTGCAGTTATTTAAAGAAAAGTATTAAAGTACCTGCTTTCCCAGGTATCTTACATTTACCTCATAATACTCACCTTTTTGGCTACCCACATCCTGTCATTTATGCACTTTGCATGCAAAGACACACACAAATGAGCAGAATGAGCACTGAGGTGTGAGCTCCCCTGCTTCAGCTCCTCAGAGACCTTTACCCCACCCCTGGTCTTCCCCGCCACCACATTCTGCACCTTCTTCTTCAACCCATAAGTTTTGTTTTTCTCAAATATGAAACAGAAGTGCTCTTTTTTCTATTAGATTACTCAAAATGGATTTAAGTCATCTGTATTGTTCAAGTCTGTCAAATTTTCTAATCACAAGTTAGAAATACTGGTGATTAGAAATCCAATAGGTGGATTCCCCTCTGTTCACTAAGTTTCATTCTTATAAACCAGAGTATTTAAAAAAAAATAAACAGGGTTAAACTGTCCAACTCTTCGTGCTGTGCTCCAACTGTTCCTCTTTTCGGGGCAGAAGTTGTGCACTGGATCTTCTCTTTGGGCTCCTTCCTGTGTTTCCTGTCCAGAGACAAATCAGGAGGTCAAGGATCGCTGTTGTCAAAGAGTGCGGCAACAAGAGCTCAGACTGATGCAATCTTCAGCTGTCCCTTCACCCATTGATTCAGATGCGATACATCCGGTGTCATGTCTCTGACATTTGCTTTAAGGGGTCTAAGTATTGGTTCAATATATGGGAGTTGATAATTATGATTCACGAAAAAGAAACAACTTTTTTTTGTTTGTTTTGCTTTTATTTTATTTAATCAAGATGAAATCTTCCCTCTTACTCAAAAACGAGCATCTGGTAACATCACATAGGCAACTGATCACAGTTCATTTCAGCATCTTTATATTTTTCTTGTTTTTTCCTTAATTTACTCACATGTTTCAAAGGTGGTCCATCAAAAGGCACCTGATCATCTTGAACTTCTAGCCTTTTGTGAGGTCATCATAGCAGGATTAAAAGTTTGCTTTTCAGAAAACATTTTTTTTAAAACATTGTATTTTAGAAGACCCTTACTTATTATTATAATAAAACATAATTTAAAAGGACCTTTAAGAGCACTCAAGGACACTGTACAAATGAAACAGCATAATGGCAATAAAACAAGATGAAAACATCTCACATTAAAAATAAGAAGGAACAGGCAATCACAGTGAGTGAGCACTCTTGAATAGATGGGTTATGAGTTTAGACTTAAACAAAGAAAGAGAGACAGCACTGCAAATGTCCAGAGGGAGATAATTCAGCATGGAAGCAGAGTGGGAGAAATCTCTGCTTCCCATGAAACTGAGGTGGGCAGGAGGAACTGTGAAGTGAATGTATCAGGAGGAAGATTTAAGGATGCAAGAGGGAGAGGAAATGTGAAGGAGATCAGAAAGGTAGGGCAGTGAGGTTGTGGGTAGACTTAAATGTATACAGAAGAATTTTGAAATGTATTCTGAATGTAACTGGGAGTCATTGAAGATGCTGTAAGACTGGGGTGATGTGATGAAAAGAGGGGTTTTGGTAATAATGTGAGCAGCTGAATTCCAAACCACTTGAAGCTCATGGAGGGATTTTTTGAGGAAGACCAAAGAAAAGAGAGTTGCAGTTATTGATGCAGGAGGGGACAAAGGGTACTTCCTTACCCTATTAAGTTTGCATTGTCAGTGCGCATTTGTTTGGGAAAAACAAATGCACCACTGTAACTATTAACTCTCCATCAATGCTTTACATTTTTCTTTTGACGAGTCTTAAGTCCCAACAAGGTTTCCTGCAGAACTACTGAATCACCGTCTTTCAGCCAACGATGATCACCAGGCAGACTGCAGCTCAAACACAAGATGTTGAACCCCTTTCTAGTCAAGTTCAATTGATATGCTTCACAATCTGCCAAAGCTCACCAGCTGGTCAGAATTACATTGATTATCTTTCCATACATTAATACCCAGCACTATTTTATATAGGCAGTGTACAATTGTTAGTGAAAAAAAAATACACCGCTGGATAGTATATTTAAAGATATTCATTATTTTGTGTACAAAGGCCTGATTATATCAGCTCAGTATAAAATGGATATGTAAAAGATGAAGTAAACTAGCTTTAAGGTGATCACACAATGCTTCCAAATGGGTGGATTTTAACCACCCTTACATTGTTCTGTGTTAATATTTTTTATCTGTCCTGATTGCAGAGCTCCGAGTTCATTTTTTGATGTTCCTATTGCACTTACACATTCATTTCTGTACATTATGCACATGTTTGTCCACAGTTGACCCTTTATGAAGATGTCAAGGAGTGTAAGGCTACAAGGACCTTCTAGTGTGATGGACATGAACTGATACTAATTAGAGGATATGATCCTCGGTCAGTGGCTTCAGTACCCTGGTATGACTGTGTACATACACAACATGTGTGGTTAGGTGGCCCAGGATGTGGGCTTCGCGTCCCACCTGCCTCTCCAGTGTCAGCGTCCTCAGCGTTCTCCCAGTTCCTCTCTGAATACCTATTCTGATCTCAGCCACAGATTCTCAACTAGAATTCTCCCCAGAGACACCACCAACGCCTTCAGCACCACAACTTGCATAACACAACCTCCTCAGGGTACATCATAACTTCCCACCCCTTGTACTTTAAACATGTTTTCATGAAATCCAATTTTCTTCTTCAGAATTTGTGTTGAGAGCCAATACACAATTTACAAGTTAGGAGAAAGGTCATTGCTGAGCCTGCAGTCACTAACTGGGACACTAACTGAGGAGTCAGCAAGAAAATAAAAATCCTGAAACATCAAAACATATTAAGTATTTCCTTTCGTTGAATTGAAAAAAAAAGGCTTCCAAATTATAGCTATTCCTCTTTTGGGTGGCTTCCTTGAAGCGCTGCTTTTCTGAAAAATCAGAAGTGCTTCCTTAACGCCGTCCCTGCAGAAAAAAGGCCAGCTGAAATGCTGGGACTGGAGGCCACTGTTGCGCATGATGGCAACATCAGTTCTATTTTTCGAGCGTCTCCAATGGTTTGTTGTGGGAAGCCTCAGACGCGGCAGAGATATGTTGTGACACAAAGAGACCCAGATTGCAGACGCTGAAAATGTGAGCAGAAATGTACACAAGCATTAGTTAAGTTCCTTCCCTTTCTGAGGTTCAAGAAAATGTAATGCTTCAATAAATCTATGAAGCATTACAATATTTTTCAGAGTTTTAATGTAACATTTTGGCTTAAGTGAAAGTAAAGAGCATTTCTAAGAAGTATCACTGGGGAGAAACTGTTGCAATACTATTACTCATATTGTGATGTTTTTATTTATTTTTTATGAAAATAAAAGTAAACACAACATGGTTTTAATAAATGAAAGTTAAACAAAACAATTTTATTGTCTTTACTGAACTGAATTCATCAATACACTGTAAAACATTTGTACATTCATTGAGGCGACTGGCTCAGTGAGAAGAGTGGTCGTTTTGCAACCCGAGGGTTGTGGGTTTGATTCCATGCCACATGTTGATGTGCCCCTGGGCAAGGCACTTAACCTCAAATTGCCTACCGATCTGCGTATCGGTGTATGAATGTGAGTGCCTTTGGATGAATGTGGTCAGTATGACTGGAAAGGCGCTATATAAGTTCAGTCCATTTACCATACAAGTACTTTCACAAACTTTGTAATATAAAAGCAAAGCTGTTGAGCTTAAAGGTAATAAAAACATAAACATGCCCTGATTTCTCTCCAGTATCTCTCCATTATTTCTTTCTGTCTATCCAAAATTAGCCAATTTGGTTCCAATTCAATTCAAAAGATACTATCCATTGTTGAATTTTTTAGACAGGAATTTTATACGAAAGGTAATAAAGTATACAGGGAGAAAAATAGCAATTAAGAAAGTCAACAGTGAATTCTGCTTTGTGTTTGGGTCAGTGACATTACAAGAGGCCCCAGAATTGAGCTGATCAGCTGGCATTAGTAAAAACCATTCATAGGATACAAGTAAACACCTATAAAGAGGACTATGATTGGAAATGTGAACACAGAGAAAAGAAAACAAGAAAAACACAAATGGATGTAATTAAAAGAGCTCTGATCTGTTGCCTTATGTGATGTCATCAGAGGCACAAGGAAGCTTGTTTTATATGGAGGGTAGGTTTGATCCAGAAATATTCAACTTGACATGTTGTTCTACAGGTGACTAAAGTGAGCTTGACTGATTTCACAGAAGACAGGAGAATAGCTAGTCATATTCGATAAATTAGAATATGTATTCTGATGAGGTTCGTTTGTCAGATTAAAAGAAACTGTTGAAAATAACAACCTTTAAGCGGGTATTAAATGTAACTTTCATTAAGTCCCAGTCTCTGAATTAAAAATGTTTTTTATTGGTCTTTAATATTCTAATCTTAAATGTCAAGTTTTCATTATCTGTAAGCAGAAAATCATCATAATCAACATAGATAAAGGCTTGGAAAACATCAGTCTGTGTGTAATTAATCTATATAATGTGCTTCAATTTGTGAACTGAGTTACTGAACTAATGTACTTTTCAATAGTATTCAGATTTATTTAATATGACTGAATATCTCTAGCTTCTTATGATGGATATTTGATTTTTCCTGGCACTTCTGAGCCCATGTTGGCATACATGTTGGCAGTGTTGCTTTAGGGATTGATCCAAGACTTCTCAGAACTGGTCGAAACCTTTCACAAAAGGAAGCTGTGAGGACATACAAAAACGAAAGTTGTTTTTTCAGTATGCTTAATTTCATTTTCATTCTTAATTGATTACTGGTTCTCTAATGGACTTCATTTTTAGAACAATAATTCCTTTCTGTGCATCATACATGCTTGTTTTATACCCAATCCTGTTTTTATTAGTTTTTCAAGTCATCGCAGGATTTTCCAAAACAATTTTTAAAGTGTTGTCTTTCGGCTTCATTTTCTTTCCAGAAAGCATTTTTGAGTGTGTTGTTTTAGTGTGAATTTATTAAAATTAGGACATCACTAGGTTTAAATATTCCCGCAAGATTTATTGCACTTTATATACAAAATTCAAGAAATTCAAACATCTTGTAAAGTAAACAACGCACATATTATGATGCCCATCAAAACAGGAAATACAAAGTTGAGGCCTCATAAACAATGAAATGCCTGATTAATCAAAGCAGTTAGAGCCAGAATTGAATTTCTACAATATTTCAAAATATTCAAAGTTCCCTAAGATCCAAGTGGATCTGGAGTTGATCCCATAATTCCCTTTTCTCAACTCTGAATGAGCTCCTGGTACTGTCAGTGAGAGGACATAAACACTTTACCCTCCTCTACTTTTTTATTTAATATACACATGTGAAAAAAATTGTTGGTACTGCTCAGTTAATGAAAGAAAAACCCACAATGGTCACAGAAATAACTTGAATCTGACAAAGGTAATAATGAATAAAAATTCTATGAAAATGATCAAATGAAAGTCAGACATTGCTTTTCAAACATGCTTTAACAGAATTATTAAAAAAAATAAACTCATGAAACAGGCCTGGACAAATATGATGGTACCCTTAACTTAATTTTTTGCTGCACAATCTTTTGAGACAATCACTGCAATCAAATTATTCCTATAACTGTCAATGAGACTTCTGCACCTCTCAGCAGGTATTTTGACCCACTCCTCATGAGCAAACTGCTCCAGTTGTCTCAGGTTTGAAGGTTGCCTTTTCCAGACGGCATGTTTCAGCTCCTTCCAAAGATGCTCAATAGGATATAGGTCAGGGCTCATAGAAGGCCACTTCAGAATAGTCCAATGTTTTCCTCTTAGCCATTCTTGGGTGTTTTTAGCTGTGTGTTTTGGGTCATAATCCTGTTGCAAGACCTATGACCTGCGACTGAGACCAAGCTTTCTGACACTGGGCAGCACATTTCTCTCTAGAATCTCTTGATAGTCTTGAGATTTCATTATACCCTGCACACATTCAAGACACCCTCTGCCAGATGCAGCAAAGCAGCCCCAGAACATAACAGAGCCTCATCCATGTTTCACAGTAGGGACGGTGTTGTTTTCTTCATATGCTTCATTTTTCCGTCTGCGAACATAGAGCTGATGTGCCTTGCCAAAAAGTTCAATTTTTTTCTCATCTGTCCATAGGACATTTTCCCAGAAGCTTTGTGTCTTTTCAACATTTTTGACAAATTCCGGTCTGACTTTTTTATGATTTGTTTTCAACAATGGTGTTCTCCTTGGTCGTCTCGCATTAAATCCACTTTGCCTCAAACAACGTCGGATGGTGCGATCTGACACTCATGTTCCTTGAGCTTGAAGTTCACCTTTAATTTCTTTAGAAGTTTTTCTGGGCTCTTTTGTTACCGTTCGTATTATCCATCTCTTTGTTTTGTCATCAATTTTCCTCCTGCAGCCACGTCCAGGGGGGTTGGCTACAGTCCCATGGATCTTAAAGGAACATGAAGCTGCTTGGAGATGGTCTTATAACCTTTACCTTTAACAGGCTTGACTATAATTTTCTTTGTAATCTCTTGAGACAACTCTTTCCTTCGCTTCCTCTCGTCCATGTTGAGTGTGGTACAAACCATGTCACCAAACAGCACAGTGACTACCTGTAGCCCTATAAATAGGCCTACTAACTCATTACAAGAATGTAGGCACCTGTGATGCTAATTAATAGACACACCTTGATTTAACATGTCCCTTTGGTCACATTATTTTCAGGGGTACCATCATTTTTGTCCAGGCCTGTTTCATGAATTCCTTTTTTTAAATAATTTTGCTAATATGTGTTTAAAAAGCAATGTCTGACTTTCATTTGTTCATTTTCATAGAATTTTTATTCATTATTACCTTTGTCAGATTCAAGTTATTTCTGTGACCATTGTGGGTTTTTCTTTCATTAACCGAGGGGTATCAACAATTTTGTCCACATGTGTAGGTTAGTGAATAAAAAGAATAGGATCAATAATAGCTTTACAAATATGCCAAACATTCAGTCTTGAAAAGACAAAGCAAACCATCCAATACAAGAATATTATTTATATGGAATATACATATAGTTACATTGTACTGTGGCACTGAAAGAAGGTTGGTTCACATAATAAAAGTAAGCCTGGCTATGCATGTCAGTGACATACAAGGACCAAATTTGATCTGTTTTTTAGTTTAGTAAATTATTTCTAAATCAGCTTTCTCTTCAAATTATATAAGATGAAAAGTTGAAGGAGGTTATAGTTCTAATTACATAATTCTTTGCTTCCTAATGAGTGTTTAATGCCAGCATTGAGCGCAGATTATTAGGTAAGGCCACATTAGCCAGTGTTATTAAATTTACTGGAAATACTGGCCACATCTAAACATACTGTGTGCATTTCAAGGGTAGACAGATTCAGCTTTCTGTGACAGTTTCTGAACTTCCTGTTCTGTGGAAATAAGCCTGTACAGCCTCATTATAATAATATCCAATACACACACACACAGTGAGTGAGTTAGACCCCCCCATCTGTGTTTTTGTTCAATGAACCGTTCACTCACTATTCTAATTTAAGTGAAAGGTAATATCCAGAAATGTCATATGAAGTGCACATGACTTCTTTAACAAGGTAATTTTTGTGACTCATTGATTTAAAAAATGGTTAGAAACTGATTTTTTGTGGTTGCAAACATGTATTTACACTTTCTTGCAACTGTATTGCATTTTTTTGGATTGAAACCTGAAACTTAAATGCATTTCTTGAACTTTTATGTGACAGACAAACATTAGGTACTTCAAATAAGTCCACTTGTCTGTAATGTAATCTCAGTAACTCCATCTGTTCTCTGAAGGTTTCAAAGATTTGTTAGAAAACTTTCATGAGCAATCAGCACAATGGAAACCCTAGGAACAAACCAGAGAGGTAAGGGATGAATTTGTAGTAGTAGTAGTTTAAAGTAGGGTTAGGTTATAAAACAGTATCTCAAGCTTTAAATATCCCATGCAGCATAGTTTAATTAACTGAAAATGGAAAGAATGTGGAACAACATAAACCTACCAAGACATGGCATGTCCACCTAAACTGACCGACTTAGCAAGCAGATTATTATTCAGAGAAGCAGTTAAGAGTACCATTTTAACTCTGGAAGAGTTGCTGAGATCAGGAAATGTTTGTTCACAAATGCTGCCCATATGAACCCACTGAGTTTGAGCTATTTTGCAAGAAACAATGAATACAAAAATTCAGTCTCTAGAAGTTCAAAGCTGTTAGAGATCTACCCCAAAAGACTTGGTTCTCCACAATATTGAGGGCTGGATGTCAGATTTTTATTTGCAAATGATTTTCAAAACCATTCCCCTTTTTTTTCATCTTCACAATTATGTACAGCTATGTGTTGGTCAATCCCATAAAATTGCAGTTAAAAACATTAAAGATGGTGGTTGTAATGGGACAAAATGAGAAACAGTTCTAGGGGTATGAATACCTTTGCAAAACACTATGTATTTTACGGTATCTTGTTTCTAAAAGGGGCATTGTCATGCTTTGTAGATTGTTAGCAGGACCAAAATGCAGACAAGAGCTCGGAGGCAGCATAATGCATGGAATTATTTAACAATGAAATAAACTGCAAACCTACAATAGAGAGGGAAGACAGGACATGGAGCCTGGGCAAAGAACCAGGAAAAGAAACAGTACCACAGAGTACAGGTCAGGAGAATGGAGTAACAGAAGAACCCACCAGTGAGAGAAAACAACCAGAGACCCTAAACACAGAGAAGGAATGAGGAGAAAAACATGGCAAGCAGGTAAGAGTAATCAGGTGGGAAAGAGTAACAGCTGAGATCAATGAAGGCAGAAGAGCTGAGGAAGAAAATTAACAGACAGGAACACGGGGAAGAAATCGAACAGAGAATAATAATACAAAATAAACACAAGAATGAACTAAGAACCCAATCAACAACGACTTAACTGAAATGGGAGCAACTACAAAACATAAACAACAGGGAAGAAACAGAAAGAAACCCAAAGCTCAAGCACCTAACACCTGATTTGAAACAAATCAGATATTTTCTGAACTTCTTCAAACTTTCTGGCAACTTTCAATGAAAGCCAAAATCTACTTTGATCTGGGAATTCACTCAGTAATAGGGCTAAAGTTCAAAATGACCTGTAGAAACCTAAGCCTTTTTTGTAGTAGGAACTGAAAACAAAAACACACACAAACTCACAGACACAGTCATTTTTAAACAATCACTGTTTGGTGTCTCATCACTGCAATAGAGACAATCCTGCATCACCGGAATATGACGGAGGCCTGCATCTTAGCAGATAGCTAACATGTTACTCAATAAGGAACCAAGAAACACATCGTACGTTTAGGGTGTTTACGTGAGACACTTGTGAAACTGAAATTCAGATACATATATACAAACTTCCTCCAGAGGAAAGCAAAGGAATCTATTATGTAGCTCATTGTAGGTACTATTAAAATAACCCTACTTAGAAATGGGACACTACTTTAAGAAGCTGGTACATTATCAGTTCTCATTGATAACATGTACATAAACATACATGACTTAATATACTTATACATGAATATGAAGCTAAATGTACAATTTAGACAAATAATTATTATTTGACGTAGTGCCAATATGTTGATGAAAATATATCTAAAGGTATTGTATATAATGGTTTCAAAACAGTGTACTCTATTCTTCAAACATATATTAACTACATGAAGAAACATAGGATTGAGGCTCATAGGGTTCATCTCCACTGTCTTGAGCCGGTTATGGCTGAAGACAGTGGAGATGATGCAGGAATTCTGGAGAACAACCCCACACTCCCTTCCCTCATCATCCCCGACAACACTGTGTGTCTACTGTGGATCACTTCTCGTTCCTAGCAATCACCCTTTCTTGGGACCTGAGATGGTCCACACACATTGGCACTTCCAACTTAAAAAGTGCGACCTACCACAGGAGCTGCTAGTCATCTTCCACACTGACATTATTCAGTGTGTCCTGTAGACATCCATCACTGTATGGTTTGGCTCATCTACAAAACAGAACAAGTCCAGACTGCAACGATCAATCAGGTCTGCAGAGAGGATCGTCAGGGTTGACTTTCTCTCCATCCAGGACTTGTGCCTGTCTGGGGTCAGGACAAGGGCAGCTAACATCTCTGCAGAGCTCACACATCCTGGACACAAACTGTTTATACTTAAACCTTCGGGTCAATGCTACAGAGCACTATTTGCAAAAACCAGCCACCAGAGAGACAGTTTCTTCCCCCAGGCTGTCTCTCTGATGAACACCTAACAGTCAGAGTGACCAGATTAATTTTATGCATTTTTACACTAATTCAACCATGTATTACTCTTTTGTAAAAACAATATACATATATACATATTTACAAGCATTTTTAAATATATATTTAAATCTAAACAGTATGTACATTGAGAGCAAAATGGAACCAAAGTTAAATTCCTTGTTTGTGGGAACAAACTTGGCTGATTAAGCTGATACTGGTTCTGGTAATACTGGGTGGCAACGGGTTAAATGGAATCCAACAAAAGTTCACTTTGATACGATTCAGCTTATTAGCAAGGCTCACACTTACAATAAAAATAATTTCATATTAAGTTGTGTGATAAAGTCTTTGTCACCTTACAGGTTTCTTTTGTTTTGGCTTTTTTGTCTCACTTAAATGTTTTAGATAATCAAATACATTTTGATATCAGATAAAGATAACCCAAGTCAATAAAAAAAGCTGTTTTCAAATGATTATTTCAAGTGTTTTTGAAAATTTTTGGAAAGATGAAAATTTACCAGACCACATCCAGGCCTGATTACTCCCAGACATGAAGACATGAGCCTAAATAGAACCCGTCCTCAAAGATCTCAAAAAGCAACAAATCATGACCTGGTATTAAGAAATTCAGACGAGATGCACAGATTAAAAAAAAAACACTGACATCTATCAATCTGAAAAGGGTCTCATGGCCATTTGGATGACCTCGGGACTCCAGCAAACCATAGTGAAAGCTATTATCCACAAATGGAGAAAACATGAAACTGTGAAGTGGCCGACCTACCAAAATTACTCCAGGAGCACACAGACTGAGCAGAAACAGCAGCTATGAAAAGATGACAACATTCAAATTGCTGCTAACCAAAAAGAACACAAAGGCCCATCACACATTTACCAAAAACATGGTGATGATCCTGCGAATTGTTTTGGGAAAATATTCTGTGGTTTGAGCAGACAAACAATTGGAACTTTAAAAGATTGTGTTCTGTTACGTCTGGCATAAATCTACAGTATTTAAGGAAAAGAACATGGTCCCTAAAGTCAAACATGGTGGTGGTAGTGTCAGGGTCTGGGGATGCTTTGTTGCTTCAGTACCTGGGTGATTTTCTGTTTTTGGTGGGAGCCTCAATTATACTCTCTGCCAAAACATTTTAAGGTAAAATGTCTGGATATCAGTTTGGGACGTCAAGCTTAAGCACACTTCGGACATGCGGCAAGACAACAATGCAAAGCATACCAACACGTAACCATTCATTTCTGTGTGGGAGTGTGTTCAAATGTGAATATGTACCTACATGATGCAACAAGTAAACGCACTTCCCTTCAAGTGTTGTCACTATGTGCCATTTGGCATTTAATATATTGCTGTCCTGTCCTTCTCTCAACGAGCAGCAGCATGAAAAATGGGAGAAGGAGAAGAATGAGATGAAGGGATCTCACAATTATGAATCACTGAATCACTCAGCAGCAGTTGGTCAGTTCTGTTCCTGTCTTTTCTCTGTTAGTCATCAGGGAAATGTGTCTAAAAGGTTCCCTGTCTAGATCTTTCTTTTACTTTCAAATAAGGTTTTAGTTTCATCACTTTAAACTCAGGGTGAATAACAGTATTTGTTAATAAGTAATGAATATCTCAATGGTGGAGGAGGTCCCTTTGTGCAAAGTGTTTTTTTATTATTGTTGATGTAAGAAATCCCCTTTGGAGGTACTTTTACCATCTAATGTAAATATTCCTGGTCACTATGATTAGGCTTTTTTTCCCCCCAAAATGTTCCTATTAATTGAATAAAGCAGTTTAATTGTAAATGTGAATATTGTTCTCATTTGAAGCCAACATAAAAAATTACGTTAAAATATGTTTTATGTTTAGACATATGGAAATGTACCTATTTTAACAATACTTAAGTTTTTTAACTCATTCAACAAAACATTTAAAGCTGAAAAAAAGTAGTAGGTTTAAAAAAAAAAAAACTATTTGAGGTGAGGAATACATTAGAAGACTGTTGCATTTTCTCCTACTTAAAATGGCTAGAATCAAATAAGTGTATCACATCAGGTGTTTATTATTACAACATTGTTACTTACCATTCTAAAGGTTTGTCCTGTTTAAACATTTGTGTGCTCCTGGCTGGGGAGTGAGGGTGATACCATGGTGAGATCGAAACATCTGTCTGAGGCCTATAGAGAAAAGATTGTACTAGCTTATGAGTCTGGTAAGGGATTTAAGGAGGTCCCAAAAGAGCTTGAAATCAGGAAAAAAGTCTACAAGTGGAAGATGAACAAAATAAATACCTGCATCCCCAGGTCTGGCCTTCAAAGCAATTGTCCCCTAAGATTTGACTAAAGTTTTCCAGAGAGATCATACATAGAGACCAGGACTTCTAAAAGTTTTTTGGTCAGACAAGTCTAAAATTGAGGTATTTTAACATTAACAGAAAAAATATTTGTCAGAAACCAAATACAAGGTTCCATGTAAAGAACCTCAAAGAGACTGTGTAGCATGGAGGTAGAAGTGTCATGGTTTAGGAATGTTTCCTGCACCAGGGTCTGATGAACTCACCATCATAGAATCCACAATGAATTTTGCGGTAAAAACATTGACGCTAAAGTAGAACTGGACCCTGCAACATGACAAACACACAGTAAATACACCAACAACTTGCTAAAAACAAGGCACAGTCAAAACCCAACATTTCTCCTACTGAAATGTTTTGGAGTGACTTGAAACAAGTTGTACAAGCAGGAAACCCCTCAAACAAACTGATTTTAAAGATGACAGATGGCAACAAGAAGCATCTCACTGAAGTCACCATTACACTAATATTAGGTGGTAGGGTGTCCTAACTTTTCCTTGCCTAGAAAATATATTGTTGGTATTTTAGTTTAATAAGTATAGCAATCTTAATTGCTGTTGCTTAAATGTAATTTAACAACTTTCTTTTCCAGAGACAAAATAAGATTACACATTGTTATGTGAACATTTCTTGAGGTGCCCAAATGTTTTCACAACTGCAGGACTGCACCCTCTCATTAAATCAAACTCCAACAAAAAGTTAATTTGTTTATTTGTTCAGGAGTTCAGTTCAAAATGTGAAACTCCCATATCATATAGTTTCGTTTACAACTAATAAAAAGTAAAAATTCAGTTTATAAAAATTTTTTATATTACATCAGAGCAGTAAAACCATATCTTTTCCACAGAATGTGTATTATTTTATAAACTCTGCAATCATGGAGAAAACTGATGACTTGACAGTTTTCCAGTAGAGAGTCAATGACACTTTTTCCCAGGGAGGGTTGTCAGCCAAAGATAATTACTAAAGTAGCTGGGTGTTCACAAAGTTCTACATTGGAAAGTTGAGTGAAAGGAAAAAATGTGGCAGAAAAAGTTGCACTTAACAAAGCTGATTCAAGAGGTGGAGATTTGCTGCCTTGACTTCCTTAACAAATCAGCACTGACACAGGTTGAGGTGTTTCCTCTCTGCCACATTGCAATGATGCAGTATTTTAGGTAACATTTGAGTCCCTTATAGTAAAATATCAAGACATATTTTTCAGTGGGTCGACATTTCTGTATTAAAACTCTTTGTTAATTATTGGTCTTATGTAATATTTAAATTTTCTGACAAGTTTTGGGTTTTCGTTAGCTGTAAGCCACTGTCAAAAATAAACTCGCTGAAAATCTATCACTCATTGTAAACTGAATATACACTCCTTAATCCTTCGTGGCATAGATTCAACAAGGTGGAAACATTCCTCAGAGAGTTTGGTCCATATTGACATGATAGCATCACACAGATGCTGCAGATTTGTCGGCTGCACATCATGATCCAAATCTCCTGTTCCACCACATCCCAAAGGTGCTCTATTGGATTGAGATCTGGGGACTGTGGAGGCCATTTGAGTCCAGTGAACTCATTATCATGTTCAAGAAACCAGTTTGAGATGATTCGTGCTTTACGACATGGGGCGTTATCCGGCTGGAAGTAACCATCAGAAGATGGGTACACTGTGGTCATAAAGGGATGGACATGGTCAGCAACAATACTCAGGTAGGCTGTGGCGTTGACACGATGCCCAATTGGTACTAAGGGGCCCAAAGTGTGCCAAGAAAATATTCCCCACACCATTACACCACCATCACCAGCCTGAACCGTTGATACAAGGCAGGATGGATCCATGTTTTCATGTTGTTGACGCCAAATTCTGACCCTTCTCTCCGAATGTCACAGCAGAAATCGAGACTCATCCGACCAGGCAATGTTTTTTCAATCTTCTATTGTCCAATTTTGGTGAGCCAGTGTGAAGCCTCAGTTTTCTGTTCTTATCTGACACACGGTGTGGTCTTCTGGCACTGTAGCTCATCCGCCTCAAGGTTCGACATGTTGTGCATTCAGAGATGCTCTTCTGCATGCCTTGGTTGTAACGAGTGGTTATTTGAGTTACTGGTGCCTTTCTATCAGCTTGAACCAGTCTAGCCATTCTCCTCTGACCTCTGACATCAACAAGGCATTTGCACCCACAGAACTGCCGCTCACTGGATATTTTCTCTTTTTAGGACCATTCTCTGTAAACCCTTGAGATGGTAGTGCGTGAAAATCCCAGTAGATCAGCAGTTTCTGAAATACTCAGACCAGTCCGTCTGGCACCAACAACCATGCCACTTTCAAAGTCACTTAAATCACCTTTCTTCCCCATTCTGATGCTCAGTTTGAACTGCAGCAGATCGTCATGACCATGTCTACATGCCTAAATGCATTGAGTTGCTGCCATGTGATTGGCTGATTAGAAATGTGCGTTAACGAGCAGTGGACAGGTGTACCTAATAAAGTAGCCGGTGAGTGTATATTTGGGTTTTCAATCGAATTGCTGAAATAAATGAACTTTTTAATGATATTCTAATTTAAGGGATGCACCTGTTTTGTGTTTTGTGCAGCCAAGCGTCATATACAGCACACATGTTGGTGTCTCTCATTCTAGTGCAAAAATAGCATTTATTGTGATGTTTAATTAGCTAGAATAAAATAAGTATATGGCATGAGACAACCAGAACAATATTATGTAAGTAATAAAGGCTTGAAAGTAATAATTTGAATCACTTAAAAACATTTTTGATACAGACGGTAGAGAGGAAATATGCTTGACCCACTGTGCAGTTACATTTTAAATATTGGTTTCACACCTGATTAACCAAAGATTTGAAGAAGCAGACATTAACATGTCATAGGCATTAATGTAAAATGAAAGCTTGCTTTTTGGTTAATAGGTGTGGTGAACTAACACTTATCTTGACAAGTTGTAAAAACAACAATATAAAGAGCAATGTAATTTTTAAAAATAAGGGAGGAAAAATCTGATCTGAATTTTAGTGCTGTGATCTGTCTGAAATACTTTCAAAAGTGACCCAAAACTCAACTTGTGCACTGCTTGACAATTGTTGAAAGACAAGCACATGTCAATTTCAGTAAAAATCTTTATTTAAAATACAGTTCACTCAAATAACTGTCTGATAGTAAAACCTATCTGTACTTTTATGCGACATTGCATCCAAAACATTGTGCAATTTCTGTCAATTATTATAAAAAATATTTTCATTTTCTGTAGAAAATACGATGCGATGAAATATTATTTGGCGGCGTTTTACTTCAACACACAAAAAAAAAATCATCTGAAATTCTAAAACTATAAAAACGACGACGAGAAATATTCAGCTTAAAAACTCAACTGCCTAGTTATATAAACCTGGTGCCAATGAAGCTTTGGGGATGTGAAGTATTTATCCCCACCTGTTTGTAATATAATGTCTTAAAATGATAACGTTTCTATGTACCTTGCATAGGTGTGACCTAAATTACATGCAAACCTAGAATGGAAGCTTTTAAACTATCATCGCTTTTAAAGTCCAATTGTCAGGGAATAGATGATGCTCTCTTATCCTCAGTTGTTTTTCAGTTCCCCTTCTCAGTGCACATGAAAAATATATAAAATGTCTGATATGTTGCAAAATGAATGTTGGTGAGATGGTCAGGCAGTGATGGGCATGTTGTCCCTGTAGCACGCTGGCCTCTGGGGAACACTGTAGCTGCACAAGTCCTGGTAGATTCGGGCCATCTGCTCAGTGGCCACATCATCACTCATCTCCACGTTTGGGTTGCTGCTGTAAGGCTGTGAGCGCCGCATGTTCAGGGACTCCAGCATGTGTTGGCAGTTCACCATGGTGATCTGTCGTCAGAGGAGAAGAGAGAAAGGTGTGTTTTGTTGGGTGAAGGCGTCGGCAGTCAATAATCTTCACCAGATTCAGAATTACTTAGCTGTTCTGTTGTGAGTTAACATATCTTACCTGCACAATGATCAGTTTGCTCTTGGCACTGCTAAGGTCATTCAGTTCCTCTCCAAAACACAGTGTCACTGAGGGATCAGGAGCAGGAATCTGACCTTCCTGATAGAGCTGTAGAGCTGCAACATTTGTGACAAAAAAAAAAAACTCCTTTAGATTACCTTATGATATCATCATACCTTCATCATCTCCTGGCTTCGAATAAAAATGTTAAACATTGATTTTAACTCTCATAACCTTTCCAAACATTGAGGCTCACCTTGAAAAAACCTTCCTGTGTCAAAAATCTTGACTACAGAATCCCTCTGGAGTTTCCCAGGCATGGAGCCATACTGGGAGCTCCCATCCCCCAGCCCACTCCAGAAGACGCGGCTCTGGCACAGCCTTTTGATGAAGATACCTTCTTGGTTTGCACGCACCAGCACACCTCTCTCCAGATGACCCAGCAGCTTGCGGGTGACGTAACGCTGCCGGTCATACTCTATAAGCTCTGCTCGAGGGAAGTGAACGCTCTGCATGCTGTCTGAACTGTAGGGGGCGCCATGACCCAGGTGCTGCTGGGGGGAAATCCGGCAGCCTTCTGGATGAGTTACCACTGTGTTGTACATCAGCTTCCCTCCATAGTAGAAACTAATCATCAACTGGGAGAAAGCTAGAAAAGAGAAAACTGGTTTAGAAAAAATAGAAAATATGGCAGTTCATTGATTTTAGAGCATGTCTTAATGAGGAACTATTTACCTGAACTGAGGTTGCCTGATGGCATTGGGTCCTGTTGCAGAGGGAAAGCTGGGAAACAAAAGGAAGACATGATTTAAAGTCACACTTTTACCACAGTGGACACAACCTCAGTGTCATGTCTGTGCTTTGCTGCATCATCAGAAATAACATACCCTTAGCACGATTTACAGAGAAATAATCACTTAAGTCAGCAAAGTTAAACAGGATATTAGTCAATTGTTCCATTGCAGAATTCAACAGACAGACAAGCAAACAGCTTGTATTTAGCACCCACAGCAGTTAGGACAAACGGCTGAGCTTTCCACTGGGGTTATTTTTAATGTAAAATAAAGTCAGTGCCCCAGAAATACTAAACAGTCTTACAAGGTTTAGGGAAAATTGAGATGCAGACCAATAGTTGTCTCAAAGCAAAAACACTTAAAATAATCATCAAGAAAGCAAGTTTTACCATTCATGCTGCTCTGGGACCAATACTCCGGACTGGCCTGAATGCTGCAGCCTTCCTCCTGCAAAAAAGACACACTTCAGTTTACATTTGCAGGTGGTATAGAACAAAGGCAGTAGGGTAGCCATACTCAGTGCAACAAGTGTTGAGAGAGGCAAATGCAGGTGACACTGAAAGGAAAAAAGTGTCATAAAAGCTGAAAAATGCCTAGAGGTGATTAACGTGAGAGCATCAAGAAGCAAAAGCAAGCATGAAGATGAACTCTTTGAAAGGAGAGGCGTTAATGTACCTCTTTAATGAGCTCCTCTATTTCTGCAGGACTGCAGTCCATATCTGTGAGATCACCAGAGCTGGTGGTACCTGTCATTGGCATCACTGGTACTTTACCATCTGAGGGTGAAGGAAAAACACATTAGGATTCTGTTACGATTTTCCAAAAAGGCATTAATTATACAAAATCATGACATGTTAGCAAGTTTAAAGGAAAACCCACGCTTCTGCTCCTCTTCAGGAACGATGCGATACACCTTGTAGGGCTCGGAAATGTCCAGCTGTGACCTCTCAGTCACTTCCTCAAAGTCAGGACTTTTGTTGAGGGCACAGCGGAGTCTGGTCTTCCATGTTGCTGGCTCAGCTTTGTCCCCCTCCTTAAACTTGCCTTTAAATACAGCCCAGGCCTGTGGAGGCGGCAAGAAACAAAAATGTCAAGGAAAGTGTTAAGAAAGAAAGAAAGAAAGAAAGAAAGACTTTTCTAGTTTGATTAGGCTACAAAAGAAGGACACACAGAAAGCAAAAGTTCTCTCGAAAATCAATGAAGCTTTTGTTTTACGCGCAGCGCGGAAATAAAAAAAAAAAAAAAAGCCTGTTTCCAGAGAACTCAAACCTTGAAAATGGATGCGTCAATTTCTTGGTTGTAATCCTGCTTTCCTGCGTGTTTCCACGGAATTCTGAACATGGTGCGACTTTCATCCTCCCACTGCAGCCCAGAGTACTGTGCGCTTTGGATCTGCTCCATCAGCCACTGCTTCAATCTGCGACCTCCTGGGTTTGACATCTTGACAGCGCGTCTTTTACCTCAGATTGTTCACTTTCACCTAAATACAGAAATACATAAATGAATCCCATCACTCTATTAGGTGTTACTAAAACTGAATCTCTTAAATGAACGCTTGTAAGTACCATCTTTAAACTTTAAAACCAAAAGTAAAATCACTTACAGTCAAACAGTCTGGTGCGCTCCAGGCTCTGTGTGTGATGCTGATTGATGCCTCAGAATAAATCAAGTGCTCTTCCCTGAACAAGCTGTCTGTAAAGTTTGTTGTGCTACATGAATGAAACGGTAGGGGCGGGGGCTGCTAACGCTGCCTCGGTCCGACCAATGAATGCGCCTCTGACGGCCCATTGAGGAAGGCTTCCTTCTCCGAACTGTGGGTATTTACAAGAAATGGCCTGACACAGGCGATGGTTGTAAAGCTGCTGCCCACGCTGAAGGCTCCGCGGACTTTGAGCATATATTAAAAACCGTGAAGTCACAAGTTACAGTGTAAAGTGGGGGATTTCTGCGCGGACGAACGAAGAGGTTGTGCGTTCCTATCCTCACCCCCTGAAATCTAATGTGAAACCGCAAAAAAGAAAGAAAGCAAGCGGCTGCGCTGCCACAGTGGCGCTCAGTGTAAAATGGACCAAAACCAAGTTCCAGATTTCTTCAGAAATATCTATCTGGGTATTCATTATAGAAAAAGATCATTTGAGAATATGCTGTCAGTATAAACAAAGGTAACAAATAAAAGAGGCCTCATAACTGGTATTTGTGTTTAAAACGCGATGTTCCTATTACTTTTCTTCGTCATAAAACATTTCCTCTAAGCTCCTAAACACAGGTTGAATAAATGAAGTTAGGTAAATAATTACTTGTCGATTCATATAGTTTTGTTCAAAATAACAGAAAAAAAAAAGTTTAATGCTCAGAGTTCTTAAGCCTGTTTTTATTTTTTATAAATGCAAATGCATTGGAAACACTGCACATTCCACACAGAAGCAACACTCCCAAAAAAAAACTGATTAAATGTGTTATTACTCACATAAGGTAAGCAGTAAAGGAAAATTAGGCAGGTCAGGAAGTGAAGTACATTCTGCAGTTCCTCTATATTTCTTGGTTTTGCCCAAGAAATGCAGAGGAACACTTGCAATGTCACCCTGCAAGCGTTCCTATCGAATTAAAATCCAAGATCCAAGGAGTCCTTATTTTGCTGAAATACTCATTTCCACTTTGGAATAAGGCAGCATAATCTGTTCAACTAATCTGATGATCCATGATCCATCGTATGTAATAAACAGGCCTGACATCATAAGTCAACGTGTTCTTTAGTCATTTTTCTATAATTTGAGATCCTTTTAGCTGAGCAGCCAATCATTTTCTGCACTATTTTATGTTTTCCTCTTTCCAATCAACTTTTAATGAAAGCAGGCTTGTCCTCTGAACAATGTATGGAACGACATATTTGTACACTATAACCAGCATGTACAAGAGTTGCTGCCTTTGTCCTCATATATGGGCCAACAGTTTATTTGGTTGGTTACACTGCTATCATTTAAAACTCAAATTTTTCAGTTAACGATTATGATACATAGAAACAGCAACAATGACTGCTGTTGGTTTTCTATTACTCTACTACACCTACCAAGCCATGTAGAAACATCATTTCTAAAAACAGTGTTTTATTTTGTTGGTGATACCGGATGGATCTTATTTTGACTGCAACTGTATAACAAAATAGCCTAGCCCACTGATTCTCTAACGTCTTATATCACAACACCACAGCACTGCTTAGTTTTCCAACTACCAACATACTGACAGACATGTTAAAACATCCTTACGACAAGACGTTAGCTTTTTCAGTCTGTTATGTCATAAAAACATGGAAAATGGAAAAAAAGAGAAAATCAGAACAGTTTAAAGGGTGCGATTAAAATGTTCAAGTTTGTAAAATAACCTGAAGGACCCCTTTTTACAAGTTTCTCACCAACATTATTGCCAAAATCAAACGTTATATAAAAAAGTTTGGAAAAAAAGGAAAAAAGGCTTATAAACACTGTTGAAGGTTTTCATCTCATTAAATTTTTCATACTGTACCATACCACCTGTTTTGTGAAGGCAACATAGGGACTGAAAGTACAGTGTTGAGAAATACATTGTTAGATTGTATTGGCAATAGCAACCTGGTCAACAGGCACATCAATCTCCAAATTCCACTGATTTTCCAAGACATGAATAATTTGGGATTGATGTCACTCCCAGATCCAAACTTCAGCTTCAGAGGCAAAATGAGAGTGGCACGAGCAGCAACCAGCACTTGTTGCTCCTTCACTATTGTTCTGCTATGGTTTGTTCTGGAAGTTCTTGGACATTTCTCCACTGCACAAAGTTTTTGATGAAGCAAAGTGCTTGAACAATTTATCTTTCTGCCAGTTAGTTCTTATTAGTCTGAATAAGCAGGCTTTCTCAGATTCAAAGCAGAAATGTCAAACATTTCCAAGATTCAACTTCTGAATTTTAGAGATTTGAATTTGACCTTTTGTCATTAGAGCCAAATATAAGGCATGTTACAGGGTAAAACAAGCAAGTAACAAAACAAAAAGGCAAATGTTGAAATTATTTAACATTATTATGTTTCTATAAAGGCTGCACGGTGGCGCAGTTGGTAGCACTGTTGCCTTGCAGCAAGAAGGTCCTGGGTTCAATTCCTGACCAGGGGTCTTTCTGCATGGAGTTTGCATGTTCTCTCCGTGCATGCGTGGGTTCTCACCGGGTACTCCGGCTTCCTCCCACAGTCCAAAGACATGCCTGTTAGGTTAATTGGTCACTATAAATTGCCCTTAGGTGTATGAATGAGTGTGTGCATGGTTGTTTGTGTGTTGCCCTGCGATGGACTGGCGACCTGTCCAGGGTGTACCCTGCCTCTTGCCCATAGACTGCTGGAGATAGGCACCAGCTCCCCCGTGACCCACTATGGAATAAGCAGTAGAAAATGACTGACTGACTGTTTCTATAAATGGAAGAGATTTTTTATTGATAACCTAAAAACCCAGACAACCTGTTTGATTTGGTGGAATGGGGATTTTCAACAGTTCTTACTTTTGTTTTCTAGACTTACAGTATGTGTAACCGTCTGTTCATCCTTACACATTAAGCAACACTTTCTGGATTTGCTGCCGGGAACTTGCACGTCGAAACATGCCCAGCTGTAGTCATACACATGTTCATAGGATCAGTTTAGTCTGGAGCTACAAGCATTGCATGTGCTTCTCAATAAATAAAAATATTATTAAATTGTTGGTTTATTTCACTGAATACATTAAAATGTAGATTGATGTAGATTGATTACACACTGAGCAATACATAACTAGTGTGATTCTGTAAATTTTTCTTGATTATGGTATACAGCTACTGAAAACTGTTCAGATCACCAGAAAACTTGAATAATACACAAGACCAATTAAAAAGGTACAGTCTCTGCACTCAATATGGGGTCTGGGTTCTCTTGAAAGAATTGCTGCATCAGCGCTGCCTAGCATGGAGGTGATCAACCTGTGGCTCTGCAGAGATGTGCAGGAAGCACAGGTTGCTTTAATGGTGGCCTCCAGTTTGAGTCTGGTGTCTCTCATCTTCCTCTTGACAATACTCCACAGATAGGCCAATCAAACAGTTATACCAAGGTTATAAAAGCAGGTTCTTGTACCATTAGGAGTGTGAGCAGGTGTAAAGTATTGCTGGAAAATTGAGATCAGCATTTTCATAAAGCTTCTCAGCAGAGGGAAGCATGAAGTAGTCATGGTTGCACACTGACTGGAGTTAATCAATCACAGTGGACCAACATTAGCAGATGACATGGCTCCCTAAATCGTCAATGCCTGGATTCGGATCCTCTCCAGTCTTCCTCCAGACTCTGCGGGATTAATTTCCAAATGAAATCCAAACTTTACTTATTTCCTTTCTATGAAAAAACAAATATTGTGGTCTAACCACCCAGTCCTCTGTCCCTTCAGCAAAGGTAAGACCGCACTGCTCCAAATACGCCTGTTTTGATGTGTCCCTTGAAGCTCCGACTCTTGATGCCATCCAAGCCTTGTGGGTTTTACTTCACAATCCTCTAAAAGCTTTAGTTTTTCCTTTTGCTTGTCCACATTTTTCTACAACACATTTTCCTTCCACTCACCTGTCCATTACAATCATATGAACAACTCTCTGTGACCAGGCAGCTTCCTTGGCAATAACCTTTCACGACCTTCCCCTAATTCAAGAGTTATATGCTAACAACTGTAGTCAGCAGCAGTTCCTGATGGATGTTTAGCCCATAGCATAAAATTACTGCATTATTAATAATTTTATGATTGGTGTTTAAAATTATCTGAGAAAACTGAATTTGGGTTACCAACTGTAAACCATAATCATCAAATTTTATATTAAATAAAGCAGTAAATGTGTCCCTCAGTGTGTAACAAATATTTTATTATAAAATAAACTGAGTTTGAATTGAAAAAAAAAACTAACTTTTCAACCAAATTACAATAAATTGAGATCCACCTGTATTAGTTTAGATACTGTACACTCTGTGAAGCCTTCTGGTCTCCCTTCTAGGGTATTTGAAAAGGAAATTACTAAAACATCTTATGTGTGTAATCTCTTCAAATTATGTACATAATATGGCGAGATGATTAAGTTTAAAAAAAAAAAAAAGGGTCAGCTTATAATTGAGCTGGGCCTAGAGCAGGCTGTTACATGCAAGTAACCATCAGATGTCCGATCATATATGATGCTTCAGAGGAAATACATCTCTAATATCCTTATCAGTTCTTTTTGTATTACATGCTTTAACTTGGCTTATACACTCAAACATGTCCCAAAGGTTCAGATTTATTTGCAATTAGGCAATTCTTTATAAAATACAACAACAAAATGAATCATAAACACACCATTAAAACACAGATTTAACAAGAGTCCCATAAAATTCTGCAGGAACTTAAAAAAGATAAATTAAAAGGAAGACAGGTGTTTGGAAAATAGAGGGTAATTACTCTTCAAACTTCATGGAGTTTATTTTACCCCAAATAACATTTTGTAAATGTTAAAACATTTTCAGTGTTTTCAAACCACCATATATTATATGGGGCAATTAAAGAAATCCATTACCAAATGTCACCTTTGGGCTTTATTGTTTGGCTGTTGGTTTTTTTCCCCGCCTACAGCCTGATGATGCGCATAAAGTTAACTTCTCAGCGGGGAAAGTCGGAGTTTGTGGGATCCCCGGCTCACCTAGTTTGTGAAATCGTCATTATTTACACCAGGGTCAGGAAGTTTCACAGCTGGGTCCAGGTACGGGATTTTGGTGGGGGTGGTGTGATCAAATAAAATAAATGTTCCTCTTCTTTTTTTATCCAGATGAACCTAGTAAAATATTTCCATCACATACACTAACCTCAAAAGCTCCAGTTTACTTCTGAGAACCTCAAACTAGTGCATGTAAAAATAAAACATTTTGGTTAAACTTGAGTATTTGATTTTTTTTTTTACAGAGAAACATCTTACAATTAAGACAGCATTAATCATAACTTTAAGGTTGCGGAGTCAATGATAACAAGAAGAAAACAAAGAAACATTTATATTACTCAGTATGGCTAAAGTGCTAGGGTGTTTATCATAAGGCGTCTGTGAGCACCAAAACCCTCTGTAGAGGCAGTGCTTGGTGATATTAGGAATTAAAGTCTGTGGAACATTTCTAAATCAATATCCAGGACTTAAAAAAAGCTGACAAAAAAAAATTATATTTCTGTAATCTTTGCTTTTAGGATTTTCCAAAAAGCTCTAATGTTTTGGAGTTCATTTGTGCACAGAGCAGTAGTTCCAGGTGGCCCTGGGCATAAATTTAGATGGAAAGCAGAGGTTTCAGCTGCTGCCTCCAGGGTCATCGGTGACTACTCCCCGGTTCATCCAGCGGTGGTCCACCCCTCTCCCCTGGCTCTCCTGCTGCTCAGCGTACTGGTTCAACAGAGCTTCCACCTGCTGCTGGTCACTGAACGGACTGGCACGGAAACTGGACTGAAGCCATGCTCGGTACTAGAGACAAAAGAAGCGGGCAATAAAAGGCGTCATTACCTCATGTAATGCTATTAGTGCATCCAATGTTAAACAAAACTGATGTTTTTCTTCAAAAAAAGGGAGCAATGCCTTATTAAACATTTGTATCAGCCTCCAAACCAAGCTAGACAAGACTGGTAAAAGTAGCAAAAATAAAACCGGGAAGTTCTGAATATTTTTGTTGTTTTATTTATTACTTTTTGGATCTTTTATTACGACTCTCCACTGTGTGCAGTTTTAAAAGGGTGTTTTTCCATTTTTTTCAAAGGTAAAATGAATACAATACAACATTCAATTCAATTCAATTCAAAAATACTTTATTAATCCCAAAGGGAAATATACCAATAACATGATTTTTAAAACTAGGACAGGGTGCCTAACTTTGAATTTATAATGGTCAAAAGGATAAACCTAGGCTAAAATATGTTAATAGATGCCCCCCAAATATCCCTTGACCATATGATTCTTCTAATCATCAACAAGCTCCTGGCAGAGTTTTGGCTGAATATCTGACCACTCTTCATAGGAGGGTCCATTTAGATGAGATGGTTTCATGCGGTAGACCCAGCTTTTCAGAATAGACTACACATTTTAATAGGGTTTAAAATGATTTAGCCCGACTTGTTCCATACATTCCGAAAATATATTTAAAAATGTGCTTGGGATCACTGAAACATCCAATTGTGTCCATGTTTCAAACATCTGATCTTAGCAGCCTCCCTCAGACAACAGAAAATCAGTTAGGATGTTTAAGAAAAATCCAAGAACTACCACAGACCGAGCATATTATGAACTACATTATGCTGGAGCACTATGGAGGTTAATTTGTCTCAATATTATTCAATCAAACAAAAAACTAATTTCAATAAAAAAAACAAAAAACTAATCTCAATCAAAAAATATTAAGTTGTGATCAAAACTTTCAGAGTTGTAACGATTATTTTTTTTTTTATGGAATATTTTATTTTGGGGAGAAAAAAAATTGTTTGATAAAACTTTTTTTGATTAAAATAACTCATTTTTTCTCACGAAGAGAAAACAGTTATTTGCAAAACATAAACTTTTATTTGCGCATGTCAAAAATCTTTGGTTACGAGTCTCGCTCTTTTGGTTTTGACGCTCTCTGTTTTTTCTTCTGTAGAGTTGATGTCTCCTCACTGAAGCGACGCTGCAAGCCCTGCAGTTCGAGCAGAGATGCGGGGGATCAGAGTCTATGGCTTTAGTCAGCGCTAACCAATAGGGAAACGTCTTACATCGTTCGTCTTTAGGCCCCGCCCAGGATGTTCATGTTTCCAGGACTCAAAATTCTTTGAGTTCAACCAAAAACAGAGAGCGTCAAAACCAAAAGAGCGAGACTCGTAACCAAAGATTTTTGACATGCGCAAATAAAAGTTTATGTTTTCCAAATAACTTTTTTCTCTTCGTGAGAAAAAATGAGTTATTTTAATCAAAAAAAGTTTTTTCAAACAATTTTTTTTCTCCCCAAAATAAAATATTACATTTTAAAAAAAAATAATCGTTACAACTCTGAAAGTTTTGATCACAACTTAATATTTTTTGATTGAGATTAGTCTTTTTTTGATTGAATATTCCAAAAGTTTGACCACAATTTAATTTTTTGATTGAGATTAGTTTTTATTTTTTTTAATTGAAATTAGTTTTTTGTTTGATTGAATAATATTGAGACAAATTTACCTCCATAGAGCAACAGTGTCACTGTACACAGTGACGTTACAAATAATCAGCCCTTGCACCAAAAATCAACACCTTCAAGCTCGACTGAAATTGCCCACATGGACAAACCAAATGACCTTTCAAAAATTTTTATGGTGTGGTGACACAAAAGTTGAGCTATTTGACCTCATGACTAGAAGTATGTTTAAAGAAGTGAGTACTATACCCACTGTAAAGCATGGTGGTGATAGCATCATGCTGTGGGCATGTTTCTGTGCCAGTGGCACTGGTGCGTCGCTCAAACACTAACAATAAAAACGGAGGACTACCTCCAAAATTGTTCAGCTTCACCTCAAACCATCAAACTTGTGCACCCAATGGTTGGCTTTAAGTCCTTGAAGTGGTATTTTGTTTACTTTTAATACTCTTAAAAATAAAGAATGATTCAAATCAATTATCAAAAGCTAAAAATTAATATGATGTTCATGTCATGAACCCGTGATGAGGTTATGTAAACTCCTCAGTGAAACTCTAGAAGAACTTGAATTCTGTTACAGAGAAGTGTGAATAACCAAAAACAAGAGCATCGCAGTTTTGTTTTTTCTCTTTTTACACAGTGGTAATTTGTGTTATAGTTATCATTCATATCATTTGGAAAACCTTATAAGCTCTAGATTATATTACATTTACTTGCTTTTGTTTTAACAAGTTTCTTGAACATCAAGAGAAGGAACAAAAGTAAGGAGCTCCAATCTCTAAAATGATATCCAGGATTTATTCACTAACTTTGTGACATACTGTATTCTTTGACAAATAAATTGAAGTGAAAGTCATTGTGAAAGCAATACGTTCATCTTGCTAAAATTAGTGTTCTCACATTCATCCAGAAAGCCAAATAGCACATTACAACACTGACTCATTACATCAACACAGCTGTAAAAATGCTGAATTTAAAGAGGGTAGAAGCAGAGTAGATATAACATCAATAGGAATGATCAAGATGTCATCATGTCATCCTGAAATCCTTTATAAATCCTGCCAGAAGCCTGACAAAGCACTTTTAGCTCATAGCTGAAGAAAGGAGTTTGCAGATCAGGATACTTCAAAGGTGGCTCATCTGAGGCAAACAGCGCAAAGTGACACAACTCAAAGCCCCATATTTTACCAGACTTAAACTTATACAGTAAATCTTTTTCTGCAATAATAATAAAAAATAAAAAAGATTCTGGGCATTTAAGCATAAAGCATCAACTCTGAACCTGCTTGAATTGTAATCAAGTCTTATTATCAGAAGGATTTACAATGAAATAACACAACGCTGTAATCAGTGGTCAACTTCTAGAGTGTAATATTGGGCCGCTGCTGTTGTGGCATCTGAATTAACTTAGATCCGCTCTTTTTCCAAATCTATAACTGTTGGAGATGTCAAATAAGGAAGAGAGTCTCCAAGACTTAACACAGATTCTTTAAAACATGTTTGTTGATTTTGGTTCCTGACCTTTTTCTTGTTTAAAAGAATTCCAAACAACAGCGGTTTTAGGGCTTTAATGGGCATTTTAGACCCAGTTTAAGCACCACAGATCCATGTTAACTTGAAATCAAAGTTGTATAGAGACCAAATGGGTAGTAAAAATGTTTTTTATTTTTAAATAAGTGTGCATTAATTCAGTTAGTGAAAAAGAAAATTACTGATGGGTATATGTTAAAAGAAATCAATGGGAAATCATTAGAGAAATTCAATTCAATTCAATTCAAAAATACTTTATTAATCCCAAAGGGAAATTAAATGTTGTTATAGCTCATATTATGAAGGTTTCCTCAAAGAGCTGTTGTAGATGCGGATGGCTGTGGACAGGAAGGATCTCCTGTAGCGCTCCGTCTTACAGCAGATCTGAAGAAGCCTCTGACTGAAGACACTCTGTTGTTGTAGGACAGTCTGATGAAGAAGATGCTCAGGGTTCTCCATAATGTTCTTCATTTTATGAAGAATCTGTCTTTCCACAATGATCTCCAGAGGTTCCAGAGGAGTCCCCAGAACAGAGCAAGCCTTTTTTATCAGCTTGTTGAGCTTTTTTAAGTCCCTGGCTCTGATGCTGCTTCCCCAGCAGATGATGGTAGAAGAGATCACACTTTCCACAACAGACTTATAGAAGATATGCAGCATCTTGCTGCAAACACCAAAGGACCTAAGCTTCCTCAAGAAGTACAGTCTGCTCTGTCCCTTCTTGTAGATGGCTTCACAGTTGCATCTCCAGTCTGTTGTCCAGGTGAACACCGAGGTATTTATACTCCTCCACCACCTCCACTTCTTCTCCCATGATAGAAATAGTTTTTGACTTATTCCTGTTTCTCTTAAAATCTACAATCATCTCCTTTGTTTTAGTCACGTTCAAAATGAGATGATTGTTTCCACACCATGCCACAAAGTGGTTTACCACCTTCCTGTACTCAGCTTCTTGTCCATCTCTGATCCACCCCACGACTGCAGAATCAACCGAGTATTTCTGCAGATGACAGGAGTCTGTCTTGTACTGGAAGTCTGAGGTGTACAGAGTGAAAAGGAATGGTGAGAGTACAGTCCCCTGTGGTGCTCCTGTGCTGCTGATTACCTGGTTAGACTCATAACCCTTGAGTCTCGCAAACTGTGGTCTGTTTGTCAGGTAGTCTTTGATCCAGGAGATTGTTGAGGCCTCCACCTGAGTCTTCTGAAGTTTCTGACAAAGCAAATCAGGTTGAATTGTGTTAAATGCACTGGAGAAATCAAAGAACATGATCCTCACAGTGCTACTGGCTTTGTCCAGATGACAGTGGGTTTGTTGAAGCAGGTGTATGATGGCATCTTCAACTCCAACTCCACAGCGATAAGCAAACTGAAGAGGGTCCTGATGGTTTACTGTTTGCTTACTCAGGTGAGCCAACAGGAGTCTCTCTAGGACCTTCATGATGTGAGATGTCAGGGCAACAGGTCTACAGGTCCTTCTCAAAATATTAGCATATTGTGATAAAGTTCATTATTTTCCATAATGTCATGATGAAAATTTAACATTCATATATTTTAGATTCATTGCACACTAACTGAAATATTTCAGGTCTTTTATTGTCTTAATACGGATGATTTTGGCATACAGCTCATGAAAACCCAAAATTCCTATCTCACAAAATTAGCATATCATTAAAAGGGTCTCTAAACGAGCTATGAACCTAATCATCTGAATCAACGAGTTAACTCTAAACACCTGCAAAAGATTCCTGAGGCCTTTAAAACTCCCAGCCTGGTTCATCACTCAAAACCCCAATCATGGGTAAGACTGCCGACCTGACTGCTGTCCAGAAGGCCACTATTGACACCCTCAAGCAAGAGGGTAAGACACAGAAAGAAATTTCTGAACGAATAGGCTGTTCCCAGAGTGCTGTATCAAGGCACCTCAGTGGGAAATCTGTGGGAAGGGAAAAGTGTGACAGAAAACGCTGCACAACGAGAAGAGGTGACCGGACCCTGAGGAAGATTGTGGAGAAGGGCCGATTCCAGACCTTGGGGGACCTGGGGAAGCAGTGGACTGAGTCTGGAGTAGAAACATCCAGAGCCACCGTGCACAGGCGTGTGCAGGAGATGGGCTACAGGTGCCGCATTCCCCAGGTCAAGCCACTTTTGAACCAGAAACAGCTGCAGAAGCGCCTGACCTGGGCTACAGAGAAGCAGCACTGGACTGTTGCTCAGTGGTCCAAAGTACTTTTTTCGGATGAAAGCAAATTCTGCATGTCATTCGGAAATCAAGGTGCCAGAGTCTGGAGGAAGACTGGGGAGAAGGAAATGCCAAAATGCCAGAAGTCCAGTGTCAAGTACCCACAGTCAGTGATGGTTTGGGGTGCCGTGTCAACTGCTGGTGTTGGTCCACTGTGTTTTATCAAGGGCAGGGTCAATGCAGCTAGCTATCAGGAGATTTTGGAGCATTCATGCTTCCATCTGCTGAAAAGCTTTATGGAGATGAAGATTTCATTTTTCAGCACAACCTGGCACCTGCTCACAGTGCCAAAACCACTGGTAAATGGTTTACTGGCCATGGTATCACTGTGCTCAATTGGCCTGCCAACTCTCCTGACCTGAACCCCATAGAGAATCTGTGGGATATTGTGAAGAGAACGTTGAAAGACTCAAGACCCAACACTCTGGATTAGCTAAAGGCCGCTATCGAAGCATCCTGGGCCTCCATAAGACCTCAGCAGTGCCACAGGCTGATTGCCTCCATGCCACGCCGCATTGAAGCAGTCATTTCTGCAAAAGGATTCCCGACCAAGTATTGAGTGCATAACTGTACATGATTATTTGAAGGTTGACGTTTTTTGTATTAAAAACACTTTTCTTTTATTGGTCGGATGAAATATGCTAATTTTGTGAGATAGGAATTTTGGGTTTTCATGAGCTGTATGCCAAAATCATCCGTATTAAGACAATGAAAGACCTGAAATATTTCAGTTAGTGTGCAATGAATCTAAAATATATGAATGTTAAATTTTCATCAAGACATTATGGAAAATAATGAACTTTATCACAATGTGCTAATATTTTGAGAAGGATCTGTATAGTCATTGAGGACTGATGGGTGAGTTTTCTTTGGTACCGGAACAAGACAGGAGGTCTTCCACAACAACAGAACCTTCTTCTGGGCCAGGCTAAGGTTGAAGAGGTGCTGCAGAATCCCACAGAGCTGCTCTGCACAGGCCTTCAGGACTCTAGGGCTGACATGATCTGGACCTGCAGCCTTATTCCTATTCAGTCTCTCCAGTTGTCTCTTCACCTGACTTCTTGAGACACACAGGTGGAAGGGGGAAGCAAAGGAAGCATCGGCATCTTCTGATATGGTTGAAGGCAAACATGTAGAAGCAGAAGGGTTTAGGGCTGAGGTGGAAGATAAAAAATGTGAGGTGTTACTGGACAGCTGTGGGTCCTGTGGGTCAAAGGAAGATGGAATGTCTGTTTGGCTGTGAGCAGGAGAGGAGGATGTGAAGCTTGTTTCTGAACTGAACCTATTGAAGAATGTGTTCAGTTCATTGGCTCTGTCCAGACCTCCATCGGTCTGATCATCCTTCTGCTTGAAGCCGGTGATCTTCCCTGTCCACACATCTCTGATATTGTTTTGCTGGAGCTTGCTCTCCAGCTTCTTCTTGTACACCTCCTTGCTGTCTCTTATCTTGACTTTAAGTTGCTTCTGTATAATCCTCAATAATTCTCTGTCTCCCTCTCTGAAGGCTCTTTTTTTCTTGTTAAGCAGGTCCTTCAGGTCATTGGTGATCCAAGGTTTGTTATTGGGGAAGCATCTCACGGTTCTGGTGGGGATGATGTTATCCACACAGAAGTTTATATAGTCGGTTACACACTCAGTCAAGGCATTGATGTCCTCTCCATGTGGCTGGCACAGTGAATCCCAGTCTGTAGCCTCAAAGCAACCTTGCAGAGCTTCTTTAGCTTCCTGTGACCATTTTCTCACAGTCCTCTTTATTACAGGTTGCCTCTGAACAAGGGGCTTATATTTCGAGCAGAGAAAAACAAGATTGTGATCTGATTTGCCTAGAGGAGGTCTTGCTGTAGAGATGTATGAGTCCTTGACATTTGCATAAAACAAATCCAATGTTTTGTTTTCTCTGGTAGAGCAGCTGACAAATTGTTGAAACGTTGGAAGTGTAGCAGAGAGTGAAGCATGGTTAAAATGACCAGAAATTGCCACAAAAGCATTGGGGTTTTGTGTCTGTAGCTTAGCAACAACTGAGCTGATGGCATCACATGCAGTGTCAGCAACAGCGGAAGGTGGAATGTAAACTGTTGCCAAAATAACACTGGTGAACTCTCTGGGTAAATAATATGGATGAAAACTTACTGCCAACAGTTCAATATCTGGACTGCAGAGTTGACACTTCACAGTAACATGTCCTGGATGACACCATCTGTTGTTCACAAATACTGCCAGTCCACCTCCTTTACATTTGCCGCTCCTCTTTAAATCTCTGTCTGCTCGTAAGGTTAAAAAGCCCGGCAGAGAGACACTGGAGTCGGGGATATGATCCTGCAGCCATGTCTCAGTAAAACACATGATACTGCATGCCCGGTACTCTGGCTGGGTCCTTTGTAGGGCTTGGAGTTCATCCAACTTGTTTCCCAACGATCTCACATTGCCCATCAAAATCGACGGAAGAGATGGTTTGAACTTCCTCCTTCTCTCTCTTCTCTTAGCTCCTGCTCTGCATCCACGGCGTCTCCTTTTCAACTCATCAGGGATTTGGGGTTGTAGCTGAAGTATTATTTGAGCTTTTGAGATATTAATCAGCTGCTCCCGGTTGTAAGAAACAACCCCGTTGCCATGGCAATGCATCATAACAAATGTCCAAAAATAGAAAGTATTAAGAAAAATCCTCCAAGCTGCACAGCATCCAACACTGGAGTGGACAGTCATCCAAAAAAAATCAACTGTATCCACCACAAGAGGAATAGTTCCCAAAAAAGAATAAATCAGAATCAAAAGTAACAGAGCTACTCCAACCTGCTGCCACCTTGAGCGGCGCAATTCTAGAACTAGAAAGCATGCAATTTTAATATAAATCAGTGCAAATACTCCGCATTAAAAAACTTTTGTCCTTTAGAAAATTAAAGAAAGAACAAACTCTGGAAAAATCTGATGTTTTTCCATACTCAGTTTTCTTTTTTCCTCACTTATCCATAAATCTTTTTAAATGTCAAATGTTTTGGTCCCAACACAATTATTCAGTTTCAAGGTAGAGATTAGATAATGATCTTAATGATCTGATAACTTCACCAATGTTTAGTGTCGGCGATTTTTGTGGGATCTTTTAGACAAATGTGTTTAGATAAATAATAATTCAAAAGATCTTGTTAATAGGATAACATTGGATCCACAAATCATCCATGGAGGTCCAACTTTCTCTCTGACACACGTGGGAAAATCACAGATGCAGAAAAAGCATTTCCTCTTAAAACCTAGAAATCAGTGCAACGTCTCCAAACAATGAGCAGGTTTTTTTTTTTTTTTGTCATGTTATGTTGCAAGATGCTGACAGTAATGCCTAACACGTGATGAGCAGTACCCAGGCTAATGCAATCCAAGCAAACCCCCTGCAGTTCCCCTTCTCTCACACCACTGTCATGGAATCAAACACTCTGTGTGTCTTCTGCATAAGACACAGCCAGCCGCTGCAAGCATGTTGGACATGATCAGTTCTACACAGATCCCATTCTTCTGATGAAGAAATTTACATTACTTTAAATTTACTTGGATATTTTTTTGCCTTGAGAAAATGTCCAAACCATAACAGATACACAGTGCCTTGCAAAAGTATTCATACCCCTTTAACAACGTTCTGTGTATTTTATTGGTATTTATGTAATAGTGCAACATAAAGCACTGTACAAGTAAAAATCTGAAAACTGTGGCATGCATATTCAGCTTTGTAGAGCCACTATTAACCACATTCTCTTCTTCTTTGCAATATACCTCAAGCTCAGATTGGATGATGAGCATGTGTGATCATCATACAATCATTCTCAATTAGATTTATGTGTGGACTTTGACTGAGCCATTCTAAGACTTGCATATGCTATGGTCTAAACCATTCCATTGTAGCTCTGGCCTGTATGTGCAACATTGTTGTCAAGCTAGAAGGTGAACCTGTAATCAAGTCTCCAACAGGTTTTTTTCCAGGATTGACCTGCATTTAGTTCCAGCTATCTTTACATCGACTCTGACCAGGTTCCATGTTTCACCAAGTTCACGGTGGGGATGTTGGTTTCAGTTTGGTGTGCAGTGTCAGTTTTCTGCCTCACATGGTGTTTTGCCTATAAGCAAAAAAGTTACATTTTGGTCTGATCTGACTAAAGCACCTTCTCTCACATGGCTGTATGTTCCCTACTTGGCTTGCAGCAAACAGCACTTCTTATGGCTTAGTTTCAACAAAAGTTTTTCTTCAAGCCACATGGAGTCTAGATTTGTGGGGTGCACAAGTAACACTTGTCTTGACAACAGATTCTCACACCAGAACTGTGGATCTTTGCCGCTCCTCCACAGATGCTGTGGGCCTCTTGGATACTCCTCTGGTAAATGTTCACCTTGACTGCCTTGTCAGTGTAAGTGAGCAACCCAGTCTCGTCTTGTTTGCAGTTGTGTCTGTTTCCTTTATCAGATAATGGATCGAACGGTGCTCATAGAGATCTTCAAGGCTTAGAATATTGTTTTATAACCTAAACTTGCTTTAAACGTCTCCACTACTTTATCCCCGACCTGTCTGCTGTGTTTTTTTTTTTGCTCTTGGGGATCCTGTTTGTTCACTGACATTCTCTAAGAAACCTCTGAGGCCTTCACAGAACAGTTGGAGTTATCCTTATTTACTAATTAAGTGACTTCTGAAGGCAGTTGGTTGCACTGGATGTCATTTAAGGAAATGACATTAAAAAGGGAGTGAATATATTTGCATGTCACCCATTTTAGATTTTCATTAATAAAACGAAATAATTTAAACCCACCTATCCTTTTCCTTGCACTTCACAGTTGTGTGCTGGTCTATCACATAAAAACCCAAAAGAAATACATTGAGATTTTTAGTTGTAATGTGAAAACATGTGAAAGGTATATGAAACATTTTGTAAAGCATTATAGATGTAGAAATTTAAATGCATTCTTGGAAAAATTCTTGTGAACAAAAATTTAAAACAAAATAAAAAATTTGAAGGAGTGGAAGAAATTTATAGATTGCATTTCTGTTTAACTACCATTTTAGTACAAATACAGTATATAGCTGAGAATGTGAATAATGTCATCTTACAGTCATATTCAATAAATTAGAATATGTGTTCTGATGAGGCTCGTTTATGAGATTAAATGTACCTTCTGAAAATAACAATCTTTAAGCAGGAATTAAACATACTTTTCATTAAGCCACGTGTTTAGGACAGAAATTAAAATGTTTCAATTGGTCTGATACAATATTTTAATCTTTAATGTCCTGTTTTTATTAGTTGTTACCTGAAAATCATCATAATCAACAGAAATAAAGGCTTGAAAATATCAGTCTGTTGAGGTTTTTCAATAATATCCTACTTTATTTATTGTGTCTGTAGATCTCTAACTTCTACTGTTTACAGTTACACAAATCATAGTTGCTTGTTGTCCTCTGCAGGAAACAGAAATTAACCCGTTTTAGGAGACTGCTCTAAGCTTATGTGAGATGGCTGCGATTAACAGTTGACAGGTTAACCACAGTCTGCATGTGCACCATGATGGCTGCACGTGTCACATCCTGCCCCGGCCTGAGCAGAGAATCACAATTAACGCATCAAACAATTATAGAGCAGTAACTTACTGCAGTTCATTTTAAATTAAGATCCATAATATTTGTAGCTTCAACATTCAAACCACCAAAGAGTTTTCCTCTCTGCTTTTGCTTTCGTCATGTTTACCTCTGAGACTTTTGTGTTCTCATACTCCTGCAGCTGCTGCTGGAAGCCATAGTTTGGGCCGACAAATGAGCGAACAGCTTTGACTGCAGAGAGACACTCCTCCCAGCTGCAGTGGGTGACGGTCATCAGGTAGGCCACCACCATGGTGGTACTGCGTGACACACCTGCAAGGCTACAGTAACATAAGAATAGTGTAACTCAGCAATCCAGGAACTGAGATTGTAAACACCCTCAGGTATGGCAATGAGTAATTACTGAACTGGTCAAACACTCAGCATGATCATTCATGTCACAGTGCTTCATTGATTCATAAGCACTGCTTTAATAATAAAACAGAGTGCTCTGGAATGAGCATACAACAAACAACTGTAGCAAATTCTTTCAAAAAAAACAAAAAACCTGGGTGCACATTTTTAAATTCATTGTGGATTTTATCACATCCAGACTGGCACAAAGTACCACGCACCACAACAAGCGCCTGGCATAATCCTGGACGGACATTTGATTACTCCGTTTGGCGACATTCATAGAGTTGTTTTAAATGGACTGGTTTCCTATTTTCGACCCTAGCTTTTGTATCCAGTTTGTGCATTGCATCATACAATTATATTAAACAGTTGATAAAGCACCCATTAACAACAACTGTCATCAAGGTATAATACATTATAGATTTATTTACAGAAATATTTAACAAAATCAGACCAACTGACAGAAATAACATGAACTCCAATTTTGTTCTAGTTGTAATAATGAACTCAAACTCAGTGTTTACTGCCAGTTGATAACAGGTTATCTATCTAAAAAGCCCAACCTATTGCATTAAGTCTATATCTATGCAGCAACCCCCCCTCCTGAGCAACCACTCCCTTTTAACAGGAAGAAGCCTTCAACAGAACCAAGGTCAGTGTGAACAACCATCTGCCTCAAGCAACTGAGGGCCTCAGAGGATAGAACAGAGAGAAGCACTGATCCAGAAGTACTTTTCCTTCTGGCTGCATGAAAAACAGAACCAGAGGATGTGCATCATCTAAAGAGAGACCATGTCCATGTGCAGAACTGCAAATTATAGACAAGCTGTTTTAGAGGAGGGGATTTTATCTTCTTTGACATGCTCTCAGGCTTGAGCATTGGTAGCTCAGCTCCTGGGCTCTTCCTGATCATCCCAGCCACTCTACTCTGAACTGAGGTCCATAGTTTGGGTGAGATGGTGGAAACTTGGACACAAGGGGGTGTTCTAACCACACAATGATCTGCTGGTTTTGGAATGAATAAAACAGGCTTTCAGAAAGTCTTACAAATGGCTGTGTCTGGCAGGACCTTTACCCAAATATTGAAGGTATATTTATATATTGGAACGTGTACATATAGCGTGGATAAGAGTAAACCGACAATTATTTCAAACTGCTTGTAAAACACGTATTAATCCAGTTTAGATGTATTTTAATCAAAGAGGTCAGTCTATGGAACAGTCCTGACTATAAAATGAAAACATTCAAGCCAATTTATATGTTTAAAAACTGAAATATTTTCAATGTCACAAAAATATAATTTTGCTGAGTAGCAGATCGGGTTTTGTTTTCAACTGTTATTATGATATTGTGATTTAATAGTACAGCTGTGTTGGACAGCTCAAAAGAACTGGAAATGTCAATAATTTTGTGTTGATAGTGGGCAGATATTATAAGCCATTGCTAATTTCTGCTCCTTTTCATTCATTATAAATGCTGTTGTTGCATTTGATTGACAAAAATGGAAAAAATGGAAATGGAAACTTGTGCACCCAAGTCTTGTTTTAATTGAAGTTGTATGATAATTATACCTTGGTAAAAGAAGGGTTTATATGCATTATCAAAAGGCCAAAATAAATAGAACATTCATGCCCACTATGGGTGGATGTACCCTTTAGACCTAAAGGCCATGTCACTTATTGAAAATGCCTTACACCAGAAAGAGTATTTTTCATAACCCTTATTTAGAGGGACGACTTGACACTCTCAGCTACCATGAGGAAGCTGGTCAAATCTCAGAAACCTACCAGTGAACCAAACAGGCTCCACCGTTGAGGCGACACTCGTGGATGAAGGCGATACACTCTTTGAAATGCTGCAGTCTGGAAGGGAACACATGAGCAACATGGACCAGCAGAAAAATATGCAAGACTGTGCAACATGCAATACATGCAAACAAATGTCATAAAAATAAAAAAATAAAAAATAAAATACAGCGGCTCATGAATTATGGGAGAGAAGCTTCTTGTTTGTCAGTGATGCAGGTTGTGGAGCTAAAAACGGGTTACATTTTATGGGATCTGAGAAAAGACACCTTGAACTGAAACTCCTGTAAAGGCCAGAGCAATGTGCTTCCAATGTTTCAGAAAACATGATGGTGTCTCAATGGTGGCATTAGAAACTGCAAATGCACTGAGTGGCTTACAGATTATCATGAAGTTGTTTTAATAGATTTCAGTCGTTTCTTAGAAACTGCTTGTTGGTAGGTTTTCTTTTTCCGTTTCTACAACTCCACTCATATGATAGAACTGTTGGCTCTGCTTAAACAGAGTTTGTGGTAGACGAGGGAACTGACAGCAGGGTCAGACAAGGGAAGTAGCCGTCTATATTTTCTTTATGCGCAAAATGACACCACTTTCAAGCTTTGATATAAATACAACAAAATAAAATGGCACCAATACAGAGCTGATGTAGTAGTGTGACAAATACTCCTCGGACATCTTGTGTATTCACAGTCTGAAAACAATGATATCCTTTAGTTTCTGCATAATCAAGAAGTGCATTGCTGATAACGCCGTCTCTGGAGGAGCAGATGCTGGTTACTCAACAGCAGACTCAGTAACAGACTGGATCTAAAATAGACTGACTGTCGCTTTTTCTTTTTTTTCTCCTCCTTGTGATCCGAACTCTTCTTTAAAATGTCTTCCTCAGCACTTCGCTCTGTCCTCCTAGCACCGAGGTTTCCGGCGGTGTTGTTCGATGTGCAGAAAACTGACTTGTGACAGAGAAGTTTGAGGTTTTAATAAAACCAAAAAAAAAATAGAGATTAAAGCTGCTATATGTATGAAATGCAATATAAGCTTCTGCAAATCTGTGGTATAGTTCATGCTGATTTGCCTTTTTTCTTAAATTACAATGGTCTGTTTAGCACCAGCTTGGACTTCAGAACAAATGATTTCTGTGCATTAAAAAGAAATGTTCATGAAAAACAAAATGAGCTTCCAATGCATGAAGAAATATAAAGAGTAGCATATATTGCAGTTTTGCCGTCACTCTTAAGCCAGATAAAGTAAGTAGCCTATCGGAACAGTAATGTTGTTCTCTGTTGTCTACCAAACACATAAGAGGGGCCATCAAGTCTGACCGTAGGGGGCCCCTGTGTGATGGTAAGCGTGGCGGGACGGCAGTTGGCCTCACCCTCTCCTCAGTCAGACCAGTGATTGTGACAGAGGGGGCTTATTATAAAGGCCTGGGTGGTCGAAGGAAACAGCCAGATGTCACTGGGAGGTTTCCTTCCTCTGTCGCCGGAGGGAAGGACGCCTGATTGCGACAGTGGAGGTCAGACAACCCCACCACAGCACACCACACCCCACCCCATCCCAGCCCAATCAACAACAGCCAAACAGCCACAACAGTTAGAATCTCATTAACCAAGAGTTTCAACTAAAACAAGTTCCTCTTCAGACCCCAGATAACTTCGGCAGCTGAACCGACTAACGCTGTGCAGTAACTGAGGTTAAAATGGAGAAAACTCAGATTTTTTTTAACCTAATAGAATCAATTCTTTTAAGCTGTCAGGGCCTCACAGGATATAATGCTTCAGAAAAGCTTTCAGCCACTCTTGACACATCAGTGCTGCTGGCAGAAACATCACCGATAACCTATAAATAAAAAATCCCAGTGCCCTAAACAGAGAGCGTTTCTAAAACTCTGAAACACATCGCAAAATCAGTCATCAGTGTGCACCGCAACAAAGACGACGGCTTATTAATCCTCTAACTGTTTGTGCACAGAGTGTAATTAAGAGTTGAAACGAACAGTGTCATATGAAGTCACAGACCTCATAGAAAGAAGCATTACTGCTATGACTAGTGTGATTTGATAGCAGCCACTGCTGAGAGTGGAGGTGCTGCTCATATCTCTGTCAACACTCCACCTGCCTGCTGAAGACACAGCAGTCCATTTGCCTTGAAAACACACAAACATAGAAGATCTAACGTGTGGTTAGTTTAACTGTTACTAGAGAGGCAAAGTTTTCGTTTCAGGCTCTACTTCTTTGGAACCGGGTCGTAGTACGGGTCAAAGACACCTCTTTCATTGCAATTATCAATGGAGCAAAATACAGGTACGTCTAAGTAAATTAGAATGTGCGTTCTGATTAATTCAGGTTTGTCAGATTAAAAGTATCTTTTGAAAATAATAACCTTTAAGCAGGTATTAAACATACTTTTCATTAAGCCCACATATCTGTATTCAAAATGCTTTTTATTGGCCTGATTTAATATTCTGATTAAATGTCATGTTTTCTTTGGCTGTAAGCAGAAAACATCATAATTAACAGAAATAAAGAAAAGAAAGTAAGAAAACATAATTCTGTGTGTGTCATTAATCTATATAATGTGTTTTAGTGAATAGAGTTACTAAAATAAATGAATTTTTCAATAATATTCCAATTTACTGATAAATTTTAAACTTTTTGGTTTTTCTCATCACAATAAAATACCTGTCTAGAATATTGAGCACTCCTTGAAAAAACATTCAAAGAAAATATTTATTGAAAGAACCAGCCTTGGTAGAAAACAGAAAATCAAATTCTCATTGGGAGTACAAGAAGAAAAACTGGGGGAAATCTGAAAAGACAACGTGTTCTGTTCTGTATACGCAGAACATTTGAACTGAACCGCACTATGATTTTAACTTCCTGTTTGGTAAATACTCAAAGCATACAATTCAAAATAGATAAAATGATCAAAAAAACTATTATCCTGTAGGATTTGTATTTTAAATCAGCCTAAATAATAAGCAGCTGAATGTCTTTCTTGTAAACAACAAAATGGTGTAGTAGCCTTCCTTCAGCCAGCTGACCAGCAGTGTGCAGCAACAGGTGATGGATCCACACTGTTATACAAAGATCCATACATTTTATTGAATGGACTTTAAACAATAAAAACAGAATACTACTACTACTACTACTAATAATAATAATAATAATAATAAAAATAACACCTTTCCTTTACAATCTCTTTAAATGAGACAATGTCACAAGAATAACCTCACATGACATCTTAGCTTGTGGCATTATTAGCTGCAAAAGCAGCGTATGAAGATACTGAATCTCCATCGAAAGCAAAATGATTGGGTGACGCAACATGAATGTACATATAAACAAAAAAGCTGGAAAACATTCAAGACCACACCTGTTCTTCTCAGAAGTGTACATCTCATGAAGTTCACACTGAGGTCAGACTGTGCAATGCTCAGAGAAGCTGCAAATAACCCAAGGCTCACATCTTAAGACTCCATTAGTACATTAAAGTTGGACACAGTAAAGTCAGAGAGAGAAAAAGTTAATCAAGTACGGTTGTTTTAAAAAGGTTTCTGAGAGAAAGCCTCTTCTCTTTAAAATAAAACACAGTAATACAGATTAGATTTGCAAAACTGCTTCTAAACAGACCACAGGCCTTAGGGAACAATTATTTCCTTTCGATAAACAAACACATATTTGAGATATTTAGTAACAACCCAGAGCACCGAGTTTGGTAAAAACTCGGTGCTCTGGGTTCAGCAAAAACACCTGACATTAACTAAAACATGGTAGTGGAGAACTCATGGTTAGGGTTTGCTGTACTCTCACAGCACAGTCAAGAAGTGACCATTACATCCTCTATATACCCAAGCATACTTCCGTAAAATGTGAAGACATCTGTTCAAAAGATGATGGTTAGTTCAAACTAGGTCAACAAAAACAGCAGGGAGGGTGGAAAAAGAAACTAACCAAGGTCCACCAAAGTCCAGAACTGAACCTGACTAAAATAATGCATTTAGATCTTCTAGAGCTGCACATAAATGAATGTCCGCATACCTCAAGGAACTAAAGGACCACTGGAAAAAAAAAGGTGGGCCAATCATGTGAGAGACTGATAAGTTATTTAGGAGAACAACTAATTACATTTATTACTGTTAAAGTCACCTTTTACTCCTTGCTTTGGCATTTTCACCCAGTATCTGTTAAATGAATAACGAGACACTGTAATATGCCATGTCTCTTCATCTGAAGTAGTTTACCTCATTTTAAAAAAAAAATTTCTCCAATATATCATAATATGTTGAACATGAGAACTTAATAAATAAGCTAATAAAGCTGATTGGAATTAAATTAAATACTGCAGGAAATTTTTCATTAAATGTATCTCCATTACAGAGATGAATAATTCAGAGATGAATTATTAAAGAAGGATGACCAGTATTTCTTTCATTCTAACACTTAATATTAACCGAGCCAGTCATGGCGGTAAATACAAACAAAAAGCAAGCACCGATGACTCTAAAAATAAGTCAATTTGCTTACTCACAAGTTCTGGCTGGAAGCATCAGCTGCATGAATACAAAGGTATGTAATGTCCTGTAAAACAAGGATAAAAACAGTGAACTGCAGCATTCTGATTGTGATTATGGTATATTTACATCTCTGTTTAATCTGCTCTACTGTGGGTTATTTATCATGAACTTTGATTTTTTTTAGTTCAACTAAACCAGCAGCATAACATCTGACATTTTAGTTTCTGCCACAAACTCTCAATCGAAGGTCACTTGCTCCCCCTGCTGGCTAACAGGTTGAAATGCACTGTATTAAGAGGCACAGCCTTTACAAAACTTGCCAGATAAAATTTTCCACAGGAAGCACTGGTCTGATGCATTAAAAACACAACACGAAACAGCAAAAAATACCCCCTCACACACACACACAGCCCCCAGGCTGGTTTCTTCACTAACCTCATACACCGGCTTAGCATTGTTGTACACAGAAAGGATGTGGGTGATTCCGTTTTTGGAGAGACTTTCTCTGTTTTCCGAATCTGTGACAGGAAAAACAAGAAGCACATCAATCAGGCAGTTGTTTGATTTATGTTTAATTGTTGTCAGCTTAACAGTACGTTTTTCTTTCAGAAAAAATTTGAAGATAGACCGGCAGTTTTCAAAAAATGTGGATTGAATTACACCTAATAACCTTTTCTGAACTGTTTTTGTGTAACAAGTTTCACAACACCAATTGTTACAAAGGCAGTACTGTACAAATTCATCTATGATAGGCCATCATCAGACAATGATCTCAGCTGACTCAGAGACAAAGAAACGCAGTGCCTTGCAAAATTATTCAACCATTGCATTTTACCTATTTTGTTACATTCCAATCTGTAATTTAAATGTTTTTTAAACTTATGTGATGGATCTGAAAAAAATCGTCTACGTTGGTGAAGTGAAATGAGAAGAATATACATAAAAAAAATTTAAACTATAAATTGGCATGTGCATATGTATCCACCCCTTTGCTATAAAGCACCTATAAAGTTCTGGTGCGACCAATAACCTTCAAATGTCACATAATTAGTGAAATTAAGTCCACCTGTGTGCAATCTAAGTGTCAAATGGTCTGTCAGTAAGTTTTCTGAGGCCCCAGAGGCTGAAGCACCACTAAGCAAGAGACATCACACCATGTAGACCAAGAAGCTCTCCAAACAAGTCAGGGACAAGTTGTTGAGAAGTATAAGTCAGGGTGGGGTTATAAAAATTTTCAAATCCATCAGAATACCATTAAATCCATCATTTTCAAATGGAAAGCACATGGTACAACAACAAACCTGCCAAGAGAAGGCTGCCCACCAAAACTCACAGACTGGGCTAGGAGGGCATTGATCAGAGAGGCAAAACAGAGACCAAAGGTAACCCTGAAGGAATTGCAGTTTCACAGGAGAAATGTTCTGTCTGACACAAACCCAACACATCCCATCACCCCCAAGAATAGAGTCAGGTTGGGTCTTGGGCTGCTCCCTCTCCTGGATCGGCTCCCCATCAAATGTGGGGCCTATACCCTCACCACCACACTACCTGCATATTTTTATGGAGAAACCTTGTATACACAAGTGCGCTCACACTTAGACCCACAGGCGTTTAGATTCAGGTGTTAACAGATACACAAATGTTCTATATTGAGCCGCATTTACCACTAAATACGTCTTGCATTGATAAGTACTGTGCACTTTTCGGTAAAAAACTGGTAATATGAACGTTTCTGCAGGTGTAGAAGCAAGCAGAGTGTTCTCTTCTATTCTCTTGATCCTTCTTTCTTTCCCCCATTCTTTTATCCTTCTCTCCCCTTTTCCTTTTTGCACACCTTTCTCTCTTTCATGCTTTTTTTTCCCTTTGCATTTCTGTCTCTGTAACAACTGGAATAATCCCAAAGCAGTTTCTAATAAAGTTTATTTTTATAAATATCAAGCAGAGCTTTAAAGGATTAGCTGTAATGCTCCACTTGTGAAGGTAAATCCTTCGGGCTTTTTCTTGACACTCAGACAACAATTCTGAGCGCTACTCTGCCAGACAGGACACAGGACAAAATAACAGAAAATGTCAGTGTTGATTTATTTATTTATTAACAATTTGTTGTTTAATTCACAATAAAAACAAATAATATACCCTTAAAAGTTGTAAGCATGTTCTTTAAATGAAATGGTGCAAACTCTCAAACAATCCATTTTCATTCCAGGTTGTGAGGCAAGACCGGGGGGGGGGGGTGAATACTATTGCAAGGCACTGTATTTCTTCAAGGTAATGTCGCAGCAAATATCCTGTATCAACATGTCGAATGTGCAGAGAAGTATGATTATTATGATTATTCCATAGACTGCAAATCAGATTAGAGGTGGGGAAAAAACCAAATGTCATTATATGGTATTACTGATATAAAATCATTAGTTATGCAAAGGACAATAACAATTAAAAAAAAGAGGGCTGGTCTAAAAATGTTATTTGTGAAAATCAGCATTTGGTAAGTATTAAACGTATTCTTTTGTTTTTATTTTGCTGTCTGCTGTATCATCCGATAAATCATCAGTGTAGAGGTGGCTTGGTAGATAAACATCTCCACAGCTGGATTAGCTCAGCATATACTTAAATGCCTTTAACTGTTACTGTTGTGATACAACCTGACTAAAATAGAGCCACCTTTGTATTAAAGTTTTTGTTGTAAGCAGACAATCACCACTGCAGTGAAAATCAAGCACATGACACTTCTAAATCTCTGGGTGAGGTGCCCGTTTACTAAGTCTTCAAGCTATTGCTGTCAGACAACATTTCTTTGGCTACCTTCTCCTCACCAGATAACCCCCAGTATAAAATGTTTTTGAGTTTCTGAGTTTAGATGGAAACTATAGACTCTGCTATTAATATTTTCCACTTGAGTGGGCACAGTGTTTTATCTTGATGCCAAAGTTCAGTGTCACAAATGTAACATCTTCACTTTTTGGCAACATTCAGCATCATCCTCAGCTGCTGTTTTTACCCATTTCATCATTTCAGACATTGAAATGACTAGAACTATAGTGAACTACACATCTAAACAAAACTGAAAAGATGTTAAAATGAGGATATGTGCTTCCTTTGTAGTAATCCCTTCTGTGTCAATATTTTACACAAAATAAACAACTTTGACCTGTAGGACTAAAAGCTCTTGCTGAGGCAGTTCTGAGAACAGATTATTTGCAATAGTTAGTCCTGTGTTCTCTTGCTCCTGCAAGCTGGACTAATTTTAGCCGTGGTGCTTCTGCCATCATGTGGGGGGAGCTAAAATTAGCGGACATGCAAATGCCAGAGAAGCTGGGAAGAGGGTGAGTGTCTGGCAAAACCAGCTATCATAAAACTCACATGATCACTGATTCTTATTGCAGTCTTATCAGCAACTTGTTCTAGATGATACTTATCTTAATCAAACACAAACAGAAATCAGTTTGTGACATTGACCCATAAAAAAAGTCAGCTACATGACCAGGGCCTGTATTCACAAAGAATCCTAAAACTAAAAGTAGCTCCTAGTGACGTCATTCTAAGCTTTCATCTTAGCATCTTAGGCCTTAAGAGAGCTCCAAACATGAGGAAATGGAGTAGTGAGGAGGACTTTCGGTGAGCCTAAGTGTGTCTTAAGCAGAGAAGATGGCGGAAAGGCGGAGAGAAATTTTCTGTACTAGAAACAACAGTGAATTAATAAAAAGCAACCGGCTCGACCGTGCAGAGATCCAGCCCCTTAATAGTCGAGTAAATAAGCACACAAACTTCTATAACAATCATATAATTATTAATTCAGAGATAATAAATATAGAGATAAGATAAACCTTATCATAGTTCACTGTTGTTTATTGTATGGAAAATATCTCTCCTTTCTTATCACCTTTTCATACTGTAGACCAAATACAATACAATAATCTAAGCACTATATACATAGAAGGAAGACGTAAATGAGGTGAATAAGTATTTTGCTGTATTGTACATGATGTCAGCAGCCTAAGCCTAAATGGTCTTCTACAACGCTCCCCCGTCTGTGGAGAAGCTCGCTGGTGTGCTGCAATCTCCTCTCTACCTTCCGATCACAGCAGGTACGAGCGGTGCTCACACTGCAGGCTGGTGCTGAAAGCAGAGGGAACGACGCATTGATCTGCTTGGGAACGCCTGTTTGTTCGCACCGTGATCCCAGGTTCTGCTCCTCTGTCCAGTTCGGTTTTCTCCACTTTGTTTTATACATTATACAAGAAGGCATTGACAGTAAAATGCTGAATATTAATATGAAATTTATTAATATGAAATAGATGCGGTATGAAAACGACCAGCATGGGGAGTAAACATGATAATAAGTAAATCAAAATAATGACGAGCATGTAAAGAAGCTATTTTCAAACATGTTGATGCTGTCTGACAATTCATTTAATCTTGCTAAGTTTTCTGATCACGATTTACACATTTCTGAATCCAGTCTAAATTCTATCATCGGTTAATTTCTCTCCATTGATTACTAGGATTGCTTTTTTTTGCCGTTAATCTCACCTCTTAGAAGACAGCGTTACACCAATCACCACACCTCCTCACTAAGATAGTTTTCTGTCCTCTCCTAGCTCAGACTCGCTCTCAGCAGCGAACAGAATCTTACTTACTGGAAGGTTTGTTAGGTGATATTTACAGGACAGAGCATGCAAATTACTAGTGAGTACTTTTATATTTTAAAGCATACTGTGTAGTATTACCCAATGACCTTGAGATAAAACAAAATCATATAAAATTGGTTTAATGGAAGACTGTATGTGTGTGTGTGTGTTGCATCAATCAATAAAAAACAAGCTTAAATATTTTATGGTATCAGTTATCCAACACAGTTATTCTGACTAAAAGGCTAGTATGGCCTGTTTGTTCTGCATTTCCTAAATTTAAAGCAGTAACACAGCAGTAAACATGTTTTCTTACCTCTGATGTTGCCCAGGTAGAGGCCATCAACAACCTGTGAAGCAGCAGCCACAGACATGTTGCATTAAAATCATTCTCTTATCCATTCCAACTCAGAAACCAGAACTCTGCTCGTTCCAGGTCAGGCCAGGTTGGATTTAAGGCTTAAGAACTAAGCAAATGCCCTTCACAGCCATACAAGGCATGATGCGGCCATGCAGAGTGATGAGTGACACCGGAGTGCTGCTTTTGGACCAGAACTGTCACCCTAAAAAAAGCTGATTTCCCTCGTTAATAAAAATTGGACATAAAACCTTAACATCATCTCAGCAGTAAGGATAGAAATATTTTTCCCACTTAGCGTCCTCATTTAATACATTATTAAGATCTGCTGAAATGTACTTTAATATCTTAATGATACTTGATGTACAGGTCCTTCTCAAAAAATTAGCATATTCTGATAAAGTTCATTATTTTCCATAATGTAATGATGAAAATGTAACATTCATATATTTTAGATTCATTGCACACTAACTGAAATATTTCAGGTCTTTTATTGTCTTAATACGGATGATTTTGGCATACAGCTCATAAAAACCCAAAATTCCTATCTCACAAAATTAGCATATTTCATCCGACCAATATAAGAAAAGTGTTTTTAATACAAAAAACGTCAACCTTCAAATAATCATGTACAGTTATGCACTCAATACTTGGTTGGGAATCCTTTGGCAGAAATGACTGCTTCAATGCGGCGTGGCATGGAGGCAATCAACCTGTGGCACTGCTGAGGTCTTATGGAGGCCCAGGATGCTTCGATAGCGGCCTTTAGCTCATCCAGAGTGTTGGGTCTTGAGTCTCTCAACGTTCTCTTCACAATATCCCACAGATTCTCTATGGGGTTCAGGTCAGGAGAGTTGGCAGGCCAATTGAGCACAGTTATACCATGGTCAGTAAACCATTTACCAGTGGTTTTGGCACTGTGAGCAGGTGCCAGGTTGTGCTGAAAAATGAAATCTTCATCTCCATAAAGCTTTTCAGCAGATGGAAGCATGAAGTGCTCCAAAATCTCCTGATAGCTAGCTGCATTGACCCTGCCCTTGATAAAACACAGTGGACCAACACCAGCAGCTGACACGGCACCCCAGACCATCACTGACTGTGGGTACTTGACACTGGACTTCTGGCATTTTGGCATTTCCTTCTCCCCAGTCTTCCTCCAGACTCTGGCACCTTGATTTCCGAATGACATGCAGAATTTGCTTTCATCCGAAAAAAGTACTTTGGACCACTGAGCAACAGTCCAGTGCTTCTCTGTAGCCCAGGTCTGGGGAATGCGGCACCTGTAGCCCATTTCCTGCACACGCCTGTGCACAGTGGCTCTGGATGTTTCTACTCCAGACTCAGTCCACTGCTTCCGCAGGTCCCCCAAGGTCTGGAATCGGCCCTTCTCCACAATCTTCCTCAGGGTCCGGTCACCTCTTCTCGTTGTGCAGCGTTTTCTGCCACACTTTTTCCTTCCCACAGACTTCCCACTGAGGTGCCTTGATACAGCACTCTGGGAACAGCCTATTCGTTCAGAAATTTCTTTCTGTGTCTTACCCTCTTGCTTGAGGGTGTCAATAGTGGCCTTCTGGACAGCAGTCAGGTCGTCAGTCTTACCCATGATTGGGGTTTTGAGTGATAAACCAGGCTGGGAGTTTTAAAGGCCTCAGGAATCTTTTGCAGGTGTTTAGAGTTAACTCGTTGATTCAGATGATTAGGTTCATAGCTCGTTTAGAGACCCTTTTAATGATATGCTAATTTTGTGAGATAGGAATTTCGGGTTTTCCTGAGCTGTATGCCAAAATCATCCGTATTAAGACAATAAAAGACCTGAAATATTTCAGTTAGTGTGCAATGAATCTAAAATATATGAATGTTAAATTTTCATCATGACATTATGGAAAATAATGAACTTTATCACAATATGCTAATATTTTGAGAAGGACCTGTATTTTCATAAATTGTTTTCCAAGAGTAAATTTATAACATGACACCTGCAGACATAATCACATCATTATAGTAAATATAGAAATTATTTAAAAAAATCACCAGGACTAAGGTAACCATCCACCACAGCGCCACGTACCTAACAATCCTAGCTTTGCAAAAACCAGGTAATTAGCGTTTACCACAAACGCATGAACTGGTCGCAAATGAGTTTCAGTTATGTCACGAGGTAATATAAGTATTAACGATTTAAATCGCAGAAGAACCCCAACATTAACAGCCAAGTCTGCTCCATATCTATCTTGCTTTTTCTTGGAGGTCTTTCTAGATGGATCATCAGATCAATTTGAGTGACAGTAAAACATCACACTGCCTGAATAGAGAGTGAAGTTAGAGGGACCACAAACAGAAATAGAAAAATTAGCATTTCCTGCAAAAATGCAGTGTGAATGCTGTAAGCTGAATTTTTTAGCTGAAAGCTGGCAGAAACAAGCTGAAATTGACTGCAGAGAATCTGCTGAAATCTGATAAATTAGTAGAAATAGCAGAAAATGCAAAGAAAAACTGTCATCTGATCTGTTTGAGCAGGAAGACTATTAGCTATAAAACAGCTTAACAATGTAAAGTTACCTCAAACCTACTTGTTGAAAGAGTTGTTGAAAGAACTGACAAAAACTTTAAAAAAGCAGGAAAGAGCTGCCATAGATGAGCTGAAAAAGCATAGACTGAAGCAAAAATATAGCTTAAGTTGAAGTCAGTGCTAAAATACATAAAAAGTGCAGAAATTTCAGAAAAAAATGAATTAACAACAAATACGCTGAAGAAACACAAAAACAAACAAAAAATTGCCTAAAATACGCAAACGTTTTCTTCAGCTAAGAGAGAAGAGAGGATAAAGAGAAGATAAAATGATAACATTAGCATATTGGCTATCACTAGATGAAGGCTGATATTAATTTACCCCATCTACTATGCAAAAAGCAATATATAGCTAAAATTAGCTAAAATGGTAATGCTTACTACAGCATATATTCAAAAGTCTATGAAATTGCCTTTTAAAATTATTCACTCTTCAGCATTCACACAATAATAATAGTAATAATTTAGGCTCTGTCTAAATTTCGCACCAAGAGGCAGGCTCCGTCTAAATTTCGAGCCTGCCTCTTGGTGCGTGCTTCTCGGACCAGAGCCAAAGGTTGTGGGGCTGTGGTACAGAACCAAAGCAACAGAACGGTGTGCATTATGACTGAGGATAGAAGGTTAAGATGTATATCTAGACCTGTTCTTGTTTCACCAGTAATTATGTGTCCTTGCATTGCTTTGGCCAGTTTAGAGATGTGTAGTAATAGGTGCCACCAGGCAATGCCATGGGAGTCAGGCCACTCACTGTTCTCCCTTCATTGCTATGGCAGGCCCCAACTAAGGAATGTTGAGGGTTATATTTTGTAAATATCAGTGTTTGTTTTGAAAGGATAAAGTAGATCCATTTCCATCACAGAGTCCCAGAAATAGTGTTTAGACCAATGCTGCAATTATCGCTGTGTGAAATATGAAGACGTTTATTTTGTAGGGTATGTCTAGGTGTTGTTTTGAAAGTCCAGTATAGTTGTCCTTTCAGGTCTGGCGTACTTCCACTAGATATAAAGAATGTGGTTGCTATTCTAAAATCATTATGTATGCTATTATCAGCTTAAAAAATTACTACTACCTCTGGAAGACTGAGGCTTTAATTTTGAATGTTTCAGTAAGCTTTATTTTAAAAGGCCAACATGGTCCTATTTCCAACACTGGATGAGCTCCAACATTAGTGTGAAGCCCAGTGCTGCAATTTTCTATATTTTAAAATGTAAAGGCTTTTATTTTGTAGAGCATTTTTTGTCTTATTTTGAAAATCTAGCAGGGTTGTCCTTTCAAGTCTGGGTTATTTCCATTAGTCATATACAACCTGCTTGCTCAGCTGAAATCATTGTTTATGCTATTATCAGCTTTAAAAAATAATTTGTAAATATGGAAGGTTGATGTTCAGTGTAAAAAGAGGCTTTTATTTTGTAGAGTATGTGTAGGTCTTATTTTGAAAGTCTAGTGTGGTTGTCAGCTGTGACTGACTTATTGTGATCATTCATGGAAGCTTCTGGCCTGAGGTCAGCCTCAGAGCCAGTCTCTGTCAGAGGTTACTTAACTTCACTGGCAGCTGTGTTCTGTTGCTATGGTAATTAATGAGCGCCCAACCGCTGCTGTTTCTCACTCACACAGCACCACACTTTGTGTCTCATCATGGCCTGGCTTTATAACATGGTGGCACATGCTCCCGAACTACTGCCCATAACTCGGAAACCGTAAGGGCTATCAACGTTATTCTTGGACCGTTTTTCTCAGAACGGACAGGGAAACGAGAATATTAACACATTTTTGTTGAAAATATAATAATAAAGGCACAACGCTAGGTGAAAAAAAGGGAAAAATTGAGAAAAACATAGAAATGCCTGAACATGCTCTTGAACACCTAATAACTCGGAAACTATAATGGCTATCAGTTTGATTCATGCAATGTATTAATCAGCAGGCCCTGGTGAACAATCATGGAGCTTCTCAATTTTCTACAAAAATCTGTCTGGGAGGTGTGACCCTGTGAAAAGTGGATAATTTTGACCATTTTTAACCTGAGTGAAGGTGAATTTTTCACTGTCAAACAAACCTACTTCACGAGGAAACGATAAAAGGTATCCAACTAATTTTTGGACCGTAGGTATCAGCACGGATCGGTGAACAATCCTAGAGATTTTCATGTGTCTACATAAATCAGTGTAGGAGATGTGACAGTGTAGAAAGTGGATAATTTAGAAATTTGTTAATTTCAAGCAATTTTGGGAAGGACAGATTTGGTACTCCTAAACAAACCTTTTTTATGACAAAACGATAAAAGGTATCAAAACAATTCCTTCACTGTGAGCGCCAGCAAGGTCTGAAGATGAATTGGTGCAAAGCTCATGTCTCATGTCTTGAACGGTTTACGAGAGACTGCGATTTGAAAATGTGTGAGTTTAAGGATTTTTTGCTCTGATTTTTTCTGAAATTCCTATAGGTTTTCCATTGAAGGTGTGTTGACTTTGCGTTGCTCCCGGGCGTGTTGCGTGAAATCCATTAGTCCCACATCAATGAGGGTGACATTTTCTGAATCGCGAAAGAGCATCCTACATTTTTATACCTAATTTGTGCCAGTAGAGTGAAAATTGAGCAAGTGAGGAGAGTTTGTTCGTACTTTCTCAGGTTATTCAAAAACCTAGAGTGTACACTAGGTCTGACACTGTACAAAAACGTCAAAAATCTTGCATAAAATTTGAATCGCGATGGTAGAAGAACAGTAAAAGATATCAAAAAGCTGAATCATTTGAAGATAGCTTAATGTCTTGTGAACATTTTAAAAGTTTAATGGTGTTTCTAGCTGAAAATATGCAGAAGTAGTAAGCTGTGAAAGAGCACAAAGTTTTAGCTGAAATTTGTGGAATTTTTAAGATTTTCCATTCATTTCAATGGGCCGAAAATCGGCACAAAAAGCTGAATATTTTAAAAAGTATAAATAGTATTAATACCAAAAGTCATAGTCGTAATTTCCTAAATGAGCTGAACAGTTTTAAAGTTGAATGGCCGAAATAGCACAAAGAATGAAGGAGATAGGTGCCACAAAAAAAAAGTATTAGCTATACATAATAATAACAAAGAGAAACAGGATCTCAATTGTGTGAATGCTGAAGGCATTCACACAATCACGCCTGCTAATGCACAACTGACCTTGTTCATTCCATTTCCCATGGTGTCTCCGGACCACTTTACGGTGAGCTACGCCAGTTCGGATACCTGGAAAAGCGGCGGTATGTAATCATGGACCTGGAGTCCAAAACGCGACGCCGAACTGTTTTAGCTCTGACTCATAAAGCAGACAGTGGCCGACGCCTATTTTACAGCGTAACCCACAGGTTCATCAGGTTTTGTTTCTATGAACATTTAGGATCACTGTAACCTTGACCTCGACTCCGCTCCAGCCACAGCTCAGTCATGCTGCACCGTCTTCCGGATTGTGGTAAGCGGCAGTTCTGTCAGACCCTCTGTATGGCAGGCCATTGTAACATATAATACAAACTACAACCAACTTGTTCTCATTTCCCAAACAATGATAGTATTCTTTGCAATCATGACATGCTAGACAAAACTGTACTATACAGTAACTACAACGCCATTGTAAAAATATTATTTCAAACCTAATATCAGAACAGAAAAAAAAAAAAATCCTTACATAGAGGATAGAGCTTTGTTTAATGCACTGAAGATGGTGATTCAGTGACAGGTAGAGGCTGGCACTGTGAGCTGGGTGAGCTTCTGGTGGAGGATGGGTTGATGATATTGAAAGCAGAGCTGAAGTCCACAAACAGGATCCTGGCTTATGTCCCTGGGTGGTCAAGGTGGTGCAGAATGTAGTCCCAGATTGACTGCATCATCTGCCGACCTGTAAGCAAAACTGCACGAGCCCTGTAATTAGAGCTGAAACAATTAACCGCAATAACCAATATTAATTGATTATGGAAATAATTGTCAACTAATTTAATAATTGAATAATTGACAGTAGTATACAGAACCAGACTGTAAATATGCTCTATCCCAAAGTCCTTAACTTGCATTGTTTTAGCTTCATTTCACTCAAATTCTGTAAAAAATCTCCCAATTATTGAAAAAATTGTCAACAGATAAATCAATTAGCAAAATAATTATGGTGGAGCAGTTGAGGCAGGAGGGAACCTCACACAGCTCTAAAGACTTGTTGAAGATCTGAATGAAGATGGGAGCCAGTTGGTCAGCTCAGGTTCTCATACACAAGGTGTATTATCAGGTCCTGGAGGATTCCTGGTCTTCTGATGCTTTAAGAGCCCATTTACATCTTCCTCAGGAAGATCTTAAACTCTACTGCTATGCTATGCCCTGGCTTCCTCAGATTTGAAGTGAACAATGGTTTATTGTTGATGTATGTGTGAAAGGTCTCTATCTGCACCCGTGTGTTCACAAAAACTGATGTATGACGTCACAGCATCAGTAAATTGGCTTAGATCAGAGGCTGAAGCTTCAAAAACACTCCAATCTGTGTAGTGAGTAAGCTTGTAAAATCTGTTTTGACTCATCAGCAGTGGGTAATCCAGGTCCAGAAAGTGAAAACCCTGCCTAGTTTTCCTTCATTCTGTTCAATTAACAAAGTAATTAGTCTATGTTGTGGAGCTGGAAATGCAAATGGTTGAAACTAATCTCTGTAGAGGCTTTTTACTTTCTGGACTTGGATTAACCACTTCTGCCAGTCAGTCCACTTCCTAACTGTCTAAAACACAGATTTAATTTCTGCCTATAGTTTGGAATGAGATGAAGCAGTGATCAAAGTCCTAAAATGGATCTTTAAAAGCTGTGTAGCAGTGGTCCAGTGTGTTTTTATTCCTGGTGGGACACTTAATGTCTGCATTTTGGATGTTCATTGGAGGGGAGTTCGCTGTTAAAATCCCCCAAAACAATGAGCGAGTCTGGGTCTTTTTTCCATGTCCATCAACTCAGGGAACTGTTTTTCAGCCTCTGGTATGCAGGTCTGTGTCCAGAACAAATGAGTTTGTGGCTGATTGAAAAAAGTGGTATCTAGCCAAGATGTTTTTGGTGTCAATAATGGACAGAATAGCTATGCAGACAGCTATGTACAGGTCCTTCTCAAAATATTAGCATATTGTGATAAAGTAAATTATTTTCCATAATGTCATGATGAAAATTTAACATTCATATATTTTAGATTCATTGCACACTAACTGAAATATTTCAGGTCTTTTATTGTCTTAATACGGATGATTTTGGCATACAGCTCATGAAAACCCAAAATTCCTATCTCACAGAATTAGCATATTTCATCCGACCAATAAAAGAAAAGTGTTTTTAATACAAAAAACGTCAACCTTCAAATAATCATGTACAGTTATGCACTCAATACTTGGTCGGGAATCCTTTTGCAGAAATGACTGCTTCAATGCGGCGTGGCATGGAGGCAATCAGCCTGTGGCACTGCTGAGGTCTTATGGAGGCCCAGGATGCTTCGATAGCGGCCTTTAGCTCATCCAGAGTGTTGGGTCTTGAGTCTCTCAACGTTCTCTTCACAATATCCCACAGATTCTCTATGGGGTTCAGGTCAGGAGAGTTGGCAGGCCAATTGAGCACAGTGATACCATGGTCAGTAAACCATTTACCAGTGGTTTTGGCACTGTGAGCAGGTGCCAGGTCGTGCTGAAAAATGAAATCTTCATCTCCATAAAGCTTTTCAGCAGATGGAAGCATGAAGTGCTCCAAAATCTCCTGATAGCTAGCTGCATTAACCCTGCCCTTGATAAAACACAGTGGACCAACACCAGCAGCTGACACGGCACCCCAGACCATCACTGACTGTGGGTACTTGACACTGGACTTCTGGCATTTTGGCATTTCCTTCTCCCCAGTCTTCCTCCAGACTCTGGCACCTTGATTTCCGAATGACATGCAGAATTTGCTTTCATCCGAAAAAAGTACTTTGGACCACTGAGCAACAGTCCAGTGCTGCTTCTCTGTAGCCCAGGTCTGAGGAATGCGGCACCTGTAGCCCATTTCCTGCACACACCTGTGCACGGTGGCTCTGGATGTTTCTACTCCAGACTCAGTCCACTGCTTCCGCAGGTCCCCCAAGGTCTGGAATCGGCCCTTCTCCACAATCTTCCTCAGGGTCTGGTCACATCTTCTCGTTGTGCAGCGTTTTCTGCCACACTTTTTCCTTCCCACAGACTTCCCACTGAGGTGCCTTGATACAGCACTCTGGGAACAGCCTATTTGTTCAGAAATTTCTTTCTGTGTCTTACCCTCCTGCTTGAGGGTGTCAATAGTGGCCTTCTGGACAGCAGTCAGGTCGGCAGTCTTACCCATGATTGGGGTTTTGAGTGATGAACCAGGCTGGGAGTTTTAAAGGCCTCAGGAATCTTTTGCAGGTGTTTAGAGTTAACTCGTTGATTCAGATGATTAGATTCATAGCTCGTTTAGAGACCCTTTTAATGATATGCTAATTTTGTGAGATAGGAATTTTGGGTTTTCATGAGCTGTATGCCAAAATCATCCATATTAAGACAATAAAAGACCTGAAATATTTCAGTTAGTGTGCAATGAATCTAAAATATATGAATGTTAAATTTTCATCATGACATTATGGAAAATAATGAACTTTATCACAATATGCTAATATTTTGAGAAGGACCTGTATAGTTTCTACAAAGCAGAACTGAATTTCAGATATCTGATTTTAGGATTATTATATGAGCCACCTGTTTGCCATAAGCAAATATCCAATTTTGTTGGTACCAATACATCACTTGAATGACATATATTTTATGAAGATCCTGAGAATACAGCAGAAAGCTGTCATGGATCCTACCAAGCCAAAAGGCTTTTATACTGACATCTGGAAAGCCAGTTATCAGCATGACTTGTAAGACAACCCTGACATATAGTTGATGAACCTGTAACTAAAGTGTTGGTGAAAGTTTTGTACTGTCCAATGTAATGACAGCTTTAAGAGTAACTGGGCTTCTTGCAAATGCACAAATGCTTAAAATATACATTTCTCCAAATATTTCCATCTCACAGGTGATTAGAGAACATGTTTACAAAAAGCATTTGCACAAAAGGTCAACAGAAGTCCTATTTTAAAAACCTGAAAGTTTAATATAAACTTACAGCGTTAATATTTTTAAGATAACCCTATAAAGTAGGCCTCGTCCTTTGGTGATGCCTTCCTTGGGAACAGATGGAAAGGAAAGAAATAACTGTAGAGCTTTTATTTGGTTTAACGCGTTATTTTATTATACACAGGGACCTTAGGAGGAAGTGGCCTTCCACAACGCTCAGATTGCAGTAATTGGAACAATTGATAAAACCAGAAATATAGATATTCTTGTATGAGTTGGATTTGCACAGATCCAAGCAATGGCAGTGGTTGTGTTGGCCAATTACTTTTTCCACTGCTTGTTCTCGTAGTCCCACTTGGCTGAGAAGCCCTCAACTGGGTTGATTCTCATGTCCAACATCCTCTGTAGTTCCTGCTCCTTGTACAATGTGTCAAATGTGTGTGGGGTTGGTCCATACACTGCAAGTAGAAAGCATCAACAAACTATTGAATCAAACTGCAAAAAAATTGACTTTTACCTCTGAAACTAAAATAGTGTAAAAAATTTACATAAAATTACATTTGCTTGCAAATAGATTTTTCCATATTTACCATATTTCCTCTGCCAAAGAACAACTAGGCCAGTGAAACCCAGGAAGAACATGATGCCCCCAACCACACTCTTCCACTCTGCTGATCCCTGGTTCATCTCAGCAAAGCTGTCTTTGAAGCTGATGCGGTACACTAAACATGGCAGACACACAGGTCTAAATAAAGTCTTTCACATATTAGAAAATAAGAATATAACAAGATAATGTTTTTTCTTATGATTAAAACTGTTTTGACTAGAGAGAAAAAAGGCTATGTGTCATTAAGTCTTACAGGCAAGCTTTTCCTCATTAGTGAGTGCAGCCCAGGAGCCCTTCTCCTTCTCCTTTAGAGACTTTTGTTCTGATGTAAGTTGCTGCACAAAAGCCACATCAGGAAGAGGGGTCTCACGCCTGTCAAAGTAGGGGGGGAGAGTGTAGTCCTCGACCTTAGCAACACCTGCAGAAAAATACACAAAGGCTTGTGTGAAATTGTATGTTGAAATCAACATATGCATTCAAAGACCAAAGACAAAAGAGTCAGAAGCTTCTGACATCACCAAAGGGTATGATATGCAAGATTTCCTCCTGTGGACCCTTACTGGCTTATTTTGAAACAAAAGATAACCAAGATAGTCTTCTAACAGCATTTTTGGGGGGTAGGATAAAATGAAGAACGTCAGGCTGAAACAATCTAACCCATGAGACATAAACTGGTCACAATTTGATTTAGTCATACTTGTTTTATTCTAGTCTGTGTGACCCAGCTGCAGGGGAAAAATCAATTTTCTGCTTAAACTGAAAACATTCATTAAGTTCAGAAATGACTAAATACACCATCCAGACACAAAAGCAATGAATTGCATCACATTGTTCTGTTAACAAACGACTTATCAGTCAACTTAACTGACAATTATTTATTGCAATGGTTTAATATTACTACCTTTGATATATTTACGTTTAATTTTTCCACCAGCAGGCATTTAATAGTTTAACTTACAAAGACAATTAACTTATATCAATATGTAATGCGAACTATTTGTGTTACCAAATCATATTAATGATAATTACCATTGAAATAGACGACTTAAATAAAAACCAACAGTTGATATCAACAGAAAAGTGTAAAGATATAAAGATAATAATATAAGGATCTATCTTAAACCTAAAATGAGGCATCCTAAATGCAGTGTAATAGTACCCCAAATCAGTCTAAGGCTATATAAGGTAGAACTGTCTGGTAACTTTACTTATTAGTAAACTTAATTTACCTATTGTAATCGCTCCGTTTATTATTATTCATCCGGCAAATGAATTGGCATTTTTGGAGGCCACACATGTATAAAAACTCATCGAATTTTGCACGGGCGTCAGTCCTGATGTTAAATTACATATGTCATGCAAAAAGTCAGTGGAAGGTCCTAAAACCAACAGAAAGTCGGCCATTTTCAGTCAAAGGGTCATTTGACATTTCGTACATGTTGAACTTTGACGAACTCCTCCTAGGGATTTTGAGATATCAACTTCAAATTTGGTTAGTATGCTCTAAAGGCATGGGGGATTAAAAGTGATCAAAATTGTGAGTTTTTGAAAATGCTGAAGAGGCAGGACCAGGCCTCAAATCTTGACTACTCGACAAGAAAAACAAAAGTGTTACAGCTCCTACAAGGAAAGTCGCAGAGACATGAAACCTTCTGGGACTGAGCCTGATCTGGCTCCAAAAACTATTCACTGGTTAAATGCAGACATCACTGAAGCCTCGCCCCCTGAGAACAGGAGGTGTACTGTTTTAATTTGGAAGGTCCAGATATCATCCTCATCCTCTATGGTTGATCTTTATCAACCCACAAATGGTTATTTTGGGTAACATTGGAAAATGGATCAACAGTGCGCCCTAAGAAATTTCAACCGCTTGATCTCCCTCATATATAATCAGATTCACTTTAAATTTGGTATGCATCATCATAGATGAATGCTGAACACAATCGCACAGTCAACTGACGACATCACATTAGCCCTGCCCACTAACAACCAAGTGAGCGCAGCTTCCATTGGGAAGGTCGGATTTCGCCCAAATTTTAAACACTTCTCGCCGGAGCAGAATTTAGCATGAACGAAGGTCGTATGAAATCTTGCTCACAGTGCTGCCTAATGGCGAATTGCGTAACTGAGTGGTGGACTCGTCAGTTGTGTGGAGGCGGCGATGCCAAGCTACCGCAGTCGCTACACAAGCCGAGCGGCGCCGAACTGTGAGGGCCACTGAAGGCTGCTTGCAGTCTTAATTTATACTTTTAAAAAAATATATTTTTATCCGACTGGGAAAGAACAAGCATAGAGTCCCTTACTGACCATAAATCAAACAAAACGTGTGATTAACTAAAAGTATCTCCACACTAAACAATCAAAAATAACAAGAAATTAATTTGTCCTTAATTCAAGAAGCAATGCTGAACTTCTCTCAAAACAAATGTTTACAGTTACAACTCAACTGAGGGAGAAACCACCAGATTATTAAATCCCTGGTGGCATATTCAACGGTTATTTGAGTCCAACAGTCTTCACAAATCACAATAGAAAACATATCATCAGATGCCCGAAATTTCTGTATACTGCTGATTAAAAACAGGCATGTGGGGATGTCAACCACATGTATACCATCATTACCAGCTTTTTGTATTCACGTTCTGCTGTTGCTCTTACTAACACAATAAGAACATGTGCACACGTGTGTTCTCTCCTGATTAAGGTTAGCCATTACCTGTAGCAGAGGTATCCATCATCTAACTGCATGAGCGCCAACAATATAATAATGTTTGGTAAGAAAACATGCAACATTAACATGCCCACTCAGAAATATTTTGCTAGTTCCCCGAAGTCCTCAAGTAGGAGCTCCTAGTGAAAACTTTAAACTGCCTGTTTGTATTGAGGTTGTGTAAATAGAAATGTGATCTGAAGCTGTTCCTTTAGCTCGCATTATACCGCTTATTGTAAAGTGATATATATATATATATATATATATATATATACACATACATACAAGTGAACATGAGAACTTTGTTGTTGAAAATACAGCACCTTTGCAGCCACATTCTGCAATGACATGAATACTATTTATGGACCAATAAACTCTAGTTTAAAACGTTACATTTTAAACCTCGTTTCAGAGCCGTATAATTTTACCTGGCATCAGCTCCTTGTATTGTTATATCAACCGCCAGAAAAGGAAGCCATTAAATTCAGTTTGGCACCATGACCTACCATGTCCTCCACGTACACAGACAGATGTAGAAATGGCACGTTTGCCAATAAGGCTCAGGGCTCTTGTTGCCAGCATTCTGTGGAGACAATGGGAGATCAATTTCAAAACAAGTTGGCCAACTTTTTTTGGACTTTATATTCAAAACGGCAGCCTATTTTGTCACAGACCCGGTTAAAACCGCATATGCATCAAATGAATGTAAAACAAAATATATAATCCTACTTCTTAGGTTTCTATCGGGTTAAATGATTATTTGCGGTCGTCATTAATATAACTCACTTCATGTCATTTATACTTGGTGAAGCAGATATATTGTTTAGGCAGTGCGACCAAACTAAAGGTTTTCCGTTCATTGTTAAGCTAAGCTAATGTTAGCGTTAGCTACAAACACAAGGTCACAGAGTCCCGGAAAAAACAAAACCAAAATTGTGAAGATTTTTAAAAACAGCATTGTGTTAATAATTGTGTTTTTACGCTCGGAAAAAACATTCCCTTAAGCCCATGGCTCAGCAATAAAACCTTTTCTACATCCACATCTTCAGCCTGTGCAAAATTTGACTACGAATGCTAACGATAGCTAACCGGTAAATTAGCTCAGACTCGCTCTACAAAGTGACCGAAAGAAACTGCCGTTCCCCGGCTGTACTGCATGTTGTTATGATACGTTTAACGTTACACGTTAAAATTAAAGGCAACTGTGTTATATTTTCGTACAATCCAAAAGATTTAGATCAATTTTGAACAAACGACCTGCAGCGTTTTCCTTTCTCCTGTCCGCCGACGGTCTGAAGAGAAGTGGGTCGCCGTGCGGAAGAACGTAAGGCCTTTGCGACCGTAGGAGCTTTACGACTACTTGTTTCTGGTTTACGGTAACACTGGTGCTACAGAAAAGAATGGAAGGTGGGCGCAAGATTAGCTTCTCTGACTGAAAACCAGTTACTCATTTTACAAAAAAAATGCTTTTATGATTACCAGTAACTACAAAGAGTGTATGTACTAATCTGAAGGCATAACTGACTCCTTGTATTCAGACAAAAAGGAAACTGCTGAGGTATATTTCTACTTTTCTTCGGGCATGATTGGTAACGACAGCTAAGCAGCACCAGTCGCTCTTCGCCGCATCTAGCCGCTCCGACACTTTGAAAGGAACTGTCCCCCCACCTGCTTTCTTACAGACATGCCTATTCAGTTGACTAGTCAGGCGTACTGTAAAATGCTTTTACATGCTGCTAAATATCCCCACTGTGCTGTGAATGGGTTGCTGGTGGCTGAAAAGACAAAAGAGAAGAAGAAAGATGGTCACAGTGGTCCAGTTTTGTGCGTGGACTGTGTCCCTCTTTTCCACGGTACTCTTGCTCTAGCACCAATGCTGGAAGTAGCTTTGACACTGGTAAGTTTTCACCAATGAAACTCTGCACGTAGCTGTTAGTTTTTGTGGCAGATCAGGTTGGAATGAATGTATTCTGAGCCTAGCTTTATTTAAAGCTTCTATGGGATTCACTTGGTTGTTGAAATGCACACAATTTTAGTGTGCTGAATTGCGGGTCAGTAATTCAATATTTTCACCCCTGTAATTCCACTGAGGAAAAAAAAAAATAGTTGCAGGTTTTACTACATAAAATCAGGGTGACATTATTATTATTTATTAAAAAAACAAACAAACAATACCTTATTAGGGTTAAGAATTTGGGATCTAACTTGTTGATTTATTTTTTTACTAACTCATGTCTTTTTATTATTATTTAAAAAATTCTAATAAGATTAACATAAAAAGAAAATGCTACAGGTTTTTTCATAGAGGAAGTAGTTTTGAATCTATGCTATGATGTGAACAACAGAGTTTAGTTAAGTTAACAAAATAACTGTAGAATGGACTAGACTTTAGACTTAGCACTGCAGCTCCCAAAATTAAGTCAACTGTTATCACATATAGTTTTAACAAAGCCATCATTTTGTTGAAATTGTTTTCTGCTTTGTGCATTTAATAAAATTACAGTTTAGTTCTTTGTCTCTTAAAAACAATCCTAATCTGACCTCAGCTGCCATTCTGACCCTACATGTTTTCTTCCTTCTTTCTTTTGTCAGATTGATACTTGGTGTAAAGAAAATAACTACATCATTGTTGGATATTATCAAGCCAATGAACAGACGCAGGATTCTAGGTACAAAGATTTAAACCAGTATCCCCTTACTTTTTCAGTAAAACGAAACCCATTAGTAATCTGTGTTGCATAATTCTTTCATCTTTTCAGGCCAAATCAAGTTGCTCAAAAAGTGGCTGCCAGGATTTCTGAGAACTTCAATGATGCAGTTATTGTTATGGTAATGTTTGATCTTTTAAACTAAATCAGCATCAAATAGTTTTATTGTGATTTGTTGATATTTCAGCTTAGAGGTATATTAGAACCTACTGTACAGATGAATTAAACTGACTTTGGTACATATCCCAAATATTTGCAGCACATATATAATCACATCTTCCCAATAATCCCTTTCCCTTCCTCATCATATGTTTGTAGGTGGACAGCAGCAGATTAACAATGAGCTGTTTTGAGCCTATTCTGTTTATCTATGATTACATTGAAAACAAGTGGAAAAAGAGAGAGGTAACAATGTAAGTAAGTATATGTTTGCATGTCCTTTGTTTCCTGCACATAAACTGTGTTTTACTAAAGCCAAAGTAGATTAGCATGTGATTACTGGGTGGATATTTTTGAATATCTTCTAGGGATGCTTTTGAGGACTGGAGCGAAGCACAGAAGATCACATCGGCTTTGCTGGTGGGCAGGTCCTATGAGAACTTGATTGACTTTGACAACCACTTGGATGATCTAAGAAATGATTGGACCAACCCTGCCATTAACAAGTGTGTCCTGGATCTATGTTAAGACAATCAGCCCAAGTCTTCAGAGTACCATGTGAAATTTTGCAGCCATTTCTGCTTGCATGATGCTAAATCAGAAACCTCCTGCACTGAAAGAATCGGTGGAGCACTGATCCCCAAGGCTGAAATCTCTCAAGTGCAGTCACCACACATGCACTGTTAGCCTGTGTCCACCTTTACAAGGTGATACTTAGGTGATAAAAGCAGTTTGTTCTTAAATTAAACTTTTCTGGCTTTTGAAATGGTTTGTTTATTTGGATATGTGCAAAAGCTCTAGAGTATTTGATTTCTGCTAATTCAATAGCTAGTAGCCATGATGAAATCAAGTTCTAACTATTTAATGAAGCATAGGTAATGATTTTATTTTAAAATGTGAGAATAAATCTAAAGAGATCACTTCTAAATGTTAAGCTTTCGGAAGGTTCAAAACAAAATTCACATATTTAAATGTGCCCTGATGCTGGAAAACCTTCCCTGACCTACTTTAATGCTTCATGCATACACACGTCTGTGTTGTTTTTTTTGCTTATTTTCATCACAATGTTTTTGGATGTTAGTTTTGGCTCTACAAGAGATGTACAGAAAGGTTTAAATATGCTGTACGTATTTAAATGTCGGAACTGTATCGGGTCAAAGGAATGTGTGGATTTTGTTTTGCAATAGATGCTTGCTTGAATGACTAGTTTATAGGTTGTGTGTGTGTGTGTTCTTAATTGACTTCTCTAAACCACTTAAATGTTTTAATTATAAACAGATTTTCAGGTTATAGGGCTGCCTTTGAGGTAGAACTGTGCAGAATTAACAAAAGATTTGTTTAAAAACGTGACATTTTTACAGAACCTGTATGAACTGAATGTAGAATGAAATTGATTTCTGAAAGAGTCAGGATACTCACTGAACTCTTTTTCATTTGTGAAATAAATTTCCAATCTTTTATGCAACTGTCCTGATTGTTTTTAACACTATAACAAGGGTATTGCAGATAAGCAGTGCCATACTAAAAGTTTCTTGTTATATAACATACTTCAATCTGTTGATTCGTACTAAAATTCTGAAGTAAAAATGTAGAAAAAGCAGTGATGAATATTTGGAAGTGAGAGTTTGCATTTCTGAATATGATTGTGATGAATATAATAAAGTAAAATAACATGATCCATACACAAGAAAAAAAGTAATTGTTTTGATGTGCTATGTGTTTATTTTGTTTCTGGAAATTTATTGTTTTAAGGTGCTATTATTACAGTAAATAAATGTGTATATATATGTGTATATATATATATATATAATATGTAAACAATTTTAGAAACATATTTACATTAAAAAGATAAATTCAGAACCTCTTACACTTGAAAACTTAGTTTTATTGTAGATCAGCTCTTGTTCAAAATCAATTAGCGGTTTTTTGGGTCTAAATGCTTCTAACTATACAGGTCCTTCTCAAACAATTAGCATATTGTGATAAAGTCATTATTTCCCATAATGTCATGATGAAAATTTAACATTCATATATTTTAGATTCATTGCACACTAACTGAAATATTTCAGGTCTTTTATTGTCTTAATACGGATGATTTTGGCATACAGCTCATGAAAACCCAAAATTCCTATCTCACAAAATTAGCATATTATTAAAAGGGTCTCTAAATGAGCTATGAACCTAATCATCTGAATCAACGAGTTAACTCTAAACACCTGCAAAATATTCCTGAGGCCTTTAAAACTCCCAGCCTGGTTCATCACTCAAAACCCCAATCATGGGTAAGACTGCCGACCTGACTGCTGTCCAGAAGGCCACTATTGACACCCTCAAGCAAGAGGGTAAGACACAGAAAGAAATTTCTGAACAAATAGGCTGTTCCCAGAGTGCTGTATCAAGGCACCTCAGTGGGAAGTCTGTGGGAAGGAAAAAGTGTGGCAGAAAACGCTGCACAACGAGAAGAGGTGACCGGACCTGAGGAAGATTGTGGAGAAGGGCCGATTCCAGACCTTGGGGGACCTGCGGAAGCAGTGGACTGAGTCTGGAGTAGAAACATCCAGAGCCACCGTGCACAGACGTGTGCAGGAAATGGGCTACAGGTGCCGCATTCCCCAGGTCAAGCCACTTTTGAACCAGAAACAGCGGCAGAAGCACCTGACCTGGGCTACCGAGAAGCAGCACTGGACTGTTGCTCAGTGGTCCAAAGTACTTTTTTCGGATGAAAGCAAATTCTGCATGTCATTCGGAAATCAAGGTGCCAGAGTCTGGAGGAAGACTGGGGAGAAGGAAATGCCAAAATGCCAGAAGTCCAGTGTCAAGTACCCACAGTCAGTGATGGTCTGGGGTGCCGTGTCAGCTGCTGGTGTTGGTCCACTGTGTTTTATCAAGGGCAGGGTCAATGCAGCTAGCTATCAGGAGATTTTGGAGCACTTCATGCTTCCATCTGCTGAAAAGCTTTATGGAGATGAAGATTTCATTTTTCAGCACGACCTGGCACCTGCTCACAGTGCCAAAACCACTGGTAAATGGTTTACTGACCATGGTATCACTGTGCTCAATTGGCCTGCCAACTCTCCTGACCTGAACCCCATAGAGAATCTGTGGGATATTGTGAAGAGAACGTTGAGAGACTCAAGACCCAACACTCTGGATGAGCTAAAGGCCGCTATCGAAGCATCCTGGGCCTCCATAAGACCTCAGCAGTGCCACAGGCTGATTGCCTCCATGCCACGCCGCATTGAAGCAGTCATTTCTGCAAAAGGATTCCCGACCAAGTATTGAGTGCATAACTGTACATGATTATTTGAAGGTTGATGTTTTTTGTATTAAAAACACTTTTCTTTTATTGGTCGGATGAAATATGCTAATTTTGTGAGATAGGAATTTTGGGTTTTCATGAGCTGTATGCCAAAATCATCCGTATTAAGACAATAAAAGACCTGAAATATTTCAGTTAGTGTGCAATGAATCTAAAATATATTAATGTTAAATTTTTATCATGACATTATGGAAAATAATGAACTTTATCACAATATGCTAATATTTTGAGAAGGACCTGTAGCTCCCGTTAAGTCCTCAATAACTTTAGGGCACATAAAGTTACCAGTCAATAAATGGATGGCATAAAACATCGCCATCTAGTGGCGAATAGCGGAGACTTCCGTCACATGGTGCTGCTCTTCCTGTACTAACCGAACCCTTCATGGTATGGTGTGTGTCGTCATCAGCTGGCCACTGACTCGACAGTCAACACTGTTCAGACAATATATTTATTTTTTTAATCAATCGGATCCATCTGCTGCAATAAACTAGAATATATAGCTGTAAAATACTTTAAATATATTTCAGAGCACGCGCTTCATTTTGCGGTGTCGTACTTCCGGGTGATGACGCAGTTGTCCACTACTTGTTTACTCTGTAGGTTTGCGCAGCTCGTAGCGCGGGAACTCTCGGCAGACAGAGTGGTTGGTATGAAAAAGGTTCTGAAAACACATTAACAGTCGGTTATGGATCCTTCAGAAGTTGAATTTCTTGCCGAGAAAGAGTTTGTGAAGATAATACCAAATTTCAGCCTGGACAAGATCTATTTAATCCGGGTAAGTATGCAAGGAGCGTTGTGTCAGATGTGTTGTGTATATTCCTGAAAACTTACATTTTAACATTTATTTCTTACTTCAGGGCGATTTGGGACCATTCAACCCCGGACTTCCTGTTGATGTCCCCGTGTGGTTGGCCCTAAACCTAAAACAGAGACAAAAATGTAGGATTCTTCCCTTTGAGTGGATGGATGTCGGTAGGTTGTCCAATGCCTTGCGTAAATATTTCATACTCCTTGTAATTTTCACATTTCGTCAGTTTTCAGCTAAAACCTTTAATACAGCAAATACTTGTGAAGTGGAATTAAAATCATACGTGGTTTTGTTTTTGAAAATATTGTGGCGTGTATTTGTATTCAGCCCCCCTCCGTCAAGACTTTGTTTACCCTCCTTCGCTACAATAACTGCTGTCTTGTGATGTGTGTTATATCAACTTTGCATATTCAATTCAATTCAAAAATACTTTATTAATTCCAAAGGGAAATTAAATGTTGTTATAGCTCATATTATGAAGGTTTCTTCAAAGAGCCGTTGTAGATGCTGATGGCTGTGGGCAGGAAGGATCTCCTGTAGCGCTCCGTCTTACAGCAGATCTGAAGAAGCCTCTGACTGAAGACTCTGTTGCTGTAGGACAATCTCATGAAGAGGATGCTCAGAGTTCTCCATCTGGAGTCTCAAGCTCAGTCAGAGGCGACGAAGAGCGTCTGTGAGCAGCAATTTTCAAGCCTTGCCATATATTTACAATTGGACTGAGGTCTAGACTTTGACTGGGCCATTTTAACACATGAATGCATTTTGATCCAAACTACTCCATTCTAGCTATGGCTTTGTCCTACTGGAAGGTGAACTTCCAGTCCAGTCTCAATTCTGTTGCCGACTCTAACTGGTTTTCTTTTAGTATTGCCTTCTATTTAGCTCCATCCTCCTTTTCATGAACTGACCAGCTGAAAAGCATCCCCACAGTATGATGCTGCCATCACAATTTTTTTACCGTAGAGATGTTGTGTTCACGGTGACGTGCCAAGTTAGTTTTCCAGCAGAATTTAGTTCAATTCATCGAAATATTTACTGTGTTCTCTGAATGGCTTGTGGCATATTGTAACCCAGATTTCTAATCGGTTTCTTTCAACTCTTGTCGTCACCTTCCCTGAATATCAGATATGTGGAGAGAGCAAATATTCTTTTAGTTCAGATGATGGACTGAACAGAGCTCCATGGGATGTTCAAAGCTTGGGATATCGTTTTAAAACAGAAACCTGCTTCAAACTTCTCTGCTTTATCCCGGCCCTGGCCTGTCTGTTGCTTTGTTTTCACGAGGCTTTTTGATGTTTTCTAACAAACAGAATAAATTACACACAGGTGAACTACGCTGGATTTTATTACGGGCTATCAGAGTAAAGAGGGCTGAGTGCATATTCATGCCACACTGTTCAAATATTTACCTCTAAAAAGTTTTAAAAACTACGTACCGGTATCCTACCACTTCACAACAACAAAAATACGTAAAAGCAGAAACACAGCAGAGGAGAGATGCATAGAGAAGAAAAGGGGGGAAAATTAAAAACCGTTGAGAAGTATTGGCACAAAAGAGAAGAATTTCACAACAAGCATTTTTGCTGTGAATTATGTACACTTCTTTTTTCTGGCATGGTCTTGTTGTGAATACCTTCCCTCGGTCATGCAGAGAAACTGGAGGAGATACGAGAGCTTGAGAGAAAAGAAGATGCCTTTACTCCTGCTCCCAGTCCGTACTACATGGAGCTGACCAAACTGTTGCTGAACCAGTGAGTCACATGCCGCCGTCCAACCCGAGTCGGTCTTTGCTGAGGTGACCCTCGATCTTACGTGGCCGTTTTTGTCTTTCTGTAGCGCGTCAGACAACATTCCCAAAGCGGATGAGATCCGGACGCTGGTCAAAGACATCTGGGACACCCGAATCGCTAAACTGCGCCTGTCTGCTGACAGTTTCATCAGGCAGCAGGAGGCTCATGCTCAGGTAACACAGATCATGGGACTAAATCACAAAGCTGTTAGATTCATCTCCTATCAGCAGGAGATACAAGCAGAACCGATGCACATATAAGATTATTCTGAACTCACTTCAACATCTGTGGTTTTTATTTTGGGTGTTTGCAGATCAGATATAAAAATTAGTCTTGTTTTTTGTCGAGGAAACCTGACTTGGTAAGAACTCTAAAACTGAAGTTTTATCTAACATGAAATGACACAGAGAGTGAAGACAAATGTGATTAGGTTCATCATCGGCTGGTCCACATTAATTTGGCAAACTTAAGCTTGCAGCACCTGTTGCGTCACATAACAGGATTACCAGTCATAGTCGCAGCGTCTTGCAAAATATTTCGGATTATCCTTTTATCCCTTTAGCCCATGTCCCGGCTGGTTCCTGTTTTGCTCTGACAATGCAACTGACTCTAGAGAAAAGGCAACTTTAAGATCCTCTGGTGTAACATGAAAAGTCAGTAAATGTTTTATTTATTTATTTTCCCAACTATCGTCATTGTGTAAGGGAGACGAGTTGTAGACAACGTTGTAAAAAGAATAAATACCTGCCTCTAAGTTATACTATGGCCTGCTGCTGGCAGAAGCCACACAATATTTCTTTAAAAGCAGCTTTATCTCTTAATAATTTCAATATTATGCATTTAGAAATAGTAAATACCTGTATTAGGATGTTCCCTGCCAAGTGTCAGAGCACCAGATTTCCTGTCTCATCCTGTGTCCTTCACTCTGCAGCTGGACAACATGACACTGATGGAGATCAACACCATTCGAGCGTTCCTCCTCGACTCTCTCAACTGCATGTACAAGCTGCGCTCCAACCTGCAGGCTGGTTCCACTAAGGGCCAGTTTGTTTGATCCGAAACAACGGGGCCTTTTGGATGTTGTCTGAAGATTTTTAGAAGACTGGACTTCAGCCGTTGAACTATAATTTGTTTCTACTAACGAGGCGCTGCATTTCTTGAAGTTTGAGCAGCATTTTAAGGAATCACACTTCTTTTGTGTGGAAGATTTGGATTCATATAAAGCATGTGGATCAGCTGTTAGTGATGAATAGTGTTAATTTAAATGTGTCATGGTTGCTAAATGTTTGTTTTTAATGTGTGACAAAATAAATGTACTTTTGTGCATGTTGACTAGTTGTTTTGTGCTGTGGTGTTTTGGCACTTCATTTGCACAATAATGAATATAACATCTACAGTGCTCTTAAAAAGATTTCCTGTTACCAGACATGAAGAATGAATCACTTAAATAGAACTACAGAGAAAGCAATATGTCATCCCCTTATCTAAAGAAAATTGTCATTGACATCCATCAGTCTGGAAAATTTATAAAGGCTTTGGGATTCAATTGAACCACAGTCAGAGCCATTATCCACCAATAGAGAAAACATGAAACAGTTGTGAACCTTTTCGCAGGAGTGGCCAACCTATCAAATTCATCCAAGAACCTAGAACCACATTTAAAGCAAAGCAATGCCTTACCTCCTTCATTTAAGGTCAGGGGTCATGATTTAACAATAAGAAAGAGGCTGGCACCCACGGAAAAGTTCTAAGGCTAAAACCTTTGCTGATAATAATCCTTAACAGCAGGAGGCGCCTATTTCCAACGGTCATTGGGCGAGAGGCGGAGTACATCCTGGACAGGTCAACGGTCCATCACAGGGCAACACACACTTTAGAGAGACCAGTTGCGTTTTTGGAGGAAGCTGGAGTACACGGAGAGAACACACGTAAATGGACTGAATTTAAATAGCGCCTTTCCAGTCATACAGACTGCTCAAAGCGCTTTACACTAGAGCCACATTCACCCAATCACACTCACACATTCATACACCGATACACAGATCGGTAGTTAACTTGAGGTGAAGTGCCTTGCCCAGGGACACATCGACATACAGCAGGAGGAAGCTGGAATTGAACCCACAACCTTCCGATTGCAAGATGACTACTCTTCCTACTGAGCCACAGTCGCCAGATGTGCACAAGGAGAACATGCAAACTCCATGCAGAAAGACCCCAATTCTGGACCTTCTGGCTCCAAGGTAACAGTGCTAGCAGCTGGAGAATATCCACCTACTACTTCGTCACCTTAATTCTAAATCCACCGGGGTTATCTGCAGGACAATAATCCAAAACACACCATTAAACTCTGAATGGCAAAAACAAACCAAAAAAACAAAATGAAAGTTTTAGTGTGGCCTAATCAAAGTCTGGATTTTAATCCAATTAAAATGCTGTGGTTGAGTTAAACAAGTCTGTAAGGAGTGGACGCAAAGCTTTCCACAGAGACTTAATGGCCGTTGCTGCTGACAAGGTTGCTCAACCAGTTTTACGGCACACGCTTTTTCACATAGGATCAGGCTGGTTTGGGTAGCTTTTTCCTATCAATAAATTAAATAATTGCTTTTTCATGTTTCTCTACTTAGGTCTTTGTGTGATAAATTTGTTTAATGATCGGAAATGTGACCAAAAAGCAATAAGATCAAATATGCAAGTATAATCTAAGCACTTTAAGAAAAACATCTACCAATCTTTACCATTTTCATAAAAAATTTAAACATACTATATGGGAATCGAGTCAGCTATCCATTCCTCAAAGAAAATTCCCATCCAAAACACAAATACTCCCACATTTTGATGTTTGACATTTTGACAAAGTATTTTTATTTTCTTTTTTGTCTGAAATCACAGCCATATATTCATAAATACCTAATTACTACATTCAACAAAGAATATATTACATTACAATGAATTTAAACAGGTACATTTAAAAAAACAAAAACAAAAAAAAAACAGGATTTCACAGCATCTAGACATCCTCCACTGAGTAAACAGGGCTATTGCATGGGAGTGCGTGGGTTGGAGATGGAGACCCAGGGAGGCTGAGTAAGAGCCTTATCTTACTGAACTTTCCTCTCCAGCTAATTGGCAGCTTACCTCAGCATGCCTGCGTCCTCATTTACCGATAGGCTGCACGGTTGGCTCTCTGCTGCTGTGGAAAAGTAACAGAGTGCACTTTTTAACTCTCATCTGGTTTAAGCCTTGCTTATTCAACAAAAAAAAAAGGTTGCAAGTGAAGTGATTTGTGTTTAGAAAAACGCATTTAGTGTCATCTCTTTGACTTATTTAAAATGTGAGAGATACTGCAGACACTTGGATGTAAAGTCCCTGATCGCTCAACGTGTGGACAGCGACTAATTCACATGCTCCCAAATTCCTGAGGCACTTGGAAGTGATATAGGGTTCGTGTGGCATAGTTGTGCTTTAATCTTTGTTATAAATCGACTTTAGGTACATTTAAAATCATTTCTCTTTGAACGAATTCACCCTTTTACGTCAACACCTTAAAAACAATGATGTGGTCGTGTCACTGATGGCCTCCAGGGTTTCAGATGGCACATCCAGCCCTAAAACTGAGGTTGAATGATTCTGACGGTAAAAGCAGTCTGTGTAATACTGGACAGAGTTCAGGGCAGACGAGGGGTTATTTTAAAAAAAAAAAGAAAAATGTATGAAAGGTAAAGCAAACCCTTCCTAATCATGTCCAGTTCAATTGTGTAACTTTTGTGGCTAATAGGGTTGAACATGTTGACAGCTTTAGGCAACAGGGGGATTCTTATTAAAAAAGGTGAAGATGAGAGGAAGGTTCTCAGTTGAACGTTTGGCTCTCCAATTGCAACTCTAACCAAGTCAAGATTATAAAATGCTTCGATTTATTTGGCACTGTGTCCTTTAATGGCTGTTTGGTAAGGACTTCCTTTCAGCTATCATTACTGCAGCTCCAATGTACTGTTTTAAAAGCTAAAATAAAGTTCCAATATTTAGATAAAGCATGAAAAAGCAGTATCTTCTGCTGGCTGCTTATGAGATTATTTATATCTGTAATGGTGCATCCCAATAACTTGGACTATCAAAAAGTCAATTTATTTCAGCAATTCAATTCAAAACTGACATGAATGGCAACACAAGTCAGTGATGATTTGGGGTACCCTGTCATCTGCTTGTGTTGGTCTTCTGTGTTGCATTCATCTTCCAACAGGATTTGGCACCTGTTCACACTGTTTAAAGTACCAACATCTGCCTAAGGACCCTGTTATCACTGTACTTCATCGGCCAGCAAACTGGACTGAACAAAAACCCACATAGAATATTTGAAGTTTTGTAAAGAGCGAGATGAGAGACACCAGACCCAAACATGCAGAGCAGTTGAAGGTCTCTATCGAAGCATCCTGGGCTTCCTTAACACCTAAGCAGGACCACAGGCTGATCGCGTCCATGACACGCTGCACTGATGCAGTAATTAGTGCAAAAAGGAGCCCTGACCAAGTTTTGAGTGCAGACACCGCACAGTACATGGAAATAGTTTTCATGTCTGTTTTTAAAATCTATTTTCCAAAAAACAAAATTTTTTTTTTTTTTATTAGATGCAAGACCATCAATAAAATTAACCAAAAATAATCACTTGTAATAGATCACTCTATATATAATAAATCTCTGTAATATTTATTGTAATATTTATGTAAGCCTTGTCAATTGAAAAACTGAATAAATTCTCAATGATATTTTTAAGTATTGAGATGCACCTGTATATCACTGTGAATGTGGTTTATGGATGAGGATATCACAAGCTAACTAGTCATGCCAGCAGCAGTGAAGCATAAAAGAGGAAGAGTGAAAACACAGGTATGTTGCTGTGCAGCGACGGGGAGACTATGTTTCAGGGTCTCCGAGCCAGCTTTGCTGAGCTCAGAGGCCAGGTGAGGTGGGCTGTGGCTGGGTCTCAGCTGCTCAGTCCGGACAGAAACGTCCTGCTTCTGTGGAACATCTCAGAGTTAATGTTTTCCGGCCAGCAGCAGCAAAAGCAATAAAAGCAAGGCTTTTTTTTTTTTTTTTCAACCCCCCCCAAAAAGCATAAACATATAAAAATGGCAGGCTTTTTGTTTTAAAAGAACAATGAATAAAGTAATAAAAACATACAAAATTCATTAAAGTCTTCATAGTATGTACAATACAAGGCTGAAGCACCCTTTAAAATTCTTATTTTCAAACTTTCTATTTTGAAATAAAACATTTCCTTAATTCTTTTCAAAAATGTACATTTTCTAGGTTTTTCTCTAATTTGAATAGTTCTTTATTGTAACACAGTACCACCAGGTAGTTCTTCAGCTTTTATTCTTAAGTGCATTTCCAGTTCGAAAGCTCACGTGGCCGATGTCGTAAAAATCAGTCCCAACTGGCCGGAAGCCTTCGTTTGGAGATTTGGAGCTTTCAAGTCTTGTGATGAAACCCTCCCCCGGGTGGGGGGAGGGAGGGGGCAGCTGCTCCTTCATTGGCAGGATTGTCTGTGTGACTGTGGGGATGCAGGGACAACACAGCAGCGCAGCAGGAGCTGAAGAATGGGACTAGCAGGCAACTGCTTATGACTGTGTGTTGATCTTCAGGTTCTCCTGTCTGGCTGATTTCAGGGTTGGCTACATTGGCACGTGTCAGTGGCTTTTGGAACAGTCCCTGGCAAGCCACGATCCAAAGACTAACTGTCCTTCACTGAATGGTCCTGTCTCTTGTGCATTCACCTGTTTATTCATTCACTCAAGCCATTGAATTCACTAATCTTATCTAGCCAGCCATATTCCCCTCCATGGAGCCACGAGGACCAGGCGGTGAAAAAATAAACTTCAAGTCTGAAGGGGAGGCAGCTGGGGGCTGGGGGTCTTCAGGTTGGCATGTCGGGGTCACCTAGGAGGGTATCCTTTGTAATGGCTGCCTCTTGGCCAGTGTGTCTGCGGCAGTGTCAGACACTTCCTGAAGTGCTCCAGCTCTGCTTGTAGCTTCTCCCTTTCCACTGCAAGCTTCTGTCTCTGGGACATCAGCTCCTGTGCAACAGAGAAGGAGTCAAGCATTAAGGAGGAAGAAAATAAGCAAGGCTATGAAATTCATTAATTCATGTCCGCCCATAACCAATTTGTACCCCCATGCTGTCTTTCCTACATCCATTTTTTACCAACTTACTGGGTAACAGTATATTTCTATTTGTAGTTGAGATAAATAAATCATTAAAATGTAACATGTTTCTTCTGACTCAAAGTAATATTATTGATTTAGAATGGCTCAGCCAGAGTCCTGACTTGAATCTCTGGATGGGAGGTAAAGATTTGAGTGATGGCAAGGAGGACTACAAAATGGATGTAGGAGAGAACAGAATAGGAGTAAAAATTGGCCATGGGGGGAACTGCCTGGGAGTCATAGAAGGATGCAGAATAATTTTGACTATAAACCTGTCGTGATGCTAGAAAAAAATCCTCTTCTGAACTGTTCGCAACTCACTCAGTGCTGAAGCTCTATGTGGCTTTATTATATGTCCTATGTGTGTGTGGCTTACCCCCATGCTGTGAGACAGTTGCTCAGCTGTCAGACTGAGGTTGTAGTTCTGAGCTTCTAGTCTTCGACACTGGCTCTGTAATACCTGTCTCTCCAAAGTTTGCTCTGTGAGATAATGCAGAATGTGGAGAAAAAACAGTGTTACACTTAGAAATGAAGTAGAAGGCCAGAGAAAAGCATGCTAGGTTAATCTATAGGTGCAAATCTTCATATTCAATGTCTGAAACACAACTGAACAAGATAAATACCGCCCTCTAGTGGTGAACAAATGCTACAACTACATATGTTTTGACAGATCATGTATTTTTTATTTCATTTGTAGAATTTGTGATTGATTTGTTGTATGCATTACCCAAAATTATGGTCTTTTTGCCAGTTTATATCTGTACTAAAATAACATGATGTACTCTAATTAGCAATATAAAAAGCATTTGATTGACTGAACTTTAAAATCACATAATTTCATGCATTTATTTTTAACAACAAACAGAACTAACATATGAAAAATGTCTCAACTTAGCATATTTTCACTTATTCAATATAAGTTGACATGATAAAATTATAAGAACGACAGAGATTTTATATCACCAGTTTCATCACTGCATATTTTATTGTGCCGTTTACCTTCAACATATTCCTGATATGCTTCAAATATAGATTCAATTCCCTGCCACTTTGGAACTGGAGCCTCCTCTTCCTCCTCATCATCTTCCTCTTCCAAATCCTCTGGACCAGACAGGTCCTCCCTCATCACTGCTGCCTCCTTGTGGAGGGGCATTGGAAAGTGCTGTCCGTTGGGTTGAGAGTGAGAGTGGGAAAGGGGATGGGGAAACGGTGGTGCATTCAAGTGAGGCTGTGCAAGTGGCTGAGGCGGACGGCTAGGGGTGTTCTGAAGCTCAGGAATGTTATAGTGGACCGACGACTCCTGGAGGTGAGATGACTCTGACACACCTGCTGCTACTCCTATAAAAGAAAAGCAGGAGAAAGAAATAATTATTTATCCATCATGAAAATGTGTTTTTTTGTTGTTTTTTTTTTTTACACAGAATAACTTGAGTAGTAGCAATTTTACAGTATTTCTGACAAACTGGGGCAAATTTCCAATTGTTTTCTCTTTTCCACAACCTCTTGTCACAACATCTTTTCCATATGTGGTTTCTTTTTTATGTAGCAGTAATAAGAATAAATATCTTTATTCAGCTGCAAGAGAGTACAACTAATCAATTACATTTAACTACTAAAAATAATAATGAACTTATTCCATAAAATAGCAAAACGTTAATAATAGACAAATAATTACTGGATTTATGCAGAATTTGCTGACAAGATGCAAGTTTAAAGCTATAATGTGGGTGAAATGGGAATCCTGCAACATGTGTTTTTGTAGAAATTACTTAAGAGAATAAGGTTAAATCCCATTTCAGACTAGCAGACCTAAAGTCTGTAATTTTGGAACAAATATATATTATATTTATACACATAATTTTTTGTTAGTACATAGGGAAAACATTATTGAATATCTAAGTTATAAATGATAAATGTTTCTATTAAATATACGAGAATATTAAATCATGTATGTTTAAGTTGGAATCAGTGAGAACTTCTCAGCTTCATATTTTAACCACCAGCTGAATTAAATGTCCAGTGATTGTGGAAGTAACCTTTGCAAATGGGATTAAACCTCAGATTCAACTATAGTGATATTGTGCGTTAAAACTACTTTTGCACAGGAATCTTATTACCTTTGTGTTTCTGCAGAGCTTTTTGAGTGGACTGAAGCACAGATTCATGGAACTGCTGTGCGAATTCCTCTGGGGTGAAGCTGTCCCAGGGTTTTGTGCGGCCGTTGACGCTGTGAGGTCCCTCTTTAGCCTGCAGGGAGAGCGGCGGCCGCAAGCTGTTGAGCAAGCTGGAGTTCCTCTTCGAGATGGATCCCTCACCAGTCCCCCGGTAGACAGCTGGGGAGAGGGGGGGCTTTGGCCGTAAGGTGTCCCCAAGGGGTTTTAGATGACCACTGGGGGATGCTGGGCAATGTGACGGAGGACTATGCTGTCTGACATTATGGTGGTCTTCAGATTCAGAGGAGGGCTGGCTAAATGCTGGATCTGCAATTGTTTCAGCATATGTTATTCATGATGAGGTCAATATCTGCATTACCACTACTATGGCACTGCAGTCAGATATTATTTCAGCTTTACATTTACAGCTATCTAAATATGTGAAAAGAAAGTCTATAAAAATCTTCTAAATACTTAAGTGAAGAAAAAGTGAGTGATTATCCAGCGACAAGCCTCATACCAGAGATGTGTGCTGGAGGGCTCTTGCACAGTGGGTGAGGTGTGTGTCTGATTGTATCCAAGGTTACACTTTTTTCTTTAATGGCTTGAAGCAGTTCCACCACCCTTTCATTGTCTAAAAGAAAACAGTTTACCATTATTCATGTTTGTGAGGTTGCCATTACTGTTACTTACATTCAAGCAAAACTACTGCTGCTGTAGAGCTTCTGCTAAATTCCAAGTTCAGACCATGTATGCCACCTTTAACAAAACCAATTAAACTTTTAAAGACATTTTAGACTCTCTTTAAAAGCCACGTTTTGAGGCTATTATTTGGTTTGAATGCTAACTTTCTAATTGAGAAAAACCAATAGGTAAAAGGCTTAGAGATGCAATTCTTTAAATGTGTGTGTGAAAACCTCTAGGAGACAACTCCTCTCATCAAACTAGGGCAATGCAAAAACTAGTCATTGTGCAAACATTGCTCAATACATGCTGCATATAATATAGGGATATGAGGTTGACATCATTTTTTGACCCTTTTATAATTTCCTTTGAGGCTTGAGTCAGCGTGTTCATGGGAGTGTAGTGCAAATAAACCAAGCAGCGATCATCTGAAGTGAAGCATCAGCAAGCCGCAGAACAGACTGCTACTGACTACTGCTTTTTAAGATCCAAATGGGCATCACTCAGCTAAAATGAGATGCCCAAGACAAAACATAACAGAAGTAACTGATGTGTGTGTTTTTAATGCCACTGAGTCTGTTAGTAGTTCCCATGTTCTTTACATGCAAAATATATATATATTTTTTTGTACATTGCCTTTTTAGCAAAAAAGTGGTTTAAACTAAATAGGCCCCAATTTATCTTACTAGTATAAATTAAGATATATTTTTTCTACCTTTTGCATTAAATGCGTGCATACTTTTGTCTAGCAATTATCTGTTAATACACCGAATTGTCTCACTGAGGGACAAATAAAAGATCATTTTGTTCTATTTTATTCAACTCTATGGGATGGCTTTTCCTTCTCCACAGACTGACCTTTTCTCTCCTCCACGTTGATATGAGAGAGTTTAAACATGGTGAGAAATCGCTTCTTGTCCTCCAGCTCTGGTGCTCGGTCCATTTCCTCAGGAGTGAAGCGTGTGCTGAGCTGAGCAGGAGGTGGTGGGGGAGTGCGTTTGGACTGTGAAGCAGGAGGTGAAGGGCTGCGCTCCCTGAGCATTCTCCTCCTTTTCCTTCTCTTTTGCTGCACAAGCTCATCACGCTGGCTCACTGTGGTCAGGCTAAACATTTTCAGAAACTCTAATTTCTGTATGGAAACAAAACAGTAAATGTGCTGTAGTTTGGTATTATGATCACTTGTATTTTCTTTCAACATGTTGAAGTATAGAAAGCATATGCGTTTTTTTTTTTTTTTTGTATTTTACCTCTGTAGAGTCATCTAGTTTCAGTGGGGGCTGCTCTGCTACTCTCCTGAGATGGGCTCTCACCTCCTCCTCATCGCTCTCATCATATGAGTCATCCAGCTCATAGTAGTAACCTGCAGAAACAGTGTCACAATGTTTCCCACTTCCTCTTGTAAAAATGACAGATTAGGATACGTGGCGTATTACCAAGCAGAGTCCATCTGATCATATTCCTGTGACAAATACCTTTCTCTCTGGCCTCTCTTCTCTTCTTCTCCTCCAGGTCCAGCTTACTGACAGGCCTTCGGTGCTGCTGAAGAAACTCATCATAGATCAGCAATGTGTCTGGACCCATTCCTTGTGCAGTTACTGGTCCAATCCCAGATCCTGCTATCATTCCAAGACCTTGTCCATGTCTGCTGTGCACTGGATGTCCCTGAAGGTTCTTCAGTCCAGCATTAATTTTTAAGCTTCCCTCCATTTCATACTGACTTGGCAGAGACATTGATGCCCTCTGCTGGCTAAGGAAGGACTGGGTGGATTTCTCTAGATCAGCAAGGAAGGTGCTGTGCTCGGGGATTACTAGAGGAGCTCTGATAGGGGGATATTTCTCCATCGTTGCCATGTCTCTCCTTCGCATTCCATCTTCATATTTGGAGGGCCCCGAGGGGCCCCGACTGAGCTCATAGTGTCCCATCCCTGAGGGCTCATGGTTACGTCTGGATTCTGAGGCAGTTTCTATGAGAGAGGCAGGGTTCCACAGGGTTGTTGGAGGTGGAGGGTGGTGCTCACGTGAGGGCTGCGGAGGTTTGGGCGAGATGAGGGGTGGAGGGGCACCTAGGTGGGGGTGATGTTCCCTGCTTCCTGGTTCATGGTGGTTTTGCATGGACCTGAAGAGGTAGAATCAGGCAGGAAATTTTTATCTGTTAGATTCATAAATAAAACAATTTTTATTCCAAATAAAAAGTATTTCCTGTCAAACATAGAACAGAAACACACAACAGAGCTCATGTGCTGTGCCGGCTTCCTCTCAGCCCTGTCAGTGTGTCTGTGCAAAGCAGCGTTATCAAACCCAGACAGAGTAGCCCTGAGCAGAGTAAGGATGTGGCCAAGGCACCCACTTTCTTCCCAACACAGAGGCTGCTTTTTGTGATCTGTTAGGCCTTTGTAGTGAGGCATGCACAGAAGAGAGCTGTGTATGAAAGAAGAGGCCAGCAAAATGTCCTCCTGACGAGGTGCCAGAGGAGAAAACACCAACACATGAATAGTAAAAAACAGTCATTTTAAAAGGCCATAAAAAATAAATATACCTATAATAATATAAATAAAAACTGTTACAGTGTTGGGAAAGGAATGGTAATGGGGAACAGGAAGGAAAAGGTTGGCTGATGGGCATTTCTCCCCCCCCAGTGTATTTCCACATTAAAATGTGGAAGTACTGCACACGCTGCAAGACCACTTTAATTGTCTTTGCATGCAGTTTTGGTGTATGTGGATAAGTAGACTGGGTCTTATCTGCAATCTGCAGCCCTTGAGCTGTGATTATGTGATTACACTGAAGGGTTTGAAGGGTTACTGATAGTATGTGTGTGTGTGTGTGTGTGTATCACTCCAGTCCTGCCAGCATTAGCCACAACCCTTACCTCTGAATCACAAACAACACAAACACAGGCACCCTCACAATGAGAGGTAGGCACCAGGCTTATCCTGGGCATGGTTGAGAGGATTAGCAGAGAATTAGCCTTTGTGTGTCCAAGTAGTCTGACTCTTTGCCTGTTTGAAACCCTTATCGATTCCCACTCATAAACAAGAATTCTTAGGATCTAACGTTACCAACTTCATCAGCACCCATACGCTGTAGTTTTTCTTAATTTCAGCACTACAAGGAAGTCAGAAGGGAAGTAGAGCAGAAGTCATGTTCCAGAAATGGTTTATCTTTTTCCTGGAACTGCCTAAACCAAACTTAACGCCTGCCTGGTTTTAGAACTGCAAAACACAGTAACTACTGTCCCCCGTAAGCTGACTGAAGTGGATCAAAATCCCACTATTTGGGTGTTTTGTTGCCATCGATCCCAGAACTGTTTGTCGTCATCAGATAACAGTAGAAAACAGTGTAATCACTGAATGAAATTATAAAAACCCTGCCATGTCATGAGGTTGGAAAATGTGTGTTTGAGAGTGTTGGCTCACCTGTGAGAGTCTGTCCTGTGATCTGGTGCGTCAGCGGGACGGCTCAGGTCCAGATGCTGCTCCAGAACCTGCTGGCGGAATTCAGACACCTGGGACTGGCGATCCTCTTTTTCCTGCCTCAGCCTGCGTTGGCGTGCCAACCACCGCTCCTCCTCGTTGGCCCTCTGTGTGATCATTGAGGCGGAGAGTCCTGTGCCCACAGCACCAGAGCCCATGTAGAGGCCATGGTTGGAGATCAGACCAGAAACGTGATGATGAGGCTGAACCAGTGAAGGGTGGATTCCAGGCGGTACGGGTTTGGGAGCTGGAAGAGCGGGCTCTTTGGCTTTTTCTACAGCGAGAAAAGTGAGTGTCAAAAATCTAATATTTAAGTAGGAGGTACTTATTGATCATTTTTAGCCCAATTAATAAAATAGTAAAAGAAAATATAAGAGATGCATCAGTCACTCATCCAGATTTTGGAATAAGCAGTTTTTTCCCTGATCAGCTCTATTTAATAGGTACAATAAACTAAGGACTCACAGTTTTTGTCTATAAATGCAGCAACTATTTTTTTGTGTTTAAGACATTTTTTGTTACATAAATAGGAATAAACTTATCTGGCTTTATATCTGAATTCATCATTTGTTAATAAATCCTCCATATTGATTTATACAAAAAGCAGGTAATTGCTAGTGGATTATTTCTATATCAAGATTTGTATGCTCTTAGATAAAATATTTTATTGTATTTTTGAAAGACAGTTTTATGTCATTTCTACAGGCAGCACAGTTGCATGTGTCTTTTAGATACCTAAAAAGGTTCCTATATTGTAACGAGCACGTGCAAAATGAATATAAAAAAAAAAATATTGAGGCAAAATAAATTCATTACTGTAAACATCATGCCAATTTAAAAACGTAAGGGTTAGTTTCCACTAATTTGATAAAGTTTTAGTAAGGATGAGCAATATAGTAATGAGTAATCATTGTCCATTGGAGAAAAAAAATTGGTATACGATTGAAATGAGTCATCTTGTGACTATAACCCAAAACAGACGGTCCAATTAGTCCAACTTGTTTTTACAATCAAGTTCAACTCAGTTTAATTTATGTAGCACAACATTTTTAATCAGGCTACATTGATCCAAATTCAGCTCAATTAAATCAAATTCATTCCAAAACAATCTGATCCTATAGTTACATTGAAGGGACATTGAGCCCAAAACAATCCAGATTACAGTACAGTACAAAGTGAGTTGATCATATATACAAACTGGTAAAACATTATCTAAGAAAGTCTAGCTGACTACATTTAATGGAGGACTTCGCTGGAAAAAACAACTCCTGCTTTACAGAAAGAAACCTCCAACAGAACCCATCCCAGCATGGGAAGCCATCTGCTCCAACCATGAGAGCATCAATAAATGCTATGTTCAAACTATGATTTATCATATTTATTGTGTTCAGTTTCATATTGTAACTGGTGAAATGAAGTGGCCTATTTGATGTGTAATTTTAAAGCAAATAGTTGCTTGTAAGGCCCTGATTATTCAGTGATACATTTACACAAAATAATAATTTGTTAAAATACTTTTTCTTGTCACTTTTTTTTTTTCATCACTATAAATGACAACCCCATCTGTCAGCTGGTCTTGTCTGACTAACAGTTCAGAGGTCATCAGAAAATACTTAACAGAAATTTGATCTAAACTGTTGCTGTTTCAGTGTCTATAAGCAACATGACTGTAGCTTCCAGAGGCAACATAGGGAACAGGGAAACATACCAGCCCGATTAGGGGTTAGCCTCTCAGGCTTGCTTCGTTCCTCCTGTCCTCTCATGTTGTGGAGCTCAGCCAGATAGTGGTTCTCAATGGCTTTGGATGCCTGCAGTTCCTTCTCTCTCAGAGCCCTCTCCTTCTGCCTCTCCAGCTCCTTCTCTCTTTCCCTCTCCTTCTCTCGTTCTCTCTCGCGTTCCCGTTCACGCTCCCTCTCCCTCTCTAGCTCCTTCTCCCGCTCCCTTTCGCGCTCTCGTTCTCTCTCTCGCTCTTTTTCTCTCTCGGCCTCACGCTCCCTCTCTTTTTCACGCTCGCGTTCTCGTTCACGCTCCCTCTCACGCTGTCGCAGCTCATCTTCCAGCTGGAGTCTGGAAAAATAAATTGCACAAGGAAACAAAAGGATGTCAGCAAAATTAGAAGAAGACAGCACATAATTGCAGCACACTGCTGATTTGGTCTATGCATTTACCAAGAGGGACATTACCTCTCAGACTGCATTGCTGACAGTGAAGGGTGTGCAAAATCTCCAGGGTAGCGGACGCCTGGTAGGTGCATGTGAACAGCAGAAGGATGAATGGGGGGTAAGGCTCCCCCTGTTGGCAGTGGATAGAAAGGTGACCGCAAAGCAGAAAGGCAGAACGGGTCATCCATCCTGTGATATAAGTATTACAAGAGAAAAAAAAGAAAAGGAAAGTCAGTCTCCCGATGTGACAGGGCGGCTTTTACTTTCATTAACCTGTGTGCCTCCCTCTCCCAAAGAAGCGACATCACTGAATCTTCCATCATTTCCAGGAGGCAGCAGTATCTGTCAGCTAAGCTCCATCATCACACAGGAGCCAGGAAAAGACAGCGCTGTATGTTGATGCACAACTTATGTGTATGTGTGTGACATCCACAGCGCACACCTCATTAAATCCATTATAGAGGAGCATATGTGATGGGTGCTGCAGTCCTATGATGTTAAATGACAGAGGCACGCAGCCAGTGTGAGAGCCTGAAGCAAGAAGGATTCTTCTCAACATGCACACAATCATCAGTAAGTTGCATATAAACTATTACTGCAAAAGATTTGGAAAAATATACAATTACAACATTTTATTTTAATATTGAGATGACGACATTGGTTGCAATTCACACACATTTTCTTCATTGTTCTCTTTCATGTATAATAATCAGGATGTTCCCACTGCTTTCAAAAGCTTTAGCATTTCAGACACTAACATTTACATCAGGTATCAAGGTCAGTGAGAGTCCATCCAACTAGCCAAATATAATACTGGGATGCAGAGTGAGAATGGATTAAACTTGAAATGTAATACTCTATCTAAATAATGCATTCATACAGTCTTCTGCAATATTGCACATGCTGATATTGCATTGATGATTGTGATCTGAGATGGTGCAGCTTTTTTTTAAAAGGCATTAATCTAGAAATTTCAAATCAAATATTTAAACAAAATCAGACGACATGTCTCCCCAACTCATCACTGACTGTGGATGTGGAAACTGATGGACCTCCAGCTGTTTGGATTCTGTGCCTCTCCACTCTTCCTCCAAACTCTGGGACCTTTATTTCCAATTCAAAATTCATTCATTCAAACTTTCCATTAATATACTGGGAGAATATATTGGGCCTGTCGTCCTTGTGGAGGGTGACAATAGCTGTCTGCTGGACAACTGTCAAGTCAGCAGTGTTCCTCATGGTTGTGGAGGTCATAAGAGACAATTTCTGTTTAAAACGTGTTTTTTTAATTGGTCTCTCTTAAATCTTTTCTAAAAAACTCAGATTTGGGTTTTTATTAACTGTAAGTCATAATCATCAAAATTGACTGAATGAATGTTTGAAATATATAAGGGTTTATATACAAGTTTCCTTGTTTTTAGTTGAATTACTGAAATAAATGTATTTTTCAATGATATTCCAATTCATTTATATTCACCTGAATTTGCTCGTCTATATGTTTAGATTTTATGTAACTTGTATCTCCAGGGTTGCTGATTGTGCAGGGTCATGATTAAGCAGGTACAGTAAATAGATGAATGGATCCAGTTCACGATCAACTATGCACCAACAAACACATATAATCATAGGGCTTGCACTATTAATAATCTGAGAGAAACTGTGCAAAGTCAACAAAAAGATGAAATAAGATGCGTACCTGTATGGTGTGAAGGAGGGGTGGGGAAGGTAGCTGGGGTGGTAGTACGCCGCAGCAGCTGCTGCTGCTGCAGGGTCCAGGCCAAGGGGCAGAGATTGCATCCTTAGGGGATCCTCCGTTGTGGCATAGGGCCGAAAACTCCGGATGTACTCCTCTGGTACAGCACCAGGAGGCACTGCATTAGGCAACTGTCTGGGTAGACTGAAGGGGACGGGTGGAGGAGCGAGGCACAGCAGAGAAAATATAGTTTGTTTGATTTTTCTCTGTTTATAATTGTGTAAATTCATCAGTATTCAATAAGAAACAACATCAACTAATTGCTTCTCAGCACTAATGTCAAAAAGATGAATGTCTGCTGTTGTAGCTTATTCCAGAGAGCCTGATATACAGAAAAACTATTGATCACAACATCCAAGTGAGCTGCTACTTCCTATATAAAAAAATAAACACAGATTTAGCAAATTGATAGAGTAAAAAAAAAAACAAGTTTTACTCACTTAAGAGGCGGAAACCGTGAATCCTGCATGACAGCACCAGGGGTGAGACCGAAGGCATAGGGGTTTCCCAGGAGGTGAGCAGGGACTGAGGGGCCACCTTTCTCCTGGGAGAAGCTCCCCTCCACACCCAGACGTTCCCTGCTGGCCCCACGGGGCCCCGAGTCAGCCTGCAGAGAGATACAGGGAAAGAATCTTGGTCATTGTTCGTTGGGACCTGTGACCGTCACGGTTGTCACTGCTCATGGAGCCAGTCCTTTGAGTGGGGAGATAGAAGAAATAATAGGCCTGTTTGTGGAGTGGCAGCCTTCCTCGCCCAATCTGCTTACCTCAGGCACTTTTATACAGTTTCTTACACAGCATCCTCTGTTAAAAACAGCCGGTTTTACATTTCCAATAGTAAAGGTATTTTAAAGCAGTAGAAGCAACTGAATAGAGGTGAAAAAAACAGTTTTTTCCCCACTAAACTAAACAAGAGTTGACATCCGTATGATCGATGAGGACAGCGATGTTGCTAGTGATGACAACTTTGATCTGAGATAAAAAGTTTGCGTCTGTGATTGTGTGCACAACAAAGTCCAAAAAGCTACATCCCGATGGCTCCCTTCCCATTTCTTGCCTCTTTTCCTTCACCTCCCTCCCCCCATTCCTCCTTTCCTTTTGGCAACAAGCCTTGTCTCAATTTTTCAATTTCACAACAAACACACACAGACACTGTTTCAGAGTTACAAAAGGCATCCCACTGCGTGAGTGGGAGTGTGTTTTCTGAAGCTTTGGTTTTCCTCGGCCTACAAACACAAGAGCAGAAGAGTGATTTTTACAGTCCTTCTAAGTTATACAAGGAAATTGCTCAAAGGAGGATGTACAGTCAAGGTTTTCCTGAGAAAGAAGGAACATTTATCACACATCTTGCAAAACCCGACTTGAAATTGGCAAGAGAACAAGTAGGAAGAGGAGAAAGAGGGGAGACAGGAAAGATCAAGATGAGGCAGTAAAGACAGTGAGCAGGAGGAGTTGGCAGTTCTTGAACCCAGTAAATTAACCTCTGGGCTCCCTGGGAGTAGAAGAAGACCTTACAGCAGTACCGCCGCCTCTCTCACCACTGCCTCTGATAAAACAAATCCCATTTACTGAACCATTAACTCCGCAGCTACTGACCCAGGCTGACACAGATGCGCCAACATCCAATCTTAAATGCCTCTAATGGTCAGACTCCTAACACGACCCTTTGTTTAAACCCCCTCTCTGCACTTTCCAGTAGTCTAATTCAGCTATTTACTCCAATCGGTTTGCTGCACTTCACTAAACACTGTGGCCCTCTATTCCCCCACCGAAGCAAGCACAGTCTCCTCAAACCCCAGTCCAGTCCAGACCCTTTCAAAGCTTTATGAGGACAGGGAGAAGGTGGACGTTCACAAATAGCCTCAGCAGCCATGTGGAAACTTGACAACAAAAACCATCCGAACAGTTTCGGATATGGTAAAGATTCAATATTTCTTCACTTGTTGATTCAATCATGTGAAAAGATTAAAACTGCTTGTATCGCATTTATTTCCAGTTACAATGTTGGAATAAATATGGCAATAGTTTTGGTAGCCTATGATGTATTCATGCGCCCTTGCTTCTGAATGGACTATTAAGAGGAAATTAATTGTTATACCCATCAGATGACCTCAAGGTCAGCTTTTGTTACAGGTCACCTGGTCCCCTAGGTTCATTTACAATCAGCCATAGGGGAGTGCAAACATTTTTGACTACACGGACACAGAGTAACTACTAATGGCTACTTTGACCCTGAATCAACATCCAATCATGCAACACAAAACAATGAGCAGAACATTCATCCTAGCGGTTTTACTCCGCAATGTTTTACTAAGAGAATGATCTGACTCTACACTGATTGCATGGACATGGATGAGAAGCTTAGGAGCAGCTAGGAGAAAAAAAGAGCTATAGACAGAGTGGCATGTCAGTCTGCAAAGCTCCAAACAGTAAGTGCACAAACGAGGTAAATCTTTATGCCTTCACCAATGAGAAGTTGCCATCTGGGAGCCAATGATGTCAAAACTCTGTTTAGTTTGGGTTAAAATCCCACATTTGTACATTAGGCCATACAAAGATGTACTGTGTTTAAGCATTCCCTCTATTTTTCGGACTGAAGTTACGGTTTCAAACCATAACATTTTCAGTTTAAAGTACTTTTAATGAGGTGATATTGCAATGGTACTGTTTAAAATTGCAATGATAATGCTGATATCAAGCCTGTGTTCTCCTCACTACTCTTTCATTTCCATTGTCACAATGTTCCCCACCACTCCCACAGAGGTTTCTGATCTTGGCTCCAAGATCTATATCGGTTGTGGGCAAAACAGACAGTCAAAGTGCATCTAAATGTTACTGGAACGTAAAGTTTCAATCCATGGCGGCTGAAATTAAATAGTCACATAAATCACACGTCTAAGCTCTCTCTAGCAGTTGTAGTAATGCACACACTCAGGTAGCAATGATGACTGCAATTCAATATATTGTGCAGTTCTATGCAGGTTGGAATATTTTGCAGCATTAGGAATAGTATTTTAATAGAAACATATAAATCATACATTTTGTTTTAATTTATTGCGAAAATACTGTAAAGCACTGTATTTTTCTAAAGGTTATCATATGGTCAGAATTTCATTCCGACCCATACCTAATGGACTGTGACTTGCAGAAATACGTACTTTAGAAACAGATAAGGATGCAGTTGGTGAAAAAAAAAAAAAAAAATCCCACACTGACAGCTCAGTTTTTACATGACTGGTACTATGCTGTACATCTACGCTGAGGAAACCCTTGCAGATATAACCTTAGGTTTCTTTTTTACCTTATTCTATTTACATACATACAGGTCATCAAGCTTCCATAATGAGGATCAGCCAAAAACTTGGATCAAAGCAAACATGAATCAAAACCCTACTGCCCACTGGTGATGAATCCATTTTGTAGTTAATGACCTCAGACTATCTGGTAACCAGCAGCTGGTATTAGAAAGCTGAAGCTGTGTTCGGCATCCTGCGTCAGACTATGTGTGCGTCAAAGAGCCACCTTTTTTACCACCACGACTGTGATGCAATTACTGTGAATTGGTCCAATCTCCAGACACAGATTGCCACTGAAATTGAATCAACTGTTCCTTTCTAACAATTTTCACACAAATCTTATAAGAGGCTGGAACAGCAATAATTAAGCTGCTGTCGCAGCAAAATAACCACCAAGGTTAACAAACAAGGTTTGATTTCTTGTTTTAACAACTTATAGGGTCACTAAAAGTGAGCAAATCCCTGTTCAACGTACAATACAGACAACAGGATGTGATGGCTATAACAAGGCATTGATCTGTATGAGATTCTCACAATATAACGTTGCATAAAAACAAAAAGGGGGTGTTTAAACAAAGATTTTAAACAATCTAAATGTTTTTATTTTAAAAACAGAGCAACATGCAATCCTACTGCTGTCAAAATAACATTGTTCTTTATGGTTATAATAATGCTGTTGATAAAATTCATGTACAGCTATTTTGACACACAATACACACCATTTATCATAAATATAGACTGCTTATTGTACAAAATATACATTTTTTGCATGTAGTGAACTGGTTAATTATTTGGGCTATCTGCCTTGCAGTCAGTTGCTTTACAGTCACATCAGTGGCAAATTTCTTACCTGTAGTTTTAAAATCACATCATGTTAATTGGAGTGATAGGTGGTGCTATTTAAGTTTCTACACTCTGACTGTCTGTGTTTTTCCCACGCGAAATATTTTGAAACAGCCAAATGTATCCTTCTTGAAAGCAGGGGAAAGGCTTAAGAACTTTCTTTCAGCCAGACGCCTGGCAGTGTGCAGCAACAGGTGGAGGAATGAAGTGCTGCATTAATTCAATTCATTTTAAATCAATTTATTTGCAAAGCACAGATTCACAACAAATCCCATCTCGAGGCACTTAATAAACCAATCAGGTTCAGTTTATTACATCAAACCCCACCTATTTACATTAAGTGATTATCTCTGCAGCAATACACCTGCTGAACGGGTATGTGACCACATTTTGATTGCATCGAGTCGTAAACTTTGCAGAAATCCCTCATACTGAGCATACACGAGCATTACTCCTTACTCTGTACATACATCCACTTTAAAACCTTGGTATACCTTGATTCGAGTAACTGACCAATGCCTAGTCATAAAATCTTCATGCAATACAACTACGACAATCTTTGTTAGTCTCTGTTTTCTGATCTCAGTCTTTGGGAATCAACATGACTGTATGTATACACCCTCAGAAGGGTATGCAAGGTGTAGGTGTAACAGGTCAGACCTCAGATAAGGCCTACACCACTTCGTCACTGCGGCATCTACATTTCCAACCAGCCATGCCATTTTGACTTCTTCCTAACTGAAAATGCACTATTCACCAGTAGCCCATCACTCTGCACACACTAACAAACACAAACACAAGCACTAAACTCTAAAGACACATCCATTAACAAACAACTCCCTCTGTGCCAGCCAGGCCCCTGTAACCCTCAGCGAGGGTGGGAGACTTTGCACATTGTAGAGTGCTCGTTTATGCCTCTCAGATGGAGCCATGAATCCAAATTGCCAATTATAAAGCAATTACAGGCAGCAGTGGGAGCAGACTCCCGCAGTCATTAAAGCAAAATGCCAACGCACCAAGGCCTCCCTACTTCACTGTGCTGCCTGTCACCCCCACCTCTGAAAGACAAACTCCTAACTCAGCCAGCGAGACACTAAAATACCCCTCTAATGCACAAAGGACACAAACATTTTTGCTCACAGAAAAAAGACGAGTGTTTATTTGACAGTCTGCGAAGGATTCAGACGACACACTTGTGCCTCTGAATAAGACCATTTTCTCTTTTTGTAACCATAGAGTGCTACCCTGTATTAGAAAAGACTGCTAGAACATCATCTTTGTGAAAACATATTTTCATGGTGTGTGCTTCTATGAGTGGCTTTTATAGTCCTGAGGTTCGCTTCATGGCTGCAGCAGAAACATTGGAGATGCCATGATGCCGGCTTTCATGACGCATTTCCCCTGCTGTCCCCCCCCAACCTCTGACCCCTCATCCTAACCTCTTGCCACCATTACCTCGCTTAGCCTCCTCATTCTTTGGCAATGTGGCCTTAAAATGCTTTTGGGGGCAGCGCAAACTCAGTGACCTGACCTCTGCAGTTTGAGCGTGACCTCCTGGATACGCAATCACAGCCGTTGTGCACAAACACACAAACATGCATACGCTTGAGAAATAGGAGCTCTACATGCACGGAGGTAAGGTGGGAGCTTTGGATGCTATATTTTTCCTACTGCTACATGAAACTGCGATGCTAAAGGAACAACAAATTGCTGAATTCTTTCTGAGAACAGACTCATCTATCCAGCCCCTCCTTACATTGGCTGACCCTTGAACTGCAAACGAGTCATTTTGACAAAGCTGTAGTTGCAGATTGCAAGGTTCAGGGGGGGTATCCAGGAGAGAGGACAATGGCCTGAATGCTACCACACATTGTTGCTAACCGACCTCATTGCCCAACCCTCACTGTCCCTTTTCTTGCTGTCCCCATGGAATTATCTAAATGTCTCAGAGAATTTCCACATGTTGCCAAGAGCTGTTCATAACCGTGCACTTGGCCTTAACCATTAGCCCTGAGCTGTGATAAGAAGGCTTAAAGCGAGGCCATAATCCATAATCCACTCCTTATCAAAGCAAGCAGCTCTCCCACTTTCTCTCTCCTCCACGACGCAACTAAAGAGTGCGCATCAGGTTGATGGGGCAAAGGAGGCATTGGACTGCTGAGGTGAAACGTGCTGGGGGTTAAGTTGGAGGGTTACCAGTCTTAACCCCAAGACTGGGTGAGACTAATCCAAGGCAGGAATGGGAGCGGGCCGACAGGGGCACAGATGTTAGCTGCCGTTGTTGCAGTCACCTCGCTGTCCCAGTGGCAGCTGGCATTGTTTACTGCATGTAGTCAGTGGGTTGGTGGAGCTACACTCACAGTCCTGTTAGCTATGTCACAGACAAATATGTCAAGTGTATACTGACACATTATGATCTGCAAGCCAGCAACAAAATCCACTGATGCTTAAAAAGCCCATCTGGATGTACTGCATGTGGTTTGTGCTTGGAGACAAGCTGAAGAATGAGAAGATTTGAACACTACAGTAAGAAGCAGGAAAAAAAGAATTGGAAGCAAGAAAGAGAAAAAAACAGACTCATCGTCAGTATGTGAATTTTTGAACATTATTTTACCTGCCGTCCCTCGTTCCTCCACAGGCCGTTGCTCGTCTTTGTTGGAGCAATGGTGACTACAGGTGGGGTATTTGGCACACTGTGGCCCACTGGGGGAACCAGGACAGGCCCCGGACCAAGGGGGCCCCTCTTGGGCGTACTGACTGGAGAGCTGTGGTTTGTGGCTGGTGAGGAGACGGGAGACGACTCGCTGCTGATGGAGGATGCAGCTGGACACAAAGACAACACGAATAAAGTCAGAGAAATATCAAATATTGATATGTAAAAAAATAAATAAATCTAAATTGCAGATGTAACAACTCAAACAAATGACACACTCCCATATTTAGTTTTTTATAAAACTGTTCACACCTATTGAATCTTTTCATTTTCTGTCAAATTACATACCTAAAAAGGACAACGTATTTTATTAGAATTTTATGTGATAGGCATAATGGAGGGCATAATTATGAAGTGGAAAGAATATTATGTATGGTTTTAAATGCTTTTTACGTTTTTACATGTTTCCCAAGTGTGGTATGCACATTTAGAGATAAAAATGTTCACCCTTCATCGTTGCAATATAATTCAAGCTCACTCAGATTGGCTTGAGAGCTCTGAACAGAAATTCTCACAGAAATTCTCAGTGGGATTTTGATCTTCACTTTGACTTCACCATTCTAACTCATGAACATGCTTTGATTCGAATCAATCCATTGGAGCTCTGGTTGTATTTTTATCGTTTTGCTGAACGCTTATTTCAACCCCAGTCACGAGCCTTTTTGCAGCCTCTAAAAGGATGTCTTCCAGGATTGTCTAGTATTTAGCTTCATCAAACTTCCCATCAACTCTGAACAGTTTCCTTGTCCCTGCTGGAGAAACGTATTCCCCATGGCATTATGTTGCCACCACCCTGTTTTACTGTGAGGATGGTGCGTATAAGGTAAATTTTCATGGTACTTGGCACGTAGGCCAAAAAGTTCAGTTTTGTTCTCATTTGACCAGAGCACCTTCTTTTACATGTTTGCTTTGACCCCTAAATAGCTTGTCACAAACTGTATGCAAGACTGCATGGTCTTTATGATGCTCTTTGTTCTGCTTTAATATCAATACCAATACTGTATGTATATGTGATGCTTACAGGCACATAAGTGCCCACCATCGCCTTCGTCTTTCCTCCATCCATACACATGCACAGCAGGTGATGAAAAGCTAGTCCAATGAGCTCCTCTGCTGTGATGTAGCTGTGCAACATTAACAAAGCCCTCCAGGGAAACCCTGTAGCGCAGGGTCAGAGACTGGTCACATGCCTCACTTTCAACATATCTTGCTTTCTCTCTCCCAGGCTACAAAAACCTCTAATATGATGTACCCACATTCACATGCTTTTGTTTAGACTTTCATCCTCCTAACCGTAACAACCTCTGCTCCATTAACCTTCTGTGGCTCCCAACCAAATCCTCTCTCTACTCTGTTCCTGTCTTCTAGCTTTTTTACTGATAAGCTGTCATTGTTCTTCTACAAGCCTCCCCCTTTTCCTATGATGGTACAGTGTGATGTATATCACCTACTCTCAGAGGAAGTACAGCATTACACAGTTAAACTGGGTCACAACCTGCGCGGTTGGACGGCGCTGCCGAAAGGACAATGAGAGGTGAGTGTTTTGGCGCACTATTTTGAGTAACAGCCTGCTTACTTCAAATTTATAAAGAGCAGAAACCCAGGGCCAGTTTTATGTCTGTCTCCTATCTAAATTTCTTCTCTGCTTTGGTTTCCATGGCAACATAACCATAATAACAGACATCGTCATCTCACGATAGGTGCCGTGAAGACTCAGGAGGATTTTACACCCCTCGGACAGACTATAACCATTAAATAGTAGAAGCGATCAATGATGGCAGCGAGGTGATTTCTACCTTAAAACAAATCTATGCGGGAGGAGCCGTGTGGCGGGACTGGCAGGGGACAGCATGATGGTAGTGACACGTGTGGAGTGACATGAAAATGAAAAATTATAGGAGCTGGGAGAGACCAGAGAGGAAAGCAGAGATAAGGGGTGCAGATGGGTGAATGGTGGATAGGGTTGGGGTTGAGGCAGTCATATCTTGTCTGCACAATGGCAATTAGTGGCCTAATCCCCCCCCCCTCACCTCAGAGAGCCATTACTCTCCCCTACAAGACTAGGCCAATCAATAGCAGCCCACTCAGCCTGGGGAACAGAGCTACACTTAATACAGCTCTAGTGTCACAGCCTATTCAATCATCACACACACATGCACACTCGCAACATGCATACACAAGGATGGGGAAGCAAATAAAGCTGGAGAGGGGGGAGTTGGAGAGAGGAAATGATGGTGGTAGTGGTGCGGGAGGGGGGATCACAGTGATAGTCTACTGCTAAGCAACAGACCTGCACTACATCTACCCCCACCTCCCCTTGGCACCACCCTACATCTCCTCTTCATTGTGGAGGCAGTACAGACCAAAGAAGAGGCAGGGCAGATTAAATAATTAAGAGCAGGAAGGGAAGCAAGTAAGGGAAGGGTGGAAATAAAAGAGGCAAGAGCCTTCAACCAACAGCTTCATTCTCTTCTCTCTGCTTGGTGAATCTGCGCACACTTCAAAGCATCCTTCCTCAATGAGTTTCCACATTATACAAGAGCGGAAAAAACAAAAACACACCTTTCTTACAGTACCCCTACACATACCACCTCTTCCTACCCCCTACTTCATTCACCTTCTGTTCAAACGTGGAGCCTGCCAACCAGACGCTGATTGAGATTTCTATTAGACTGGATACATTACATCATTCAAAATTACTCACACCCCTTTAACTGTAACATTTTGTTATCTAACAGCTACAAACTTCATTTCATCGGGGTCTAACGTAGTTGTGCATTACTGCAACGTAAAAAAAAAAAAAAAAAAAAACCGTACAAAAAGTTTTCAATTGTCTGATTTAATACAATGTAAAAATAACCTCTTGCTACTATTACACCTGCAAGGGTATCTCTACCAGCTCTGCACATATACGGACAGAAATTGTTGCCCATTTTCTTTGCAAAATGGCCCATTCTCAGTCAGATGGAGATCATCTGAGAACATTAATTTTTTAAGTCTTGCCAAAGATTATGTTGGTTTAGGCCTAGGCCATTCAAACACATGAATATGCTTTAATCTAAATCATCCAAATCATCACCTCTGGCTACATGTTTAGGGTCATTGTTATAATAAAAGGTGAACCAGTGTCAAGTTTTTTGCCATCTTTAACAGGTTTTCTTCTAGATTTGTCCTGTATTTAACTCCATCAATCTACCCATCAGCTGTGACCAGCTTAATGTCTCTGCTAAAGAAAAGCATTGCCAAAGCAGGTACTACCTCTTTCATTTTTGTGTATATGCCTATTTGGTGCTTCTCTGAATAATGATCTCCTTTCTCAGCTAGTTTAGGTGCATTCATGGCTTGCTGTTTGCAGTTGTGCCATATTAATATTTTCAATATATGTTACACTTGGGATACTATCCCTGACCTTTCTACTGTGGTCAATGGTCTTTATGATGTTTTATGATTCTGTTAATGAACTAATGTTCTCTAATAAACCTCCCAGGCCTTCACAGACCAACTGTATTTATACTAAGATAAAATTACACAAAAAGGTCCACACTTCAGATTTTTATTTGCAAAACATTTTCAAAGCAATGTATCACTTTCCTTTTACAATTAAGCACTACTTTAGTGTATCACACTAAATGCATTGCGTTTGTGGTTTAAATGTGAAAATGTTCAAGGGGTGTGAATACTTTCACCAGTTTATTTCTTTCTTCATCCTTCTGCTTCCACCCTTTTATGCACTTCCCACTGTTCCTCAAGTCTTTATCGTCCTCTTTAAGATTTCCTTGCGGACCATTATCAACCATCCTCTTCACCAGTGCCTCTCCCTCTCATCATGCTACCATGTGATAGGACCAAAATCCTGCACCCAAAACATGTGACTGGCATCACCATGGTCTCAATGCTGCCATATGCTCCTCCCCTTCTATCTATAGAGAGAAGATGGCCACACACACTGGGCCTGCAGGGAGCTGGAAGAGCAAGAACGATCATCATCCCCAGGGTATAAAACAGGCTCGTCAGCTCTCAACCTGCACTTCATTAACAGCACTGACTGTCACTTTCTTGATATGTTGGGGTGCATGCTGCGTGATGATGGAGTCTGTAGGGGGGTTACAGGGAGAAAGAAATTTTTGGAGGAGGAAGACATTGAAGGAAAGAGGAACAAAAGAGATAAGGGGAGAATCCTGTCTCAGTACCTAGCTCTATTATGATTAATGTGAAGGTTCTTTCTCAATCGCCTCCTCTATTACCAGTCCCCATTCTCTCCGAGTGTTTCCATACTTGATTGCTCAAGCTGATCCACATGCACACACACAATCAGGGAGCAGAAGCAATAAACAAACCAAGCAATCTGTGGTCAGAGGCTGTGGCCAAGTGTCTGTGCATAGCCAATACATTTTACATTAACCAGTGACCCCATACACACAAAAAACTACCACAAGTCTTCTGTGGGTCCTTTCATTCAGACACCGACTCTGCTGGCTGTCCCTCGATAGGATTTTAGGAGAAACGCACAAAAAGGGCTTTGATGTTGCCACACCCCACCCAGACCACTGCCAGCACCACCATCACCTCTGTCAAAACAGCCGGGAAGGCATACTTCTCATCCTGCCAAGAAGTGGCTTCTGTCCTCCACCCCCTCCACCAACACACCCTCCTTACCCCACCTCCACACCCCTCCCTCCCAGCATGCATTACAACAACATCAGCACTTAATTAAACAGTCCATTTCACACCTGGTGTGCATAGCAGTGCCCAGCCAGCCCTGCATCCATATGCCACCCCAACCACCACAAGCCTCAACACGTGCACTCTTAACACACAAATGCACGCTGATGCACACAAGCGCTGCACACACCTGCTACTACAGTCTTGGACATGCACTGACAACACAACACAAAGCCTGTAATCTGCATCAACGAGTTGGGGGGAGGGAAAAACATGCGCACGCACGCACACACACACACACACACACAGTATGCGTGTTGCTGTGCCAATGAGAGAAAGGAAGATGGTACAAGATGGCGGGTGGAAATAAGAGAAGCAATACTGAGTGCTTTCTGCTGACTGTACAAACTGTACATACAGCTAAATAATGCCTCATTTGTGATCATAGTCATGAGAAGTGTGCAAAGAAAGACCGGGGGAAGGTAAAGGAAATGAGCTTGTTTGTGGTGTTTCAGGGACAGTAACAGCCTGAAGGGTTTCTGCCTTTCAGAAACACACACACAAAAACAGACACACTGAGCACAGCAAGGCTGTGCAAGCTCCAGGCAGGCTCCAGATGGAGAGGTCAGAGACGCACTGCCCTGCTGTCCCAGCATGCTCTGGGCTCCCAGAAACAAGGGAAGCCTCAGGCCACACACATGCACTCCAACACACACACCCACACACACACTTAATAACAGACACTCCTGGTTTTCACAAATCTACTTATTACTTCCTAATCCTTTTATCTACCTAGTTCAGTTCATTCCATCTACTCTGAATACCTTTATTCTCCCTCACTTCATGTTCTCTCCAGCTGTAAAACTCTTGTCGTGTTTATGTGTCTAAGCAGAGTGGAGAAGAAACAACCGAGATGATTAAACCCAGATCGGCTTAATTAATCAGATATCAGGAGGTCTGCTTTTGCGAGGCAGCGTGCTGGCTGCGTCTGCGCTGGTTTGCTTACACATGTGAGCGTACGCCGGATAAGAGTGTCCTTTATGCTGCTCCGATACTCATTATCCATCACCTCCCCTCTTCAGCACAGCTCTCAATTCACAGAGCTATTCATTATGCTTGCCTCAGACAAGCGAGGACGTATGTGCCTGTGTGCGTGTACACACGGGTGTGTGGGTGTGTTTAGAAACAGCAGCCGTGCTCCGGGTCTTAAATCAGTTCACCGACTGGTCGCTGTGATACTGGTGCTCAAACTGAACTAATTCCTTAAAACCTTAGAAGTTGAGTCATGACATCTCTCATACGTATATTGCCCCTGAAAGCATACACCACAGGCTGAAAAAGAGAAGAAGAGGCTGAGTCAAAAGGTAATGAAAGGACAGCAGGCTGCAGCATGCAAAGAAATCACAAGGCTTATACCATTGCAAAGACAACTGTTTATACATGTGGGGGTGTTTGGGTGTGTGTTAGCTATAAATACAGACTCTGTAGACAGAAAAATGACTTCAGCTCAGGAGCCATATGACTCTCTGCCCACCCTGGAAACACAAAGCTTCCTACACAGGCAGTTGCACCCATCTGTATGCCCGACAGCTGAGTCACAGACACCTCACTACCTACTCCAACCAGACTGGGCAGTCCTTGGAGATAACAAAGGCAATGTGCTTTTAGTAACAAGGAGGTACATCTGCTCACTGTATGACAAAGGGAAAATGGCAGCTCTTTCTTATGCCAATTGCGAATTACCAACAGCTCTTTGCACATCTCACAAAGCATAAAACAAAAATATTAAAATCATTAGTATTAAAAAGGGGACATGCAAGGGAAATAAGGTGGAACATTTTGAATGAAAAGAAATGGGTTCTTTAGAAAAGTAAAATGCAGCATTGAATTTTTGAGATGAATTTTGTGTTTGACAGAGCAACAGTCAGAAAGCGATATGCCTGACATCCAAGGCTAAAGCAGAGTGGAGATATACAGGTGGGAAAGCTGACTCTGACTGTATTAGGGTAATAAATTATCTGAGGGGTTCTGGGTCCCAGACTTTGTTGGGTTGGGGAGCAGGGTATCCAGGGACAGCAAACTGGGAGGGTTCCCTGTGATTTAGGAGCAGCAACAATGTTGTGAAAGATCGGGTAGCGTGGCTTCCTTAGTGCCAAGGCCAATGGAGCAAAGATTTTCCTTTTCAAAGGCACTTGAAACATTTCAACCAGACCTTTTCTAGCCCACCCGTCCATCACAGATCAAACCCAATCAAGGGAAAACAGATAGATTCCAATCTCTGGGTGGTTGATCGGGTGCATGACCAATGGGAAAAACACTGCAATTGTCTTTCATCTCTTTAAAAGGACTTTAAACTGTAAGAACAGTATGATGGAAGCTTTCTCAATCTGTTGCAGTCTGATGAGTAAATCTCTATCAAAAGGGAAACATAAAAATGTTGCATATGAACCAGAATGAAGTGTTTCCTTTATACAGAGCCATTAGATATATGGAAATTCTGCTCTTATGACGACGAACCAAAGAGTCAAGAGATACAGTGACAAGTGCATCCAAGCGTACGGACTCACACAGTGCATTAAATGGGTCAACTAGAGAGCCTCCTCATCATACCATGTATCTCCAGGGACAATATCAGGTTCAATACAGCAGGGATACAACATGATTCATATTGGCAGTACTAACCAGAGTTTGTAGATAATAAATCAAAAATGGCAAAAATATTCCATCATTCTCAGTAATAGAACCTTCTTTCTTCCTAAAAGAACATCAAACATCCACTAAAGCAGGAATCAACCTTAGCCACACCAGATTTGACTTTTACCTCGAGGTTCTTCTGCCTGTTTTGCCAGTTTACGTAGGGCTGCGGCGAATCCGGAGTGGGCTGACTGGGCAGCTGGGCTTCCATTTGCTACGATGGAACCGTTAATAGGTGACGGGGTGAGGGGGCTGACCGTCGCCGTGGTACGTGTCGCTGTGGAGATCATTCCTAACGATGGTGACTTTGGCTCATGGCTCATGCCTAAAGAAGCAGACAAAAAGAAAGGAGGTTGGGAAATATTAATTGTGTGCTACCAACAAGAGATCAATTCCTGTCCTACTCAAGCAAAAAAATGCCACTTTGCCTTTAAAATAGCTTCCACAGAAATGATTGTCAGAGGAACAATGCAGACAAACATAAGTGAGAAAGGCTGTTAGGCTGTTTCCTTTGATACAAAGTCAGGTGAAGCAGATTTTGATGGTGGGTATCTGTGACAGCCAGAGAGGGTATGGATTCAGGGTCGTACATCTTATGGTCAGAGGTGTATGGTTGGGGGGGGGGGGGGGGGGGGAATTCGCGCATGGCCACCAGAGGCCCACTGTCAAAATTTACAGAAAAACTCTACTGAGCATGCTCCAACCATCCTAACCTGACTCTTTCTTGCAGTAAAAGCCATAAATGCGAGCAAACTCACATCCAGAGCTATGGGTCTTCCAGACAAACATTCAAAAAAAAAAAAAGAGCTTGATTTGTATAAAAATGTAATGCTAAGGAAGAATACGAATGAACCAGTATAAGATTCTCACAGCATGATAATCTTGATGGTTCCGTGATAATAACACGCAGACTTAAGGTTGCCTAACCAGCACATAGCTTGCGACTGTAGTTTTAAGTTAATGATGGAACTCCTTTAGTTTCCACACGAGTTTTTTTTTGCAACATTTTCTGACGGCAAAAATGTATGAGAAATACAAATGTGTCAAGGAGGCTTGTTCTGGCTGATACCAATTTCCGGCTTTCTTTATGGTTTGACCTGTGGATTCTGATTTTTTTTCTTAAGGAGTAAACACAAACAAATAGAAAACAAAAATGTGCTGCAGGTTCATCAATAACTTTTTAAAACATCAAATCTTTAAACTAGTTACTGATCCATGCATATAATAAAGACAAATGTTTAAAAACAAATGCACACAGGGAAACGCTGTATTTAAATTGTTTTTGAAACAATATAAAGTACATGTGAAAAGAAAAGGTTAGCAAATATGAAAAAAGATCAGATTTAAGCAAGTTTTGTGGTGAATAGAGGGTTTTGATAGTGTGAAGAGAGCTGTCCCTTTCCTTCCTGTACATGCATGTGTGTGTCTGTGTGTGTCTTGTAAAATGAACCATGCTGACAGCCTATCTGTTAGTGGAATCCCTAAATGCCAGAGCGGAGCCTGATAGCTCTACGTGCTCAGGCAAAAAAATAAACACACTCACAAATAGGGGTGGCTCAGAGGACAATATAAGTTCAGACAAGTGTAGGTTCAGCGAGCTAGAAACATTAACATTAAAATACATATCCTGGGAACCATTAAAATAAAAGCCCCCAAAAAACTGGTGAATCAACATCCACTGAAATCTTTTAGCAAACACCATCACTTTCATTAAAGATTTAAAAGAAAAACTGCAAAATATGAGCTGCTTACTGCTGATAGACCAACACCAAAATTAGATAAGTAGGAGTTATATCTGGGTTTATCCCAGAGGTTGAGAGAGCTATAAAAAGATCACGTTCCCTCCTGAGAAGAGGGCAGAAGCTCAGCACCCTGTGAGTGTTTAAGCAGACACACACACAAACTCACACACATGGTAGCAAGTGAGAAATGAGATGGTGAATAGCATTCCCAACACCTCTCGAGTTGTCCTGCCTGTAACCTCCCAGTTACCCAGTGCACTTTGAATGAACCCAGTAAACAATTAATAAAGGAATCAACAATGCCTACTGTCTGCACAGCAAACGGCACTGCTGAATAAACCCTCAGTCCAGCAGCCCGCCTTTGTCAAGACAATGCACTAGCACTACAGGCTACTTTCTCTCGCAGAAGATTCTGTCTGAAAAAGTCGGATACGGAAGTGAAAGAAATCTATCCTCAACTTTCTGAGAGACTAACCTGCCACAGAGTAATAAGCAAGAGCACAGACAGGCAAATTAACAGAGCGAGAGATGAGACATACAAGAGCTTGATAAATGCACACATCTAGAGGTCTAGCAGCGGGTCATGAATCCCTCCGTGAGATCAAAAAGCGGATGGTGTGAGCGTCTTACTGCACAAAGAAGCGGAGCCGCCTTGATCCCCCGCGGCTGCATCTTCACGTTGAGCCCATCCCAACACACGCCGGTAGCCACCAACACCATCTTCCTGCACTCCTCTTTCTATCTCCTCTTTGCCATCAACCCGCACCCTCCTTGCCAGCCTGCCTTCCTGCCTCTCGCAGACTGTTTAAAAGCTTATCTAACAAAGCAACACACTACACAGCCTGCCTATCTCTCCCCTCCCTGCTCAAGTGCTCTCCCCAAGTGAGAAAACAGAAATTCTTAGGCTAGCAGCTGCTGCGATGTCACATGACCTCGTCCCCGTGCCCCCGCCCTCTCTTCCTCACTTCTCCTCCTCCCCTCTCAACCTATAATTCCTCAGCCATTTGTAGATAACAGACACAGGCATGCATACCCTGCCAAGGCGAAGTGGAGGAGGGGGAAGGGATGGAAGACAGGGGAGAGCGCTCGGTTGATCACTACATGTGACCCCATTGCCAGGGAGCGTCACTCAGACGGAGTGTGTGTGTGCATAGACATGGATGGGTGGGAATCTGTAGGTTACTTACACATGTGAACCGCCCCACATCGAGCAAAAAACAAAAAAAGATTACATGTCTTGACCTGTGTCAAGTCCGACTGCTTGGTAAAGAAAGCCTTTTGTATTCGAGTATTCATCTCTTAAAATAACACAACACTCCATCTGGAAATAATAAAGAAATTATGCTCTCTTAACTGAACATTTAGTATTACCCTCAAACAAGGAAGCTATGTCAAAAATGCGGACCGGCTATCTAACCGACACACAAAAGACCCTGATAGGGTTTCCACACCAGCCCCCTCCACCCTGATAACAATTGCTTGTAAGTGTTCATGAGGTGGAGGGCTCAGGAAAAAGGGTGAAAGCGTGGGTTTGACTTCCCCTTCGTTGGTCCTGCTCTCATTGCAGGGGTGTGAATGAGTTGTTTCTTTAGTCATTTCCTCCTTCCGTCACTTTGCTGCTTTTCTCAGAAGAGTGATAGAGCATGTGACTGATAGAGATAGAGACACCCAGGCCAGGGTTGTACAGAAGACAGCCTCCTTAAAATACACCTCCATGTTTCCTACCTTTACTCCCCAATCTTAAAGTATCCTGCTGGTTTGGGATAGTAGTGTCTGGTTAGCTCCTAGTTATTCGATAAAGGATTTCGTTTACAGAACATGATCTATGTGTAACTAATGTAAAACAAAAACAACATGACTTTATTGCTTTTATTTCCTGTTAATTTTCCTGCTCTTTCAAAATGGATTATGGATACATAGACTTCAGCAAAATTCTAGAATAAATATCTACTAAATTTAGTTACATTTCTCAAATGCTTTTGGGACAAAATGACATGCCTTTTTGCCATTCTGTTCTTCATAACTAGCTAATGCTAGCTGGTTAATTAGCCTGGGGTAGCCAGGGTGTTCCTCAATGGTTCACACATATGAAGATGGCTCTTTAATGTTTTTAGGATTGTTGAGATGTAAACGTATATGATTACGTAAGCGCAATTTTTTACTTTTTAAAACCTTGGTACAACAGTGACTGTGTATAGTGCCAACATAACTGATATCTAACATACCAGCAGGTAAGATTTTCTCTGTTTTGATGCACAATGTAGACAAGAAATAAATAAAATAAACGGGCAATTACCAAAAAAATAGAGCTATAATCAGAGTAGCAATAAATTATAAAATTATTGTCCAGGCACTGAATAATATTAGAAATGGGATTAAATATGGTCTAACCAATCAAGTACTCTCAAACCTCTCATCATTTTGCTTTTTATCAGCAGAAAAGCAACATACGAGCTAGGGCTGTCGTTTCACTCCAACTATTGAGAAATATTGTGATATGATGCAGTTTATGATGAGACATTTCTTAGGAATTTCCAGAAAAGTGAGCCAACCTTTACATATCGTCATTAGAGTTCTCTGTTCTTCAAGCATCCAGCAGATGGCATTGTGTTACAGTTAATCAGGCAGTGACACAGCATGGTGTCAGAGACCTTAAAGCCACTAATAAACAAAAGCAAAAACAGATTAAAAATAATACTGTTGGGGATTAAGCAAGCAACAAAGGCCAAATCCAGTACCGCAGATACAAATCCTAATGCAAAGCTCCTATAAATTAGACATTCTGTATCAGAGGGAAAATGAAATAATCATTTCCTGGCAACCTGGGGATAATCAGAGGTCTTCCTGATGCAATTAACTATTTGAGTGCTGCTACGCCCTCAGGGAAAACAGAACACGCCCCTGAAAGAAGAAGTTAGATTACAACAGACAGCATGTAAACAGGATACACCCATAAACACAACACTTGGTTACTTTTACAAACACACACATATTGATTGCTAAATGGCATACAGTAAACATACAGTTTTCACACCCAGCTGGGAAAAAAGCCGATCACCTACTCCTATATTCAAACACACTGACAGACACACACTCTGTTCCACCCTTTTGTTGTTGGAATGCATATTACCCTCTCTCTCTCTCTCTCACACACACACACACACACACACACGCACAGACATACACTCACACACAGGGCACACAATCCCCCTGGCTCCTGTGTGCCCTGGCCAGTAGAGAGATAATGCAATTGCAGCTCAAGCGGGTGGTTAATCTTTAACCAGGAAGGGATTTGCCTATCAGCTTGTTAAAACTAGCGCAGTACAGCTGGCCCATCAACGCGATCCAGTCACCAGGATGGCTTGACAAAGTCTAACACGGCAAGTGCACCACCTCTAGCTACTGTGTATTGATTGCACACACACACACACACACACACCAAAGATAAACCGTTTTATAGAGGCTTAGAAAAGCACACTTTAGCTCCAATACTGAGGCGCTGCTTAGGAACAGAGCCAAACCAGTGAGTGCCCTGCCCTCAAATGAGCAATAAAAATGTCTTGGCAATAAACTAGTTCGCACATCGAATACTTCTGCAGCGTTGTTCCTTTGTTCCACACCTACGTCCCTGTAATTACTTCTCTCAAACACGAGGCTTAATCACTGTTTTCTGATCATCCTTCCTGTAGTGTCAGAGCTACAGTTACCAGAAAGAAAAAACAAAACAAAAAAAAAACACTTACTGCTGCTTCAAATGTTATCCAAAACATTTCTTTTCTGCCATTAGGTCTGTAAAAATACATGTGAAGTCTCGAATAATAGAGATACACCGATCAGGCTTATCGTCGCTGGTGTCCCTTTCCGTTTTTCTGTAAGGTCTGACCTGCTGATCCTGATTATTTTTCTCGAATGAATGTAACACGTCAAGAGAAAACATTCACTGCAGGTTCTTTATTAGAGGTAGTAGATGAAAGTGAAGAAAGTACAAGATCATTCCTTTCTGTGCATTTAAGCAATATGTGCCTTTATTGGATTATTAAACAAAAAAGAGGCAACAAATTACATGTTGTTGGATGATTGAGGGGTTAAATGAAAGGCAAGAAAACAGCACTTAGATTTTCTCAGAATCAGAGCAAATTAGGGCCCGTTTCAATATCTGGCTGATTGATTTATGCATCCCCAAACTAAACAGGTTAGTTGAGGAGCTCCAGGTGACATCACACCAACCTCCAACAAGATATGAAGAAACAAAAACACAAACTACTCATTATGTTTTTTTGCATTCAAAAATAAAGGTGTCACTCAATAGAAGAGCGTTCCTCAGCCAGCAGCAGCAACTTCAACCATCCTGCTGAAAAGACTAAGTCACTCAGTTCTCGATGGAGGAGGGATTTTACAGTCGGCCTGGCGAGAACATGTCAGCACGGATGGTTTGCTGAGAATGTGCTGACAGGTGATTAAAAAGCCTGCGAAAAAGGTATTTAAGAAGTCAGTCGATCATCAAGGAACCTTCAGGCATAATACAAAGAAATTAAACAAAATGAGGTTGCCTAAAAATAACCAGTGAAACAAAAATGTGGATGAAACCAACCAAGCAGAACGAGATGTAACATAGGCCAAAGTCACTCCTACTATAACTGTAACTGACTGAGTAACCACAGGAAGCACAACTTTGTGGCTGACAAAAATCAACTACTTAGGTGACAAACTGCTGATAACTAACACTTGTGTACCGAAGCTGCAATGAAGACTAAAATGAGGAGTTTCTAGCTGTATGGATAAATCTAGGTACTATGAAGTTTTATTTGCTGATTGGCAAACAATAATACAATTAAAGATTTACTACTTTCCTTTTCAAGCAATTAAATTGAATAAATCTCATCTTTAAGCCATTCATTTCTGAAATATTTAAATTTACATCGTAATCCACATGTCAAGATTATGCACAAGAACACAGTTATTAAAGTATTCCACCAGATGAATCATACATTGCAGTAGAACAGGTCAGCTGGAAAGGACAAGGAAGTAATCAAATGGCATTTCTATTTGCTTAGTTTGGCTGCTTTTATCAAGGTAAATAAATAAAAAGAAACTACTAAATATGCACAAAGACACCTGATCAGCTCAAATGATGGCAATCCAACACTAATGTAATAACCCTAACAGGTGTAAAAAGATGATGACTCAAAAATACCAAATCTTGCATACCAACTGTACATTTGAGATGATCTCACTCCTTTGGGCACGCAGAAATATGCCAATGTATCCAGGGGCACTGCAGGATAAACCTGCTCTAGTAGTTCCAGTTTTGTTTGATTTCTGAGATGAGATGTCAGAGCTAGCTGCCCTTAGGCGCTATACAACGTATGTGTATCACTGTGTGTTTGCACGGAAATGCACACCTTTTGAGCGACATCTCTGTTACTCCCACACCAAAGACAAAACCCCTAATATCAGAAAAATCCTGAAACAGGCGCACCGAGGCTGCAGTGCGGCGCCATCAAAGGCAACAATTCCACTGGAGAATAAAGGAAAAAGACAGACGAAGACGCCAAGAGAAAAGTGCTGCTGTGTGTGGAGGAGATCAATCAGGATAACAAGAGTTTAACCACTGTCTGAACTGCCATTATACAGCAGGGTTCTATTAGGGCCCTACACTGGAGTACAAAGTGCACCACCTCCTGACCCGACCAACCTCACACTGTCCTAAATGCATGGACCCAAAAATATCTCTGTGCAATAACCAGAATGTGCGGTCCTCTTTCCTTTTAGCTTGTGTGAATTCAACTGACAAGCTTGTGTATGCGAGTGTGCACAGCTTATTATTCATACCCCACCTCCCACTTCTTCTTTCTTCACCGTCACCCCCCAGCCGCAACCTGTATGACAGCAGCTTGCAACAAAAACAGAGAGAATTCAAAAGACCAGCCACCATCCATCTCCCTCTTCTCACCTTCTTCCCCACCTTCAATCCTCCAGCAAAACACACATGGCGAAGCTACAGAGGGATGGTGTGTCTTGAGGGCACACACGAGCTGAGGTGACTTTCTCCCCTCCCTTCCATCCTGCATCTGCCTAAGCCACCCCAACAGGGCTATTTCCTCTGTCTGTTAATTACATATCAGCTGTGGTACGGCTTGCCGGGGCTGCGGTTGTGTGCATGTGTGTGCATGTCATCTGGGAAGTGTGTAGTTGTGTTCTCTGAGACACCGGCGTGGGCGTATGACAGAACAGCCTGGTTACGCTTCACAACGCTGCTTAGAGAGTGTGAACCCACACATGAAGACGCACACGTTCAGCCACACAAACACACATAAGAGCCTCCTGTCTGTGTCCCTGCCTTTTTGTGGTCCTTTTCTCCCTGAAGTCAAGCTGCTGCCTGGATGGCTGTGCCTTTCACAGTCTCCTTCCAAGGGGGGACAACAGGGCCGCCACTCCCTGGAGGAGGGACTCAGCTCTTACTTATCGCCACCATCGCCACCATATCCTGTTTAAACTCCCTTTTTTTTTTTTTTTTTTTTTTTATAAAATCAGCCTCATCTGCTACAGAAGAAGAGAAAGGTGGTTCTCTTCAAACAAAGAGGGAGAATGACAGATGTTCCAGATCATAAATTCCACAGAGCAGAGCTGCCAAGGATCTTTGTGTGGTTTCTGCACCTGTTGTGTTCTTTGGTACACGTTATGCCACATAAATGTTACACACACAACTATCCACATATATGCAGGCAAGCTTAGATGTCGCATATACCTGGCTAAATTGTACAGTTCTGAACTAAAATTCTTTCAGCGCCGGAGGACCCCACTGCATGCAACATATTTTGGTTGTTATCATCTTACAGCTCTCTCTCACTCCCCCTCTCTTTCTCTCCCTCCATAACCACCTCAGGAGATGAGCTCTGCTTTTGCTGGCTCCCCCTGCACACGTTCCTCACTTCATCCCGTCTCTCCGTTCTATTCTCTCCTGCTCCCTGTGATGTACTCGGTTAGGTTGTTGCCGCCTAATTAGCACTGCGAGTGCTCTGCATAGGCCCTGTCTCCTGAGTGGCTCCACCAAACACACACGCATATATACGCACAGACACAGACACTCACTTGACTTTCCATTGCTGGGTCCAGTTGTAGAGAGTTACCCTATTATAATCCTGTAATTGGTATAACTGGAGCACATGCATGTGCTTGTCAGAGAGCGTGGATGCTTGATGAGTGAATCGGTTTCATCTGGGCACTTCATGTCACAATGACCTCATATCTTGGTATTCTACATAAAACAATTGTAATGCATAAAACACAGACCCGAGTTTTGTATCTTTATTTAGCACAAAGGGGTCAGTAGAGATTTAACTTTGTATGACAACATGTTTGAAAGTAAAAATAAATAAATAATTAAGCATGATACCAGGCAGATGGGCTACACTTACAACAAAAACTCACTGCAAACCAGTCACATTTGTGTAACTACAGATATGCAGGGTGTTCTGAAGCCTAGTTTGAGATGCATCACATAATCCTAAATTGCAGCTGCACAATAACCATCATTTCTCTCATTCTCTCTCTTTTTTTTTATATCAAGATGTTCCCACCACTTTTCTGAGCTTCAGCATCTAGTGAATTGAAATCATTATCAGGTGTGGGCATCAAAGCTTACTCAACAAAAATTATTGGCACACAGACCATGAATGAATCACTCTTGATATACACTCCCCGGCCAACATGGTGGTACAAGGTTGGACCACTTTTGCCTTAAGAACTGCTTGTACATTTAGGTGTAGTTACATCCCTCAGAGTTTTCTATCTACGTGGGGATGTTAGCATCATGCAGTTTCTGCAGATTTGTTGAGTTTACATTCTTGATGCCAATCTCCCATTCCACTAGGTCCTAGAGGTGCTCTACTGGATTGACATCTGGTGACAGGGAGGCCATTGGAGTACAGTGAACTCATTGTCTTGTTCATGAAACCAGTTGGAGTTTAGTGACATGGTGCATAATCCTGCTGTGGTGTTTTAAACAATGTTCATTTGGTACTAAGAAATAGAGACCCATCAAACTAGGTCAAGATTTTCTAATATGTTTCTAACAGGTTCACCATGTTTGGTGAAGATATTTTGCAGCTTCACTAAGTATAGGCAAACCAAGGTGATTATGTTGGTAAGATGATCCTTCCTACAACACGGCACTGTCAAATTGGTGAAAAAATTAAATCTACAAACTTAACTAACTAATACTCCATCGAGCCTGTTTGCTCTCACATCTAACGCCTAAGCTTGCAGCTGTGGAAGTGCAACATTTTTCCATCTCTAATTTCAGATCTGAGGTGCTCCTTCTTTTAAGGGTTTGATTTAGAGATGGTTTGAGATTGGACTGGCCAATTCCAGTTTTTACTTTTTTCAGATGGACTAAAACAAAAAAGAGAAAAAATGTAAGGCAGATTTTCTGATTAGACTTTGGAAGCCAACTAAAAACAAAAAAGAGATTTTTCCCCATTTATGAATCCAAGGATGTGTCCCTAACTTTTATTGGATTTCTATAAAACTAAAAAGAAGAGGAAAAACTGAAATTATATTGTTTGGTGTGTTTATAGACTAAAAATAATGGTTAAGTTATTTATTTAAAATTTCTCAGTATCTGACCAGCCAATCGCTGATCTAAGCCAATCAAGAAAAAAAAAACTGTCAAATCCCAATTTCCTGATGATTAATTGGTTAATTTCTAATACAATTTGATACCACTATGATCTGATTTATCTTTACACTAACATTGTTATTGTCGTTTCAGGGCCCAATATAAGTCATTATAAAAGAATCATACAGAAAGGAATGACCATGTCTTTAAAGAGCACTAGTATGAATGACTTATCTAATCTGCACAGAGAATATGCGACTTTAAGATACAAGTTACAGCTCAGTTACAATACATTCAGATGATTGTGGAGTTTCTTTTCTTCTGTTGTTCAATGTAAATCAACATTTAATAAAAAAAAACTAATGCTCTTCAATTTAAAAATAATTAAATAACACCCTCACTTAAGGAAAACATGAGATAGTTTATAAAATTGCATTTATTAAGCTACAACAAAGCCAAACATGTTATCAGAACAGGACCTTACTGTATATTTCTTCTGCTTTCTGAGTTTTTGTACATCATGCAACGCATAGGGGAAACCCATATGGTTGATGAGAAACTGAGATAGGAGACAATGCGTATGAGAGATGTGAAGTAGAGATACAAACCGACAGACAAACAAGGGAGTCCAAAACTGAGGCTCTTTAGTTATGCAAATATAAGCCAGATGAAACAAGTTTAACTGGCAACTGCAGGCCCGCTATCAGAGCATCGACACAGCTCTATCCAGGAGCTGATCAAAATACTTGGCCACAGAAGCCTGCTTCATTTCTTCGGGCGTATAACTGACCTTGCTCTCATACACAAGGAGGCAAGCTAACAAACTGACACATACAATATGACAGTCAGCTGATGTAGCAGTTACCACAGAGACACACAGAGAGAGAGAAACAGGGGAAACAGGAAAGACTCACTGAAGAGGCATGGAAGCAGAGGCAGATAGAGGCTAAAAGAGAGCTGATGACGTTATAGCAGAAGAAAAGACGATTGTTGAAAAGTAGCCCCTTGGCCTAATGCTGGGTTACAACATAGTGTGTTAATGCAGGGTGCACAGAGATACCGATAAACACAAAGTGTGTGATTCATGCTGAAAAACATACACACACCCAAAAACAATTGGTAATGAAAGCAGACACACTCTTTTAGGGCAATAGTCAAGTATGGTCAGTATTGAGCATGTGCGTGATCTTCTTATCTGCTGCTCTCATGTTGCCTGTGTTGTGTTTGTTTGGCAAGCGCTTATCAGGCTCTGGGGTACAACAACGACAACAGCAAACATGAGCCACACACACACACATCCGTGTTTTACTATCTTTATGAGGACTTTTCAGTTACTTCCATTGACTTCCATTCATTTTCCTTGATTTTTAGTGCCTAACCCTAAATTTCAGATCTGTACGACTTACGGTTCGGCCTATTTCACGTTTGTGGGCGTGGCTATGTGGTTTGGGTAAAATCGTGAGTAAGAAAGAAAGAAAGAAAGAAAGAAAGAAAGAAAGAAAGAAAGAAAGAAAGAAAGAAAGAAAGAAAGAAAGAAAGAAAGAAAGAAAGAAAGAAAGAAAGAAAGAAAGAAAGAAAGAAAGAAAGAAAGAAAGAAAGAAAGAAAGAAAGAAAGAAAGAAAGAAAGAAAGAAAGAAAGAAAGAAAGAAAGAAAGAAAGAAAGAAAGAAAGAAAGAAAGAAAGAAAGAAAGAAAGAAAGAAAGAAAACAGACAGACAGACAGACAGACAGACAGACAGACAGACAGACAGACAGACAGACAGACAGACAGACAGACAGACAGACAGACAGACAGACAGACAGACAGACAGAAAGAAAGAAAGAAAGAACACCCAGTATGGGGATTCTTAGACACAACAATCCAATGAAATGCACCAGATCATGCCTTCAACCAGAACAGCACCATGGTTTGGATGGGGAAACACAGCAAAAGAGGGAGAGAAAAAAATGGCAGAGGTGGAGGGAGACACGCTGACCAAGAAAAACCCTTATTTTATAAACATCCTACAGCGGTTTCTCTTCCAACACACAACCAGACCACACAGAAACCCTGCACTGACACACACTGAGCGGTATACACTCCCACATTTTCATACCACCTAAGGACATTGTTATAATAGTAGTCAAAGCCAAGCCTCGCCCAGTCAAACACGTCCCATTCTTTCCAATTGAGAGGTATGTAAACCCATGCAAAAGTCCCTCTACAGTCTGTGCTATTCAAAGCTATCAATGTGGGCTGTTGATAAGAAAATGCAAAGTGGGTCACCTTTAACTCCAGGCTCCTTGTGTAAACAGAAAAGGGAGCTGTTTGGGACTCTCCTAATCACTCTTTAAACAGAGCCAGGTGCTGCTGCCACAGACAAACTGTCACCAACACTGCTTAGAACAGCTGCTGTCTAGCCCCCAGACATCACAGCACCACAGGCTACCGCAGCACGACAAACGGCACCACGACACCTGAAAACATGCCAACCTTGGAAAAAGCATTGCAGCGTTAAGGTTAAAAAACGCTTTTAACGACAGATTAGTAGTAAGAAATTCTGTACCTCCGAGGAAGCTCTGCATAAGTTATCTTATACTCTCATCACATGCTGATCCATCAGATACATGAAAGCCTGTGATGAAAGACAAGAAATCCAACTAAAATCCTATAACCTAATGCATCCTTATTCATTTAGCAGATATGCAGCAGACATTTATCTTGGTCTGACTGTTTGATAGAAGTCCATCATTGCATAAACGACAGAGATGTCCAAACTTCACTGTTGTACCTGGACTTTGCAAAAGCATAGCTGGTTGTGTCTAAATAATTTTCAAAAGATGGACAGTGAATCCCTGAGGCTGTATGGAGAAACAAAATAGTGAGTCACAGCAGCCAGACATAAAGAGCTTAAAAGTAGCAGTGATATTAGAGATGTACTGATCAAGCTTTTCCAGCCAATACAGATTTCCTGTTTTCTTGGAGGTCTGATGTGCAATTTCAGTTCTTTTTTTTCACCAAGGGTATATAAAGCATGAGAAGAAATGTGCTGAAGGTTTCTTAATAGCAGTTTTAAATACAACAAAAAGAAAAACGTACAAGTTTACGTCCCATACTTTTGCCTGACGTTGATTAAACACAAAAAAGTGCATTAAAGTATGTGCGCTTACTGACACAAAATGGTGGTAGAAACTTTACAGTAATTGATTCATCAATCGCTGATCAGAGACCATCAAGGGAGTGTTGGCAAATTGTACTTTCTGCCTGACTGATTGGTGCATCTCTAGTGATATGAATTCCCTCTGCTCCCATGAAGATTGAGTTTAAAAACAGAAACATGCTGGAAATTGTGAGTGACACCTTGAGTCTTGAGTCAATGTGACATGTTTTCTCCAGGAGACGCATGAAGCAAACACACAACATAATTCAACTACATCTGTGAGGACGACTTTGACGTAGGCCTTGGATTATGACTAAGCCAAAAGACCCACACATCATCTTCCAGCAAAAATTCCCCTAACCCTGAAAAAAAAGCACATAGATGCTTTTCATGTAACCTATTGGACAGCAAAAAAGCATTTATTTTGCAGGCCAGAAGAGATTGCCACGTGGTGAAATTCCAGAAGTAATTTACAATGTAGGTAAATGTTAAGATCTATGCTTCAAAGATTTACAAATATAATTTTAATCAAGGGGTCGCTCTCTAAAACTAGGTTTGCTCGAACAGGGTCTCAACTGAGCCCCATAGAGAAGTTATGTGATTATTCTTGATAAAGATATAATTTAGGACTGCTGCTATTCAGCTATGTTGCACGTAGAATACAATACAAACTAGTGATAAAACAGAAAAACTATGCAGAATAAGGCAGGCAAACAAGCCTGTAAATTTTTTTAGACGTGGTAATTTAAAGTTGCTCCACGACTCAAAAATCACAAAAAGACCACAGAGTTGCCACAACTGTACAGATGTGGCAAAGGTACAGGTAACTCAAGTGGTAGCAACATTATCAACCAACCAAAATATGAAACGGTACTAACAGTAACAATGCATCATTAGCAGAGTGCACTGACTAAAACAAAACAAGAGGTTTTTAGGTTTACTCATACCTACCTCATACCTCTCTTGTAGCTTTGTGACATGTTTATTATTTCAGAAACCTAATGGAATGTCATTACATAGTGATATTAATGTCGAGAACACCGACGTCTGTTACTGTGCTTCACTGTCTACTGTTAGAAATAAAGGTGTCCCCTTATTCATTATTAATACACCTATAATGTGTTTATCTGTACCTGACCCTTCTGAGGGAAAGCAGATTGTAAAAAGTATTTAAGGTATATCAGGAAATGGTGGATAAAATGAGAAGACATGAAATTCCATTGGGTATTACAGAAAGCCGGGTGAGAATAGTAATGTTACGAAAAGCGAGTATTTCATTTATGCTCCAAATACTTGACTGGTGATTATGCTACTGGCTGCATTGTCCTCTCAAAAAGCCATGCTTTATATTTTTGTTTCATTCCTTTTAGCGACATAGCCTGTTCTAATCGTTAAAGGATAAAGAATATTCTCTGTCACTCGTTTTAATGGGGAAAATATAATATTTTACAAAAAAATGAATGTGACCTTAGGCTAAATAAAAGGACATATTTGGCATGAACTATTTTTTATATATATACACACCTTGTAAAACTTATATGAATATATTTTTGTTATTTGGATCGATTTCTGATGAGGACTTTCAGACACAACAGGTGCACTGATTTGTCACCTCAGTGGGGTCTAGACTCCTATTTTGGGAGCCATTGGTTTAAGTGGCATTTATTCTAAGGACAAAAATAGGTAGCTTATTCATGAAATATCACAGCAACTTTTTTAATTAAGCATCTTTGTGACTTTGGTTAAAACTTCTTACAGGTTTAAATGTAAGCTGAATAAAATAAATGACCCTTGAATTTCAGCATTTAATTTAACTTGTAACACACACACATACACATACACGATCTTGACATAAAAAAGGTATTTTAATGCTCTTTCTGGGAAAAAAAAATACATTGAATAGTTTTCATAATATTGCCAACAAACCTAATGACATTCTACAGCAGAAAGTTCCAGTTCCCTTATCAGCAGGATGTACAACACGGTTCCGTCTGACTGCAGAAAAACTCAACAGTGTGCTCAGTGAAGCCTGTTGCTTCGCCGCTGTGTTTGTAGACCGTGTTTTAAACCTGGAGTGTGTGACGAGCCTGATGAGTGGTGGGTCTCCCTCTCTTTCTCTCGGTGTGCGTTCACTACAGAGGCAGCTGTTGGACGCGCCTGCGGTTCAAAAGAAGTGAAGGAGCGCGTGGGAAGTGATTCAACACGGTCCACCTGCCACGCGCACGCACATAACGCGCGCGCGCGCACACACACACACAAAGCTTCTACCCCAGGGGTCAAATCCCGTATCCAGAGTGCACCAAATGGTCAAAACGTGTCACTGTAGCAGTCAGTCACAATAACATCGAGGAAATGCCCCCGTCCCTCCTCTCAGGGAGCACCTCAGACCAGACAATCATTTTAATGGAGCCAGTCTGACTGGAGACTCCGAGCTACTAAGAAAACAAACAATTCCGTTTTTTACACGCACAAGCGCAGACAGATAAAGACACAAACCTCCCTCCTTGGGTATGTTGCTTTACATATTAATCGCAACAGATCACCGGTAACTATGTTACAAGTTAATTTGGAGAGGGTGGGGGTCGCCCGCTTTTCTTCCTAACCCCTTCGAGATGTTGTGCGTTTCTAAACGCGACCACCTGAAAAACCCTCAGCGCTAAGACGGAGAAACATTAAATATAAACGCGTAAATAGTCACCTGAAGGCACCGGAGCGGCTCCTTCTGTCTTTTGCTATCGCTTCTCCTTCATTCATACGTCAGAGCGCGCTCATGCGCCGACCTTCGGAAACACACACACCCGTTTCCTCGATATAGTAATGACTTCCTCAACAAAACCCCCGCCGTGTGCTTGCTCGTTCACACAAACAACCTCCGGGTTAGAAAACACAGGCCAAATAACACAATTTACACAGAATTACTCACCGCAAACATAGGGGTTATTCCTATGGGGATTATTCCGCCGGCGTTCATAAATTAGTCAAAAATGATAATAATAATCACAACAAAATGTATCCTTTTGTTAATAGTCAAAGCTCGGATCCATCTGCTCTCCCGTCGAGAACAGCGACTCTGTACTTTTTATTGTCACGCAGGAAGCTCCGACGCCAAGAAAGGCCACAGGGACTGAGCTGAGCGCAGCAGACCGCCGAGGAGAGGAGGAGAGAGGCGGCCGGCTGCTGGGAGCCGGGAGGTGGAGCTTCCGTTCCGGCGGGGTCCGGACACTCAGAGGAGACAAGACGAGTCGGTGGCCGGAGCTGGCTGTAGGGGTATAGGGTTGAGGCACCTGCTCTCCCTCCCCAGACCGCAGTGCTCTCCCTGCATCGCTTTATACATAAAAATGCCTCCCCCGTTTCCAGCCAGGAAGAAAAGAGACGCTTCCTGGACATATAAATAATGAAATCTAATTTTAGACCTGTTTTCATCTACTAAAGACAAATTACAGGAAACACGAGAAAGTAATTCTTCACACTCATTAAGCGCGGTAAATAATTTAAAAGCGCATGCTTGTTCTACTGATGTTTTTACAGGCAGCATGAATTATTTGTGTTTGCGTCCGCGTATCTTAAAGTGCACTTGGAAGATTTGAATGGTAATTTGTTTGTGATTTTGAAATACAGTTGTGATCAGGAAAAATCAGGTTATATTCCCCCCAGTCAAAGAATTACAGCTGTATTGTTTGTAAACAACAGTGTCCATGTTTTCGGTGATGTTCAATGTCCAGTCCATGGTTTACACTTACCTTGCTGCACTTAATTGAATTTCAGACCAACAATCCAACTGTCAACCTTGATCAACACCGTATGATACAACAGAATTGACAGCACTAACAAATATGTGACTAGGAAGATAGGAAATTATATAAATTTTGGGCTGATCCTAAAATTTGATCCTGGTTTGTAACAAGACCATACAGGAGTTAAGGGGAAAGTGTAGTTTTGGTAAGTGTCCACAAGGGGACAGTCTGCTATAAAAAGCACACAGACTTTTCAACTGAGAGTCTGAACCTCTGTGTGGCTTATCAATTGTTTTCCTGTGGATTAGATAACAGAGACTGCACAGGCTGTAAAATCAAAGCCACCCCTGTAGGCATTAAATGCAGGGTTTTGTCCAAATGCCAAAGATGAAAATATAAGAATTGAACAGGTACTGCCTAGTAAGGAGGTGGGCTGAAGCCCTTTGTATGTTGTTTGGTGAGTTTACTAAATGCAGGATGCAGTGGATAGAATGCATGCTTAATTGCATATTGTTTGTATCTCCTGCCATATTTGAAGTTTATTAATTTACAGTGAGCACTGCAGGAGATGGACAAATATCATTACACTAAAAAAAGCAATCCTCTTCATGCAGCACACACTCATTTTAAGCCTCCTTGTTTCTCTTTGTAGATTTTGTGCTGTATCCTTTACCTTTGCATGACCTTAGCGAAGGAAAGAGCAGTAACAAGACATCCTAACTAATAATGCAGCTCTCAGAGCTCTGATCTGCATTCTGTGTCCATGTAGGCACAGAAATCAAAAATACCAAATGTGTACTAAAATATTAAGTTACTGTATACATTTTTTATGATTTTGTCCAAATACATTTATATTTTCTTTTTTTAAATTACTAATTGCTTGTATGTTCTTAGCCTTTAGTTATTTGACAGTTCTGCCCAGAATATATACAACATTGTCATCTCTTGCACCCCAATGCAATTCATTAACACCATGCATGAATGTGCTTATCATTTTTGTGACAAAATAGTGAAATAATTTGATTCTCAGTTAAATGTACTGATATATTTTGAAGACACAGTGACACTAAGCTTAGTTGCTAATCCAAGACCAAACTGAGCAGAGGCAAAGAGCTTGTGAGAGTGTGGGTTTATATGATCCAAAGTGTGATTTTGCATCTGTAAATGTCCCAATTTACTGAGTTTTATTGTGCAGTTATTCTTCTCACTGCATATAACTGCAAAGAGTCAGCATTTAGCACGAACGCAATTAACATTTGACTAAAGCAGTGTGAAAACAGCTTTGATATGCCTGGCCCATTTAAATACAGAGTGGTTAAACATTTGCCATTTTGTCGACAGTTTTTGGCATACTTTCAAAAACACACATCTAAACTGTGGATCTTTCACAGTGAGGCTTTAGATAATTACTCAGTTGCAGGTGTACGGCTGTCTAACCACAGGAATCTGCAGGGTGTTCAACCTCTTCTCCTCCTCCTATTCTCCTTCACAAGCCTTTTTTTTAACCTCCTCCACTTTCTTCCTCTGATACTGAACTCCACCCCCAACCCATTCCTACCATCCCATTCCTCATTCATTTGACTACTCACCATTTTCACAAAATCTCAACACTGCTCCCTCCTCCTCTGCCTCTGCAGCCCTTGCTTCCTCTTGCACCACCTCTCTTTATTCTCCTCTCCCCAGCACACTCCCTCTCTCAGCAGCGGACCTGGCCTTAGGCATCGTTAGCTTAATTTAATAAAGGGGCTTAAGCTTTTGAGAGGCTTTTCAAGGATCTGACTGCTGTTACATTCATTACAATCTATCAGCCACCAGAGACACAGCCTTGTTGCATGGCTGAGAAAGAGAGCAAATGTGTGTGTGTGTCTGTGTGAAAGGGGAAGTTGTACTAATATTGCTTTTAATTATTAAAGCCACATCAGAATCATGCTCCTTGCACTATTCCCTCCTGCTCTGGCGGGTACAATCTTATGTTTCACAAAGGTCACTGTACATTGTGTCACAGAATACATGTTTTGTCAACATGATCAATGTGTACATGTCTCAAGGATTATAGTTCTAGAAAGCTATGTCACTGAAGGAATAAACACTACATACCAAAATGTTTCAGAATCAGCTGCCCCCTACACCTATACTTGCCTCCATTATGCTGACAACAAGTGGCAGCTTATGTAGCCTTGGCCCCAAGGGAGGCATAGCCAGAGTGGACAGGCCAGAAAGACTTCATCCACCCCCTTTACAGTCAGCTTACTATGTAGGCAATGCTAGGTTTACCCCTCAAAACCAGCAGTTGTGGCAGACACACACCTAAAAAAGCAGAATAACATGCTCAACTTCTGTGTATCTGTGTGCAAGTGTGAGTGAGTGCTGGAAGACATAAGCAATACCTATGAGGAACGCGTTTCACATTATTACTGTGGAGCCAGATATTAAATTAAGAAGAGAGGAGAGAGGTAATTAACATGCTGATCAGATGTTGCACGGAAGACAGATGAGGGTCTGCACAAGTGACAGGTTAACTGAAAAACAGACAGAGACAGTAAAAGGAGAAATATGACCCACACTGTTGTTTACCTCACTGTCTGTACTGGTGTCACTCCTGTGTGTCACACCTCCTGTGTGTCACACCTCTGAGCAGAGCTGGCCTACACAGATGCACAATGGATGAAAGCAGGAAGGAGGGGGTGACTAATTATTATTATTGTTACTATTATTATTGTAACTGTTTATGGCAGGCTTTTTTGTAGTGGATTAATTATTTTTCTTTACCATGCCAACAAAAGAAGTTTGTTTTCCAATTAATAAAACTATTAGTGCACAATGCACATAGCACAATGTAAATCATTTCGGTTCAGCAAAAAAACATTTTCATCTCATCATGACAGTAAACATTAGTGAGATCCCCATATGTATATTTAGCAAGGCTGTTGATTACTATTGATTTGTTGATGTAATAAAAATAAAACAGAACAAAAAAAAAAACCTACAAAACTGAACATACATTTTCTTTCTGTGACTGTGCCTGTGCTCTATTCTTATAATAGAAACAAACAAGAAGAAGTAGAAAAACCAAAAGACTAGTTTTTGACATTTAAAATTTATTAATCCCCATTTTTCTTACTGATCTAACAAGAATCTTTTTCCTTTTAGCCAAATACCACCAGGTTAATTCTGATTGACAAGCACACGTGACCAATCAGAAGTCACCACTGTTTGCCTTGGCTCATCAGAACAGCAGAGGATTGGTTGTCACTAAGCTCATGTGTGCGCAAGGCGTCTTTGAGGAGATTAGATGAGTGTTGCGCTGTAATCTCTTTCATATTTACTTTACATGGCTGTAAAACGCTGCTTATCTGCCCCTCGCCTTATTTACTTGGAAACACATGCTGTGTTTCTGCAGGCTAAGGCTTACTGTTAAACTGGGGTAAAGATAGCACAACAACGACAATGTGGAAGTAAATAAATGATAAATAAATGTAGAAGTGCAAAAAAGATGTGAGGTTAAAGATAGGCAGACAAGACTGAGGTTGTCTGGAGTAAAATGTGTGCTCCCTCCCATCAGTGTCCAATGATCTGGACGTCTGTGTGTGTGGGAGCAACAGGGGAGTGTGGTGAGGCCTATTAACACACGTAGCGATAATAGGCATGGGGAGCCAGGATGTGTCTGAGCCACTGACCTGCCCATTAGCTCTCTCCAGTCTGCTAAGCCCTCACATCGATCACCCAGCCACACATCATTGATCCGGAAAACCAGGCACAAACTCACGCGCACACAGATCTGTGTTGCTGTACAAGTGTGTGCGCGTGTGTGTGTGTCAATAGGAAGGCAGGTTGGTCTTGTGTGTTTAACTTTCCTGAATGTTCATCAACAGGCACCTGGGACTGAGTGGACACACTGATATCCGTTATTAGGAACTGCAATGCCTGTTATATCATTTTTCCCATTATTCAAATGTATTCCACCTTTCCACCCGTCTGCCGAGATGTAATTAACAATGTACACTCTTCTATTAGCCACGCTGGCATAAGCTAATTGTTAGCTGTCACTGTGAATGTTGAGGGCACACAGACACCCTTAACCCTTCTCTACGCACATTGTCCACACATACAGCACAAGCCAGAAGAGGTTTACAGTATATTGTGTTAACACACTTGCTGCACCTACTTGTCTTGTTCACCTAAACCTGACAGGTTGTGCACTAATTATAGTAGCCATTATTTAAGAGTAGAGCCTTTAAGAGACTGCTAATTAGATTAAATTGCTTTTGCCATGATGGTATTCATAAAGCCTCACTTGCTGCTCCTTTCGGTAAAGAAGCAGAGACACCAGATTCAATACTAAAAAAAGAAATAAAACAAAAACTGTAGGATTAGGTCAGAAGTAAAGCCACGTGATCAAAAAAGGGAGTAACAACAGGAAGCATGTGTCAGGTAATGTTTCTAGAAGGAGAGGGGGACTTTAGGCAACTGCTGAGTTACATTCAACTATTTATACAAATCTGCATCATATTCTTACTTAAGCAAATTACTTAAGGGTTGGGATTAAGGTAAGAAAGACCTAATGCTTTGCATTTAAACAGCCATGTCCTCTAACAAACACTGAATGCCTGTACAACAGTCATGCAAAACATTAGAACTCCCTGCCTAAGTGTGTTGGTTGCCCTTTTCCTGCCACAACAGCCCTGACCCATCAACGCATGGACTCCACTGGACCCAGGAGATGTGCTGTGGTATCTGGTTCCAACATGGACTTTCTGAAGTGGCTAGCTGTGCTGCAGCGCTAACACTAGCTTGCATGTAAACAGGAACAGGACTCTGTTTTTCCTTTCTTCTTTTTTTTTTTTAAAGATATATATTCAGCACTAGAGGCCTTTATTTTTCATTTTTCAACAGTAGGCAGACAGGAAAGAGGGGCAAAGATAGAGGGTGAGACATTCAGCAAAGGTCACCAGATCCGGGACTCAAACCCGGGACGGCCGCATCGAGGACTATAGCCTCTAAATGTGGTCATGCGCTTAACCCCTACACCACCAGCATCGCGCCTTCCTTTCTTCTTTATGTTTTTTATTTCTGTTCCCATTTCTGTGGCAGTTCTACAACAAAGAAATCTTTCAATTTCATCAACACAATAAAAATAAAATATTAGTGGATGGTGCTTGGTTAAAATCTTTGCTTATTTACGTTACTGTATAATTTAAACACCACAAGGTTGGCAACAACCTGGCAGGTGCTAACTTTCAATGTTAATGGATGTGCCCTGGTTTCAGAAAAAAAAGAACAAAAATAAACTCAGAAGACAGAGGAGGAACTCATAAAATAAATGTGTGTCTCAGATTTTTTTATAGATGCAAGCACAAAATGCTTACAATTCAGCAAAAAAAGCAAAACAGACAGCAATGAATGAGCTCCAAGCATTAAAACATTTATTGTAAAGAATAATTTGTAAAGAAAGCTACTGTCTTTTATTTGGAAAGATTTCAAAAAAGACAAAATTATTGACCCAACCGGAATAGACAGAGGAGAAGGAGTGCTATGTAAACCCCCAGGGACAACGTTGTCATTTAAAAAAAAATGAATACATAATCCATAAAACCTGTGGATCTTTTTAATTATCTCTGCCCTCTCACACAAACTCTTCATTACTCTTACCCACTCCCATAAGCCCACTTACCCAGAGACAGATGGCACAGGGATGATGGAAACCAGACCAATTATTTATCTAGTTATGACTTATAACTTAGTAGCATGATTGTGTGTCCTGCTAATGTTGGGTATTCATGTTGGGCTGTAACAGCAAGTTAGGTCAATCTAAACAAAATCCTTACAAATGCAGTAGATTTAATCGGAGAATGTCCACTCAAATGTTATCCCATCATACACATTTTTATGAATTTATTGTATTTTTTAAAGATCCACGTCCAGCCTCAATGTTTGAGTATTTTAGTATTTTAAGTAAGTCTTTGTTTTGTTTTATGTAAATGTTTAACTGTACTTACATATTTAAACAGATGCTGGTCTCCCTTGTCTGCAAGACAAATCTTCCAAGGGTAGGGTACTAATTAAGTCACCTTATCTCACATATTACACACCATATAGCTGGGTAAAGTGAGTGGTGTTTCTAATCATTTAGTAGCAGATATGTTCACAATCTCTGTCTATTATTATGTTCTATGCACAAAGTGGTAAGTGCACAGGAAACAAAGAAAGGGGGGTGGAGATAAATGTTGCAGGAGCCAGGGTGAGTTCAAGCCCATGCTAATAGGATAATTGCATTGATTTCCATTTAGCTGCACTCTCTGATGTTATTTACAACGTTTCGCCCCGCAAACAAGTCCCTCCCTCTCCCCCCTCTTCCAATTTGCTTTTAAGCAGCTGTGACATGCTATCAGCCCCCTTTCCCTTAATACCCTGCTCCTCTTCACCCTTTTCACAACTGTCAAAACAGACAAATACATTATTAGGACATTAATAGCGGTCATGCTTAGACATTACTCAGTCCTTATTCATTCCAGCATCACAGTTCCTCCCGCCTTCTCTCTTTCTCAGGCCATCTGGCATGAGCACTGAGCTGCTTTGAAGTGACTCCCTGAGTCGGTCCAGTCTGAGAAGTCGCTGTGTGTGGTGGCACGAAAAGTCAGTGGGGTCTTTTTTGGAACAAAGTGTAATAAAACTGAAAGCCCTACAAGTGTTAATATCAAACTATGACTTGTAGGTTGTAGTTCACCCCTAAATAACTTTTCACAGGAGATTAGAGTCATAGTAATGAGAAATAGAAAACCACTGAATATAAGAATCAAATCATGATAAAGGAGATGGTGTCATGACAGACAGATAGCATAGATTTAGTACCTCTGTAGAGGTCTGTCTTCTCTTTTCTCGCTGTACAATAGACTATATATGGGAACATGGGAGAGACTGCATGAGAATGATAGTAAGCAATTAGCATGCAGCAGACAGTGCGCTGTATTAGTACAATATTAATGTGGTGGTCACGTCCAGGACACAGACAGAGTGCATTAAGCTCATCATCACTCTTCTGCACACATCAAGGACTCCAATGAATCCCACAACCGACCACACCGGTTACAAAGCAGCAGGAGTTGAGGTACATCTTAATGCATGTGGTGTACATATTATGTTTTATAAGCACTTGTTTGTGTACAGTAACAGAGTATAAGTCTACATAGGAGCATTTTGCTTTGGAACATTTAAATATCTGAAAAATGAAAGGTGAAACCTGGATAAATTGCCATGCATGCTTCCGTATATGTGCAAGGTTACATGCATAGTTTTAGTACATTTAGCCAATTAAAATGTAATAGTGATTTGCGAAAGTCATAAAATGCTGAGGCCAGTAAATTTGACTTCTTGTTAAAGCACATATGGCAGGACCTTTTTGTCACTGTTTGACTGCATAGTATTTGAACAGGATCTGGTACCTCTGCATTTTGATTCTGTGGAAAAGACATTACTAAAGACCATTAAAAGTTAAAAATAATAAGTATGTGCCTTTCAAGGCACCATGGGTAACCTTATAGAGAAAGCACAAAACAAATGTATAAATAATAGGTAATTATTAATAGTTTATAGCTAATTACAATAACTTTATGATTTACAAACGGAGGCGATCACTTTTGTACAAAGGGCGAGGTTGGTTTGCATCGAGGCCCCCATCTTAAAATAAGATTTTGGTGACAAATTCCTACATTTCCCACACTTTCTGCCATGTTGTAATTGGACGGGGAGGTAGAACAAATTTGAACCACACTAGGGACGAAGAAGAGGAATACACTTGTCAGTGCGAGGCAGAGAGTGGACGTGACACTGTGCATACTAGCGACAGCTGTTCGGAGCAGTGTGTCACATAAAAACAGTTTGATGTGGAGACTTTTTCCTGCCAAGCTGTTTATTGTGTGGCACAATGTATGCGTACATGGTCGTAATACTTGAGCTTTGCTCAGACATGTCCAGTGGACGTCCAGGTGGGTCCGCGGAGTCAAGTACGTGCGACTATGTTTTGTCCTTAAGTGGGAGCGAAGAGGTGGTCTTAATGGAAATGAAGAGCTGGGTGTCATCTGCAAAGGAATGAAAACTGATATTGAATTTGCAGAAGATATTGCTAAGAAAAGCAGTTAGGTGATGAACATGTAGGGACTGAAGACAAAACATTGAAGAACACCAGCAGTAACTGGTGTAACAATCTTTCAGTGTTTAACCCTTTCTCTCTCCTAGACATGGCGATTGACTGAGCTTTTACTGTGACTAACTATGTGCTCTCTTTCAGACTCTAACCTTGAAAACTGGCTCAAAGTTTATCTGTTCTTTCTTTCTAGGTGAAACGACTAAAGGAGCTACATCCATTAACATTTACTTTTCCTTCCCATAGAAAGTATTTCTGGATCAGTGCTTCTTTGTTCTTTTTGTGTCTCTGCTCTGTTCTCTCAAACCCCCAGTCGGTCGTGGCAGATGGCCGCTCACACTGAGCCTGGTTCTGCTGGAGGTTTCTTCCTGTTAAAAGGGAGTTTTTCCTCTCCACTGTCGCTACATGCATGCTCAGTATGAGGGATTGCTGCAAAGTCAACGCCAGTGACTGTCCACTGTCTCTACATGCTCATTTGTGAGGAGTGAATGCTGCAAGTCACTGACTGGATGCAATCTGCTGGGTTTCCTTAGATAGAAAAAACTTTTTATCCAGTTTGAATAAATAACTGAATCTGACTGCACTGTTCAATGATTAGGATTAATTGGAATGTATGTACCTGACTTTTGTGAAGTGCCTTGAGAAGATGTGTTGTGAATCCCTGACCATCAGCACCGGTTCCCCCCAAGGCTGTATTCTCTCTCCTCTGCTCTTCTCCCTGTACACCAACAGCTGTACCTCCAGTCACCAGTCTGTCAAGCTTCTGAAGTTTGCGGACGACACCACCCTGATCGGACTCATCTCTGATGGTGACGAGTCCGCGTACAGATGGGAGGTGGACCATCTGTTGGACTGGTGCAGCCAGAACAACCTTGAGCTCAACGCTCTAAAGACAGTGGAGATGGTTGTGAACTTCAGGCAGAACCCAGCCCCACCTGCCCCCATCACCCTCTGTGACTCCACAATTGACACTGTGGAATCTTTCCACTTCCTGGGAACCATCATCTCCCAGGACCTCAAGTGGGAGCCAAACATCAGCTCCCTCATCAAGAAAGCCCAGCAGAGGATGTTCTTCCTGCGGCAGCTGAAGAAATTCAACCTGCCAAAGACTATGATGGTGCACTTCTACACAGCCATCATTGAGTCCATCCTCACCTCCTCCATCACCATCTGGTACGCCGCTGCTACAGCCAAGGATAAGGGCAGGCTGCAGCGTGTCATTCGGTCTGCTGAGAAGGTGATTGGCTGCAGTCTACTGTCGCTCCAGGAACTGTACACCTCCAGGACCCTGAAGCGGGCAGTGAAGATTCTGGCTGATCCCTCCCACCCCGGTCACAGACTCTTTGAGACTCTCCCCTCTGGTAGGAGGCTGCGGTCCATCCGGACCAAAACCTCACGCCACAAGAACAGTTTTTTCCCATCTGCCACCAGCCTGGTTAACAAAGCCCAGAAACCACCCTGACACTCTCCCCCCCTTTTTTTTTTGCTGACAGGACACCTGTAACCTGCAACTCTATGCGTTACATTAACGCTCAGCTAGGACTCCTGCTTTACTTGCACAATGATCACCTGCACTGTTGTATTGCTCTTGCATCTTATACTGCTCTACTTTTACTCTCACTCACTTAAAACTGTGCACATATATTTATATTATATTGTAGATATGTTTATACTGTTTAATTTGTACTGTATTGCACCGACTACGCCAAAACAAATTCCTTGTATGTCCAAAAACGTACTTGGCAATAAAGCTTTTCTGATTCTGATTCTGATTCTGATTCTGATCCGGAATTGGCACTATATAAATAAACTGAATTGAATTGAATTAACTGGAAATGATTTTTATCTTAAGGGTTCGATCTTAATGTGCTGTGCAGCCAGAGAGATAAGATTAAAACAAGTTCAAGGTTAGGCCATTGATGTCAGTTGAAGGTAATCTTTTCAGCAGAATGTGATATGATTAGGTGCAGTCCACAATAAATGACTATGCATTTTAGGACAATGTGTAAAGACAAGTAGAAGCGCTGCATTCCTTAGGTTACTAAAAATGCCAATGCAGGGTGTGATCAGTTAGTGTAATCGTGGAAGTTACAGAGTGATTATATAGCAGGTTTGCAGTAGTAATGTCCTTGTTGTGTACTACTGCGTAATATGAGAGGTAAGTTGCTGAAAAACAATTTGGTCTGGTGAAGATAGAAAAAGAGCTAAAAAAATAATGGGCATGTGCATTATGTGGTGATCTACAATGATGACATTTAGCATTAAGCTGTGGATGGTATATTGCTCAAGTGTGGATTGATTTACCCATTTAGAGAATACCTACAATGAGCAAGTTGTTTACTTCGGTATTTCTTTCTTTTCTGATGGGTGTGGCTCCTTTTAAGATAAAAACATTCAACAAGCAAAAATCCACAAGCAATTAGTGGTCACTTAGTGGATTAATGCAAATAGATATCAATAACATATAGAAGACATTTTGAAAAAAAGTGTTCCATGAACAGAGACAATTCCAAGAAAAGCTGAAGCTTCAGACAGGCTTGTACATAGGGTTCCATATAAGTCACTCTCAACACATGCTGAGAACTGGATTCTTAATTGTTAAAGCTACTATCAAGTGTTTTTTTTTTTTTTTTTTTTATCAATTAAACGCACTGTTTGTGAAGTGTTACAACAACATATGGTCAGTTTTTCTTATGTTTTTAATTTTGTTGTAAACAATTATTTAATTAAGATAAAATCTACACTCTAAAAAATAAGCTTATAAGCACACATAGTTCTGGTGACATCACAAGATGCATACGGCTATTGATCAGAGTTCTTTAGGGTATGAATATTTGTATTTTTCTTGTTTTTTCCTTGTTTAGATATTTTAAAGTCAAATTCCTCTTCAAAGTAATTTACGTGTATTCTGTATGGCAGCAGCAGAAGTTTGAGCCGAAAAGGAAAACATTGTATGGGTTTACTTTAAAGGGGTTCGTGAAGAGGACATCCTGCAGTTTAAATACAAGCTTTAATAAACAGCACTGTTTTTATTGTGAGTGTACATTTGGTAGCAAAAAAATACACAACTCTTTAACTAGAACAGACTGATTTGAGAGGAGCTCTCAAAGTAGAGACTGTTCTGTCAGACCAAAATAAAGATATCTTAAGCCAGAAGACAGAATGGTAAAAATGTGAAAGCACCAAAGAGAAAAGAAGGATAAGTGAAAAAACAATATAACAACTAAACTGGGTTTCTTAATTAATCTTTGAACGCTTAGTTCTACTTCACTACAAAGCAGATCACTACTACGACTTCTATCCTGTTAACGTCAGGGCGAAACTGAGGAAACAACACATATACAAGTTGCCCACACCTTAGATTGTTTCACATTTTTCTGAGACTTCCCAGTGTCACAGCATTAATGAAGCACCACAACACCATGTTCTAACCATAAGACACCAGCAGCTACTGTTTCACCCATTTGTATCTTTTTTCCCTGCTTTGTATTAGTGAAGAGTCTCCTCATTTCATTAACATTGCTCTGCGTGGGCAGTACAGTGGTATGATATTAACACTACAGAGACACTAGTATGGAAGTGTTTGTGTTGTACATACATGGAAATGTAATGTTTTTTATTTTTTGTTTATCTACAGAATACTGCAGTACAAGAAGCTCCCACGCTGTTTGCCACCAACCTGTACTCCTGACATGGTTGTGTTAGTGCAATCAGGAAGCATCTGCATCAGTTAGTATCACAGACAGTTACGGGATAATCAACTAAATGCACCGCTTGTAGGTGGTGTATGGTGTAGGTTCACTTCAGAACCTCCCCCTATAGAGGTAAGGGACAAAGGCAGTTGAAAAAATGGTGGAAGAAGTTTCTTTCATTTTAGGCTGTCCCATTTACTGTACTTCTTGCTTTCTTTTCTATTTATCCCCCTTTTATTTCATTTAATTAAATACTGAAAGCCCATTTGCCGTGTAAAGCATCCTTCCTCCAGCTATTGGAAGCATCTTTTATATCTGCCAGCTCGCTTTCTTCCTTTCGGTCTCTGAGACGTTGAATTAATTGTACTGATAAAAAACACAACCAGCGAAACATAATGATGCCAGTCTCACTTTGTGCTCTGCAAAGAGCTTCTAGTACTAGCAGCAGACCTGCTATGACTTTGCTGTTACAGGGAAAATTAGCAATGGTGTCTTTAAAAAGCAAAAAGCACGTGTAAAGATTTACATTTGGTGTAGGTATGTTCTTTTTCACTATCCCTCCGTGCGTTACTTTCTTTCTCCCCGGGGGCTCACTCAGCAATAGCAAGAACCATACTGTAAGACGATAAGGGAGGCTAAGGCGCTTCTATCCCCTGCAGAACATACATACTCAAAGGGATAAGCTATGGGCTAGTTGAGATCCTTGATACACAGAAAACATGAAGAAACAGACGTTACAAAGCAGAAGCTCTCGTCTCGCTAAGCAAGCAGGGGAAAGGAGGGAGGAAGATGAGAGAATGGAGGGATTTAGTCTCCATCTAAAGGATGAACATGCCATCTCCTCCTCTCAGTTAGAACAGACTCCTGCTTTCCTTTTGCCTCTGATCACCAATTCAGCCCACTTTTTCAGCTCAGTCAGTGTGCCCTCTAAACACCCACAATCATTGGACAACTGGGTTACTGACGACGGATACATGAAGTGTTTTGTAACACTTTGCATTCCAAATCAACATAAGCTATGGCTACGAACACTGGAAACACGTTCTTCAAGCCAAGCACACGCTTCACACTCCTCCAACACACTCTCACTATGCAGATGGTGTGTTTAAAACCAGCAGGGACAGTCTCTGCATGTGTGTGTCTGCGATATGCATGCAAACTGGTCGACGTACCCTCAACATCTCACCTGGGGGACAGGAAATTAACACGAGCAAATTTCTCTGCTCTCATTTTTGTTTAGATGGTAACAAGACCATCTGCTTACCATCCTGCTCCACCAAGGGAAAAAAAATAAAGAGAAATGGATTGCGCTGCAGTCAACCCCAAGGGCCCTTTCCTCTACACCCTGCTCTAGATCCCATCTGCACTCTCTTCAACACAACGAGGGGCAGAGATAACACCTCAAGGCCAAGGTGTTGCTGCTCCCATTACATCCTTCACTGTGGATTTCCGATGAAACAGAGGTGGCTGATTAGAGAAGAACAACTCAAACACTTTCATCCACAATAACAAATAAAAAAGGAGCAGAATTAATCTAGAACACATGCTTATTTGCACTGATCCTCATTTTAATTTTTAAATCAGACATTTGCAGAAAATATGTAAAATCTAATGCGAATTTCAAATATTTACATTTGTTTGCCTAACAAAAGAACACAGCAATTATCAAATTTGTTGCATAATAACTTTATTAATTATTCTATTTTAGATTATCTACGGATGGCATACTATCTCCCTGATTCCAGCCAGTGGATGAAAATAGAGACTTGTTCTGTATTGCATTTTCAAATTACTCCAAAATAATGGTTCAATACGTAGATGGGAGTCAGATCCGACCAGGAATCACGATGCTGCCATATTCAGACATAGATAGCCATAACAGTGTATATAAGAGGCTGACATTACTATGACTAATGAAGTCACTCATTTGTACACTCCCATACTGAGGTCTGGCATCAGCTCAGGCCATCTTCCTCTTATTTGGATAAAAAATGATTGTGTTTTTGTACAAGTTGGTGGAGCAGGAGTATTTTTGTGAATTAAACATATTTAATGATGGCTTAATTTTCAAAGACCATGCTTGAAGCAGTGAATCAAGTATTTAGAGTTGAACACACCAAGATACTGCTTAGTGTATTTTAAAAGCATTATTTGTATTCCTGTAAGGATTTAAAATATTCTTGAAGGTAAGTTCACAGCTCTTAATTATAAGTCACCACTTTCTATGTGAAACAGTCATTTATCTGTACCAGTCTGCAGGGGTCTGACTGTTCCCCCCACAGCTGGCTACGTACAACATAGCCTTTTGCGTTGTGTCCAATGTCAATACAATGAAAAGTATAAATTACAATTAAAAAGGTGCCAGAAGACCCCGTGTACAATAATGAGCAGAAAAAGGAATTTAGACAACTTAAAGTGTCTCACTTTACCTCTAGTTGTCTAAGTCAATAACTTCAATTAGCATCACACCAACCACAACGAAATACAACAACTGAATGAATTGCCCACTTCAGTGTTAGATTACATTGTTGCCCTGCTACGCATATGTGAGAAATAAAGTATTTGCAAGCTGGCGAAGTCCCAATGGCCTTGTGCAAGCAAGCATGGAAATCAAGTCAAGGTTTTAACTATATATACTAGTACTTTAGCTATTTAAATCAAATATACTATTGTACTTTATATGAATCAAAAAAGAAAACTCAAAATTCAAAACAACCCCTTTTATTCAGAATCAACTTTAGGATTGCACACAAAAACATGCTGAATGTTTGTTTATGCATGTATTAGAATACAGATGGGGTCCAGTAGGCTGTTACAAACCCTCTTTGACAAAGGCTTAACAAGGACCTAACAGCCTTGTGACTCCTGCATCTGTTTCAATGTTTAGGTGCTTAAAGAGACAAACGTGTCGCTTAGGAAAATATTTAGTTTACAGGAACACACAAGGAACACACAAGTACCATTATCTTCCTCTCCTATGTTTTAATAATAGAGCTGATCCTTTTTACTCTACATGAAGGACTGTTTTTGCAGGTTTCACTATTTTATTAGTTAGAAACAATTAAAAGAACAGGAGTGAAAAGAAAAGTCAGATTTAATTAGCAGTTAGTTAGCAGCAAAACAGTTGAGTCCAATTAAAGGGCATATTGTGGTGTAAAGAGCTGGAGATTATAAGTGCTATCTTGTTAAACAAGGCTGTATATTACTGCTTTTACCAGAAGACACACTTAGTGCACCTAGCTGCTAAACTTTGACAAACATGGAATAAAAGGAAACTGTGTTTATCTTTGCCTGAGAGCTAGCTATACACACATCTATATTTGTGTGTATTTTAGAGGTTTGGCTGATAGTACAGAAATTGAGAATGTGTGTATACACTGTAGTGTGTTTGCAGTTGTCGGATACAGTTAAGACTTCTCATTAACAGCCAAAATCTTTAGAGGCCATTTAGAGCAGCCCAAAACTCAGTTGCCACAAACACGCTCTCTCCCTCACTGCTCCCTTCTCTCCTTCTGGCAGTGTCTCCCCCTGCCGGCAGGTGCACACTGCGGTGGCAGCCAAAGTGCCAACCTGCCCTCCATATGCCCGCCTCCGCAGTGCCAGCTTACTCTTGCCACTCCCCATGAGGAGTCAGCTGGCCGGCCGTCCCCAAATCTGTTCCCGCTCCCGAACACTTGCCCTCCCTCATACACACACACACCTCGTAATTTTCGTCTCTTTTTCTGTCCCATTGACTTATCTTTTCTCGTTTAGCCCTTTTCTCACCTTACAATGCGTTTCTCTGACCTTCATCTGATGCTTTCGCTCTCCCAAGCATCCCCAAGTAGTTGAGCTTTTTTCTGAGCCCTTTCCTGACAGGAGGCTCAGACACTGGAGCCAGGCAATATCAATCTGAACATGAGTGCATGACGACTGGGTGTCAGATCAATAAATCATCCCTCAACTGGCAGTGCCCTGGGATTTACTTGAAAATATGCTTCTAAACGAGTGGTATAGGGCAATTTTTACCACCAGCCACTGACTCCCTACATCAATGCATGGTGGAAAGTGTCTTTGTATTTATGCACTGACACCAATTAACATCATAAATAAAAAAAATCCCAGCAAAAAAATACATACGGGTAATTTCAAAGTGCCTCTCAGGTCACTCAAAGACTCTGTACAATAAAAGACACAAAATAGGAAAACAGTTTAAAAAATGCAATAAAATTACTAAGAGTATGACTTCTAAAACGTGAATTTTGAGTCTTGATTTAAACAGAGAGAGAGTCAATTTTATGAATGTCTGGCGGGAGGAAGTTCCAGATTTCGGGAGCGAAGTGGTTGAATGCTCTACTCCCTGTGGTGCTTGCTGAGATGGCTGGAAGGCACATTTAGGTGGATGGAAAAGGATGACCTAAGGGAACGGGAGGGGGTGGCAATGTGCAAGAGATCTGACAGATTGAGACGGGCAAGGATGTGAATGGCTTTGGATGTGCACAGGAGAATTTTGAACCATCTGAAGCTAATGGAGATATTCGTGAAGAAGACCACAGAGGAGAGAGTTACAGTAATCAATGTGAGAGGTGACGAGGCTGTGAACAAGGATAGAAGTGGTTTAGGGGGGGGGCAGAGGTGGTAAATGTTGTAATTGAAACTATGTAGAACGAGTGATATTACTGATGTGAGCCTGAAATGACAGTGAGTTGTTGGAAACAGAATAAGTACCAGCTCTGGATAGTGTAGATTTGGTACTAACAAGGAGTATTTTTGTTTTATCACTTTACTTTACTTTAGGGAAATTAGACGTAAACCATTACTTTATTTAAGATAAGTAGGTGGAGGGAGGAAGAAGGGACTGCTGAGCAGATAACAATTCTGGTCAGAACTGGAAGGCCACATCACTTTTTGGGCTTTGAAGAACAGTTTTTGTCTCAACCAGTCATTTGTCACTGTGGTGACTTACAAACCAACTAGACTTTCAAAAATGTGTTTTTACCATCAATAACTTGTGAACTGTGCTACATGGTAAAGTTATTGACTGAGTTTCTTTAATCTCTCCATAGAGTGCCAGTTTGTTAGCTATTCTCTGGCAATATATCTCCTGATATCCTGATAATTCATCATATAAATCTTTAATTTATGAACTTAGATTCAAACTGTCGACTTTTCTGTCACTTCTTTAATCTTGGGTGACATTGTGCTGTGCATACCTGACATTGTGCTGTGCATACCTGAGTTTGGTCCTCCAGATGTAACATCATCACTATTTAGCAGCTTGTGGTTGCATTTTCAGCTACCTTATTCTTTCTCTTTTTCTTTTATACATTTTTCAATATTTCTCACATTTGTAAAAAGGATGATATGTTCCCCCTAAAATTGTGGAAAATATAGGTATGGATAATTTCATGTACACATATTGTACAAACGTGCTGACAATGCAGTGGGTGAGATTTGCAGCCAGTTCCTTATTTTTTTTGTGGTTGCTTTATAAAACTTTCACAAACACAAAATGATGGAGCTGTAATCCTGTGCCTTCTTCTCATTACCCTTCCTTCTCCTCATAAGGAAATCATCTGACCAGTTCTAGAGTGTCTAATTCAGGTCACATCCATCTTCTACCATCCATCAGTGAGCCTCTCAGCCACGCACTCAACACGCACGCAAATTTCCTGTGCAGCACTGACTGAGAGAATATTAAATCCAATCCTTGCCCCATTCAAAGCCGACATCTAAGAACGACAGACAGCAAGGAAGAGTGAGCGAAGAAAGATGCGGATGAGGCAGGAGAAGATTGAGAGAGGGGGTAAATAAGGGAGAGAGAGGCCTCGCCTTGAGTCATCTCCTGTCATTAACAGGATGTGATGAGCTCTCGCCGCTCTCTTAATCTGTTTCCCATGATTCAATTCCACTTCCTGTGTGCCGAAAGGACGGTAGCGTTGCACCGATCATCCACACAAACATAAATGTAACTCAGACAGCAACATCCTTTGTAAATAAAATGGGAAACAGAGATTATTCATTTACACCCCATGACTGTACGAAATTACACCTCCCACTAATACAGCGAGGTTGTTGGTTGTTCATTTTAACCCCCTTTTAACACTCACATATGGTGATACGGGCATTTACTAACTCATCTATAAACACCGCAGCAACCTCACTGCTTCCTCCTATGGACTGTAGATACTTACTGAGGGAAATAACACACCACATGGGTAATTATCATATAACACCTCGCCAAAAGGTGAAATATTACAGAGGAGGGTTGTGGAAAGTCATCTAAGAAGCAGGCGTGAATATAATATGAAAGAAACTGCATATATGGATCCTAGATGAAAGGCTGTAATGGGAGAAGGAAGACAGGAGGACTGGTTGTTGAAAACTTCAAGTATCATCATCATAATTTTAGAAATTTAAGCGTTATGCTTTGATTCTTCAGTAGAAGCGTATTCAAAAACAATAAAATACCACTTCTTTATAAGACTTTAAAGAAATGCATCATTTCTCATATCTTTTAGTTTTCCTCTCCTATTTCCCCACATCAATCAAAACCACACACTAATTACAACAGGAAGTTAGTCATTATATCTTATTTTTGTGCCTGTTTCATGACTAAAGGTTCATTTGTTGAACGGTAAAAAAAAAGGGAAAGGGCGATCTAATTTCATCAACATTTGTCAGCTCTGGAGTGTGTGCTGATTTGAGAGGGCTCACATTAAAGTGAGAGAGACTATTAAAACGGTCAGGCGTGACAACTTAACTGCCTGGCCCGGGTCTGGTAAGCAGGTGCTCTGCCAGGGAGGAAGTGAATAAAATATTACTGAACCTCTGCAGCAGAGCAAAGGATGCTCATCCAGCAACTGCTGCTACGTACAATGATCAGGCAGAACATCATGAGCACTGATGGTAAATTCAATAAGAATAATTATCATTATGAGCACAAAGTCAACAATTTCTGCTCAACGTAGAAAGAAATGGGAAGCGAAAGGATTTGAGCAAGTCTGGTCAGAACATTGGAAAACTGCAGTTGCTTTGGGGTGTTCCAAGTCTGTAAGGTGCAGTGGAGTCCAAGACTTGACGGGTCAGGGTTTTATTGCCAGTACAATGGGGACCAACATAAAATTAAACAGGTGATCATAATGTTATGCCTGATTCATGTATCTACTGCCTTATCTTAACATGAGTCTGTTAGCAGGGACATAAGTAATCTCAGACAAATCTTTCTCTTAAGCATTTGAAACTCGTATCCATGAAAACTTCACTTAACAAACCCTCTAGGCTCAAGCTTGTTTTTTCACTATATTTGCTTGTGGATCTTTAATTTACTAGTTTGTTAATGTTTTTATGTACTATAGGCTAAGATATCTAAAAAACTGAAAAGTAATTGCACGACTGAGTCCCCTGATGTGTAAAATTAAAATCATCCACAGGATGTGACCTGTAAACACATGTCTAATAAAGGTTGTACATGGAAAGTCTAGGAAAGCTGAGCCTTCTGTTTTACAGAATATAAGGATATATATATATAGTACAGTCAACTTATACAATAATCTATACCTTCATTTAATATGTTAAACAAATGAATAGATTAGTGCAGACAGGACTCTGGCCCCAGTCTGTCTGAACCAACAGGCTGTTCTGCATGCTTGGACCATCCTGAGTCCAGCTTTACCATCCACACATCAGCGTTTTGTCCAACATGGTGTTATTGGAGAACACAATATCAAGCATCCTGCAGAGATTTTGTGCAATGATTGTGCTGCAGGCCAAAATCTATAAAACATTCTCACTTTAATAAAGACACACTCTATTACCTCACCAGGCTTCACTTCATGACTGCCTTTCAATGCATGGCAGGTTGTGAATTTACCATCTCTTCCATATTTATTCTAATATTGTCACAAATAAAAACACAAAGGGTACAGCAGATGTGCATGTGCTAAGATGTAACAATTTACACCGAGTCTTTGTGTGTGCATATGAGCATCATTGCATGCATGGAGGGCTTAATTAGAGTTCTCTATAGTCTAATTTGATTAGTGGAAGTGAGAGAAGATGAAGGCAATTAGGGCTCAGTTATTTCTGCTGCTGGAATAATGTTTCAACACTGAGGTGACAACACACAAACATGTATTTAATGGCAAAATGCTAGCGAGCACACATTCTTGTTTCACACATTCCCCCCAGAGTGTTTATGAGAGTTTAAGGTAAGTCAACCCAGAAATGAAGAGGTGAGTGTCCGAGTGTTTGACGAGCACATCAAATGTGATATGTACAGACGGCTGTAAAGAAAGCTGTTTATCAGCTCACTTCTGCTTCTGTCTATACATCTGTGTGTGTGTGTGTGTGTCTGTGCTCTGTCCACAGCAGAGGAGAAGAACAAACAAACCCACATGCAACACAATGCATTACACAAACTGCATTGCGTCTCCCTGGTGCCAAACTGACAAGACTACAGCAGGGAACATAAAGGCAAAGAGAGGACTGACAGCGGTCCATAAATCATGGTCACTGCTGCGATACCAGTAAAGCCCATGTTACCCCTCTGCACCCGCTAGCACATTAAATGATACCTGGAAAATAAGTGTGTGCTTTTCTGACAGAAAAGATAACAGGAAACATTTGTCCAATCAGAGGATAACAAGAAACTCATGTTTATTCTAGAATAAGTTATTTTATAAGTATTTGGTACCATGTCTTTTTTTCCATCCATCCATCCATCCATCTATCCATCCATCCATCCATCCATCCATCCATCCATCCATCCATCCATCCATCCATCCATCCATCCATCTATCCATCCATCCATCCATCCATCCATCCATCCATCCATCCATCCATCCATCCATCCATCCATCCATCCACCCATCCATCCATCCATCCATCCATCCATCCATCCATCCATCCATCCATCCATCCATCCATCCATCCATCCATCCATCCACGCCAACTCCAACTGCAGAAAGACCTGGACTTGCTTGCTGCAAGGCCACATTGCTACTAACTGCGTTTCCATGCAGCCCAATGTCCTAATTTTTTTCTCACTAATTCTTGCCCAAAAGCAAATTTGGAGATTGTTCTTCCAAAGACATTATTTCTTTATGTATGATGGACATTTTTTTGTTAACTTTTAAATACGGGAACTGGTCATAATTATAATCAGCCAATCAGAACCTCCAAAAAAAATTGTTATGAACCCCAATAAGGAGGAACAATGCATATGTAGTGTTTTTATACAAATGGTGTGTTTGGTTCCTGAGCTCTTCCCACACAGTTTGTGGTGGTGACTTGTGCCCAGAGATGGTCCAGAGGCTGCAGGTTTGGAGGGTCGGAGTTTAACAGCTCTGGGTTCATGAGGAGGTTACCGGGGCAGTCGGTGTGACGAGCCACCGCCGACTTTACAGCCGTGACCGAGGCGGTACCACCTGCGGACTGACTTGGAACAGATGCCATACTGTGTATGGGTCAGAGCTTTTATAGCAAGGGCAGAATGAAAAAGAGGGAGAGAGAGAAGGCGATGGGGGAGGAGTGGGGAGAAAGCATGAGGGAGCTGGTAGTCTATCATTGTGACTGCTTTACTGCCATTCCTGCCATCTAATGACAGAGCTGTCAGAGCATATGGAGCGGGAGGGATGGAGGGATGGCAGGACCGTGAGGCAGAGAGCGAGTAAAACAGATAAATGGATACAATGATAGAGTGAAGTGAGGGATAAAAGCATAGAGGGAGGAAGAGAAGGACACAGAGAGATGGCTGACACTGAAGTGGTTGCTTGCATCAAGAGACGAAGATACAGACAAAAGAGATTTATGGGAATTGATTGGAGGAGATGGTCTCAGTTAGGAATACAGGGAAGGAAGGATATTGCAGTTAATTGGATCTAATGATTTTACTGGTGCACAGATAATCTTCTAACACAGTATGGATTCCTCTGGCGGATTTATCAATGGGAAATCTCCAGCACATTCAGATTTAACCCCTACACTGTAACAACATGCACCACTGGAGTTATTTTATTTTTTCTTTTAACCCAGGAGTCATGAGTGATTAGTCCGCACTCTGATCCAGGGCTTAACACCCAACATCGCTCACACACAAATTGATTATCCTGTTAGGAGCGTGTCTGAGACACAGAAGAAAGATGTTCTGTCCATCATGTTGCTTCTCAAGGAATTGATTTTAAAAGACATGCAAGGAGGTGGGAACAAAGTGCACAGCAATAACCAAAGTGGGTTGGTTGCAGATTTGTTCATTTGTTACCTTGTTCTATTTTTAGCATGCAAAGTGCAATTTAAAAGGTGTGTTATATGTTTGTTCTTTTTTTTTGTTTTCTGTATATTATGTTGCATCACCAGACTCAACTAAACCTGATCCTACTTTAGCAATGTGAGCCAAACTCTCAGGTTTCTTGATGCTCTGAGGAATGATGCCTGCGTTTATGTGTGATGCAAACTTGTTATGGATTTCTGTATTTGCCCGAGGAATACCACAGAGCAATATTGGATCTCCTGCTAACCCTCTAATGTTCAAGTAATGTTTTTCATTGACAGTTGGAGAAAGCCTACACTTTGATAAGAGCGAATAAAACTCCACACAAAACGGCCCTGGCTGGGATTTGAAGTTGGAGTCTTACTGCTGTGAGGCAACGGTGCAAACCCCCAATACACCGTGGAGAATCAGACAGCAATATAAATATGTGCCGGTAGATTTGACAAGTCATTTTCTCTCAAAATTTATATATGTTAGGAAGTTCCAGTGAACAGATGAGCAAAAATGTAAGGATAATGCAAAACATATCCAAGAAGTTAAAACTTTATTTTTTTTAACCATCTTCTATATTTCTCCATATTTTTATCCTTTTAAGCTAGTTTTCTCAGTTGTATTTGTGTTTATTTCCTAATTTTTATGAGGACATTATTTGTTTAATAATTTATACTTACTATTTATTCACTTAGTAAATGTATTTGTACCACCTTATTTAAGAGTAACAATTGTTTTATCTATTTATTATTTGGGTTTTCTAGTAGACATAGCATCTTTCAAAACAATCCTATTCATGTTAATATAACAGTTAAGACATTCAAATGTATTTTGGTGCAATTTTGACAAATGCTTTTAACTATTTTGTTTTTGTGGCAATCTGTTTATCATCCTGTAAAACACTAAGAAAATCGACTTCTGATTTTGAACCGATTCTGACAGATTTACTTTCAAAGCCAAAATGTTGTTTTTCTGTGGTTTTTGTAAGAAAATGCTCTTCACACGTTGTAATTCATTTTACTTATTACTTATTACCTCTGTGGAATGTGGTTTCAAAAGAATACAAAAAAAAAAGAAATGCAAATAGACTCCTTACATACCTGTTTCTCTACTCCATTTTCTCCTTCTCACTGATTAATCAAACAACTTTAAAGGGACATAAACACAAAAAAGAGCTGGCACATCCACAGAAGGTTCAAGTAAAGGTATATATTAAGGACAGATGTAGGAAAAAAAGAACATTTTAAGTATACTGCAAAGATTGGAGCAAGAAGAATAACAACATTGCAAGTTTAAATAAGTGAGGATAAGGCATAGGTGGAACCATTGACCCAACCTCCATTTTGAAGTGGTTGCTCTCTGGCTCTGCTCTACCTCGGCTGCGATGTAAATGCGACCCAAGTTCAAGTGCTTCTCCTCTCCGCCTTTATCTCTGCTCCCCGCACCGTTGTTGGCTCTTAATACATTTTTTCTGCATTCCGCCTGCTTTCTTTCCATCAAAACCTCAGCCACCCCTCCCACAAACACACACACAGCCCATTCCTTTTTATTTAACGCAACCTTTTTTTGTTGTCAAATAATCATGGAGAACTAGCATGTGTCTGACATGGTCTCCAAGGCAACGGCGGTTAAGATGGGAAGGCAGGCAGGGGCTCATTCAGTGGCTGAATGAAAGAAGGGGGAAGAGAAGAAGCAACCCACAGTGTCGGTCTCACACACACACACACACTAGCCTGACTAGCTTTGGCCTCTGTCACAACGAAGATGCTCTCTCACTGTCTCTATGGGTCATAGGGGGCAGTCTGTACACACACACACACACACACACACACACACACACGCACACACACACACACACACACACACACACACACACACACACACACATGCCTACACACACACACTAAGCAAAAAAGAGTGGGTAATGGGGTTAAAGATTTGAAAAAGGATGATAAAAAGACATGAGAAAAGGTAGATGAAGGAGATAATGGGTATAGAAGTCCTTAAATGACAGAAAAGGTGTCAGTTTTTTCTATTTTCTTAAATCTTTTGAGGTTTTCCTTCAATGTATTTCTGATTCGAGTTGCAATTTCATTACTATTTTATTCCCTTTCTTCCCTCTTATATTTTTGTTTGCAGATTCCTACACCACTCTGTTTCAAACATGCACTACCTTGAGAGTAAAGAGCAGTCTGGTCAGAGGGTTAGACACATGTAGATGAGTGCTGCATTCAGTCCTTTGTCCCCGTCTACAACCTCTGACACAAGCACCTCTACATGTCTCTTTATGTCTTTATTTCTTACACAGCAGGATCTCAGTGGCCTTTAGCAGCAAATATCCATCTCATCCTCCCCCTAACCCGCCCTTTTTTGAAAAAAAGAAATGGAAAACAGGACTCTGAATCCGTGCTGCATGAGAATTACTGACGAGGAAAGGCTCCTAAAGAGCTCCTAAAGTTGGAAAAAGATGAAATGATTGTCTATTTGGCTCATTTTTATTGCTTTAATAATATAACATTGGGCCTGCACGGTGGCGCAGTTGGTAGCACTGTTGCCTTGCAGCAAGAAGGTCCTGGGTTTGATTCCCAACCGGGGGTCTTTCTGCATGGAGTTTGCATGTTCTCCCCGTGCATGCGTGGGTTCTCACCGGGTACTCCGGCTTCCTCCCACAGTCCAAAGACATGCCTGTTAGGTTAATTGGTCACTCTAAATTGCCCTTAGGTGTATGAATGAGTGTGTGCTTGGTTGTTTGTGTGTTGCCCTGCGATGGACTGGCGACCTGTCCAGGGTGTACCCTGCCTTTCGCCCATAGACTGCTGGAAATAGGCACCAGCTCCCCTGCGACCCACTATGGAATAAGCGGTAGAAAATGACTGACTGACTAATATAACATTGTCCACGATTTGTGAGAAATACAATATCTTTCTTAAAATTTAAAGGTGTAATCGATGCAGTTTCCCTTTTTTAATGATCATTTATATAATTAGCTGGTGAAACTTGTATCCTTTAAAAGTGGTTTTCATTTGCTTTAGTCATAAAAAATAGCAGTTCTGCAGAGCAAAAGAATGTAAATAAGTTGTATAATAAAAGCTGTTATGTTTCTTAGATGCCTTTGCAAGCATCTTACATATTCAGTCTAAAGTACATCAACTCCAATAGTAGTCTGTGTACACAGATCTGCACCAAGACCAATGTTTATCCTATTATATGAAAATAAAAGATCTGCATTAAAATAACATTTAGTTTTTTCGGTTTTGCAGCACATACAAAGAAAGGCTGAGATCTAAAACATTGCTGCGAAAAAATCAGCAATGTTTTAGATCTCAACCGAAAGACGCTGAATCTGTTAGAACAGGCTGAAGCTCTGTTGGGTCAAAACATAAAGGATGATTATTTCAATCTGAAGCTGCACAATACATCAAATTATGATGTCATCTTCAGTTTCAAAATCCAAAATATAACAATTGCAAAGAGCTGCTTGAATGCAATATTGGGAAGGCTATTATAGTTAAGCTTCCATGCATTCCTGCTCTGCATGCTGAGTTTATTGGGCCAGTTGTGTGGATTCCCTTTGAGGCCCAAAACTGACATACATTTTAGAGATCAAGTTGTTGTGATGATGGAAAAGAAAATTGAGGTAAATGTTCAATATGGTCATCACAATATTCAAAAATAATACCCCAATTGCATAGTTTACTATTTCTAAGGCTGCATTAGGCATTTCTGGGATCAGAAGGTGAGACAAAAAACAATTGCTCTTGTAGAAAGTATATTTTAAATGTATATTTTCATTGAACAGGTGTGTAAACACAGTGTACATGCCAAAAAAAAAAAACACAGGGAAGACTTTTACACGTTTCTGGACATTTTTCCATTCCTCCCACAGCAGGCACACATTTCAAGTAAATCAGACAGCTTGGCACAGAAGCTTTCTTTTCCTGAAGTTTATCTCTGTCAGATTCTCCATTTCTTCTCCAGTCTGCCTTTCTCTTTCCCTCCCTTACCGCCTCTCTTGGCTGTCCTCTCCACAATCATTGCCCAGTGAGCCGTGACACGCACTTAAGCGCCGACCGGTGGTAGCCGCATTAGTACTCAGTTTTTTTTCACACACATGCACACACTTAACCACACACCCTAACGAACATGTGTCAATGCATGCACTGGCAAAAACAGAAAAACACACAGGTAACAGATAAAAATGCATATAAAACCCATACATTGGCCTTGGTGCTTCTTGCGAGGCTGTGTTGAATAAAACACAGTCAGCCAGTTACAGTCCTGTTCACCTGCTGGCTACCACACTGATAAAAGGCTCAGAGGTTAAGTGTTGCTGTCAGGCAGAACTACAAGTGCTGTATCCCCTTTTCAGAACTCAAGACTGTCAGCACAAAGAAGAGTACAGCCCTGTGTCAATCTCCAAGCTTTCTCGCACTTTCACAAAACAAAACAAAACAAAACAAAACAAAACAAAACAAAACAAAACAAAACAAAACAACACATTGATGTATATTGCTGCATATGTCACTGTGCAAAAACTGAAATTAGCTTACCTGGTAAATAATAAAGTGGTGCTTTTAGTCCAAACATTGTCACTGTTTACGTGTCATGAAGCAACAGCAACCTGTTTAAAACTTGCATGCAGACGATCCTGTCCTGGATGACTGAGCGGGAGAGGGACGGTGCCCTCACAGCCACCCAGAAACAAGGCTCTGTGTGTGGTGAAGCAGGGCTGGAACTCAGCCTGTCATCCTAGCTCTCTAGTCCTCGCTAACCAAGCGTGAGGCTGGGACCGCCCAGCCAGCTATGGAGACACACACACATACATAAACCCCCTCAGACAGTCACACGGATGCACACAGACAGAGCAGTGCAAGGGTCAGCCCCCGATCACGCCCCCGCTCTCGACCCGCTCGCTCTCGCCCCAGATCCCCCGGGCAAAGGGTCACGCACTCGCTGTCCGTTTCTAAGCGGCAGCAGGAAGCTCACTCTCTGTTGCCTTTTCTTTCATGAATCCACACGGGCACACACCCAAAGAGTCGGGACAGCCAGGGAAGAGATGTAAAACCTGGAGGTCTGGAGCCAGGAGGAGGAGAAGAGAGGTAGAAGGGGAAACAAACCCAGGCTGGGGAAATCCTGCAAACGAGAGCAAGCCGCTGATTCCTGGGACTGTTTATTATCCCTCTATCCAAGAAAAATGATCAGAGGGAAGATGCTTCCTCCGCTCATGCTGCAACTATCTTCCTTTCCCTTTCTTGCTGTGTGATTTTCTCAGCCTCCCTCTTTTTCCCTCCCTCTCTTCCTCTGCCGATACATAGAGAAGGAGGTGGAGGAGAGGAGGAGAGAAGCAGGGCAGAATGAACTCCCTCCAGGCATCAACACAGCCAGAAAGGAAGAAAGGGTGTGTGTGTGTGTTTGTGTGTATGTTTGTGTGAGAGGAGTGGTGGAGGTAAACTGAAAGGGATAGAGGGTGCAGCAGCAGGGACAAGCACGAAACACCAGCCAGGAGAAGAGTGGCCACAGTTCAATTTGGAGTAAGGGTGACAGCTGATTGCACAGCCCCGGTGACAGCGAGAGGCCAACGACTATCAAGGGAGCATCTGTTCACACTGTATCAGACAGTAGGAAAGGATTGACCGACAGCAAACACAGAGAGAGAGAGAGAGATGGCTGTGGGTCTTCAAGAGCAGCTCACAATAGAACAGCTACGTGTTTGGAGGAGGAAAATACAAAAGATCCCCCGCCTCCGTTCTCCTCTCTGAAAATGAGAGTCCTCGTCTCGGTCTGTGAGTGTGTGGGTGCGTTTGTGTGTCCGTCTAGGAAACTTGGCTGGTGCAGCCTGGTGCACAGACTGCTCACCATGCTGCACTGACAGCCGACTATCCCCCATCCCCCCTCTCTCTCTCTCACACACACACACACACACACACACACACACACACACACACACACACACACACACACACACACACACACACACACACACACACACACACACACAAATCTGGAATAAACACACAAAGATCCTGTGTTGCTCTACCGCCCGTCTGCACACAAACCTGAATGTGATGAAGGCAGTTAGGGGGTGAGGAGTTAACTATCTGCTGGGAAGCGTTTATGCTAAAACACACATACAAACACACACACACATGCCATGCACACACACAAACACACGCACACAAGATAAGAGTTGTACAGAGGGAAAAAAGGGATGGGGACAATTTGTCTCCCTCTCCAACCTCTTCTGTAAAAACTCTAGGGGGAGAAAGACATGGGAGATTGGCAGCAGTTTAGTGAGGAAGAGGAGGGAGACACATTGAGGGGGTCCTATGCCATCAGGAGGACTGGACAAGAAAACTATTACACACATTCCATGAGCACAACAAGCACAGCAAGAGTGAGTGGGAGTGCGAAAGGCATGCTCACAGGCAAATGGGGCAAATAATCGCTAATAGGGACTGATGACTTAAGGAGGAGACAAAACAAGCAGAAAGTAAGTGTGGAAGAGGAAGAGGAGGACGGGGGGTGCCCACAGATCGAGAAATGGATAGAGGCAGGGAGGAGGGGGGAGTTATTCTAGGAACAAAGACCTTTTTACAAATACAAAGAAATCAGCAAATATTTAATGTGGCAACAGCGAGTAGGTGTGCATGCCACAGTACTGAGACAGATAAAGGGAAACAAACATATTCACTTCTACCTTCACAGTGAGGCTGAATGTGTGCAAACAGCCCACATTGTCATCGCTCAAAGGCATGAGCATGCCTCCATGCTGTTTTGTTCAGGTGAGCGTACGAGGCAGGTGTCAAAGTGTCTCGCACCATGCTGGACAGGGTAGGAGGTGACATGCCATCGCAGTCTCAAGGTGCTACAGCTTTAACAACACAATGACAGACACTGACAAAGAAGAAAGACAACTGAAAATGCAACATCCTGCTCATGCAAGGTGGACAGGATGGAGACAGAGTGAGCCAGGAGCGAAAGACGATAAGATCCAGACAGCAAAGAGGATCTGGTGTGTGAGCTCACAAACATTTTCCAGCATGTACAGGTCCTTCTCAAAATATTAGCATATTGTGATAAAGTTCATTATTTTCCATAATGTCATGATGAAAATTTAACATTCATATATTTTAGATTCATTGCACACTAACTGAAATATTTCAAGTCTTTTATTGTCTTAATACGGATGATTTTGGCATACAGCTCATGAAAACCCAAAATTCCTATCTCACAAAATTAGCATATTTCATCCGACCAATAAAAGAAAAGTGTTTTTAATACAAAAAACGTCAACCTTCAAATAATCATGTAAAGTTATGCACTCAATACTTGGTCGGGAATCCTTTTGCAGAAATGACTGCTTCAATGCGGCGTGGCATGGAGGCAATCAGCCTGTGGCACTGCTGAGGTCTTATGGAGGCCCAGGATGCTTCGATAGCGGCCTTTAGCTCATCCATAGTGTTGGGTCTTGAGTCTCTCAACGTTCTCTTCACAATATCCCACAGATTCTCTATGGGGTTCAGGTCAGGAGAGTTGGCAGGCCAATTGAGCACAGTGATACCATGGTCAGTAAACCATTTACCAGTGGTTATGGCACTGTGAGCAGGTGCCAGGTCGTGCTGAAAAATGAAATCTTCATCTCCATAAAGCTTTTCAGCAGATGGAAGCATGAAGTGCTCCAAAATCTCCTGATAGCTAGCTGCATTGACCCTGCCCTTGATAAAACACAGTGGACCAACACCAGCAGCTGACATGGCACCCCAGACCATCACTGACTGTGGGTACTTGACACTGGACTTCTGGCATTTTGGCATTTCCTTCTCCCCAGTCTTCCTCCAGACTCTGGCACCTTGATTTCCGAATGACATGCAGAATTTGCTTTCATCTGAAAAAAGTACTTTAGACCACTGAGCAACAGTCCAGTGCTGCTTCTCTGTAGCCCAGGTCAGGCGCTTCTGACGCTGTTTCTGGTTCAAAAGTGGCTTGACCTGGGGAATGCGGCACCTGTAGCCCATTTCCTGCACACGCCTGTGCACGGTGGCTCTGGATGTTTCTACTCCAGACTCAGTCCACTGCTTCCGCAGGTCCCCCAAGGTCTGGAATCGGCCCTTCTCCACAATCTTCCTCAGGGTCCGGTCACTTCTTCTCGTTGTGCAGCGTTTTCTGCCACACTTTTTCCTTCCCACAGACTTCCCACTGAGGTCCCTTAATACAGCACTCTGGGAACAGCCTATTTGTTCAGAAATTTCTTTCTGTGTCTTACCCTCTTGCTTGAGGGTGTCAATAGTGGCCTTCTGGACAGCAGTCAGGTCGGCAGTCTTACCCATGATTGTGGTTTTGAGTGATGAACCAGGCTGGGAGTTTTAAAGGCCTCAGGAATCTTTTGCAGGTGTTTAGAGTTAACTCGTTGATTCAGATGATTAGGTTCATAGCTCGTTTAGAGACCCTTTTAATGATATGCTAATTTTGTGAGATAGGAATTTTGGGTTTTCATGAGCTGTATGCCAAAATCATCCGTATTAAGACAATAAAAGACCTGAAATATTTCAGTTAGTGTGCAATGAATCTAAAATATATGAATGTTAAATTTTCATCATGACATTATGGAAAATAATGAACTTTATCACAATATGCTAATATTTTGAGAAGGACCTGTATTTCATTACATTGAGAGGAGGAATTCAGTGAAAAGGAACAGATTTACTGATGCAAACATATTTGAATTAGTTTTCTGCTTTCAAATTCAATTGAAAACCCCAAGCCTATTGTCAATGCATGAGTCTAGCAAGTTTGGACAGTAAATGTAAATGGTTTGTTAACAACACTATGGACAAATCTAGTGTATATTGAGTGTGTGATATACCAGTAGCCTGCTCAGTATTTTTGTAAGAAAATAATCTTTACAATTTTTGCTGCACTTATTTTGCATTGCAATAGCCAAAAATAACTGACTAGTCAGGCGCATGTGTGTGCCCATGTACTCGTTAGGCTATAAACTCATTACTTGGTTGGGGCTGCTTTGCACGAATACCTGCATCAGTGCTGTTGCTCCGTGGAGGTGTTAAGGAAACCCAGCTTGCATTAATAGCATCCTGTTTTGTCTTCATTGTGTCTCTTATCTGGCTCTTGACAATCCTCCGTAGATTTTCAATGGTATTCAGGCCAAGCAAGTTTGCTGCCCAGTCAAGCACAGTGATACCATGGGCGATAACTAGGTTTTAGTACTTTTGGGCAGGTGTCAATTCCTGCTGGAAAATTAAATCATTATCTTGTCAGCTGAGAAATCATTATCTTGTCCTGCTAGATCACGGCACTGATTTTGGACTTGATAAAACTCAGCAAATGATACGGCTCTCTAAGTCATCGCTGACTGGATAGTTCACACTCCAAAACAACTTGGATTCTGTGCCTCTGCACTTTTCCTCCAGATTATATAACCTTAATTTCCAAATGAAATGCACAATTTATTTTCACCTGCATCCCTGGTGGTCTAGTTCATCTCTGAATGAGTGTGTGTGTGTGGTTGTTTGTCCTATATATGGATGTGTTGCCCTGCGATGGACTAGAGACCGGTCCAGGCTGTACCCTGCCTCCAGCCCATAGACTGCTGGAGATAGGCACCGGCTTCCCCCGCAACTCACTATGATTGACTGACGTTCACCTACAAGAGGACTTTAAACAACTGAGACAGTCCAGTCTGTTTTTCCCCTTAGCCCAGGTAAGATGCTTCTGATGCTGTCTCTGGTTCAGAAGTGGCTTAACACAAGGATTACAACAATTGTAGTGCATGTCCTGGATAGGTCTGTGTGACTCTTAAAGCACTAACATCAGTTTTTTAATGGACAAAATTCGCTCAAGGTGGTGGTTATTCCGGTCTTTAGTGCAACTTTTTCTATCATGTCTTTTCCTTTCCTCTAACTTTCTGTTAACATGCCAGGATGCAGAACTCTACAAACAGGAAGCTGCGATTGAACTGTCAAGTCAATAAGTTTGACAATGACGTAGGTCATTACATAGTCATAACATAGCCTTTCTGTACTTTTTATTGGTCTCATTTAATATTCTAAGTAATGGAAACAGAACTTAGAGTTTTCATAGGCCATAAAAATCCACATGAACAGAAATACATGTTTGAAACATTTTCTCAAGATATTGTGTCTATAAAGGCACAGAAAACTCTATTGTCTTTTGTTATTTAAGGTAATGCAATGGGTCAGATTTGACATGTGGTTTGTGGAAAACCGTAACGCACATGCTGTGACCTACAAACACACAGCTTAGCACACTTTCTGAAAAGGGTATAAAAGCTCCTTGGGGACTGAGGCTGTGTGTGAAACTGAAAACGCTTGATCAAAAAGTAAAGAAAAGAAGAGGAGAACAAAACAAGTGAAAAGAGGGTGTTGAAGAGGGAGGAAAACAGTGCATGGGAGGGACAGCACAGTCAGCTGACAAATGAGAACACACACACTAACAACCTGCTATGCCAACTTTGTGTCAACCCACCATCCAGTTGTCTTCTCCTTATGATCAACCCTCAAGCAGTATGTGTATGTTTAGCTGTGAATGCATGTGAAGCGATTTGAAGCTGTGTTTTTCTCCACAGCAGGGAAAGCAAAGATAAGGCATCACTATTATCTTCCTGTTTTATGCTGCACTCTGACACAATAGCAACAAAAACACAAAAATATATTCAAAACACAATATTTAAGAAAGAGAATATATCCATAATCTTTTATCATTAGCCAGCTGAGATTTACATATAACACTCGGAGACGGTCCACCTTAAGCGGCCTCACCAAAAAGACCAAAAATATGGCCTTCACAGAGCATATCAGAGGATTTCCTTTAAAAATATGAACTGGACTATAGTGCACTTGCATTCATCAAATGTGATAAAAAATAAAATCTTGTAACCCCTCATTCACCCCTATTTGCTGAGACCCGCACCCACTCCCCCACTACACACACCCATTTAACCTGACCTCTCACTGCTGATTAGAGGCCCGCGCAATGTGTGAGCATGTGCATCACTCTTTGTGTGCGATATGCTTCTCTCCGTATGCTAATCACAGCCTTGCACTGAGAATTAATTTGCAAATGTGTCATTACCCATCAGGCTCAGCAGCAATAACCCTGCAATTACACAACTCTCGCTTGGCCAGCTGAGCACCACACTCTCAAGCAGGCAAACAGAGCCACGAGCACACTCGTACATATCATATACATGCAGCTTCTTCAGGGGTAAACAGAAAAAAAGTCTGTGACATAAGCTAGATTTTGAGAAATGCAACAGCCCACTTTACAACCAAGGAAGAGAAACAAAATGAACAAAATTCTTTGTATCCCAGTGATAGTGTTTAGAGTCTAATCACAGCCTCTCACCTCCATGTCAATAGGACAGCTACCGAGGTCGGCTGCACACTTTCACTCACTTCTGTATCTAAGCAACATTATCCAGGAGTGTGCCCTCGCTAAGAACTCCAACAGCATCACACAGAGCCTTCAGATTACAGATAAAGCTGCTGAGCAACGTGCATGTGTGTGCAAGAGTTCAGGCACTTACCTGTGAAGAGATGTGAAGGGAGAGAGGGTGAAGTGTGCGGCAGCCGAGAGGTGGTGCAAAGGTAACATGGAAAAGAACAAAAGACAGACACGAAGCTGTGATCTTCTGTATGTATTCTTTTATAGCAGGAGGACTTTAATTGTTTTTTTTGCAGCTGGTAATGATTTCATAATCTAATATGCACATACAGTGCCTTGCGAAAGTATTCGGCCCCCTTGAACTGGTCAACCTCTTGCCACATTTCAGGCCTCAAACATAAAGAAATAAAATTTTTTTGTGAAGAATCAACAACAAGTGGGACACAACCGTGAAGTGGAATTAAATTTATTGGATGTGTCAAACTTTTTTAACAAATAAAAAACTGAAAAGTGGGGTGTGCAATATTATTCGGCCCCCTTGCGTTAATACTTTGTAGCGCCACCCTTTGCTGCAATACAGCTGCAAGTCACTTGGGGTATGTCTCTTTCAGTTTTGCACATCGAGAGACTGAAATTCTTGCCTATTCTTCCTTGCAAAACACCTCGAGCTCAGTGAGGTTGGATGGAGAGTGTTCGTGAACAGCAGTCTTCAGCTCTTTCCACAGATTCTCGACTGGATTCAGGTCTGGACTTTGACTTGGCCATTACAACACCTGGATACGTTTATTTGTGAACCATTCCATTGTAGATTTGGCTTTATGTTTTGGATCATTGTCTTGTTGGAAGATAAATCTCCATCCCAGTCTCAGGTCTCTTGTAGACTCCAACAGGTTTTCTTCCAGAATGGTCCAGTATTTGGCCCCATCCATCTTCCCATCAATTTTGACCATCATCCCTGTCCCTGCTGATGAAAAGCAGGCCCAAACCATGATGCTGCCACCACCATGTTTGACAGTGGAGATGGTGTGTTCAGGGTGATGAGCTGTGTTGCTTTTACACCAAACACATCGTTTTGCATTGTGGCCAAACAGTCCGATTTTGGTTTCATCTGACCAGAGCACCTTCTTCCACATGTTTGGTGTGTCTCCCAGGTGGCTTGTGGCAAACTTTAAACGAGACTTTTTACAGATATCTTTGAGAAATGGCTTTCTTCTTGCCACTCTTCCATAAAGGCCAGATTTGTGCAGTGTACAACTGATTGTTGTCCTATGGACAGACTCCCCCACCTCAGCTATAGATCTCTGCAGTTCATCCAGAGTGATCATGGGCCTCTTGCCTGCATCTCTGATCAGTCTTCTCCTTGTTCGAGATGAGAGTTTAGAGGGACGGCCGGGTCTTGGTAGATTTGCAGTGGTCTGATACTCCTTCCATTTCAATATGATTGCTTTCACAGTGCTCCTTGGGATGTTTAAAGCTTGGGAAATCTTTTTGGATCCAAATCCGGCTTTAAACTTCTCCACAACAGTATCTCAGAACTGCCTGGTGTGTTCCGGTGACTGTGGCTCAGTAGGAAGAATAGTTGTCTTGCAACTTGTAAAGTTGTGGGTTTGATTCCAGCTTTCTCCTGCCATATGTCGATGTGCCCCTGGGCAAGGCGCTTAACCTCAAGTTGCCTGCTGATCTGCGTATCGGTGTATGAATGTGTGAGCGTTAGTGAGTGCGATTGGGTGAATGTGGCTCTAGTGTAAAGCGCTTTGAGCGGTTTGTATAACTGGAAAGGCACTATCTAAGTTCAGTCCATTTACCATTTACCATTCCTTGGTCTTCATGATGCTCTCTGCGCTTTGAACAGAACCCTGAGACTATCACAGAGCTGGTGCATTTATACGGAGACTTGATTACACATAGGTGGATTCTATTTATCATCATCAGTCATTTGGGACAACATTGGATCTTTCAGAGATCCTCACTGAACTTCTGGAGTGAGTTTGCTGCATTGAAAGTAAAGGGGCTGAATAATATTGCACGCCCCACTTTTCAGTTTTTTATTTGTTAAAAAAGTTTGACACATCCAATAAATTTCATTCCACTTCACGATTGTGTCCCAGTTCTTGTTGATTCTTCACAAAAAATTTGAATTTTACATCTTTATGTTTGAAGCCTGAAATGTGGCAAGAGGTTGAAAAGTTCAAGGCGGCCGAGTACTTTCGCAAGGCACTGTAGGACAGATTTTATAGATGGTGTGATTCATAATAAGCACTGAAAAATCTCAAATCCAGATCCTCAAGGTTGAAGAGCTTAAAATCAAGAGAGTTTATTTTATAAAATGAAAGCACAGAATGCAGTCATATACTGACATATTTAATGTGAATATGTATGTATGTAATATGTAATGTATTTTAAAAACACCTGCATTTACTTAACCCCTTTCATGCAACGTTTTTATTATCTGTGACATAAAAATGGCATTATTTATTTTATCAATATTCATTATTTTATTAGAAATACTTACTTAATTATTTCCAAGATTATTATTTATTTTGTCAAAAAGTAAAAGGCTAAATGTTTGCTTGGTCACTGCATGGACGTAAACCACCTGCTCTCGAAAACCACTTCACAAGCTGGACAACCTAGTCTGGTTCCAGCTCAGTCACACATCTCTGTCTCTGCTGCTACAGGACACTGACTCATCCCAGAGCATGTCACACTGCTGTCACAGATACTCCTCAACACTTCACACACACACTCGGCTCTGACGTTGGCCCCGTCACTCGGTGGAGACACATCATGGATGACAGCAAAAGAACGTAAATGCTTGATGTGTTTCTCTTTTAACGTACCAAGAACTAAACAGGCAGACCTGACCTTGAAATAAAAACATGCCCAACAGGCTTTTTCTGCCTTTAAAAAAATCTGTAATGCAATTATTTGATTGGAAAAAAAAAAAAGTTTGTATTTGTGAGAGAAAAAGTGGTCACAAAAAGCAGGCAGGAATACAGAAGTGTTCTGCAGGACATCTACTGATAGACAGTGTATTTTTACCTCTAAATGACTGGACAAAGATGTTCCAAAATCAAATTCCTCCATTCATCAATATTTTTTGGGGAAAAAACAGTTTTTCCCCAGAACTGTAGCAATCAACTCCAACTCACACCTACTTTACACATTCTGTCTCCCATTATTATGCTGCATTCCTTAAGCACTGTGTATAAAATGTAAATATAATCACCCTGTATCATATTTGCACATTCTTCGAGACTAATTCTGCACAATCCTGTTTCCCACCCATCCCTTAAGTGCTGCTGAACTGTTGGAATTTTTATACTTTAAAATTGACTTTTGTACACATTTTTTATTTGCTAATTATTTCTTTACTTGAGAGTGTTGGAGCTGCTAAAACGCATTTCTTTGAACTGTACGTTTGCACACTGCAATGACAATAAAGTTGTTAATTGTATGTTGTCAGAGCTAGAACATTAAGACAAACTTAGGGTCCAGCCATGCACCAGTAGCATTCCATTCAGAAACCAAGGAAGGAGCTCCTTTTCATTTTTAAATTTTAAAGCCACATTTGAATTTTTTAAATCAAGCCACCATCCCTCACCAAACTCCAGTCACTCTCGATTTGAAATGGATTTCACTGTGGTTGACACTCAACCACACTATCAGGCAGCAGGAGAAGGAGAATAGGGAACCAGGTGCAGGAAGAGGTGGCCAAAGCTGACAAGCTGATGTTGAGTCTTTTCATATCCCCTCCCACAATGCCTTGTGGCACACCTGCTTTCTAGCACAGACAACAGAAGCGTCCCTGCTCACAGCTGAGGGAACACACTGCACCACACAGCTCTGCCCTGATTAGGCTTTTTGTTGTCACTCAGCTCTCTTAGCTGCATCCTCCAACTCTTCATCTGTCTCTGCATCAAACGCATCAGATCTCAGCGAGCTCCACTGTTATTAGACAGCTAGAGCAGAGAACCAGACACGGTGTAATGAACCGGAGAAGATTGAAGGAGGGGGCTCTTTAAAAAGCGTAACTCATTTGATTAACAAATGTGTGTACACATGTGTGGTTGGTCTTCTTCTGCCGAATGTGTGGCTGTCTGTTTGTGTAATCGCCCAGGGGCAGGTGTAAGGTGTGCTAACGCAGCTCAGGAAGCCTGGGGAGCAAAAGCAGCAGGAAAATCCAGCGACATGCCAGAAAGAAGCAAACGACACGGCACACGTTTTTTTTTTATGTGCATAAGAAGTGGCGCGTGCATGCATCCACACAAGGCTGCATCAATGCACACGTACACACACAAACAAAGAGCCGTTAGCAGTGTGTTTTTTCGCCTGACTTGTGCTCTCCTGTGACATTTCCTCATTGGCTTGTTTGTCTCAATTATCCCCGTTTATTGGACAGAGATGGTTAACCCATTAACTTACACATGGAGAGGAGCATAAGAGAAAGAAAGAAAGAAAGAAAGAAAGAAAGAAAGAAAGAAAGAAAGAAAGAAAGATGGTGAGAGAAATGGATTATAGTTGGACCTTCCTGAGGCGGTATGTGAATCACACAACTGTATTAGGGAACAAACATGGGGGCCCTGGCCAGACGCCAAGCCAGCACACAAGCTGCAGTATGAAGGCAGCAGAGGGCAGCTGAGGGGGCAACACAGCACCAGCACCTCGGGGCTTGTTGCAGGGCTTGAACTGACCTTCACCAGGAATGTGTGCATTCCTTTAACACGCTATCCTTCTGCAAGGTTGCAGCTTTGTGTGTGTGAGGATCGTAAGTTTTGAACAGTGAACATGTGTGCCAAATATGTTTGTATGTTGAGAAAGCTGTGTGTTTATGAGTGTGTGTGTGTGTCTGTAAAGCTGCCTTGCCCTGTGTCAGACCTCTGCTGTGCTTGGTAAGTGAGGCGTGCTCATACTGCGTGTGCTCAGGTTTCACGCATCAGCACACAGTCGAAGAGACTTACCCGAGGTCACGGACTGTCAAACCCTCCTCCTTCTTTCCAGTTCTCCTCCTTTACTCAATCCTTCCTTTTCTCTCACTAAATGCTTTACCTTTAGCCAAGCTTTGGCAGACATGTTTTGCATCCAACCCCTCTTCACACACTTCCTTCTTGCTCTCTCACTTTGCTATCAGTCCTCCTTTTTTCCCTGCCTCTTCTCTTCCTCCCCAGAGGATTCCTTCGTGCTCAGTCTTTTAGTATCTTTCATGTCTTTTACCTGTCAACAGAGGAGAGGATGTGCAAGCAGCTCGACAACAAAGGAGATACACCCTTCTGTCATCTCAGAAAATGCTGCAGGGGGGCAGGGAGGGAAATCGACAGGGGGACAGAAGGAAGTAGATAACACAGGAAGAAGAATGAAAAAAGGAATGTTGAGCGACGGGCATATAAAAAAAAGAAAAAAGAGACAAAGTGAATATTTTGCTTTTAATATAGGTATTCAAGAGCAACATCTTTTAAATGGCAGCACATCATAAAGACACATTGTACATCCAAACGCCTCGAGCGACAGCAGAAGATGCACCCAACTCATGAACTACCTTTTGCTACAGGACCCCTTCCCAGCCCTCCATTTTTAAATGATGAAGAAACAGAAACATGCAGTGCCAAACCAATGCACACACATATAAAAGACCACATACATACATTCATGCATGACCTCTCTGAACTGTGTGAATCGCCAGCAGCTCAGTTCAGCTCCACCACACTGAACAGAAACTGGCAACACCCATTCACACGGGATAAAACTATAAGCCGTACAATCCAATAGGCACCTAACTCAATCTGTGACTTCCTCTCTACTCCATCCCGTTTGTGTGAATCCTTTGCCAGTGCTAATCTGCCGGTACAGTCCCCATCCTCAGTGTCGTCCTCGTCTCTGTATTATTGTGAGATTAGCTCGGGTGTTAGCCTAGCCGCAGCCCACAGCCCAAGCCGCAGAGAGGCGGCCATCTTAGAACAATGCCTATTGATGAAACACTAAGAGGCTTGATTGGATTAATCATCTCTCTCCCTCTATTTTTTCCTCTTCTCTTGCTATCTCTTTTTGTTTTCACTTTGCTTCCATACTTCTGCCTTTCGCTTTTTTTCTCTCTTCAAAGCTCAAAGATGAACACAGATTTCACTGTTTCTCTCTGGTGATTAGATGATGCACAGCCCCCACCCCTCCTCCCTGGATAACGAGCTCAAATAACAGACTGCCAGTTTACAAGAGTACTCTAAGGTAAAAAGTAAACATCTAATTAAGAGGGAAATCAAATAGCTTCTAACCGCCTCTGTGCGGCAGTATATTTTACACTACAGTATGTAAGTAGGAGCCCTCTCATTGATGAGAGCAACAACACTGGCTGTGATTTTGCCTGATTGTAATTAGAACAAGTAATATTATTACAGGAAAAAGGTTGAGAGGAAAGCAGCCACTGTTAATGAGGGTCTGTCTTCGTTTTAATGAACAAGACAAGCTTAAAGATAAGAGAGTAGCAGAAAGGAAAAAATAATCTCTCCAAATTTGGCCCGTGTTTAGATGGGGCATTTTACCAAGTGGCAGTCGCTACCCTGGGCAGCCTTTGGCCTGCTGTCCCCACCAATCGCATTCCAGCTCCAACTACGCCAGCGTGGACCCACAGCAACCTTCCAGTCTGCTGCCAAACATCCGCACACACACAAACACACAATGGCCACCATAGCTCTACAAACACTGCAGCCAATTCCATTTTCAAACATGGATAACAACTGAATTAAGACTCTGTGATCCCCTGCCAAAGCAGCAGGATGTGCCTTTATGCATTCAAACATACACTTCCATGCGGATACATGAGAGCAAGTGCTCACGTCCTCAAACGCAAACGCCATGGGTTGTTTGGGTGGAGATGTTTGTTTAGATTTTAAATGTTTCCTACGGTGATGTAAAAAAAGTATTTGACCCCTTTAAAGATTTCATCCGTGTTGCTTTGAATAGCCCCATTATAGTGTAGTGGGGTAAATCCAAATCTCCGATTGATTCCTGGTTCTGTCAGGATGGGCGTTTGGCGTAAAAACTGCCAAATTTGTGTGCAACTTGTACTAACCCTCTGTAGCAACCCTGTGACCCCTACATAAGGGTGCAGCTGAAAAGACTCCTTTGATAATCTTTTCTGTTTTGCTTTGAATGTAACATTTTAATTTTAATGATGATTTTATTTTATTTGAGAAAATAACTATCCAAACAAACTTGGCAATGCCTCTTTGCTGAATCATGATTTACCACAATTTTTGGTTCAGTTTTACAAGCCACACCAAGGCTTGATTACTGCCAGATCTGTTGAATTAAAAAATCTCTTACACAGAACCTATCTGACATAATAAAGAAGGTTGAGCAATCTAAAGACATTTCAGAAAAGACACGAAACAAATTATATCTGTCATTTGGAACAGGTTAAAATGTCATTTCTAAGGTTTTGGGACTGCAGCGAACCACAGTAAGAGCAATTATCTTGAGGGGAGGGTGTGCATACTGCTACAGTTAGATAAAAACTAACACAGAATTTAAGAAAAGAACATGATAGTCATAATCAAACCTAAAGGGTGGTAGTGCGAGAGTCTAGGGTTGCTTTCCTGCGTCAGGACCTGGACGACTGGCCATACTGGAAAGAGAATCCCCAACCATCAGTTCATGACCAGTGGCTTAAGGCCACTTTAGTCCTGCTGATTCCTAAATAGAGTTCTGACTTTCAAAGTAATTGTGACATTGTATAGATAACCTAAATTAAATGCAATTTAGACACTGACCCACCTTCTGATTAAGCTCCACTAGAATTGTGCCCCTGCTGAAGTGTTTTTTATATAAACCTGTATCAACGTGAACTGTGAAATGTTACCCAAAATATAAACAGAAACAGTTTTGGTTCTGAACATGAAAATGGTGAGCTATGGGTATTTGAGGGTGTTATTCCTGTCAGAATTCATAGAAGGAAAATAGCGAAAGAAAGAGAGAGAGATATTCACCTGACATTATATGTACTCATCCTGCAAAGCAGAGAGATGTTTGGTCTGAAACCAATCTGGGGAGAAAAGGCCTTCCAAGAATCCTCTTTTCTTGCTTTTCCTCTCTGTATTTTTCTGCAGATTAATCTGTCCAGCAGCCATATAAATCTCTGCGCTTGCCGTGTTGAAATGCTCTGTGAGGCTCATTTATGTATGACAGAAAAAGTAGATAAATCTCGCTAAACCTCTCGAAGCGACTCGATGCACACAAAAAAACCCAAATGGGAATAAATGTGGCTCTTTGATCAGTGAACGGTCAAATCTGAACTTGCTGAAAACATACAACAGTCAGCCAAAGCATGAGCAGATATGTGAAATAAATTAGTTGAGACTGAAGGGTTTGCACTTCCCAGAGACATATTTTTGCTGGTTCTACTGCTTGTTGTTGGACCATGATCATGTGAGAAAGAGGTCAAAACATTTCTCCTTCGCTAAAGATTTGTAATGAAGGGGGAATAAGGGATAAGGGGGGTGGGGGTGGGGGGGGGGGGGGGTGGGGGGGTGGGTGAGGTAGTTTAAAAGGTTTTGCGGTAACCATGGTGCTGCAGAGTTGGTCACTGTGGGAACAGACCTTCTGCAGAGCTTTTTGTAATATATGAAGGAGGCTTGCTACCCCAGGACCTCTTGAGTCAGAGTTCATCGTATACATAAAAGCATCTCAGTGTGATATTCATTTAATTTCAGAGCACATTATTATCCTGTTGTTTACTGCAATTATGTATGTAAAAATCTTTAGACAGGAAAAGCAAAGAATGTGTAAACAACAATAAAGTAAAATGTAAATGTCCCCAGCCTATATTTAATATCACACGTTTAATCTTAAGACTGTTCAGATTAACATGTGTTCTCTTCCTCAAGCATTTATAAAATAACAACTTATCAAGTTCGCTTCCAGAAACTGATTAACACCACAACCCGCAAGATGGAAATACATCTATTTCACTTGTTTTGGCAGCATCCTCCCAGTGTGTATAAATCTTTCTTGACAGTGAGATGGAAACAGCTTGTGTGTCATCACAGGGACCTCTCAAATTGGTTAAAGATGATCATCAAAGTCTTACAAACATTTTATTTTCCGTTTTTCTCCTCTCTTCTTCTGTTGTGTGACTTTGTTTCTGTAGAATTTGCTTGATTGGTGTCACTGACTGCATTATGAAGGAATATTTGGCACCAAGTGGCAAATCGGTCTTAATTTCTCTTTGAAAACTGCTCAATATTAATATTATATGACAAAATCAAATAGTCACGACACAGTAGTTGTAAGACAGGAACACTTATTTTATACCAAGTCTGGCCTTTTCTGTAACTTTACAACGCACCTGATAAGCATAAAATATATTCCAGCTCAATGAAAATGTGATGAATAGGAGTGAAAAAAGTGTTCGCTCTGAATGGTGCAAGACTCTAACTTAGGTCTAATCACTCAAAGGGTGAATCCCTTTCAGTTAGCCATATGCCTACATTTCACACATTTATGCTGAGATGTAGTGAAGTCGAAGGGAAATAAAAGGCTACAGCCAAAGACATTCACAGATATTATTTTCTCAGTTAAAAATCTTTTCCAGCTACAACTATTACAATGCCTTGTTTGGTGTATTATGTTTAGTATCATGGCAAGTCTTCCTTTACAAGTCAGTAACTGCTTTTGCAACATGTAGGAACTCCAGCAGCCAATTGGGCTGACAGCTGAGGGAATGTGTATCTATACAGCTGGGATCCAGGGTCTGAAGTATGGTTTTAATTTAAATGCTCAACTGTCATCTGCATACAGTGGTTAAAAAAACTATTTTGAGCTAAATTTTGCCTCTGTCTGTGGACTGTGTGGTGGGGAAGTTGTTATTGTCCTCTGACTTCCTCCCACTGCTCATAAACATTGCATGTTAGATTAATTAGCCACTCTAAATTGATTTTAGCTGAGTGTAAGCAAGTATGCTTGGTTCTCCTGTGTGTTCCTGTGGAATCTGTCACTTTTTTGACCACTGGAGAAACAAGGCCCCATGTAACACTGCAAGGATAGAGAGATGGGTGAATGGATGCAGCCTTACAAGCCTAAAGCTATGTGATTTAGATAATCTCTGTTCAGCTAAATAAAGCAGAGGATGTGTGTATGAGTGATTTCCTGTCCTTGTCAGTAAAGAAGAAAACGAACTGAATCAGTCAAAGCCCGTTTTGCGTTTTGCAGTGACCAGTACATCAGGATTAACAGCAGTTCTCAAAGATCACACCTTCAATTAGATCTACAGAATAGTCTTTAGGTGTGTGTGTATGTGTGTGTAAGTCATTGTGCAGTGACAGTGATAATAACCGCTATAAAGAAGAGTGGAGCGTAGTAGATATGAGTAAGTGCAGCAACACTTCGATTTCCCCTCTTCCCATGATGTCACCGAATTTATTACCAGCGCCTGCTTGAAAACATAACTGCTGTAAATCAGACTTGTGCAAACAAAAACACACAAATGTTGCTGTCTGTTTGCAATAGACTTATGACGAGGAGCGGCTCAAAGAGGGATTGTGATGAAGGGGAAGCAACCAGAGCGTGGAGAGGGATGACGGATGGATCCGCTCATTCAATGAGCCAGTTTGAGATGAACATACGTTTCAGTAGTATGTCTCCTGGTTTTACCCTCTATCTTCCTGTCCGCTCTGCTGCAACCAATAACTAACACTGTTGCACCTCGATAGTGGCACTACAGACCAGCAGCAGAGGAGTGATCTTTAGCCTGATAGGCTGGCTGTTGCACACCAGCAGTAGTAGAGATGTGAGTTCTGGGCTGATACCACTACTGGCGTCTCCCAGAGTGTGAGGAATGGGAGATAATAGAGGAGAAGCCCTTTAGAAGTTGAGCAGGAAGCGGTGGCAGCAGGGGAAGCTGGAGGTGACCAGAAGAGAGAGTAATTGCCTCACCACACTCAAGGTGCTTGAAATGATCTGTGACCTGCTCCAAGTGTGTGCCTGAGGAAAGGGGTGAGCAACGGGAAAGACAGAGTGAGGGAGAGAGAAATGAGTGCTGCAAATGCCCATTTCCTGCTGCTGTGGGGTCATGCTTGAGCCAGGAAGTGTGGGATGGAGTAGAAGGTGGAAATAGTGCAGGGATAATCTTGTGTGAGCTCCAGTGAGAGAGGGCAGGGGGCTTGTTATGAGAAAATGAAAGGAAAAAGGTGGAGGAAGGGAGCGCCATGGGCCATTAAAGACACCTCAGCTACACCTAATGGCAGGTAGAGCTGAGAGGATGCAAGTTGCTCAGAGGGGCTGAGGTGAACGAGGGAGCATGGGGGATTTGTAGTATTAAAACAAAAACAATATGCGCACACAGTATGTTGAACATGACATTTGTATCTTGACATAAACATGCATTGTGACTAATGATGGTAATTACTGTTTTCATTATTCAGTTTCAAAGAACTTCAAACTTATTCATATTTTGTCTCAGTCTGTTTGCAGAATAGCATTCAAAATGTCAAAGTGTTGCAAAACTTAGTATGTTTGCATGAAAACACTATTATTTTGCATAGAGTTGACATTTACACAATCCAGTTCTGGATGCTACAGCCTACTCTACAGTCATAATGAAGAGCAAGCGTTATAATGGTAATAACAGTGTACTTTCTGTGGGCTTTGTACTAAACCAATCTGATCTGAACTAATGAAGGTCAAGTGAGAGCCACTCACCTTGGTGTTGCTTAACAGTGGAAAAGGAAGTGGAAGAACACTGAAACAAATAACATTTATCCCATGATTCTCACTGTTTCTCCAACTGATTGTCCCAATTTGATTTAATTTGATTATAATATGAACATTATATTAGATTGTTAGTTGTATACTAGTTTTCAAATGGACCACAGCAAGTATTTGGCTTCATTTACTTTAATAACCTCAAATGAAATCCAGTGCCTTCAGATGTCATCCGAATAATAAATAGTCTAATTATGTGTAATTTATTCTCAGTATATGTCCAGCTGTTCTGTGAAGGCTTCAGAGGTTTGTTGAGAAGATTAATGAACAAACAGACCATAAAGACCAAGAAAGCAGAGATGTCAGGAATACAACTGTGAAGACGTTTAAGGCAGGGTTTGGTTATAAAACAATATCTCACCCTTTGAACATGAAGTACCGCTTAGTCCATAATCCAAAAATTAGGCCAGACAAGGAGAGCATTATTTAGAGAAGTTGCCATGCTGCCAAGATCCACAGCTAAGGTGGAGGAACCCATTGACAGGACAATTAATATTTGTTGTGCCCAAAAATGTAGAAGAAGATGCTCTGGTTAGATAAGATGAAAACTTACCTTTTTGGGCTCAAACCCAAAAATCTATGATATACAGGTCCTTCTCAAAATATTAGCATATTGTGATAAAGTTCATTATTTTCCATAATGTCATGATGAAAATTTAACATTCATATATTTTAGATTCATTGCACACTAACTGAAATATTTCAGGTCTTTTATTATCTTAATACGGATGATTTTGGCATACAGCTCATGAAAACCCAAAATTCCTATCTCACAAAATTAGCATATCATTAAAAGGGTCTCTAAACGAGCTATGAACCTAATCATCTGAATCAATGAGTTAACTCTAAACACCTGCAAAAGATTCCTGAGGCCTTTAAAACTCCCAGCCTGGTTCATCACTCAAAACCCCAATCATGGGTAAGACTGCCGACCTGACTGCTGTCCAGAAGGCCACTATTGACACCCTCAAGCAAGAGGGTAAGACACAGAAAGAAATTTCTGAACGAATAGGCTGTTCCCAGAGTGCTGTATCAAGGCACCTCAGTGGGAAGTCTGTGGGAAGGAAAAAGTGTGGCAGAAAACGCTGCACAACGAGAAGAGGTGACCGGACCCTGAGGAAGATTGTGGAGAAGGGCCGGTTCCAGACCTTGGGGGACCTGCGGAAGCAGTGGACTGAGTCTGGAGTAGAAACATCCAGAGCCACCGTGCACAGGCGTGTGCAGGAAATGGGCTACAGGTGCCACATTCCCCAGGTCAAGCCCCTTTTGAACCAGAAACAGCTGCAGAAGCGCCTGACCTGGGCTACAGAGAAGCAGCACTGGACTGTTGCTCAGTGGTCCAAAGTACTTTTTTCGGATGAAAGCAAATTCAGCATGTCATTCGAAAATCAAAGTGCCAGAGTCTGGAGGAAGACTGGGGAGAAGGAAATGCCAAAATGCCAGAAGTCCAGTGTCAAGTACCCACAGTCAGTGATGGTCTGGGGTGCCGTGTCAGCTGCTGGTGTTGGTCCACTGTGTTTTATCAAGGGCAGGGTCAATGCAGCTAGCTATCAGGAGATTTTGGAGCACTTCATGCTTCCATCTGCTGAAAAGCTTTATGGAGATGAAGATTTCATTTTTCAGCACGACCTGGCACCTGCTCACAGTGCCAAAACCACTGGTAAATGGTTTACTGACCATAGTATCACTGTGCTCAATTGGCCTGCCAACTCTCCTGACCTGAACCCCATAGAGAATCTGTGGGATATTGTGAAGAGAACGTTGAGAGACTCAAGACCCAACACTCTGGATGAGCTAAAGGCTGCTATCGAAGCATCCTGGGCCTCCATAAGACCTCAGCAGTGCCACAGGCTGATTGCCTCCATGCCACGCCGCATTGAAGCAGTCATTTCTGCAAAAGGATTCCCGACCAAGTATTGAGTGCATAACTGTACATGATTATTTGAAGGTTGACGTTTTTTGTATTAAAAACACTTTTCTTTATTGGTCGGATGAAATATGCTAATTTTATGAGATAGGAATTTTGGGTTTTCATGAGCTGTATGCCAAAATCATCCGTATTAAGACAATAAAAGACCTGAAATATTTCAGTTAGTGTGCAATGAATCTAAAATATATGAATGTTAAATTTTCATCATGACATTATGGAAAATAATGAACTTTATCACAATATGCTAATATTTTGAGAAGGACCTGTATGTGTGTCTGGGTAGGACTTACTTCTGCATAGAAAAGCAAGCTGACCAGCCATAATCGGGAGATGTGCAAATCCAAATACATGACAATCCTGGAAGTAAACCTGTTGGAGGCTGCAAAAGACATGAGATTGGGACAGAGGTTTACCTTCCAGCAGGACAATGACCCTAAACATAAAACCAGAACTACAAAGGAATAGTTTAGATCCAATTAAGAATGTTTGGCAAGACTTGAAAATTTCTCTTCATAGATGCTCTCCATCCAATCTAGGTAGATGTGAGCTATTTTTCAAAGAATGAACAAACAGCTCTGTCTCTAAGACCCAACAAATATTTAGCTGCTAATGCAGCAAAAAAGTATTGATTCAGGGGCAACACAAATGTAAGGCACAATTTTTTAAATTTTCAGATTTTGAAAACCATGTCACTTCACTAATATGGACTTCTTTTAATACATGTAGGTTTCTGTGAGGGTTGTTAAATTATAACATGTGAAGTCAAAAATTCAGAACATTTTAAATGCTATGTAGATCCTTGATATCCCTTCAATCTATGCTATCTAACTTCACACAACACTATCCTCAAAATACCCAAGCTGGAAAAAGGGCTACAATGCATAGATGGTTACAAGAGACTTTAATCTAGTCACAGTCAGCAAAAAAAGGGATTTTTGGCTACTATGACAAAAATAACTATGGTTTATTTCTCTTAAATAGCCAAATATGGCAAACATTAATTGTTTTTACGAATTCTCCCAAGTGTAACTTTATTTGTAGAGCCCAGTGTTTTTCAGTTTGGCCTCACAGCTGTGGAGCTGGTTCTGAATTCCCTGAATTTGAGGTTAGTTTTTCGGTGGGGAGTTTCAAAAAATAGCCAATAGCTTAAGGGGTTAAACCAGTTGCAACTGTCTTGGGCACCAGTGAAAACAGGATGCTCTGAAGGTGACCCTGCAAAACATTGAGCAGGAAAAAAAATTTTTGGCACAGCTGCTAGGCAAAAACAACCCTATGAGACAACAACTGTTGTCTCACAAGTGTTTTACCATGAGACCCGTGATTGCACACTTCTCAAAAATAGGCTTAAATAACTTAGAAGTCTTTAGTTAACCTTCTGTGAGCTAGTCTTGCATTAAATCAATGACTCTTCATTTTAACAGCATGGAGCCAACACCTCAGCTCAACAATATTGTAGTGTGTAACACTTCCTTGGGAATATTGTTGCAAGTCACAGCATGCAGGAATAAATCTTCAAAACAGCATATAGGTTGCTTGTATAGGGTGCCGTGTAGGCTGTCCATTGGACTCAAGCGGAGGCATAAATCAGTCTGGTTTCGCCTTGTGTTCTTAGTGGGTTTCGTCTCTTTATTATTGTAATATGATATACATATTCTATCAGGATAGACAGCAAAGACACCCTGCATTTGTAACCCTCATAACTCTTAATTTTTTCATCTTCTATTTAATTTTGTCCGGCTCCTGCCTTCTCTGGTGTAAAAAGCCTAATCTGAAGGTATCTGCTTGACTACAAGTCCTGGGACTTTTCTCTTTCTGTCTCCATAATGTTTCTCTGATTCACTTTCATTATCCCTCACTTACCTCTATGCTTCACTTGCCTTACTGTATTCTCTCCAGCATTTACTCAGCTAATTAATGGGGCAGAGGGTTGAGTGCTACTCCATTTAAACAATTCCTTTTTTATGATCTGCACAGGCAAAAACGCTGAGATGAGAAACAGAACGAAATGGATGAAGAGGCAGGATGATGACACAAGGAATTTGTTTATTGCTACAGTAACTGCAGATGAAGTAGTAGTAATAAAAGTATGGTGTCTTGAAGGAAAAGCACAGTATCTTACCAGCCTCTTGACATAGACAACAAGACTAAAAGTAAAGCGACTTTTTGGAAAAAGTGATATCTTGTTAGACATTTCAAAGGTTTGCCCATTCTTGGAGATGGACTTGACTATAAAAGGCTGTACAACTTTCCCTAGTTTACATGACTGAATTACTGGGTCGATCCAGTAAAAAATTGGATGAGAGCAATCTTTAGATGGACTGAGAAAAAGACACAAAAAGAATCAGAGAAAGGCAATTATGGTGAGGCAGCAAGTGAGTAAAAATGCTGGACTCCTAATGAGAGGCAGCGCAGAGTAAAATGTCACCTCATTATCAGAGTAGAAAGGCAAGCTTCACTTTTTCATAACTATCAGAGAAACCTGATACTTTCAATGCATTTTGACAAAATGTGTGGATCAGTCAGCATGAGGGCATATCAACGACAAAAAGCTACTCTTTTAACATGACCTTTCTTTTTAATCTGTTCCTATGAGTATACCAGGTCTGGACAGGGCCTACGAGCTGTATCTATAACTATATATATATATACATATATATATATATATATATACATTTATATTTCTGAAAGCATTCTTTGTTACAGCATTTTTTCACACCTGTCTAAAAGTTTTGCACAGTACTGTGTATATATATGCATATATATGTATATACATGTATATATGTATATACATATATACATGTATATATGTATATACATGTATATATGTATATACATGTATACATATATATATATATATATATATATATATATATATATATATATATACATATATACATATATACATATATATATACATTTATATTTCTGAAAGCATTCTTTGTTACAGCATTTTTTCACACCTGTCTAAAGGTTTTGCACAGTACTGTGCAAAACGTTTAGACAGGTGTGAAAAAATGCTGTAACAAAGAATGCTTTCAGAAATATAAATGATTGTTTATTTTTATCAATTTACAAAATGCTAAGTGAGCGAACCCAAACATACATCCAAAGTCATTAAGAACTATCTTCAGCGTAAAGAAGAACAAGACTCACTGGAAGTGATGGTAGGGCCCCCACAGAGCCCTGATCTCAGCATCATTGAGTGTGTCTGGGATTACATGAAGAGACAGAAGGATGTGAGAAAGCCTACATTCACAGAAGATCTGAGGTTAGTTCTCAAAGATGTTGAAACAACCTACCGAATTCCTTCAAAAATTGTGTGCAAGTAAACACCAAATATTGATTTGATTCAGATTTCTCTTTTGTTCATTCACTGCATTTTGTTGATTGATGATTAACATTAATTATAGATTAACACTCCCATGTACTGCATTTATATATATATATATAGATATATATATATATATATAGAGAGAGAAAACCAGTTTTCAGGCCCTGTCCAGACCTGGTATTAAAGTGTGTCCTGGAGGATTCAGTCCTGGAGGATTCAGATGCACTTATACAAGCCGGACAATGATTCAAATGGATTAGATCACCTGCTTTAAAGCAAATGAACCCATGTCACAGACTAAGATGTCAGCTTAGAAATAAACACGACATCAGTGGGTCTATTGTTGTTTCTGTAAAATCACAGATATTTTCACATTCAGATAGAATCCTTTGAACTATGTTATTATAGACTACAGTGGAACAAATCTTCTCTAAAACACTCAAAAATACAATACACATTTCAGAGAGAAATCACTCTCCCATAAAGCGCCTGAATATCCTCTGATCAATAAAATCACGACTTGTGACACAGCATCTTCTGTTATTAAGGAGGATTCCAAAACATTTATTGAAACTTTTCAAAATCCCGTCTTTACAATATTCAAGATAGCTGTTGAATCGTTTAGGATTTACTCTGTTAACATAGGGTAAATATTATTATCTTTTTTTGTTTTTACCCAAAGCCATCCAGATAACTCTGCTGCATGAGATGAGCCTTGTCATGATGGTGGGTGGTTATACGGTGTGTCCCAGGATGGATTCAGACTATTGCTAAATCAATGCACCACAAGCCACCTCAAAGCATCTTGAGTGTGTTCACGCCTGTATTTATGGCTGGAGGACAGATGTTACTGCCAGGTGTGCATGGCTAACAGGGAGTCGGGATTTACTTTAAATAATCTGTAATGATGTAATGATGATTGATAAAACTGAGAATAAACATTCTTCATCTATTAAATGAAAGTATTCTTTGCACAAATCCTGACTAGGCTACTCCATTAGGTAAAAAAGTAATGAAGGACCTTCATTACTTATCTGTAAAACAGAGCCTTGTTTGCAAAAAATACTATTTAATAATTTTAATTAAGAAATATAATTCTGGGAGATTGTTTTGAAATTTGTATACTGCCTTAGTTGTCAAAAACAACAAATTGGGTTATAAAATTAACCTTGAACAAGACAGGATCCAAAGAAAAACATTTTAGTTTGCTTATTTTTGTGGAATTTAAACTTAAAGATACTATTATTCCACCTTGGATGGTTTGCAACATCTATTGCAATCGTCGGTCAGCCAACCACTCAATATTTGTATTTAAAATAATATTTATGCTAATTGGTTAATGTCTAAAGTCATTTAGTGCCGTTCCATTCTATATCCTCAAATCTGTCCTTCATTCATCCATATTTACATCATGACATTATTGGCTTACCATAATTTGTGATCCGAAAAAAACGTTAAATATGTACTGGGGATTATATTTACAGACTATTGAGAAAGCAAGCTGAGCAAACAAAGACACTGATTAGCTCAAGATCCCAACTTTTAGATGAATTTTACCTCTGTTTAATGCATCCCATTCTCTGCCTCCAAGTGCTTTGATTAAATTTTTCCATAAAAACCCCCAAACCTTAATAAATCAATTTCTCCAGCTTTCTCTCAGTGCTCTTTACATTTACCTTGAGTTTTATCTAGGCATAAACATGCGCACGCGACATTGGATCTTTATTTTTGTCATGATTATAGCACATATTTTAGCACATGTTCGAGTGGCTGAAGCAGACATTGTGAAAAAAGAAAAAACCACTCTTTTTTGTGCTATGATACCACCACAACAGTTGGGCCCTGTCTGGTATACTGTTTGGATGTGTGTCTCTGTTTGTCTGTGTATAACCACAACAAATATATGTGCGGTAAACAAATATATTAGCTCTAAAACCACTAAGCAATATGTAGCAGGTTCTGTTGAATTTATCCGGCAATATAAGATAGACCTTTTAATGTGTTTAGAAATATCCAATGAGAGTTTAAACATTTGCACTGACATCAGATTAAAGTTAGAACAGATGCCTTTGAGAAAATGGTCTAATGCTGTAAGTAGCTTATTATTATGTTCGTTACTATCCCGTTCTGGGTTTGGATCGGACCAAAGTGCAGATAAGAGCTTGGCAGCCGCATGATGAGAGGAGGACTTTTCTTTAATTAAAGGTCTCCAAAACGTAACATAATCCAACAAGTACAAACATGAGTCGAGCCAAAAACTTACATGTGTACATAGTTCTGTAACGTAGCAAAACTAAGCATAAACAAGGGTAGTGAACGAGGAATAGTGACGGAGGAACCAGCGGGGAACAAAGAACACAGACCAACTAATATACAGAGAGAAAACAAAGGCAGGAAATCACAGGAACTAAGAACAGGTGTGGCAAGGAGACATGAAGGCATAAGGGACAGGTGGAACTAATTAACAATAAAGGAAACCATGGACCTAAGAACGGTTAATACAAAAACACAAACCAATTCCAAGGATGTCATACCATGACAGTTACAGGTATTCAGCAACAGAAAAAGTCAATGTTACCGTTTTGGTTAAATAAAAAATTTTTTTTACTGAGTGAAAAAGTGGGAATGATAAATAAATAAATAAATATTGGTATTAAGTGTAGTACCATTAACCTGAATAGCAACAAAAGTAAATAATGACTTTAAGACAGACATTTGGATAAAACATTAGGCATCTATTTCACGTTTTGTGGTACATCATTTGAACAGCTGTTTTGGACCAGCGGAACTACATTACATTGTGATTACAAAGACTTCCTTTGTTATGTCCTTACAAAATTATATAACCATCATTTGATGATGTTTTTCAAGAAACAAATGAAAGGGGAAAGTTTTCAGTGGGAAACTAATTGATGTTATATTAAAACTACTTAACATAAATACTTTATAACTATCAAACTAACATTAGTGGGCAACTTAACATCATAATGTATGAAAACTGTTGTGGTTTATTGTTAGCTTTATAACGAATCATACCAAGATCTAGAATGTGTTCCACCAAATGAGTGTTAAGATGATGGAGCTGAGCTTGTGGGGCTGAAAGGGAACCATTTGAGCTACTAACAAAGATCACCTGTTTGGTTAATCCTTGTTTATTTCATTCTCAATTAGGCGTGCACACAAACACACACACACACACACACACACACACACACACACACACACACACACACACACACACACACACACATATCCATAATCAGAGCACATTCAGGATGCTGCAGGTGATACTGCAGAAGCTGAACCCTGGGACGTTTATTGATGTTTGCTCTCACAAAGCCAAGGTCTGGGCCATGAATCGCAGACTCCAGCCTCCGCTGGCCCCAGACATTAGCAGCCTCAGATAAGACATGAAGGATTGCCTGCATTATAGGAAAATAGCCTCGCTGCACCAAGCTCCTTACAGCCACTCTCGCAGATATTCCCACCACACACATAGGCATATGTGTCCACAAAGGTCCAACAGGATTTTGCTTGCATTCAGCATGTGTTACATATTGCCCACAGAAATAAACTATGTGAAGTAACAGAGGAAGCAGCATTGTTGTGTGGAGATTTAAGATAAAAAACAAACAGAAACAAAACAAAACTAGGATTTAAAAAAAGTCTTTAGCTGAAAGAAACAGAAAAAGTAAAGAGTGCTACATCGATATAATGTATCAATGTGCAAACAAGTTGGTGATGGGCTGAAAAAAGTGTGGAAAGAATCTGCAAGATCTGGAACAAGGCCAGTCAGTCTAAGCAGCTATGATACACAGGAAACTGGGGTTCTGCTAATACAGAGACAGTAACACCAAACACGTAGTGTCCAGTGTGCAAAAAACACATGGATCCCAACATCCCAATTAAAACCACTGTCATTCAAGAGAACAGAGCACTAGCACGACCACACAGTATCATCGAGCAAGCCATACCTTTGACTTTTGCCCCGTATTGAATTAAGGGCCAGGGGTCTTCCTCTGATGACAGTCTAGCCTCCTGCTTGGACCCTTCAGGTCAGTAGGGTTCAGAGGTCAAGCTACAGCCTCAAAAGCCAGCAGACGTGTGGTCTAAAGCCATTTGTTACAATCTACAACCTCTAGATAACAGCAGGCTTTAGTGGCATCTGACCCTTCACCCGGCAGGCATAGAAACACGGCCCTGCACCTGAACCATAAGCACATTTGAGAGTAAAGCAGTCGTGCTGAGCAAAGACAGGGGCAAAGGTCACCACAGCCTGTGGAAGGTGCTTACTTTAAATGTAATTTGTGGAGATTTATTTTTAAGGGGAGGATACAGAGGTAGCAGCACAATGGCATCATGAATGCCAAATTACAAACCTGGCGAGAGGCAACTGCAAGGCTCAAAGACAGAATGTGATGCAGACTTGCAGTTTGCATAAGCTACATCAGCCATGGTTGTCTACAGTTCATTTTTTGATCCTCGCTTTATTTTGTAGGCAAACACAAAATGAAAAACAAGATTTCTATTCCTCCTCTGATTGCTCATGTTGATTACACCTCGATGGGTCTCCTGAGAGTGTATGGCCACATAGAAACTCTCTGGCCTTGCTACTGAGGATTGCCATACTCAGATAATTTTCTTTAGCACTTTTCCTGTCATGAAAACGTGTGATCTCAGCCTTGATTGTGGTTATAATGGGCTCTGGTGCCATATAAGAGCAGGAAAAAGGCCTGTTTCTAGTTCACAAACACATGCAGACACATGCCCTCATGTGCTCACATGATCTTAATCATCATCGCCAAGCTTCTTCATTATTCAGTCACAACCACTCTTTGCAGTATTTGAATTATTGAGCAAGTGCTTGTTCACACAATTCCTCACTGACAGGTAGTACAAGGGGTTTTGGATAACCGAACTAGTCCTACAAACAGCAGGCATAGAATGCCATGAATTTATCTATTCCCTTTCTTAGCTTTCTTTTTAGTTCTTCTGATCACTTCAGTAACAAACAGCTGGTCAAATCAGGATAGTCTGGGTTAACTAACATTTCAATGATGAATTTATTTAAAAAAGGGCAACAATGTATATCCTAGTGTGTCTCATCATCCTTTTCTTGGCATTCTCTCCGCTCAGAGAGGCAAGCCTGCAGTCAAAAGGACGGGGACACCAGTTCAGGTTGCAGATGGAGAGGCAGACAGACAGATGGACTAAAGGAAAGATGGGCAGATTTTCCCTCGCTCTTGGACGCAAAGCACCCAGACCAGGCCATGGCTGTCTTTGTAGCAGAACTTCATCGTGTAGATCTGGAGAAAGAACAACCAGCTAGCTCCTCGTTTCTCCTGACCTTGCCTTTTATAAAGCACAAATACACCCCCACCCACACACCTCAAACACAGGCCAGACATGCTATAGATTGTACCCTCGCACCCACCCACAGTGGAAGCCCTCCCTCCAGGAGCCCAGTGACTATTCCAGGGACCAGACAGGTGGTAGGAGCAGAGCGGGCACATCAACGCCAGCCCACTGCCAAGGGCTTCATGCCAGTTGGCTCACAGTAAACAGTGCTCTCCCTCAATGAAGAGCACAGTACACGCATGAAGATAACGGGCCTGCACACATGTCTGTTTTAGTGTACTTGTGAGGGCCTCTCCCCACAGCATGCTAAACTACAATCTATATTTCACTCTTTTTCGCAAACCACTTGATGGGTTCAGGACAGGAAAAAGACAGAAGCAGACCAAGCTCTCAAAAAACAACAGTGTTTCACAAATAAATCCCAGAACATATGCTAAAATTAACAAAAAGGGAAGGAACAAAGGGAAGTTATTCATACAGTCCTTCCAAAAGTATCAGCGCCCCTTGAAACGTTTCCCATTTTGTGACAACCACTATTTTTTGTATATTGTATTGGAATTTTTTTGTTATAAACCAACAAAAGAGTGTGCATAATTGTGATGTGGATGCAAATGGATATATGCAACATGAATACCAACATTTCTTACAAACACAACTCTATTAAGTGTCTTTTGCATTTGTATTTAGGCCCATTCAATCAATAAAGTATAGATTATTTTACTGTAATTCAACTGCAAGTCTTTTTTGTCTCTACCAGCTTTGAAGATCCAGAGACTGAGAATTTCCCCCAATTTTTGTAAAATAGCTTAGGCTCAGTTTGACTGGCGAAATATCCCTATGAACTGCTACATTTCAAGCATAGACCCAAAGTTCTCAGTTAGATTTAGGTGTTCAAGATTCTAAATTCATCTAAACCATCCTATTGTTGCTCACTATGTTTAGTACCACTAAAAGGTAAACACCTGACCCAGTCTTTTGCAGCTTCTAACTGGGGTTCTTCCAGAGTGGCCTTGTATTTAGCTTGATTCATTTTCTCACCCAGTGACCAGCTTCCCAATGCTGCTCAAGAAAAGCATTGCCACAGCATTATGTTGCCACCACCGTGTTTCAGTGGTGATGCTGTATTCAGGGGTGTTCGTTTTCGCTACAGAGCACTGTTTACTAAAACCAGCCGCCACAAAGACAGTTTCTTCCCCCAGGCTGTTTCTCTGATGAACATTCAATAGAGTACAGAACAACAGCATACAGATGTTGCAAATGCACCTTTTTTATTAGATATGTGTATATTGTACATTGTAAATTGTAAATTTGTATATTCTGTAATGCAAAAACAGAACAAAAGAGCAAAGTGTACCGGAGTAAAATTCCTTGTTTGTATGCATGAACTTGGCAATAAAGCTGATTCTGATTCTGATATAGAGGCAACTGTGGCTCCGTGGGAAGAGTAGTCATCTTGTAATTTGTAGGTTGTACGTTCAATTCCAGCTTTCTCCTGCCACAGGTCAATGTAACCCTGGGCAAGGCACTTAACCTTAAATTGCCTACTGATCTATACTTTGGCATATGAATGTGCATGCATTTATGAGTGCAAGTGGGTGAATGTGGCTCTAGTGCAAAGTGCTTTGAGAGGTTGGTACAACTGGAAAAGTGCCCTATAAAGTCAATTGATTTACCATAGCATGTCAGCCACAAAGTTTTTTGAGTTGCTGTCTTTCTGACCAGAGCTCCTTCTTCCACATGTTTGCTGTGGTCTCTACTTGGCTTGTGGTAAACTACAGAAGAGACTTCTTCTGGCTGTCTTTCAACAATCAAATAATTTTGTCACTATTTCATGAAGCCCTTAGTCCTCTTTGATGTACCTGTCAATTTAGGGAAATAGTGTATGTTTGCAGCTGTGCCGTACTGTTTGAATTTTTAAATAATGGATGGAAGCAGGCTCTGCGTGATGTTCAAAGCTTGAGATATTGTTTATAGCAATACTTTAAACTTTTGCACAACTTTCTCCTTAAACTGTTTGCTGTGCACCTTGTTCTTAACAATGTTGTTTGTTCATTAACATTCTCTGAAAAAAAACTCAGAAGCTTCATTAAATGATGCCGTGATTGAAATAATCCAAATCAAACAAAACACAGTAAATGTTTTGATATAGTGCTCATGTCACCTCAAGTTTACATATAAATTAAAATGGTGACAGGCAAGAGAAAAGTTGCATGAATAAAAATAGTAAATAGGAAAAGAAAAATCTTAACAGATTTTTTTTTACAAGAGATAATAAATATTTTAACTTTGATACTGTAATGTATTATCACCACGAACAGTATTCATCCTGAAGCTCTTTTCTGCACCATATGTGTAAAAATTGCATTTTTAAAAAGTGAAATGTCACAAAGCACATTATTCCAACAGTTCTCTGGTGGCAAAAAGCTTGCCCGACACAGAGACGTGCACACCCTTTCACACATGTCACTGGCAGATTTTACGTCATGTGGGTAATTCACCATATGCCAACTAAAAGAGAGGCCTGATGTCTCCCATAACAGACTATCTCTGTCTTTTACACCCACACTGATATCCAAGTGATCAAAGATATTTTCCTCCACATTACAAATCCCTCTGTAGGCAGTTAGATTTACTCATAGAAACAGTTTCCACCTCTGAAACACCTTGTAAGGAATTATGAATACGTGACCACAAATTATAATTTTTGCAAATATTAGGTAGGTTTGTATCTGTGTTTCTCTGTATTAGCAAGTCTATACAGGGCTAATGGTTATTAAACTTTACTACACAACATATCTCAATTCTGAATGTATTCTTCCACTAAGACTGATTTCAAAAGAACAACAACTAAGTCTTGCAGAAAGAGAATTGTTCCAGTGACAGCTGAGCATAAAGTGTCATTATACCATTCCTCTTCCATGATAGATCTGACAGGACATCTACTGGAGGTTTATTGAGATGAGAGAAACCTTTTTTGTTGCCTTCATAATTCATGTGCTACTTCCTTGATGTGATTGCCGACATGTCAAGTTCAATAAAACATGGCAGCAACAAAAATTGAAGATATACAGTTGTAGACTGCTGAAGTTTCTATATGACACTGCTTACTTTTGCCTTAATTTTAGTAAATCTAGTTAATTTTCTGCAAAAGTTAAAGATACTTCATGAATAAAGCATAGTTAAGGCTGATCTAAAAAGAAATGTTAGCTGTGCTCAAAATGTTAACTACTTATTTTGTCCTGTTCATTATCATCCATCCATCCATCCATCCATCCATCCATCCATCCATCCATCCATCCATCCATCCATCCATCCATCCATCCATCCATCCATCCATCCATCAGGATCCCAGAGGGGGTGGGGCCCATCTCCAACAGTCATTGGGCGAGAGGCAAGGTACAATCTGTACTGGTTGCCAGTCCATAACACTGCAACACAGAGATAGACAGAACAAACAAACATACATTGCACAAACCCATTCCTAGGAGCGATTTAGAGTAACCAGTTAAGACATGTTTTTGGACTTTGAGAGAAAGCCAGAACACTGGAGAGACCCTACCCTCAAAAAGGTCACAATTAGACCCAAGGACCTACGTGGCACAAGGTAACAACGCTAAAGTCTACACCAGTCTTTTAAAGAATCGCTGCTCAATGCAGAATTATCCAGTTTGGATTAGATCAGTGATATGTCAAGGGTGTACCCTACCTCTTGCCCATTTACTCTACAAAACAAATAGATGGATGATGGAGATTTAGCCCAAAGTGTTCTAGATTTTTACCTAGACATGATCAAAGGCCATTCAGACTCATTAAAGAACTGTGAAATAGCAGTTTAGTTTAGCAATGATAGGAAAATCCGAAGCAGCCACCAAATGTAGCGTCATAAGCAGCTACAGGTTACCCAGTAGTGGTATTTCCACAGTGTTCACAAATGTTTATGTCCTGTCTGTCACCCTGTCACCATATCCGCCACATCATAATTGGTCAGATCTTAGCACATGGTCTCTGTTTAATATAACTGTTGGGACCCAGCCATGAAAACAACATTAAAACTCCGGTACACACTTTTCTGGAACTTTCAAAATAAATTGCATTTAACTGACTTCCAGCAACTGAGGAAAGGGGGGTAGCAGCAGACTTCTCATGATGCCACTGTCTGAATAAGAGCACCCCCTCTCCAACAAGCCGACCTCTTCCACTGTTCCTCCTCTGCGGGACCAGGATAGGGGAGGCCCAGCGCGCTGATATCTCTTTGCTGGCAAAAAGACACAACTCTTCAACTGGATACAAGAGTGTCATAAGATAACGCGATCACATGCACAAGCTAAGTATGAGTGAATAACTGTTTGTGTACCCAGTATTCATTCATAAAAATGGGAATTAAGGTACATGCCTGGCTTGACTTTCTCTCTGAAGCCTGCAGAAGCAAACGGTGCCCCAGAGAAGTCCCTGCAGAGATGCTGTCTCTACAAGGCGAGTGAAACGGTTTTCCTTGCCTGAGAGGAGGACAAACGAGTAGCCGCATTACGGCAGTTAACGTGCAGTGTGGTCAGCGGACAGAACGAGCCGTCTTCTAGCCACTGCTCCAGTGGTTAGCTGGAAGCTAACCATTTGTTCACAGAGCTCTCTTCAAACTTCATCGTCGCCCGGACAGCTTATTCTCAGCACAGTTCATACGAGGTTAAGTGTTTGGGCAGAGCAGAATAATATAGAAGTGATTTAAATTGAAATGATCTAAATGTTTTTCATTTTATGAAGTTTGGTTTTGTTTGTCTTGAACTCAGCTATCTTGGTGCTAGCAGAATATCTGCAGCACACATGTTCAGTTTTGTGTTCTTTGTCAGTGTGTTTTTAAAGTTAAGACAAACTTTATTTAAAGGGTGATTTTAAACACAGAAGATTGATCCTAATGCGCCATCTGCGCTCATGCATTTTAACCCTTTTATTGACAGTATTTTTAAAGTTGTGGGTTTGATTCTGGTGCTAAGCTATCAGCTTCCTTTGTTAGCTTTAACTGCTAACAGGTAAGGACATGTGCTTGCTGCTAAATAATATTTACCCAGAAAGGTTTAGTTTTCAATCCAGAAAATAATGTGTCCCTAACATCATTTTACTAAATTTGATAACTAAGTAAACACCATTAAGCCCCATTTGTCCAGAAAGATTAGGCTCTTTCCAAAATATTCCCTTAATAATATTTCTTTAAATATAATTTTAATAAATAAAGGCAGCTAATGAGACACCGTTGAGAATTCATTCAGAAGGTTGGTTTTATTCAGCAGATCATTATCTAAAACATTATTTTATTAAAATAATGTTTTATCTGATCTTGCATTGTGAATGGTTGTCTAAAGGTATGCTGATTATTGCCTAAGTTAGTTCCAAGACTAACTTAACTTCCTTTCCAGATTCTTCAAGATAATCCTTGGTTCTCAAACATAAATAACATTGCATGGTAATGTTGCATCACTCTTTTGGTCATGGTTTTCAATCATCTTTAATCAACTTGTTTATATTGTACATAGCCTATTAGTCTTTGTTATCCTTTAATTCTGCTTGGTAGTTAGTTGGATTGTTTAGCATAGTAAAGAGTTTGTTGATTGAAATATGTTTGACTTTGCGTTGACTTATTTTTGTTAATACATTTTTGTATTTTAAGAAATTGTGTGAATGCATTCTATGTGTGTGCAGAGTTTTGCTGTTCAATAATGTCAGAGCTCGTCTCACACCTTTCTATTTTTCCTAATGCCATCGCCTTACTGGGCTGGTATTCACAGGACAACCCTTAACAGACCAAAATATTATTTAGTAAAATATCAAAATATCAATATTAAATATTTATATTCTCAGATTCAAAATCCCAACATAACATGCAACTTCTACGCATTACTTTCACTGTGGGACCTGACAAATTTGTAGTGACCTTCACAGTGGACAATAAAGTACAGTTGAGCTTTTAAACGCTACTAAAAAACCCTTGAGTCTCTGTCTTCAGTGCTATATAGTGAATAATTAGACAATTTGAACACAGCTTCAGCTCACACTGAAAGCAAATAACGTGGGTTTCTTGAACACACACATACACCCACCTTTCAGGCATAAACATGTTGACGTATGCCAGCAGGCAGGGAGCAGGCAGGGTAACCGTTACAAAACTAACACTGCTTAATGGCTTCTATTCTCTCCTGTTTCCTTTAGTGCTGTGTTCAGTCACCGCTGTGTGAAACCGTCTCTTCTTCCAGGCCTCCCCTCACTCTCCCTATCCTGCTCTTAAGAGAGGACCTGTCCCCGGCCGGCAGAATTGTGGTCGACCTTTTACCCTTGCTCACTAATTACAGTACCATGGCGACACTTGAAGCGTATTGTGGTGCCCCCCAGAAGCACAAAGTGTGAGTGCATGTGCACATGCAGATAAACACACACTTGTCAGACACACATTCCAAAATGCACAAGCAATGGGACCCAGAACAAATACAGGGAAACATGCAGAAAGCCCTCACATACACACAGGCACACATATTGTTCCTGCTTGCTTGCTCTAAAAAGTCATTTAATTGGGGCCTCTTTCAATCTGCAATGGCAGAAATCCTGCTGACCCCTCCATTACAAGAGAAAGCAGCATTCCCTCCTCCTCATCAACCTTACTTACCACAAGAATTCCCTCTTCTTCTTCAACTATTGTCATTATTTTTGCTCATCTTTGTTTACAGAAGGCAGAAAGGAGAATACAGACACAAAGGTCTCCTGTTTCCATCTTTCAGCTAAAAGCCCCTCTTCATCTTTTGACCCTGTTTGCACTCAGCCCCTCATTGTGAGGAGCCAGACATGTTGACACCTCCCGGTCTGGTCTCCTGTTCTCAGCTATGCTTGAGCTTTGAGCCCAAGAGAAAAAAATGACACACTGCACATATTGCTCTTGGCAAGAAGGTGTGTTTTCCTAAAAGCCACTTCTAGTTGAATTAGAAATAATGCAGTGTCATGTAAATTACGTAGGGCTTTTGTTCAAATGCCTGGGCAATCATCCTCCATGAAATATGTGACTGTAGCAAGAGAGGCAAAGTAAAATCTGTTGAAGCACAGCTGAAAAGGTAAAAGTTGTTATGATTCTGGCATGTCTGCTCTACCCTGTCTCCCTGGCTACAATCAGCAGATTAGATGCACCTGGTGGCTGCTGCAGTGTAGTGCAATCTGTGGAATGCCAAGCACCTGTGTCTTCCCTGATATATACTGACTCTGACAAGCAGACGGTGCCAGATTTTTGAAAGCCATCGTGTGAGTAGATATCCAGCGTTCTTTCCTGTCTTATCATTGTTCTTGAACTTGCCTTGCCTTTTGGATTTATGCCTCTGCCTGCTCCCTGTCGGACTATTTGGATTTTGGTTGTCGACCTTGTTTCCTGCATCTGGTTTATGCCTCTGCCTGCCCCTTGCCTGACGCCTCTTGTTCCGATCATTGACCCTGTTTCTGTCCTTGGATTATTGAGCCAGCCTAGCCCTCGGATTATTCAGCCTGGAGTCACTTCTTACCTGTGCTGTGGAGATCACTGCCTGCCGCCCACTGAGGTTTCCCCTCTGGGTTTCAAGTTCCACTCAAGACAAAAGCAGTGATTCCTGGAAGCTGTGAGGAGTGTTACCTGTGTGACGTTTTCCTGTGGCTGAATAAACCTTTTAAACTTTCAGTACTGTGTCTGGCTGAATCTTGGGTCCGCCTTTTTCTGATTCATAGCAGAAAAATCTGGCCAAAAAATGGACCCATCTCCAGCACAGCAGAGGCGCACCCACATTGATGAGACCTTTTTCCAGTTGAGATCCAGCATGGAGGAAATATTTTCCACATTACGTTCTGGCAATCTTGTTTCCGAGCCGCCACCGTCACAAAGGGAGCCACGCCTTCAGGGAGACCCAGACCAGTGTCGAGCTTTCCTAACTCAGTGTGAAATTCATTTTGAGCTTCAGCCGTCATCCTTTCCCACTGAACGTTCTAAGGTGGCTTTTGTTATATCTCTGCTGGCAGGAAGGGCGAAGCAGTGGGGGACTGCTGAATGGCAGAACAGGTCTGCATCTTGTACCTTCTATGAAACTTTTTCCAAGGAACTCATTCGAGTTTTTAACCCTGTTCTTCCAAGTCATGAAGCCGCAAGAGGCTTACTGTCCCTCAAACAGGGTGATCAGTCTGTCTCGTCTATAATTGACTTTCATTTGTTGGCCGCAGATAGCCGTTGGAATGAGGCAGCACAGATGGATGCATTTATGCAAGGACTAAACGCAGACATCAAGGATGAGTTAGCAACCTGTGACTACCCCTCTTCCTTGAAACAACTCGAGGACCTGGCTGCTCGCATTGACATTCGGCTGGCAGAGAGAGGGAGGGGGAAGCGACATGAGGAGGGTCGCTCCTCATTAACTCAGGGTCCTGCACTCTGGCATGAGAGAAGGAGTCAGTCACCTCTCACTGAGGAAAATGAGGATTGTGAGCCCATGCAGTTGGGCAGAACCAAGATTACTGAAGAGAAGGATCGTCGGAGAAGATTCAAGCTCTGTTTTTATTGTGGAGAGAAGGGACATTTAGCACTCAGGTGTCCATTAAAAAGGACAGGCTCAGCAGAGGAAGGGAGTTTTCTACTGAGCCAAAGTCAGCTAACTGCCTCCTCCTTCTTGTTTCCTGCTCATTTTCGAACCTCTTCCATGTCTTTCCAGTGGGCCGTGTTTATTGATTCAGGACCAGACATTGAATTCATGGATGAAGCATTCGTCAATAAGAACAACATAAAGCTCATTCCATCAGCTGACACACGTAAAGTGCTAGCAATGGATGTTCACAGCATGAACAATTCACACCTCAGGACGGAGGAAATTACCTTAACAGTTGGAGGTAATCATCAAGAGAATGTAACCGTCATGATCATAAATTCACCTGAACTTCCTGTTGTCCTAGGGGCCTCCTGGTTGCAGAAACATAACCCTCACATTGACTGGAAAAAGAAAGAAATTCTGGGTTGGTCTGAGTCATGCTCCACTGCCTGCCTTTTGTCTGCTGCTATGGAGGTCAGCGTGGAGAATGAGGTCAAGGAGACATACCCGGATTTATCCAAGGTACCTCAAGAAGACCATGATCTAAAAGAAGTATTTAATAAGATTAAGACCAAGAACGCTCTGGCTCATGCTGTTCAGTCGGCTCGTCATGACTGTGATCTGCTCAGAGAGCAGTATGAGGAGGAGCAGGAGGCCAAACCTGAGCTGCAGCGTGCTATGTCCAAGGCTAACAGCAAGGTGGCTCAGTGGAGAACTAAGTATGAAGAGAGTCAAGCCGAGCTGGAAGGAGCTCAGAAGGAGGCACGTGCTTTGAACACAGAGATGTTCAAAATGAAAAATTCCTATGAAGAAGCTCTGGACCACCTGGAGACCCTGAAGAGGGAGAACAAGAACCTGCAACAGGAAATAAGTGAATTGACTGAGCATATTAGTGAAACAGGAAAGACAATTCATGAACTGGAGAAGGGTAAGAAAACTGCAGGAGGTCGATGATCAGAATGTCACTGATTCAGTCAAGAACGGCCAACCGGAGACGGACCCCTGCCCCTAAGTACCAGGTGGGGCAGAAAGTGTGGCTCTCCGCCAAGAACCTACCATTAAGGGTAGAATCCCGGAAGTTGGCACCCCGATTTGTTAGATCTTTCCCAATTTCCAAGATCATCAACCCTGTCGCTATACGACTGAGATTACCCTCCTCCATGAGGATTCACCTCATGTTCCACGTTTCTCAGGTCAAGCCCTTCGTGGAGCCCCGACTTGGGCCCACCTCCGGGTCCCCTCCACCCACCTGGGTCATTGATGGTGGTCCAGTGTTTTCGGTCCGGCGCATTCTCAGGTCCAGGCGAAGAGGACGTGGAATGCAATACCTGGTTGACTGGGAGGGCTATGGGCCCGAGGAACGGACTTGGATTCCTACGAGGTTCATCATTGATAAGGACCTAATTCGTGAGTTTTATCGTCTCCATTCTGATCAGCCTCGTGGTCCGTCAGGAGCCGAATCTTAGAGGAGGGGTACTGTTATGATTCTGGCACGTCTGCTCTACCCTGTCTCCCTGGCTGCAATCAGCAGATTAGATGCACCTGGTGGCTGCTGCAGTGTAGTGCAATCTGTGGAATGCCAAGCACCTGTGTCTTCCCTAATATATACTGACTCTGACAAGCAGATTTTGAAAGCCATTGTGTTAGTAGATATCCAGCGTTCTTTCCTGTCTGATCATTGTTCTTGACCTTGCCTTGCCTTTTGGATTTATGCCTCTGCCTGCTCCCTGTCAGACTATTTGGATTTTGGTTGTCGACCTTGTTTCCTGCATCTGGTTTATGCCTCTGCTTGCCCCTTGCCTGACGCCTCATGTTCCGATTGTTGACCCTGTTTCTGTCCTTGGATTATTGAGCCAGCCTAGCCCTCGGATTATTCAGCCTGGAGTCACTTCTTACCTGTGCTGTGGAGATCACCGCCAGCCGCCCACTGAGGTTTCCCCTCTGGGTTTCAAGTTCCACTCAAGACAAAAGCAGTGATTCCTGGAAGCTGTGAGGAGTGTTACTTGTGTGATGTTTTCCTGTGGCTGAATAAACCTTTTAAACTTTCAGTACTGGCTGAATCTTGGGTCCGCCTTTTTCTGATTCATAGCAAAATTGAGAATTCACATAAAATGACAACTCCAACAGCACAAAAAGGCCGTGTTTCTTTTACTGTCCCACTACTTTGAGTAACTCAGAAATTCATCAATGTTTCACTGTTAAATATTATCTTTTCAGAATTATGTGAGATAAACACTTTCCTTAAAACTTGTATTTTGCCAACTTTAGCCTGGATTTCTTTTCCCCCATTGATTGACATTTATTTCCCTGTTTATGCAATAAACCAAAACTGGAAAAAACACATTTTTAATTTGCAAACATTAACAATACACATGTTCTTTCCTCCACTTTGTTTTCAGATTATTAAAAAAAAAAGTTAGGACATACCTATTTAAGGACATACCTTGATCCTTAAATTGAGTAATCACTTTATTTTCTGTTTGATTAAAAACTACAATTTCTATGAAGGGACCTGTAACCAACAAATGTCTTTTTAAAATTCTGAATTAAAAGTAAGTTTACACAAATAAGTTTGTGTTATAGAGTTCACTCAATATCTGAATCTAAAGGTCTGTCCTCAAAGAAAAACAGGCATTGACATTGGCAAATAAAAGTTTGATCAGTGCACTTAAAGAGATTTTAAGCTTGAAATGGGCATTCATCCAAGAGCGCACAACAGTGTGGATTTTGGACTTACTCCACTAGTAGATAACTACATGCATCATGAACAGAGATTTTTGCCCAAAGAGGTAAACGGAAAGCAATAGGAAAATCCTTTAAAAAATTGACATCCACACCCTCAAAAGTGACTGTTGATAAAATGTTAAGAGGTTCATTAAACCCCGGGAACATGCATCTGCTTGAGTGTGGACTAGGGATGTGTGCTCTGTACTTAAAGTTTTATCATGGTATGTTGTGGTGTATTATCAACAAAAGTGACTCTTAAAAAATTCCCTGTACTTCTCAGAATAGACTGTAGGGCTCTGACGATATGTCACTGCATACAGTCAGAGGGCTACAAACACTGCTCTGAAAAATAAAACCCACAATCAAAAAGGCTGCTTAAGTATACCACTAACATTAATTGGCGCAATTTTCCCATTAAACAGCACACAATAATTGAATTCAAACATAATTTCTCATAAATTTGTATTCATTGATATTCTCATAGAACCAACAGTGAAAAGCAACGTAAAAGTAACATTAATCACCATAATGTTAGTTTTTTTAGGTTTTCAAACATCATTAAATAGAATTTATTGTTATCAAGATAAATTACAATTCAATTCACAATAAAAAGTTTCCCAGTAATGAAAAACAATGCGATAATTGCCCATTCCCAGTGTACGCACATGCTATCAGTGTCAAATAGGCGCATGACTGGTCTCCGAGTGAAAAGTGTGGAAAGATTTCATGCAAAAAATAAAAAAATAAATACAGTTAAGAGGGGGGACAATAAGGAAATAGCATTCAGTGACATGAAATGTACTTATTGACAATTAGCTCACATGTCTTTTTTTAAAAGAAGTGGGCTTTCTTTCCATGGCAAGCACTAAATGTTAATCTGAAACTTCACTATAAAGAGCAAGATCTTTTCAGTATTACTGTCATCTTTAATAAAATAATGTTTTTTCCTTTTTGTTGTTGCATTTATTACAGTTTTGTACCTCAGGGCCAGATTGGTGGGTGGATGAAAAGCACACAGAAAGCCACAGAAGTCAGAGCTATATGAAGAAGAAGAAAGCGACTGCACAGAGAACTAGAAAAACGAGAAGAGGTTCATGCTGCTGGAGAAAGACAATAATGCTGTGACCTAATCTGACTTTCAGAAGCGGAATTTAATTATTTGTTTTAGATGTTTCAAACGATTTCTCTTTCTCTCTGTCCGTCAGCCTCTCCATCTTCTTCCAAACATCCAGCCGGGGATGTTGGGTTAGGGATTCCTCGTGACTCTCAACACTCGTGTGCTGCAGAAACGGCATCCATTATGCAGTCAGACATTCACTGTCTCTTTACATGGGTCAGTGCTGCATACATGTCCACACAGACACATAAATGCAGACAACAAACATGCAGGGATGCATCTGCAATGTGGACCACACACACGTAAGACTCAGCAGCTAAAAGTGCTAAAATGTTCATCTCCTTCTGTCTGAATATACCTCTTGAAGACACTGTGCTTCTACTTTTCCTTTTTTTTATAAAGGGACATAGAAAATCAAAGGTGAAGGGGATGAGATTTAAAGATATGGACTTAAGGATGGACGTAAGGCAGTTGAAGTCACACTTCCTAAGTAAAACTAAATTATATCTGAATGATTTATCCTCAAAGATCTGGAAGAAATAAAGGCAGGACAAAGAGGGAAGGGGGAAAAAAGACCCAGACCTCAATTTTCTATTACCGTGACTCCACCCATTCTCACTTTCTATCCTCTGCTCATCTGCCTCTAATAACTAGGTATATTGCTCTCAGCCTTCTCTCTTTTATCTTTGTTTGAGCATAACGGTCTCCTCTAAGCCTATATCCTGTCCTATCCATCCTTCTCCATCTTATCAGCACAAATTCGTGTTGTGCTGCGGTTCTCCTCATCTTTCCACTGACTCTTCTCTTCTTAGTCTGACCTCACCTCTCTCTCTAGTTCTGGGTTACTGAATGTCCTCTTTCTCCTTTCTACTGTGCTGATGGCAAAGCCAAGTAAGGTACACTGTATATAGAGTGTTTGTTTAGAAGTGTGTGTATGTGGGTGTGTGCATGTTGCAGCTCTGACCCTCTAATCAGTGTGAGGAGAAACAGAGGAGGACTTGTGCTGCCCAGCAGGGTCAGAGGCCATGTAGAGTCAGCCATTACCCTCTTTCACTGGGACACACACACACAATTCCTGGGCTTCGTGCCCACTGAGGCATCTGCCTCCGAACAGACAATCAGCCAGCCCAGCAAGAAATACACACTCACACACAAAGAGAGGAACAGATAGAACACTCTGAGCCTGTCTCTATCTTTGCACCGTTTGACTGCCTCAACCCAAGATCTGCTTATCAGCGGTGTCTCATCTATCACCATCGCATGGACACAACTCTCACTCTTTACACACTCACATGTGCACAGACCTCACAGGAGGCCACGTGACTCTGTGCTGACATGACTCTAGTTTCCTCAGCTGATTGCTTTCGGCTACAGGTTAAAAGCTACGTGCAAATAGCAACCTTTATGAGCTACAAGGACACCCTGAATTTGGATGACATGAAATTGATGCAATTTTAACTATCATTTACTTGAAATATTGTGTTGCTTACATTAAAAAGACAATTTTTCAATTTTTTTGTCCAAAATCTTATGCTAAGCAGTGTCATGACTGAAGTGCATATTGTGTCCAACATATAAAACTTCTATGTATGTTACTGTGGTTTTATGTAATAGACCTACGCAATGTAGTGCTTAATTGTGAAGTGGATAGAAAATAATACATGGGTGTCAATCTTTTTACAAATAAATATCTGAAAAGTGAGGCATACATATGTATTCAGCCCCCTAAGTTAATACATTGCATAATTGCTTTAAAGCTGTAACCAGTAAAACCACCTTGGCACATCTATAAAACGGAAACTTTTCACCCTTCAGTATTGGAAAATAGCTTAAGAGCACTGATTCGATGAACAGCATCTGTAAACATCTATTTTTGTCTAATTGTTTGATTTACGTCTGGAATTTGACTGGACCATTGTAACACATGGATAGGCTTTGATCTAAAATATTCCATTGAAGTTCTGATTGTTTATTATTTAGTATGCAGTTTTTTTTCTCCTCTGTGCACTGTATTATCTTCATCAATCTTCCCTTCAACTCTGACCGACTTCCCTGCCAAAACTCCGCAGCATGATGCTGGCAGCACCATGTTAAGGATGATGCAGAAAAAATCCCAATAAAAGACCTAGATTTCTTTGTTGTTGTTGCAATGTGGTAAAATGTGAAATGTTTAGAAGATAAGACTACTTCTGCACTCGGCAGGACAATTGACAATAGGTAGACTTTCAGTAGCTATTTTGTTCTCATTCATTCAGATCACACTTATGTTGATGCTAGAAATACCCCAATGACATTGTCCTGTTCTCTGTTCGGCTATGTTGTTCTTCTCCTCCTTCCAATATTCCCCTCTCTAATTCTCTCTCCTCCTCTATTCCTGTGGTGGTCCCACACTGTTCCCTACAGACTAAAAGAAAGGCCGGCTTAACATTGTCGCAGCTTGGCAACCAGCTACTAAAAGAGGTCTGGGGGTGTAAAAAAAAGGAGAAAAAACCCCTGTGTTTTCCCCTGAGCCTCCTCTTCCCTCCATCTCTGACCCCTTGTTTCTCTACCCTCTATCCGTCTCTGTGATTCTCTCCTCTAAGCTGGCTGATGGCAGCGGGGTCGGAGACCCCGGCTGAGTGGGACTCATTACAGACTCCCTTCATTTCCATTCTGAGTGAGGCCTGTAGAGAGAGTGTGCACCAGGGCATTGAGGTGCACTCGCACAGGGAACAGAGCGAACACATTGAGCTAGACACCGCTTATGAAGACTGACGGCCAACAGAAACAGCCTTTAATACCCCCACAGAGGAATACGAAGAGAAGATGTAGGGGGGAGCTAACCACAGAGGGATGGAAGGCAAAGGGGGAGAGATGGCGAGGGGAGAAAGAGCAAAGCAAGAAACGAGTATGAAGACGAGAGCAGGGCAAGCAGTGGGGCTGACACAACAAGAAGGCTTATTTAATAAACATGAGCTGGAGCCCAGTGCAATGGAGTGCTACAACCGAAAGCTTATGCAGATGAGAGCCGACCTAATGACTAAATGGAGTGGATAAAGAAAGGAAAAGAAAAGAGAGGAGGAAGAGATTAAACACAAAATGGGAGGCAGAGGCAAGGGAATAGTGTTTAAGTGTCTGTGATGGAGTGTAAACAGAGGAGTTTCTCCACAGCCTGGTGAAAGACTTTGTTAAACACCAAAAAAAATAGGATGCAGATGGAGAGAAAAAGCTTTGCCCATCATGCAGCTGTGCAGGTTAACGGTGCACAATCAAGAGTGGAACGAGGACCCAGCTTTCTAGGGACTTTTGAACCTCATCAGCGGGAGGAAATGCTTACATGAAAAGCAAATTCTGGGTACGTGTCATGTGTCACTGCTGGATTTTAGATTTGTTTCTGCATCTGGAAAGACTGCAAATAGTGATTAAAAGTCTCACTGAGGTGGATGAACAAAGCACAGTTAAAAAAATATTTATTATAAGGCTTTTAGAAACACGCAAAAGGATATTTCTTTGTTTGTTTTTTATGAAATGTTTAAATATTCTTTTAGTTTGGCTTTTTTTTTGTGTTTTCTTTGCATTGTTTCCTTATTTGTTTTATGTTATATAAAATATCATGTTTTACCCACCCTTGATTGACCATAAAGCATCTCAGTAATTTAGTCACACACCAGATTAGGCAAGCACTGATCTGCTCTGTTGTTTGTTGAATCTCCTCATCAGCCACAAATCAACAAACACGGAGTTAATTTGCATCAATTACAGAGCCACCTTTGTGCATCCTAACTTCTATTAGAGATAAGGAGCCCCGAGCTTCTAAGCAAGAAGGATTCTTGAAGGCACACTTTTTGATGGTGCGAGTGCAGAAGACGGGTCCAGGCTTTTTTTGAGAGGGCAAAGCTGTTTACCTGGAACAGAGGATTATGGGACAACTCTCCGTGGCACGTTGAAGGCAAACGGGGCTGGGCTTTAAATCAGTTTAGTGAACAGTCACACCTCTCAGAGTTCCTCACCAGCACTGTCTCCTTTTTCACCAACAACAACTCACACACTCTCAATAGACCCCCCAAAAGTATTTACCCTATATTTACTCCCATTTTCAAAGGCAAAGTGTGCTTTTACAGCCTAATCCATCAGACCGCTTTCCACTTTCTGCCTCCGGAACTCCAAAGCTACAATATAGTGTCATTCCCCGTTTCCTAATGAAAAATAAAGTCAGCAAAGTCAAGACATAAAGTCAGATCAGTAAGAACAATGATAACATTTCATAAAAGTTTAATTTTAGGAATAAAGCTCAAATGCTGCTTCAAAATTAAAGTAGAAATTAAAAGAGAGAGGATCTGAATTTTCATAGATAATCTCCACACTTCAAGTAAAACAAAGAAGCATTTATCTACATCAATGCAAATGTAGTTTTAATTTGTCTATATTAAAGAAAGAAGATAAACTTGAGACACAGGGAAAAGTCCCTCTAACATAAGTGACAGGTTTGTCACTAAATGTGTTGAAATAAAAAAAAAAACAGCATTAATATCGGAGTGAAAAGAAGAGCTGTGGGCGGACGCCTGAGAGAACACTCCTACTCCGAAGTGGGTTAGTCTGTTGGCAGCGAGACGTCGCTGTGAGTCTGTGTATAAGCATGCTCCACAATTGTTTCTATCCCCATGTGACAGAATGTTTGCAATCCTCACTTCGTCTTCTCACAATCCAAAGGATGTGGGTTGGTAATTCTACATTTGTGTGTGTCTATTTGTGTGACTGAATTCACACCACTGATCTGAGCTGGCGCGCACTGTGCATCTCTCAGTGGGAGTGGGAGTAAAAGTGTACATGCCACACTGAGTTTAATTAGCCTGTGTGGTGCTGGTGGAGCTGCGGTCAGACAGGGCTACAGGACGGTCAATGAGACCAGGTGTTCTTTGGCATCACCTCACCTGCCTGTAACCGCCTTGGCTGATGAGGAGAACAGAGCTTGATGGCAAGCTTCTCTGACCTCCAAACAGGCAGAATGATGGCAATCAAGATTCCGATTTCACTCAGAGAACGGCAAAATAGTTCAGGTTTTTAAAACTGGTGTAGATTTCTACATTTCACCACGGAGGGATTATGATTGAAGACCAGGTCAAGAGCTGACAACAATATTGTGGCTCAGAGAAGGAAAAAGAGAGGGAGACACATGGTGGTGAGTGCCAGGTGGCAGCAGTGGCATCTCTCTGCCACCTGTCCTGGGGAATATGATCCCCTCTCACTCCTCCTGTTCTCCCAGTGTGGGATGACACTGGCTCCCTGTCTGCCTGGCTGGCTCACTGGCTGTCAGCCTGTCCATCCATCCATCCATCTGACTGCCTCCCTTTCATCCTGTCCCTCTCCTCACTCGCCGGGCTCTTCGGCAAGTCCATCAATTTGCTAAAACAGCTTGCTTGTTTCACCTGTACTCCTCACCTGAGTTGTTGTTGTCCTAAAGATCCAGCTCTCTCTCTTTTCTACCTCCTTTTCTATTAGTCCCCCATTCCCCCACCCCTTTACCCTCTGGCCACAGTTCAGCCAAGCCAAGCACACTAACAAGCTTTAGCTATGCAAAAGCTATCATGGCAACCAGTCATTTCAATTACAGCAACCCCGCGTGAACACTGACACGCACATAAATAGACATACATGAGCCGAGCAACACGCAACAGAAACCAACACCTCCAGCAAAACACAGAGATACAAAAGCTTGTTTCATTCTCTGCCAGATGCATTAAACTTCAAACAGGTCCTCCTTTTCGTTAATATGCACCATCTCCGCTCTCCTGTCTCGGAGAAATGAAACGACTGTTACAACACACTGTGATTGGATTGAGAAATGCCTATGAAAAGGTTATGCTGGGAGTAATGTTTTCTGACACTTCGCTTGGCAACAGGAAGCTGTTGCAGAGAGAGATACTCTCCTAATGTAGCCTTAAGCTGCAGCTCTGTTGGTGTGTGGAGAACAAAGTGGTGTTTGAAAATGCACAGGAGAGACGTAGGAGAATGCATGCACACCAGCAAGAAGCTCTCCTAAACAATCAACCAAATGCATTTGTGTAGATGCTTGCATGCACGCACGCACACACATACACACACACGCCTGTGCACACAGGACAGCAGAAGCTCCCCCTGCCAGCCTTGCACCATCTGTCTCTCTGTCTGTGCTTCACAGCCGTGCCCAAACCAGGCCTCAGCAGAGCCAGTGTGAAATTAGCTGCCTTTGTGGGGCTTTCTCTGCCTTTGCATATCTGTTTGGGTATACCAGCACGCTTTGGTTTAGATGTGTATTTTATAACATATTTACAGTCAGTCTGTCAAGAGGCAACCCATGTTGGGGCATAATTTTGTGCATGCCTGTGTAAGCAAGGGAGGTAAAAGAAGTTAGCAAAACCATTTTCTGAGCTAAGAACCAACTTCCCTGACTTTTAACCCTAGTCACAACCTTTAATACATGCCACCTGCACCAGTATGGTGTGTGCGTTAACTTGTCTTTGTATAAAAAAGTCTGCCCCTGCAAGTCTATCCATTCCCCAGTCAGTCACATCTAGCTCCCGGGGTGCTCTTTGATATCCACTCAACGATCTGACCTTTTGCGATCTTTGACCAGACCTTGTGCCCCAAGGCTTTTGAGCGCCGTGTCCTCCTCCTCTTTGCCTCCCAATACGTTATAAATCATGTCTGCTCTGACACAATCACACACACACACACTATCCAACCACCTTATCAACAACTCACACTCCCAACATTAATGGGTCCAGAGGTTAAAGGTTGTTGACATACCGGTTGCGCCGTTGTCTGAACACACACACACGCACACAAACACACACACGCACACACACACACACACACACACACACACACACACACACACACACACACACACACACACACACACACACACACACACACACACACAGAACAACAACAACAAAGGAAAGAGTTCCTCACAGACACTTTTGGTTATCTGAAGTTAGAGGTAAAGTCAGATTGCTGTGTCAGGACAAATCTACCAATAAAGCATTCAGTGCTGTGAAAATGGATTCTCTGCCTTGCAGAGTTTTTCAGAGTTTAAGGTTATGTCAAAGCATCTCAATCAGATTTTAGTCTGGACTTTGACTAGGCCATACCCAATCCTTTACTTTGTTTTTTAAAGCTATTCAAAGACAGAATGCTGGTATGCTTCAGATCATTGTCCTGTTAAATATTCCCATTTGCTTTTCGCCTCAGAAATCTCCCAAAGATGCTATTTTTATCTGGGCTGTTTCTTATTGTTAAATCATGAACATTGATTTGAGGCAAGAGAAGCCTGCAGTGCTTTCGATGTAGTTCTGGGTGTTTTGTGACCTCCTGGATGAGCCGGTTGGAGTATTTTTGGTCGGCAGGCCACTTCAGGCAAGTTTCAACACTTTTTCCTGCTTTTTACATTTGGCTATGTATGTATTAGGTAAGGTATTTATGTATATATGGCTCTGCCTGTCGTTTGCTAGAGTCCCAATGCCTTAGAAATTACCGTTGAAACCTTTCTAATGACTATTTCTCTTCTGTTCTTGATTCTTTTATTCTGAAGTGTTACTTGTTGACATCTTTTAGTCTTGTTCATGTAGATTTTTTAATCTCCAGGTCTCTCAGTAATCAGGTCTTGTTTAACTGAACTCAGCCTTCCAAAGTTATGATTTTTTTTCTTTTCATAAATACAATAATCTTAATAATCTACATTTAAAATACATTTTGTTTATACACTCATCTTTGTCTGTTCTTAAAGCTTTTGCTGCTGATCTGAAACATGTAACAAAACATAACTGGAAGAAATCTGTAAGACTTTTTTACAGCACTGTATTTTCAGATTGAGGGATTTATTTTTTTAAAGTTATACAACTCTTGAAGCTGATTTAATGTGTGGTCTCAAGGTTTGCACAGGCCAGTCTAGGCTGCTTCGCTGCCTTGTGACAGATAATCATTGTGTTCTTCTCTACTGCAGTCTTGGCCAGGAGACAAACCGTCTGGCAAACCGACAGCTTTACAACACAGAACTCAATCATACTGTCTCCCCATTCTGAATGGTAAACACACATACACACCAACAAAAAAAAAATGTAAGCACACTTACACACACACACACACACACACACACACACACACACACACACACACACACACACACAGATGAAACAACCTAGAGCTAGCAGAGCCTAACCCAGAATAATAACACTAAACAAATCAGTCTGTCGATTCCCCCCAGCTACTTACGGGAACGTAGCTTTATCAGCAGTGACATTTTGATTGTTGCATACTTTACTTACCTAATTAATTCAGAAGTGTTCTAATTCAAATGCCATTAACATTGCACACTGCTTGATTTCAGCCATTATTCTTACATAGACGAGCAGTAAAGGTAGCAGTCATGACAAAAAGAGATGTGAAGCACACTGCTCCTCTGTGGCAGGAGCCCTCTACTGGGCACTGCTGTGTGCTTCAGGAGCAGGAGAATGGTAACAATCAAATGTCAAGGCTGAGAGGCTCCGCTCTGCTCTGCTGACACCCAATACCCTCCCTAAGGACAAGGGGATTCTTCACTAACAATGTAAAAGAGAAATAATGCACAGAAAAAGGGCTGAGCCAGTCTGCTGTGTGCTGAGAGCTGTGCTTGTGAAGGTGAGTTAGATCAACACATTGGGTATCTCTTTCTCGTGTTTTAGAAATCAAATTAAAAATATGAAATGATCTATCAAACGATTTTGCCCAATGAAGTTAGAAAAAAGACTGATTAACCTTTCCAAAGGTTTAGCTCTGTTAACTTTGTTTTTGTTTGCATCACCCACTAAGGGTCATCTATTTATCTATTTTTGTTTAATGTTAAATTGAGATTTTGTTTCCTTTTTCCTCCACAGAGTTTAGTATCACTTAGTACTTTTTCTGAGCCCTGTTCCTTTGAATAAAAAAGAGAGGGGGGTGGGCTTCATATATCCAAAAGCCCAGTGCGAGAAGAGACCAGTACTCTTTAATCAGATTAATTTGATTATAATATTTAAAATGTTCCGTTTCTCACTCTAAACTTTCCTTTAATGGAATTAGAGTAGTTACTTTATTTGTTTTTATCTTTGTGTGTTTCTTTTGCTTAACTAATCAATTGTAAGTAAATGTAAAAACATTTTTTTCTATTGCATTAATTATTAGCTTTGATTTTTGTGTAAAATAATAAATTTTTATAAGTTTTATGATGTTACATAGATTGGCATTTTCCTTCTATAATGTTTATGCTCCGGCATGTGTGTCTCCTAGCCCCTCCCTTCTGATTGCTGACCCTTCACCATCACCTCTGTTCCCAGCAACAATTGTCCCTTTGAGCCAAGGCCCAAGGCCCCTCCAACCCCTGAGGTTGTGTGTGTGGGTGTGTGCAGTTAAGGGCCAGTCACGGCAGTCTGATCTTGTGCTGAGCTAACAGGATTAGAGAAGCCAGGGCTAAGAGGGGTGGAGATCTCCCCACACCCACCCCCACCGTCTGTGTCTCTTGGGGATCAGAAATGACAGTCGGCCTCAGCAGATGCCCTTAGAGATGCAGGCGACTAACTCCTAATACGAATTCAAAAGTGGGAGAGCAGCAGCAACAAGAGGAGTGGCATAGACATCTGCCACCCTGACGTCCGAGAACTGTCAGGAAAACCTTCAACAGGTGAAAGAAAAGCACACAATAAATTTTTTTGGTAGCAATTACACTTAGGAAGGTAAATCATGATGATTTAGTTGCTCCCAGTGGCCAAATAAAGGAACGAATGTGTCTAAAAACAAACTAATTATTTTTAAAAGGTGCACGGGTGGTAAAGAAGTAACTCTTTTGTTTGTGGATTGAAGCAATGGAAACCTGCCGAGCTCCTGGAGGACAGATCTGAAGCATTTGACAAGCTGAAACCAAATCAGTCCACTTCAGACCAGTTTACATGCTGCTCTAATGACAGCTGGCTAAATCACATTGGGTTAATGAATTTAGGGAGTCTCTAATCAAATCTGTGTGATCTGGCAACCAGACTGACATCCATGTGTGTGTGTGTGTGTGTGTGTGTGTGTGTGTGTGTGAACTGATAAACTGAGGGGATCAAACCACACGGAGCCTGGAGAGGCAGATAAACTGTCTACATGCTTTGAATGCAGAATGAAACACAATGTGAGGGTTTCACTAAGAATAAATACAATCAGTTAAAGGAACCAAGTCAGGGGTAGGTGACAGAATGATTAGCACAGTTGCCTTGCAAGAAGAAGATAGAGGGTACGTTTCCTGGCTTGGGCTATTTCTGCATGGAGTGTCCATGTTCTCCCCAGGCATAAGTGAGTTCCCTCTGGCTACTTCGCTTCCCCCCCACAAACATGACTATTCGGTTAATTAGTCTCTCTAAATTGACTTTGTGCATGGCTTTTTGTTTTTTGTGTCTCTGTGTTGAACTGGTGACCTATCCAGGGTTTACCGCTGAAGATAGGCCCCAGCCTGCAAGGATAAGCGGGTATTGAGAATGAATAGAGGAAAGGTTGGCGATGACAGATGAGAAGGCAGAGAGATAGTAGGAGGACTTGCAAGCATCTGACTGCATGCGTGAATGGATGATTGCACATTTGGCAAGCAAACGAGCAAATTTTTACTGTGGCCCTGTAAAGCGCTCTGCAATGAAATCACACTTTGATTACCTTGAACACACATACACATGATATTGTAACGACGGCTCTCATATATGCAGTGTTTAAACATTAGAGAGCTCCTTGAGGCAATAGAGAGAAGTTTAAACAGACATACAGACAAAAGAAAATATCAAGTCCAAATACGCCCTCTCACATATGCCAGCGTGGTTATACATGTATGATTTCAAACACATGCACAGTCACAACAATTTACTGCACCCCTCCTCCAACTGCTCTGATTAATAGAGGTCAATTAGCCATTTTCATTTCCATATTTAATCAGCCCCATGTGGTGTTGCTCTGTGGCCTGAGCTCTGAAAACATGCTCTCATCGTCGTTCTTTCAGGATTTAGTCACTTTCTCTCTTTGCTTTGTGTCATGCTCCTCTGCTCTTTCCATTTCTTGCAGAGTACAACCAAATCATTCTTCCTTCTTTAACCCCTCCTGTAATATGTCATCCCTCCTTACTCCCCTTCTCCTTTCTCCCTTTATCCTGTCTTCCTCCCATTCTCTCTGTATACCTTCTCTCCTGCTTTCTGATTAATACACCCTCTCATTAATCTTGGTGTTTTTCCTCTCGTGTTCTTCCACAGGCCTTCAAACCTCGCGCTAATTGCAATTAATCACGGAGGGAAACAGATGCTGGGAACAAAGGCAACTGCGGTTGAGGAGTTGGGGAGGGCAGGATTCTGTACATGCGTCTATGTGTCTGTGGGCTGATCAGTTTCCACGTGTGTGCATCAATAAAGAATGTACAACAGGGTGGAGGTTTCAGGGAGCTGTCAGTTGATGTGCCACACAAAGCTTGGGTACCTGTTGACACTGCAGGAGCCGTTTTTATGTTAGCAGAAAAATGAAGGACTTGTTTGTATGGCTTTGATAAATGTTAGGAAAAAAGAAAGATAGGCATAAATAAAGCATGATTTCAATTAGGGTAAATACAAAATTGTGATACTAGTTAAAAAGGCACTCATTGAAATTAGGTACAAATTATGCTCAATTTGACAGCTTCTTGGCGTGTTTTTAAAGTCCCAGTTAGACCCATAAAATCACACGTCTACAAGATAAATTCATTACATGTCAAAATTAACTGAACTTTTTATGTTGTCTTTTACTACTCTTCCTCTCATCTGCCTTTTTAAATGTATTTAAAGTGAGCAGGGCAAACTGTGGCAAAGAGAGACCCCTTACTTAGCTGCCTTCAGTCATTAACATTACCTGATTGAGCCCCGATGATATTTATTTACACGAACAAAGCTGGCATTACAGAGCCATTGGTTTGACTGGAGTGCTGCAGACTCTGTCATCTTATTCTCTTAAAAAGGCTGGAATATGCTGTAGGGATCAGGGAAACAGCGCTAGGCTGGTTTAAATCTTATCTGTTTGACAGATTCCAGTTTGTTCATGTAAATGATAAATCATCTTTAAACTCCAGGGTTAATTGTGGAGTACCACAGGGTTCAGTACTAGGGCCAATTCTCTTTACTATATATATGCTTCCAATAGGTCAAATTATCAGTCAGGATAAATTTTCCCTGTTACAATGATGATACTCAGCTTTACTTATCCATAAATCCTGATGAACCCAACCAGTTAGATAGACTACAAGCATGTTTTGAAGATATAAAAACTTGGATGACTTTAAATTATTTGCTTCTCAATTCAGACAAGACAGAGGTTGTCGTCTTTGGACCGGAGTTTCTTAAAAAAGAAACTGCTTAGTCAATCACTTAACCTGGATGGCAATAAATTGACCTCCAGTAATAAAGTAAAAAACCTTGGTGTTATTTTTGACCAGGACATGTCATTTAAATCTCATATTAAACAGGTTTCTAGGATTTCCTTCTTTCACCTCCGGAACATTGCCAAAATTGGAAATATCCTATCCAGGAGTGACGCTGAAAAACTAGTCCATGCGTTTGTTACTTCAAGGCTGGACTATTGTAATTCTTTACTATCAGGATGTCCACAAAATGCAGTTAAAAGCCTTGAGCTGATTCAAAATGCTGCAGCAAGAGTTCTGATGAAAATTAAAGAGAGAGATCATATTTCTCCTATTTTAGCTTCCCTTCATTGGCTCCCTGTTAAATCCAGAATAAAATGTAAAATTCTCCTCCTCACATATAAAGTCCTTAATGATCTACAGGGGTTGGACAATGAAGCTGAAACACCTGTCATTTTAGTGTGGGAGGTTTCATGGCTAAATTGGACCAGCCTGGTAGCCAGTCTTCATTGATTGCACATTGCACCAGTAAGAGCAGAGTGTGAAGGTTTAATTAGCAGGGTAAGAGCACAGTTTTGCTCAAAATATTGAAATTCACGAGGAACAAGTCAGGAAACGTTTTCCTCCACCAGTATCACGTAGTGACCCGGCCACTGTCCTGCAAGAAGAATGGCTTAAAATCCCTCTGACCACTGTGCAGGACTTGTATATGTCATTCCCAAGACGAATTGACGCTGTATTGGCCGCAAAAGGAGGCCCCACACCATACTAATAAATTATTGTGGTCTAAAACCAGGTGTTTCAGTTTCATTGTCCAACCCCTGTAGCTCCATCATACATCTGAGATCTGATGGTTCCATATATTCCTAACAGAGCACTTCGTTCTCAGACTGCAGGTTTACTGGTGGTTTCTAGAGTCTCTAGAAGTAGAATGGGAGGCAGATCCTTTAGTTATCAGGCTCCTCTCCTGTGGAACCAGCTCCCAGCTTTAGTCAGTGAGGCAGACACCCTGTCTACTTTTAAGGCTAGGCTTAAAACTTTCCTTTTTGATAAAGCTTATAGTTAGAGTGGCTTAGTTTATCAGGGAGGGAGCCTTCCTCCCTCCCTGTTGGTTGGAGTAAGGGGGAGTCAGGTTTAGCCTAAACCGGCTCAGTTATGGTTGAGGTGCAAACACACCCTCCATTTCTGCTACCTGTGTGACCCCTTCTCTTTTCCAATGGTTATAATCAGTCTGACAGAGAGAGGTATCCCAATCCTTGTGGTTTTTAGTATAACAATGACCCTTTGTGGGGTGCCTTGAGACGACATTGTTGTAAATAAGCGCCGTTTAACTAAATAATCTGAACTGAAACTATCTGTGTAGTTATGCTGCTGGAGGACATAATGACCACTTTCACCCTCTTCGCTACATTCTCACACTGCTGTCCAATTTTGCATTATTTGCTGTTATTTCAGCTTTTAACCTTGTTCTCTCTATTCTCTTCCTAGAAGCTACAACTGGCCCGACTCTGTGTCTACCTGTGACACCTTTCTGGAGAGGGGAATTGTCCAAGCTTCTGCTGGCAACAACTTAATGCTCACCCTCTACCGATGATCCACATGGCCGGGCCCTGTCTTTTAGTGTTTAACCCTTTCTCTCTCCTAGACATGGCGATTGACTGAGCTTTTACTGTAACTAATTATATGAGCTCTCTTTCAGACTCTAACCTTGAAAACTGGCTCTGAGTTTATCTGTTCTTTCTTTCTAGGTGAAACGACTAAAGGAGCTACATCCATTAACATTTACTTTTCATTCCCATAGAAAGTACTCCTGGATCAGTGCTTCTGTGTTCTTTTTGTGTCTCTGCTCTGTTCTCTCAAACCCCCAGTCGGTCGTGGCAGATGGTGCTCACACTGAGCCTGGTTCTGCTGGAGGTTTCTTCCTGTTAAAAGGGAATTTTTTCTCTCCACTGTCACTACATGCATGCTCAGTATGAGGGATTGCTGCAAAGTCAACGCCAGTGACTGTCCACTGTCTCTACATGCTCATCCGGGAGGAGGTAATGCTGCAAGTCACTGACAGGATGCAATCTGCTGGGTTTCCTTAGACAGAAAAACTTTTTATCCAATTTAAATAAATAACTGAATCTGACTGCACTGTTCAATGGTTACGATTAATTAGAATGTATGTACCTGACTTTTGTGAAGTGCCTTGAGACAACATGTGTTGTGAATTGGCGCTATATAAATAAAACTGAATGGAATTGAATTGAATCTGCTTTACAACTACCCACCAACTCACCTGTTACTTCTTCCACTGTCTGCTCAGGGGTGTAACAATGGTAGATTAATTGCACACACCCTATTTCATCTAGGTCTTTTAACAAAAAAAAAGTATTTGGTGGCCAAACTAATGTCAGCAATAAATAATGCATGGGTGTTATTAGAGCTGCTCAATATATTGAATTACAACTGTAACATGAATTTGTGCAAAATCACAAGTGACTACTTGAATACAAACTTTGGTGGGATATTATATTTTAAGTGCCATGCATACACATTCTGCATAACAATAATATTTCTGGTCTGTATGATATACTTTTATTGTCGTCGATGTAAGATAATCTAAACTTGATGTATATTTTTAGTGGCTAAGATGCAAATGTTGACAGTGGGACACTCTGATCACACTGACCCTGTGATTGCTGCAAAGTCAATGACTTGATGCAATGGGTTGGGCTTCCATACAAGGATAACTTTTGACCACTTCATGTAATAAACCGAATCAGACTGTCTTGCATTGCACTTAGGGTCAGGTTGGAGAGTCTGTTATTCAGTCTAAACTGTCCATACATTTGGATCTGGTTTAATTGTGCATTCTTATAAAGCTGTAAAATAGATTGGACTGTTTATACTGTTAAGTAAACTTTTTGTGGACTGACACTATCAAAGCCACGTGAATTCTGCAGGTGATTGAAGAATTAACACCCTTCATAATTTCATTATTTTCCATCGACAGATTAAAATTGTAGAATAACAAAATCCTGATAAAGCTTCTGATATGTACTAATCTTGGAAAGATACGTTTTACTTTTCAGGATAGAAATGATATACAATTAAAATTACATACAATTTGAAGTTACAAGTGAAAAACAGCATTTTTCATCAGCCCCATACAGCTGCTTTCTTTCCAAGTTTGCTGTTTTGAAGCACTTAGCTGTGTGTTAACACAAGCAAGCACACCATCTGCAACTGTTCAACTCGATCAGAAAGAAGTAAGAGCTAAAATGTGCATGTTCATGTAAGGTGGGATTATCCATCATGGCCATCTGTATCACTTATCATCCACAAGGAGGCGGGGAAAGAAAAAAAGGGATTGAGAAAAAAAAAAAAAAAACTAAGCACTCGAAACAAAATGGAGAAGTAATAAAAAGAAACCACAAGTAATCTATTCCTCTGGGCAAACACATGCTATGATGCATGTAGTAAACTCACACATGTGACTTGTGCATGAGCACCGAAAAACCCCATCAAATAACCAGGGGGAGGTGATGGTGTGTTTTGCTATGTTTAAACACAAGCCTATTATGCTCAAAATCCATGGCTGCAGATCAGCAAACTACAGATCCACCACTCCTTCTCTCGTATTGATAGGAGAGGATCACTTTAAGCAGCTTTTGTATATAGGGCATCAGAGGGACAATAATGAAATCAAGCTGATCGGATACATTTTCTAGAATTAACACAATACCGTGACCTCTGCATAACCGTGGACATTCACCACCAGCCTCCAAGTGCAAGATGGGAGAGATAACTGGGCTGAAGAGGGAGTCAGAGAACGAAAGGGAGTGTGTGTAAAAGATAGAGCAGCACCCTTAAAAACAGCTAAATAGAAATGAAACAGGTGTTGGACGAAAGCTAGCAAAACCGAAGAAAAATGTCATGTTTTCAGAGGAATGAAAGAAAAGTGAAATGCCATGCAAATACAGACAGGTTGTTGAATTATGAAGACTCTTTTTGTGTATTTAAAACGAATGTCAGTGAATTACTGATCCTGACAACACAGAATGCATGGCCAGGCCTCGCACAGCTCCTCCGCTGCAGCTTCATCCGTCACTACCGCTATCACATTTTACAGCCCAAAGCATACTGACCTGTTCATTTCTGGTAAATGTACGGTGGGAGGAGATCTTTACAGAAAGACTAAGAGGAAGCTCCATTAATTTACCACGGACCTTTACCCGACAAGCCTAAAACTTCAAAATCAAAATGACGGTGCTTTCTTTCCCAAACAGAACACCAACCTCCTTTAACAACAGTGCCCAACACAGTCTCCTGACAATTCCTTCCCAGCAGGCTCCACTCAGCCTTTATTCATTTTTTATATGCTGCCTCTTTCTAGTCTATTGCTTGGTGTGCTGCAATTGCTGCACTTAACCCATTATGCTAGGTAGTGCTCCTCGGAACCGTTGCTCCCTCCCCTGGATAAATTATTAACTTCCTACACATCCCACCATTTATCACTGAGCCCCATCAAGGGGAGCAGGAGAACCATTGCTCATAACCATGGCAACAATGGTCCATTTTTGAAGCAGTAGGATGCTGCCTATAATTAGGGGAGAGAGGAGCAAGAACAAATAATACCTGTTATCAAGCTCGCTTTTGTTAGCGTCCGAGGTTTGGTTAGCATCCTGCTCTTGTTTGTGCACTTGATTTCTCTCTCTTCTCCCCACTTATCCCTGTTTGTGCCCCCTTGCCTATTCATGTGTAGCTCCTCACTTTGCTTTCACACCACCCAGCCCTCTCCTCATGTCTGAGATGGCAGCAGTGTGGATAATTAGATCAGAGCTTTTCTTTTGTCTCCATGGAGATGAATCATACAGTCAGGGTGACAGGCTGAGCTTTAGCGCTACGCGGTAACCTAATCAGAACGTTTGAACCCCGGCCAGAGCGGCAGCATAACCTAATAATACGGCTGTGAACCTGCAGTGACCTGCATCCCTGTGCACATGGCGGCACACAGATAGGGGTGATGAGCAGGTCTGGTTAAACACACCAGGTCACATCGCAGGATGGGCTCCTCTGTGTGTGTGTGTGTGTGTGTGTGTGTGTGTGTCAGTGAGTGTCTGAGCTACAGAGGAGTATCCCATCACAGGTGTCCTAATTCATGAGCAATTGTGGCTCATGAATAATTTAAGACAAAATGCAAATGTGCTCCTTTGATCATTTACATTCATGTCTAACAGCATTAATTAATCAAACAAACCTTCTCTTTATTCCCAGGAGAGTAAAATAAATAAATAAAAAAGTAAAAACTCCAGCAGTCAGTGTACAAGAAAGTCTTATACACAGGCACAGAGAAGAAGACACACACAAGATCTATAAAGAAAATAAACAAATCCAGTTTTTAAACAATTTAGTCTCATCGGATGAAGCTTAGATATAATGACACAACTTTAGACAAACCACAAGGTCAAGGTAACAAGTTGTTTACTTTCCTCATATTGTGGTATGTGTTCCTCATGATACCAGTAGTCCTATTAAATTGTTGTATTATAAATCATAAAATCTTTGAGGTAGAGTAAAGACAAAATCAAAAACAACCTTTAAAAATGTTTGACGTGGAAAGTTTACGTTTTTTTGACAAACCGACATTGTCAAGAACCACCATGGCTGTGGAGTGTATAAAATGTAGCGAAAGTTGCAGTGATGAACAAATTAATTGCACTTCTAGCTCATTAAACAAATCACTCACTGACAACAACCATTTGTGATCATGTTACTTTAGAATCAGAATCAGAATCAGAAAAGCTTTATTGCCAAGTACGTTTTTGGACATACAAGGAATTTGTTTTGGCGTAGTCGGTGCAATACAGTACAAATTAAACAGTATAAACATATCTACAATATAATATAAATATATGTGCACAGTTTTAAGTGAGTGAGAGTAAATATAGAGCAGTATAAGATGCAAGAGCAATACAACAGTGCAGGTGATCATTGTGCAAGTAAAGCAGTGCAAGTAAAGCAGGAGTCCAAGCTGAGCGTTAATGTAACTCATAGAGTTACAAGTTACAAGTGTCCTGTCAGCAAAAAAAGGGGGGGTGTGGGGGAAAGGGAGAGTGTCAGGGTGGTTTCCGGGCTTTGTTAACCAGGCTGGTGGCAGATGGGAAAAAACTGTTCTTGTGGCGTGAGGTTTTGGTCCGGATGGACCGCAGCCTCCTGCCAGAGGGGAGAGTCTCAAAGAGTCTGTGACCGGGGTGGGAGGGATCAGCCAGAATCTTCCCTGCCCGCTTCAGGGTCCTGGAGGTGTACAGTTCCTGGAGCGACAGTAGACTGCAGCCAATCACCTTCTCAGCAGACCGAATGACACGCTGCAGCCTGCCCTTATCCTTGGCTGTAGCAGCGGCGTACCAGATGGTGATGGAGGAGGTGAGGATGGACTCAATGATGGCTGTGTAGAAGTGCACCATCATAGTCTTTGGCAGGTTGAATTTCTTCAGCTGCCGCAGGAAGAACATCCTCTGCTGGGCTTTCTTGATGAGGGAGCTGATGTTTGGCTCCCACTTGAGATCCTGGGAGATGATGGTTCCCAGGAAGTGGAAAGATTCCACAGTGTCAATTGTGGAGTCACAGAGGGTGATGGGGGCAGGTGGGGCTGGGTTCTGCCTGAAGTTCACAACCATCTCCACTGTCTTTAGAGCGTTGAGCTCAAGGTTGTTCTGGCTGCACCAGTCCAACAGATGGTCCACCTCCCATCTGTACGCAGACTCGTCACCATCAGAGATGAGTCCGATCAGGGTGGTGTCGTCCGCAAACTTCAGAAGCTTGACAGACTGGTGACTGGAGGTGCAGCTGTTGGTGTACAGGGAGAAGAGCAGAGGAGAGAGAACGCAGCCTTGGGGGGAACCGGTGCTGATGGTCAGGGAGTCAGAGACGTGCTTCCCCAGCCTCACGCGCTGCTTCCTGTCAGACAGGAAGTCAGTGATCCACCTGCAGGTGGAGTCGGGCACACTCAGCTGGGAGAGCTTCTCCTGTAGCAGAACTGGGATTTTTGGGAACTTTAGCATTTTAATGCTGGGAAATACACTGCTCAAAAAAATAAAGGGAACACTTAACAACACAATTTAACTCCAAGTAAATAAAACTTCTGTGAAATCAAACTGTCCACTGTGTTTGTCAGCGTAGTGTCCAGAACCTGGAGGTGCTACCAGGAAACAGGCCAGTACACCAGGAGACGTGGAGGAGGCCGTAGGAGGGCAACAACCCCCGCTAGCTCTGCCTTTGTGCAAGAAGGAACAGGAGGAGCACTGCCAGAGCCCTGCAAAATGACCTCCAGCAGGCAACAAATGTGCATGTGTCTGCACAAACGGTTAGAAACCGACTCCATGAGGATGGTATGAGACACTGTGGAGAGCGATCTGCTGCCTGCAACATCCTTCAGCATGAGTGATTTGGCAGTGGGTCAGTAATGGTGTGGGGTGGCATTTCTTTGGAGGGCCGCATGGCCCTCCATGTGCTCGCCAGAGGTAGCCTGACTGCCATTAGGTACTGAGATGAGATCCTCAGACCCCTTGTGAGACCATATGCTGGTGCGGTTGGCCCTGGGCTCCTCCTAATGCAGGACAATGCTAGACCTCATGTGGCTGGAGTGTGTCAGCAGTTCCTGCTAGATAAAGACATTGAAGCTATGGAATGGCCCGCCCGTTCCCCAAACCTGAATCTGATTGAACACATCTGGGACATCATGTCTCGCTCCATCCACCAACGTTACGTTGCACCACAGACTGTCCAGGAGTTGGCGGATGCTTTAGTCCAGGTCTGGGAGGAGATCCCTCAGGAGACCATCCACCGTCTCATCAGGAGCATGCCCAGGCGTTGTAGGGAGGTCATACAGACACATGGAGGCCACACACAATACTGAACCTCATTTTAACTTGTTTTAAGGACATTACATCAAAGTTGGATCAGCCTGTAGTGTGTTTTTCCACTTTAATTTTGTGTGTGACTCCAAATCTAGGCCTCCATTGGTTAATGCATTTGATTTCCATTGATGATTTTGGTGTGATTTTGTTGTCAGCACATTCAACTTTGTACAGAACAAAGTATTCATTGAGAATATTTCATTCATTCAGATCTAGGATTAGTTATTTGAGTGTTCCCTTTATTTATTTGAGCAGTGTACATTGGTATCACCTTTTGTTACTAAATGTAATTTCCTCAACAGTTAGTAAATCCCAATGACTTTCCAACTATAGCTGGGTAAGATTTTATTCCAAGAGCTGATTTACAACTTTAAATGAAGATGGAAAGCAGTACTGTTAAGAGTTGAAATACATTTTAAACTAAAACTCAGGCATGACAACAAAGGTGAACAGTTCAAGCACGTTATAATCTTTACTACAAATGTAAAGATCTTTAAAATTAGTTCATTGGAGACTTATTTGAGAAATCCTGTGTATAGTGATACTTTGGACTTTGGTCTTATGTCCTCCCAAAGTCAGAATTAAACATTGTAAGTCTGAGGTTCACTGGCATTGGCTTTGAAATCCAACATGGCTGCCTTAACAAAGGAAAAACAGCAGCACTGGTGATCGCTGCACTTCGGTTGCACACAGAGTGCTGCACAACATCTGCTGGTGAATATTGTTGAATGCTTAAATATGCACAACACATTCCTATTATCTTGTGTTGCTAATTACCCTGATCACTGAAAAATGAAGATATCATCAGGGTTTTCAACTGGTAACTGGAACATGCAGTTAGTGTGACACCCTTCCCAGATATACCATCTTAACCAAACTGGATACAGCCCAAGATTTTGAAATATGGACTGAAATATTTCCTTTCAAGATTAAAACAAGCAAATGCATGCAACAAAATTAATTCTCTTATACCTGTTAGAAAGTGAAGTAAGTCATGGGTAAAGGCTCTGATACATTATGCATAAAAACACACAAAGCAAAGAGTGTTGATAACATTTTTATAGCTGTTTTTGGTATGCTATTTCTGAGAGATGGACCTTATAAACTGCCACACTTCAGCCAACCTCTGTTTATAGTGATGGGATCACACACAAAGGGAGAGTTCATTAAGAGACAAATAGATATGCTCCACTCCCCATCCTCCACATCTGTCCACTCTCTCCATTTCTGTCAGTTTCCTCATTCTCTCATTCGCCTAACCCTGCAACACAGCTAACTCCTCTGTTGTCCATTTAATAACTCCGCTTACATGCGGTGCTTACTTGTAGAGCCCCAATGTTCCATAAACCCAGACACCAACACACACATGGATCCCAGCTACTGTAGGTCCCTACTGGTACCGCTCGCCCCCTGTCAAACTCTTCTGTCATCAGTTTCTCTTCAGCGACACAGAGTGCCGTGTCTGACTTATGGAGGATATCAATATCTTTGACATAAAGGAGAAGAGGGAGTGATGCTCATCTCAGGCTTCTTTTAGGACACCTCGTAAAGCTAAATGATAGTTAAGGGGGCTGTGATCCGGACTGGAGAGAGATGGAGGGAAGAAAAGAAAGTGGTGGTTGTTAACGTTACAGCAGAAAGGGGGCCATAAATAACTGAGATACAGATCTGCAGCATGTGTGTGATGTTTGCAATGGGGGGGGTGTCAGAGTGGCTGACTGAGTGATTGCTTGCTGTGTGTATACAGTGATTTACATCTGAGCATGGCTGACAATGTGTATTATTCGGTTGCTGATCCGACCGAGGGATTTATGCTAACAGCCAGTGTCTACCGCTGGGCTGTAAATAGCTGTCTGGCTCCGCTGACTTTGCCAAACTGTCCATAAACCTGTCACCTTGGACACTTTAAGTCACAAGGGACGGGAGAGGCCAGACAACCATTAAACTATCCGTTTACACGAGAAAGGAAACACTGCGTGTATAAACGTGATTACATGGGATCAGGACTGTGGGTTAGGGTTAGGGATGCTGAGATTAACCAATCCAAACCAAATCCTGGATCAGAGCTCTTCGAAAGAGCTGCTGTGGTTAGATACAGTTTTTGGACGAAATCTAGATGCTATCTTTTTTATGTTTGTATCAATAAAATCTGACCTATTCTGGTGACCGGTGAAAGTTAAATTTGTGAATAACCTCCTGTAAGACTCTTCTTCTCCTCTTATTCCTGAGATGTATTACTTTCTACCTTTCAGTAGCAACTACTAAAAATAAACACAACATCTTTTCAGGACCTCATCTGTTCAGTTTAGTGATTTATCAACCTGGTTGTGCGAGTCAAGTATTATATCTAAGGAAACAACTTCTTGTTTCATATGTGATTAATGTGCTAAACAGTGTGCAATTTGGAGTAAAGTGCTTTGGGATTATTTTGGATAATTTGGTCTCATTTTATTTTCTACCATGCCTAAAATATTTTAGTATTATAATTGTTATTTTAACAATGGGTTACGTTTTGCCTTCAGTACTGGAGTACTGACTCAAATCTTACTGAATGTATCGTTGGCAGTGCATCTAGACACGTCTCATTTCAGCAACAAAGCAAAGATACCCTGTCTACTAAAGGATCTCAGTGTTCTGCTGGAGGAGTGTGGAGTGAGGGTGGGGCACTGCCTACACCTCTAAATATTCATGGTGTGGTGAAAATTGACAGGTTGACACCACTTGATGTTCTCCTCTAGTTCTGTAAACAGATGCAGTACTCTAATTTATGTGAAGGCCTTTGACATGCACTCTTGCACAGACACATTAGCTGACAAGGATGAGCATTCAGAGGTACTTCAGAATGAGGTCAAGGAGAAAGCTGAACCAAGGAGAGGATCAATAGAGCTCTGAGTGTTTGCACACCTCTTGTTTCCCTCCCACATTTTCTTTGCCCTTTTGACATCCCTCCATCTACGTATTTCTCTCCTTCTCTTGCCAATTTCCCTCATGAACAACACCACCACTACCAGCACTCACACGCTGTAGAGCATCTCTGCCTTATGGTGTAGCTGTAAGTGTGTGTCTGGATGAGTTGCGAGAGTTGTGTTTGGAGACTCCCACCCACTGACACCCCACCAGCAAAAGCATGGTAGTGATAGGGAGATGAAACAAGAACAAGGCAGTGACAGAACGACAAGCCGTGGAAAGGCAGAGAGAACATGTAAGGGACAAAATGCTTTCTTCCCCGGTTGGGAGCATCTCATTTTTTCTCATTAGGGGAACTCATCTAAGCTCAGAGGATAAAAGGAGGACTGATAGCCGGCATTTTCTCCCTCCATCCCTCTTTTTCTCCCACTGTGCATATGCCACCTAATTAATTACACCCTACCATTGCATTACTACAACAACCACTGCCGGCTAATTAGCAGCACGCCTCAACCATGACCCCACTTCAAGGCTTCTGGGTGTGTGTGTGTGTGTGTGTGTGTGTGTGAGATGGAAGAGGAGTTAATGTGTGTTCTAGGTGGTGGAGGGAAAGAGTAAAGAGGAGTTGGGGGGAGCAGATGGAAATACGGCTAATAAGGAGAGTCGAGAGAAGCGATGCTAAGGACGAATGCAGAAATGAGAAGACAACCATGTGACAGACAGATGCTCAAAAGGAAGGAGTAGAAACACAGGAGATGGAGCTTTTTCTGTTTGCAGGCCCAGCTGGACTTTATCAGCCAGACTGGAGATAGAGGGACAATAGTTCACATAGAAAATGTAAAGTTTCTTTCCTCTACACAAATCTACAGTTCTTAGAAAAATATTCCAAGCGAGGTGTAGAAAATATTGTTTGTGTATTTTCTGTGAACTGTTCTTTAATTATATTGATGCAAAATCATCTGTGACAACTAAATGTGCATAATGAGATTTTCAACACCTTTCATGAAGTCAAGTTGGTTAACTCCTAATAAAGAGATGTGGGCTGTGGTGTAGGGTGGTGGCATTCACTGTTGCTTAACAGCAGGTATGCAAGGGAATTTCTGAACAGAATTAGCATGATCTCCGTGTTCTGCCTGGGATTTCTTCATGTGCTCTGAAAGGGCACAATCACGGTCCAGAAGCATGCATGTTAAAAAATTATCTAGCAGTGGGCATGATCACTGTCAGTGGAAAGCAAAACATATAGTGTATTTCTGTCGATAGCAGTACAGAATTGCTCTCTCTTCATATTAGAAACAAGACTACTGAATCTGATTTATTTTTCTGCTTCATTATTTGCATCAAAACTAATAACTTCCATCATATTTAGTTTATAGATGGGTCAAACCCCAGCATGTACTTTGATGCAAATTTGAATAAAAATCAGATATAGGTTAGAGACATGCTTTGACGTGTAAATGGGAATAATTTTATAATTCCTTATTTTAAGTGGGCTTTTAAATTACAACCTTCATCAAACAACCTGGAGAGCATTTGTTTCTCTTTTATGTGCTGTAGTTATAAGAATATTATTTCATAATTGGAATTGGTCGATAATTCCCTGAAACAAGCTGGTCAAGCAATTAAAAACCATTTTTTGCCCCTGTGCATTAAATTTGTCACCGGTTTTAGTATATAAACATTAACCACCAGCATGTACTTTGGAAACAACAACGCATGAACGGGACTGATTTTTTAATTTAATCATTTATTGTCAAATTTGATACTACTGCTATCAAAAAACCTGTAGAACATTTTTTCCTCTTTCATGTGTTTTATTCCTTACCGGTCAAAACCAGAACAGGCATGGTCAGACCTCAAAGAGATTCAGAATCAGTCAGGAAAAGCCTAATGGGTGCATCTCTAATGCAATATGTTTCGCTCCATTCCTGTTCTTTATCTCTACCTCAGTGTAAGGAGAAAATCCGAATGATTGGGAGTTTCTTCCCAGAAATCTTGTTACTAAGCCCACAAGCCTGTCCTCATCTGGGTCAAGCTTTTACTGCCACACTGAATGTATCACAGTGGAAAATGGAGTGAGCCAGATCCAAGGAAAAAACATATGGGCCATACAAACTGCAAATTATGTACACCACATGCAAAACAATTCCTGCATTTGGCATGGGTGGAAGAGAAATAAAGGGAGAGATAGGGAGGGAGTCAGAAATAATTTGTTTAGGCCATGTGATCTAATTACCGTAAGGACATAATATTCTTCACCCACGTCACAAACAAGGAGTGCTGAAGCCTAAAGGAGCAATTATAACACTAATAGTGCTTGACGCTTGGTCCTACACATGCCCCCACCCTCCCCACACACGTTTTCTCCAGTGTATCTGTAAACGGCTGATAAAAAATAAAGACAGCGATATGAGAGATGAGAAGATGAAATGATAAACTAAGACAGGGGTCTGCAACCTGTGGCTCTTTGGCTTGTCCACTGAAGCTCTTAAAAAAGGAAATAAACAATGTTATAATAAAAAAGGGCGGTTTCAGCAGTTTTCTGTAATATCTGCACAAAATGTCTACAAAATAGACACAAATAAAATTAAATTGGTTTTCATATATTGTTTTTTTTTACTTTCTAAATAAAACATTTTATATAAAACAAATTTATACATTTTTTAAAGATGTTCTTTTTTCCAAGGGCCATGTAGGTTTTGCAGCTCCGGACAGATTTTATTTTGCAGTACTGAGGGTAACAACGGCTCCTCGAATAGAAAAGCTGGGAAATCAGAGAGGAAGGTGAATAATGCAAAAGATAATTAGAGGATTAAAGTCCATGATGAAATCTGTCCTGTTTCATAAATATAATTCAATAAATCAAATTGGGAAAAAAACAAATTAAAAAGGTTGGATGGATGCTGCTATGGCAATGAAATACAGAACACTGAGAGCTTCTCTTTACTTTTTTGTTCTTCCTTTGAACTTGTTCGACATACCAACTGGATCCACTCTGTTTATTTGATGGGCCAAAGCTTGCCCATGACAGTTAAAGACAGATGGTCCATCTAATCACATATCTGAAAGTTGATGGCTGTTTTCCAACAACAACCTGGATAGTTCAGAGTAACAAACCATCTGGTGTGCCAGGTTAGTTGAGAAAGATGTCTGTTTCTATGAAATACATAATGTCTGTGAGACAATTGAATGATTTTGTTAAGTCTGCATTAAACCCAACAATCAAAATATGACAATTCATGCTCCAAAAAGTCTTGGATAGAAAAGCCCCTTTCTCACAGTAAATTGTTAGCTTATAGTCTGAGTCAGGCTTTTTAGGTCAAAGAATTGAAAATCTGAAAAGTTTGACATGCATACGTACAATAGGAAGCCTCCTTTACTCTTATTTGCAGGGCTGCACGGTGGCGCAGTTGGTAGCACTGTTGCCTTGCAGCAAGAAAGTCCTGGGTTCAATTCCTGGCCAGGGGTCTTTGTGCATGGAGTTTGCATGTTCTCCTCGTGCATGTGTGGGTTCTCACCAGGTCCAAAGACATGCCTGTTAGGTTAATTGGACTCTCTAAATTGCCCTTAGGTGTATGAATGCATGTGTGCATGGTTGTTTGTGTGTTGCCCTGTGATGGACTGGCGATCTGTCCAGGGTGTACCCTGCCTCTCGCCCATAGACTGCTGGAGATAGGCAGCAGCTTCCCCACGACCCACTGTGGTAGAAAATGACTGACTGACTCTTATATGCCTGAATAAAATCCATTAAAGCAAGAAATGCTGAGGTCCACAGTTCACATGGGACAATTTGTCAGCAGAAAAACTAGTAGCCTGCATGCAACAGTCCATGTGTTGAGACACCCTGAACACACCATGGCCATGATGACACATGGTGGTGGCAGCATCATGATGTAGTGGGCAGAGATTTGCTCTTGTGCAGAACAACAACACAAATTATATATTAAAGGTTTTACAAAAATTGATTTGCACCAAGAATTTCCAAGACATGATTTCAGTGGGTAAGAGGAGTTGATGAGAAAGTAGAAAATGTGTCAAACAAAGTAAAGAGCCAGCATAAAAAGGGCAAATTTTACTTTATCCCTTTCCTTATGTTTAATGATGCTCAACTGGTAAATAAAGTAAAAAAACATATTTTCTCAAAGTTTTGGGAAATATTCTTATGTGATAACTATAAAACAGCAGTTCTTCACTGTTCTTGTAATAGGTAAATTACACAACTATTAGTTAAAAGAGACATAATAAATAAAAAATATATAAATATGCCAACAAGATAACAAGTGGACCAGGAAGGAAAGAGGGAGAGTGAAACTGAAAGTACCATTAATGGGCACACTGCAGAGGAGAAAGGCTGCGTTAGCTGTCAGCCATTAACATGGCCTGAACTAAATTATTCACAGCGCTCTGTCACCTTACACAGGCCCAGGCTAACATGGACTAAAGAGAGCTGTGTGTGTTTGTGTATGTATGTGTGACAATGTGTGTGTGAATGAACAGCAGCTGGTAGAAGGTTCCATTGGGGCTCAGTATTGCCATCCTGTGGCAACAACAAGCGAGACAATGCAAAAGCTGTCTCATACAATAAAATGGGTTTAAACCGGTCTTAAAAACCAGCATGCAAATAATATATAAGCTGTTAGCTTTCAGAGCTGTGCATGGGTGCAATGACCATTCACAATTGCACAAACATAAGAACGTGCAGAGCACACATGGCTTTAAAAAGAAAGAACTGTTTTGTGTAGAGGAAGCTGATTTCCATGTAACCTGCTGCTTTACTATGGAATACGAGCTGGTGTTAGGAGGAGCAGCTGGACAAACAATGCAAGCTCACCTGGAGTCATTTACATGGATTGCTTGTGTGTCTGTGTCTACAGTATGTGCTTCTGTGTGTGCTTGTCACATCCAGACAAGTGTCTCCTGTTGCTGCTTTTCATCAACACCATCCTGAAAGTGCCGTTGGCAAGGAAACCAGAGAGCTACAGGGGCATGAGACACAAGTCAAGGAGCGCAGTGTCGAGTAAGAGCAAGACAAAATGGAGAATAAAGGGCCGAGAAATGAAAGAGTAAAAATGAAAGCATAGAGTCCTGGAGGAGACTGGCGGTGGGAGGTCAGGCGATAGAAGGAGATAGAGGAGGGAGTTAAAGAGAGGAGGCAAAGAGCATGTGACAGCGCGACCCATGCCTCCTGCTGACAAGCTTTATTACAGTCCCACCTGCAGAGAGACAGCAAAAACCACTTAGTTTCGGCTGAGTCTCCTGACAGTGGAGGATGGTTTAAAGGGAGACAAAGCAGAGAGGGATACAGAAGCAGGAAAACAAGAATGAGGTGGTGACAGGGAGGCTGGATGGGAAGAAGAAATGAAGTAATGAGGGTGAGGTGAGGCAAGACAGGTGGACTGAGGAAGAAAACTGACAGAAGAAAAGCAATAAAAGAATTAACCCCGACTTGTAATACTGTTAGAAAAAATGCATATCTAGTCTATACAATGCAAAATAACACCATCATGAAGTTTGATCAGTTTTCTCCATCTACCATGACATAACTTACTGCCAGTTATGAGTTTTCAAGCAGCAATCCTACTGAAACACCTGTTTCCTGGTAAAAGGGATGCCAAAGGTCAGAGTCAGGAGGTTTCTCACTAAGTGCTTATGTCTGTGAGATTTCCTGCTGAGACAGTCTCCATTCTGACCTCCCTGCTCAACACTGAGTAACAAACTTAGATCAAGGCTCCCTGAAACCTCAATTTAACATTTTAACAGACAAGACAACAGAGTTGTAGTACAAAGACAAAATTTATGTAAATGCTTCAAAAATGAAAGAGATCTTTGGTAGAGCTGCAACATCATAAACAAATAACCTTGCCTGGCTCAAGGTGACGCCCCTGTGGTGGAAAAAAAGTGGTCTGGGCAGTTAGCACCCAAAACAAGTAACTACAGTCAGTAAATGTGTATACACTAAGTTCAAACAAAAGCCTTTTTCCCGTTTGCCCTTCATCTTCTTCCTCCAGTTAGCTTTTGCAGGAGATTAATTTAACAACAAATTCCTCTGGCTATGGATCACTGAACTGTTTTGTTGGTGTTTGTTTAATACAGACTGTAAAATATGGTTTATCCAATCACCTGTAAAGCAGTTTTCCCAGACACTTTCCAATAGCAAGTTTCCCAGATGGTTCTGTATAAAAACATCTGGTACATCAGGTTAGGTGTGATCACCCCCAGCACTAATTAGTCCCAGTACAATTATGTTGAGTTTTTCTTTGCAATTGAGAGGGAAGTTTTTCTAAGTTTCTCTCAAATAATTTGCCACACTTTAGTGGATACCAAGATGTTCAATGATGATGCCAAGAGCTCTGCAGAGGCCAAAACTACATACTACAAGTCATTTTATGTTCTTGGGGGTGGCTCATCATGATTTTGACCTCACATTCAGGGTCATTCGACAAATGTAATGCATAAGTTCAGGAAGCAGGCCTTATGCAACGGATAACACTTAAAACTCTGTCCTAAAATGTATGATTTGCTCTACTCAAATAAAAACTTTTTTCAAATACTGTACACTGTCATCTTTTACGCCGATTTATGCTAAATGTGAGTAGGAAATAATTAAGGGGATGAAACGATGAAGGGTTTATTACTTTCTGAATGCCGACAGCTTGCATCTATTAGATTATCCACCTTGCTGATGTATCTGGTGATGAGCTATGGCCAAGTAATGACATGCTCTGCTGGCTGTGAATCTATAGGCCTCTCTGTAAGTGTACTATCCTAGTCTCCGAGGCTCAAACCACAGTCGCTAAATCAAATTCATGTGGATGTAAGATGAGAGCAAGTGATAGAAGTAGAGAAGGAAAGAAAGAGATGGAGATTGAAGTGGAGGGAGAGGGGTTAATAGTCTGCTTCGTAACCTTTCAGAGAGAGGAATGTGTTGGAGAGGGGACAAATCAACCAGGAGTGACTGCACAATAAGGTCAGTGTGACCACAAGAGAATCCCGACTTGACTAGCACACACACACATGCGCGCAAACAAACACATAAAACACAAACTCAAACAAAGTGAGTGATTGAGTCCAGGCATAAGCCCATGCCCACCCCGTGAGTGGCTAATAACCATGGCGCAGAGCCAAACCCACTGTCTCCTGACTAATTCCCACATGCCCGCCTGGGCTGGCGCCACACAGCAGAACAGAGGTCTGCTTTTCAAATATCCTGTGATTAGAACATTACCGAGTTACTCAAACAGATAAATGAAGACCCAGTCACACAGGCCATCCAGAATTCATGCCCCTCAAAGAAGTTTAAATCTGTAAAAGACAACAGGGACGCTGTTAATCAACATCTGCCGGTTGGGACTGTGGCGACAATAAGGCGCACACCTTAGCGCCTGCCCTGCTAGGTTGGAAAAAGTGGTCAACGATGTGATGCTGAGCCAAGTTTGGCGATGCCAAGAAGCTTGGTATGTTTCTTTAGCGGCATTTTAATCACTCACAGACAAAAAACACTCTCCTCCATCTGCTGCGCTTCAGAAAGCCTACACAGGCACGTCACTGTCACCGGTGGCTAACCCACTCCTCCTTCCCCACTGGTAAGGACAAAAGGAGAGAAGAAAAAGAAGGGAGCAGAGGAGGGGGACCCAGCAGTGGCATTCCTATGTGCCCTTAGTCACCCTTTAAAATCCATTTTGCCTGCATTCACAGTCCATACATCTTCAGTTCACTTTCAATGAATTCACTTGCTGCTTTGCTATATGTCCTACAGACAAAAAAAAAAGGTTTTACAAGTGCGCTGTGTGTTTTCCTGTAGCATGACTAAACTTGATATACTCCAAGCTGCTTGTGACACATCCTTTATACAAGCCTGCCATTCCACATTAACCCATAAGTGCTCTATTTTATTTAGATCTAGTGATTGTGGATGCCATTAGAGTACAGTGAACTAACTCATTGTCATATTTAAGAAACCAGTTGATGGATTATACTACTAATAGAAAATGGACACACTGTGGATCATTACGGTTGGGCATGGTTAGCAACAATACTCAGGTAGGCTGTGGTGCTTAAATAGTGCTCAGTTGGCACCAAGGAGCCCAATGTTTCACAAGAAAATATCTCCATTACACCACCACTGCTAGCCTAAACTACTGATACAAAAGAGGACAGATCCAGTCTTTCTGAGTCACGTCCAAAACCCCTTTCTTCCTGATTTTGCTATTTGGATTGAAATTCTTCACCACTTCTAGATGCCTACAATGAAGTGAGCTGCTGCCATGTTGACAGATTCCTTATTTGTGTTAAGTAATAGTTAGGGTTGTGGGTTTTAAGTAAGCTAATATATTAGCCACTGAGTGTAGGTAAATGTGTAGTCACAATTAATAAACTGTGTGGGAATGAGTTATTGTTTTGAACCTGCTGAAGTCATGTTCAGCAAATTTGTTTGTCTCCGTGATGGTAAACCTCATAAATGACTACGACATGTCAGTTTAAACAAAAACTGCTTCCTTTTTTTTACCATATATCTGATAAGGAAATTGAATATTTTTTTGCTATACATTCAGTATGCACAGACTAAATGATATAAACCTACCCATCTTTGATTCTGCACCTCTCTTTTTCACTTGGTGCTAACACCACAGCTATGCTTTATGCCACGTTTCTTGCCTGAGCGGGGGAAATGGGCAGAGTCATGTTGGCGGGAGCTGCAGTGCAACATTCATGGAGAACACTTAAATAACTCATGAAAACCCATTTCAAAACCACAATGGACCACTGGGAGGATTGTTCAGTGTTATGCCTGTGTGTCTGTTAATGTGGGATGGCCCCTTTGTCATGACTGTTTAATCACGCATATGCATGGTTGTGCAAGAGTGTCCCTATGCTTGTGTGTGTGTGTGTGTGTGTGAAATCCATTGGAAAGAGAGCTTGAGATGAGTTTTTGTCAACGACAGGGGGGCCCTCACGGCTAAACAGAAATAGCCTTAGAGAAAAGGGAAAATGAGGCCTGAGCATGAGAGGGGTGAGCAAAAGAGTTGGAGTAGAAAAGTGAAAAACAAACAGTGGAGAAAAGAAATTAAAACTTAAAACACAAAGTAAAAGACCAGAAGCCATCCAGTAACACTACCATCAGGAGACAGCCTGCACTTTTGACTCTTAACATCCACTGCATATACAGTGTCCTTACTTCATGCATGTCATACACATGTATGAAGTAGAAATAACCATGTTTTTAACCTACAGGTTGGGAAAAAGCATTTCAGAAATTCACACGTGCGGAAAATGATATACGTTTTATATACAGAGTGTACAAGTGTTGTCATGCTGTCCGTGTTGGTGCTTGTGTTATGTTCATTCTCTGGTTGGCCTCTGTTTAATTATCACACCTGTTCTGTGTTTCCCCTGATTATTTATTCCCCCTGTTCATTGGTTCTCCCTGTTCTCCTAGTTTGTATTTAAAGTCCATTGTGTTTTTTGTTTGGCCTGGGTTTGTTGTTTATAAGTCTGAGTTCGCCATGGTCCTTGTTTTGTCGCTGTCAGACAAACATTCTGGTTTCCTTGCCGAACCTGTGAGCAAGACTAATTGAATTACAGACTTACTTACATCCGGATGGTTTCCAGTGTGTCCCTCTGCCCGTTGGTCCTACCTTTAAACCTGACGCATGACAAGTATAGCTTATAGTTAAACCTTAAATCTCTTAGTCTCTGAACTTTAAAGGCTAACTGATCAAAAAAGAGCTTAATGTTGGGTCTTTGTGTACAAGTGTTGTGGTTGGATTTGCAGTTTTGCAATAGTTGCTCTTTAACAATACAGTCCAAGGCTGGTTAGACAAATCGGAGTCCAGGACATTTGCAAAGCAAACTAAAGGCAAATCCCTACTATCTCACCCAGAGTCACAGAGCAGCAAGTGTAGGTAGATTGAGATTCAGGATATGTGTCAATGTATGGAGGTAACATAGTTTGTTTGAGGAGGTGACAGGTATTGAGGAACTATTTAGAAATGATGGAGTGTGGCTAAAGGTCTATAAAAAGCTGACATGACACCAATAGCCTAAAACTATTATTTCTACTTTTGTTTTGAGTGGTAGAGTAGTCTCAGACCTGTCTCTTTCTGGGGACTGACAACTTCTCATGTTGCCACACAGCAGGGTTAGAAAAGTGCTAAATGAGGGGAGTGATTTTTTTTTGTGTGTGTATGACTCACTGTAGTTGTTAAAATCTAAACTTCCTCTGCATGTTCTGCATAAAAGTTTGTTTCAAAGTCATGGCAACAAAATACAGACAGGTTCCAGCAGCACTGTATTAAACACTAAAAGTCAGAAAATGCTGCATCTGGCTGGTGGAAATCAAATGTACATGTATCTGTTGTGGGCTGTTTATCTTTGACATCACAGCAGTATACAGTTAAAGAAATCAAATTCATGGATAACAAACTAGCAGGTTTTACAACTGTATTACAACGAAATGCAAATCAGAAATATTTGCATTTGATCAACTAATCAGATGCAGACTTGAAGACTGATTCACATGATCAGAAGTATTAAACGAAGATTAGCCTATCTATATATTTTAAGAATGCTTTCTTTCGGGCATCAGAGAAACGTCAGCTGATATAAATATTAATGACTAACTTCTCCACTTTTAGTCATCCTGTAATAGCAAACATGTCACCATGTCAAGCATGTTCAGCATGTCATTTGACATGAGTACAAGATCCCGGATACAAGCGGCAAATTTGAGCCTGCTCTGCAGGGTGGCCAGGCTCTCCCTTTGAGATAGGGTGCAGAGCTCGGCCAACCGGGAGGAACTTGGAGTAGAGCCGTTGCTCCTCTTCATAGAAAGGAGTTAGCAGAGGTTGCTCGGGGATTTGTTCCGGATGCCCCCTGGATGCTTCACTCGGTAGATGTTCTGGGCACGTCTCACGGAGGCCCTGATGATGGCCCAGGACCTGCTAGAGGGAACGCCTCTGGCTTCCCCTAGATGAGCTGGAGGAGGTGTCATGGGAGAGGGAAGCCTGGAAGTCTCTACTGAGACTGCTAGCCACGCAACCCGCACCCGGATAAGTGGAAGACGACAAGTACAAGTCATCAGTTCAATAAATAAAAGGCAGTGCTCACATTAATGCTTGGCACAATCAGCACCCGGATAAGTGGAAGACGACAAGTACGAGTCATCAGTTCAATAAATAAAAGGCAGTGTTCACATTAATGCTTGGCACAATCAGCTTCTAAATTTACTGTAAATTATGTATTATTTCAAAACTTTCCATTTATTCTTAATTACAGGTTTTTCAGTCCAATCTGAGAGAAACTTTTACATGCATTGTTAGCAATTTAGATAAACAGCTTGACCATACCAATCCTGCAAGGCTGTAAACTCCTTATGTTTAATGTGGATAAGAATTTGCCTTGACTAAATGTGTCCTGGAAGGCTGTTTGGATTCCCCGCCAGTTAAATTAAAGTAAACATCACATCCATAGTGTTTGTGCTTCACTGCTTCATGGCAAATGCATAAAAATCTAAACTAAAAAAAAAAGCCTAAATCAGATATAATGGGCATCAAATCTTCCCCACAGACAGAAAAAAACACTTATTATACACTTATGATATTTTTTGTTTTGAGTATTGGCAAATTTTTAAGAAAAGCTAAAAACAAAAAACAAAAAACAAAAAGAAAAATAAGATGGTGAAGGTTGTAAAGATGATTACAGTGAACAAAATAAAAAAAAATAAAAAAACAGTAGCCGTTTGTGGCTCAAACACTTACTCGAAAGTGGACCCTCTCCTCTCTCTGGCTCTAAGGTCACGGGGCAGAATGGAGTGTGATCCCGTGCAGGTTGTGAAGGCCCTGAGTCCACCTCTTTAGTGGCTCCAGTGCTACTGACAATCAAAGCACTGGCCTGAAAAAAAAAGAAAGAAAGGAAAACCTGATTAGAGAGGTCATTTTGTATGGAGAGGGGAATTTTTCCTTTAACTTTAAATCATCTGTAGACTTTTTGTTTGGGTAAAATATAAATTGTCAAGTCCAAACAAAATCAAAGAGGAGACACTGCTCACGATCTGTTTTAATTAATTTATCGTAATAAGGCAGACATCCTCACATGTTACATTCTTATTAGCGACATTAAACAAAGTATGATCAGTAATCTTAAATTCTGTTATTTTAAAGGACCAGGTGACCAATCATAGCAGAATGAGCCTGTACAATACAATAAAAATAATTTACCCCCCATACAAATTCTTTTCTTTTTGCTTTTTTGTCACACAAGTTTATTTTGTCTTTTTTGTTACATATAAATGTTTTAGATCATCAACCAAATGTTCATGTCAGACAAAGATAACCTACGTGAACACAAAAAGCTTTTTCAATATGATAATTTAATTCAGTAGGAGAAAAAGTTATTCGAACTAAGCCAAACTAACTTGAACTAACCTGATAACCTGACAGCTTACATTACCAGAACCATATCGCCTGAACCACAAGCGACTGTGGTTCAGTAGGAAGAGTAGTCGTTTTGCAATCAGAAGGTTGTGGGTTTGATTCCAGTTTCCTCCTGCCATATGTCAATGTGCCCCTGGGCAAGGCACTTAACCTCAAGTTGTCTACCGATCTGCGTATCGGTGTATGAATGTGTGAGCGTTAGTGAGTGCAATTGGGTGAATGTGGCTCTAGTGTAAAACGCTTTGAGTGGTCTGTGTGACTGGAAAGGCGCTATATAAGTTCAGTCCATTCACCATTAGTATCAGCAGTCCTAGAAACATTTTTTCAAAATACAACCCTTTCTATAAATACCTTGAATGGGGTCCTGTTATTTTCAAGCATTATTGGGGCTGAATGAGCAAAGCCAGGATAAAAAGAGGCTCTACCTATCACTATAGATAGAGCCTGCTGTTACAAATATAGACATTAATTTCAGATTTGTTTTGTCAGCGATGCAACCATTTTTAGCTACTGTCACATCACTCTGATTTCTGCTATAAAAAGACAACAACTGAAGGGGATGCAGCTCCGGGTGAAAAAGTGTCCCTTCCCTGAAGTGACAGAGCTGCAAAACAGTCAGACAGACAGAATCAAAGATGGAGAGAGACAGGGAGAGAATGACTTTGCCTGACAGAACCAGTCGTTTTGGATGTCCTCTACTCCACCACACTCCACAGCTAAAAGAGTAAAGAGGGATGAGACTTCACGACAGAGACAAGCTGACCATGAAAAGCAAAGGGAGAAGCAGAGGGTGGCAGTCAAGATGGAGAGAAAGAAGTGGGGTAGATTAAAAAAAAAAAAAGTCTGTGATGGCTCCCTCCGCTGACAAGCAGCACAGAGACAGGCAGGGGAGGTGCATCGTATCTTAAGACAAAAAGGCACCCTGGGCTTATGAAATATACATAGCTCGCAGCAAGAGCCAAAGACACTGTGTGACGGAGCAGAGGAGGGCCCTCTAGACTGACAAGACTCCACTACATCTCCTAAACACGCCCTGCTAAAATCACCTCACCCCCGCACACATTTCTAATTTACTTCTTCTGAAGAGTGAAGGTGAAATGGAGTTGCTTTTTTTAGCTGTGCATGCGATCATATGTGTGCTGGTGTTTGGGAGCATCAATGTACATGAATGTCTCTTTCTGCAGTTACAGGTTGGACAAAAACCCCAACCGTAACTATGACAAAAAAAATCCACAAGTGTTTCAGCTGTTGGCTTGTATGTAAATTTACCAACTGGTCATGGGAAAAAAAAATTTTGTCTTTCTTTTTTTTTCGTTCAACTGCCTCTTTCAAACCTGCCCACCTGCCCTCTCTTCAAGCCCAGACAGCTGCCTTACAGCAGCACCAGCAGTTAGAAACCATTTAAAGAGACCCCACTTAACAGTAAATTCACCCTTTGTTCAAGGTAATGATCCACTTCTCCTACGCACTGTCGGTAATTGCTGCACTACAGAATTATTGGGATTCTTGTTCGACTACAAGTTACCAGGAAGACAGTGATGGGGTGAATTCCCTTTTTCACTATATTGAATTTCATTGTTTATCTTCCTCACCTGACAAGTTGGGTGCGCCTCTTCGGTTTACATCCTCATGAGTGAACAATAAAAAACAACTTCCAAGTAAATGGTCAGGTCTGAGCTGAGGGATAACTCCAGGAAAATATACAACAAACCTGCTTACAAGTTTTCCAACCCTTTTCCCTGCTCTTTCAGCAACTTCTTTTTCCTCACTTACTTAGTAATGTGACAAATGAGTGGCTTGTTTCTCAAAAGTAAATATTAAAAAAGAAGAACAAGAGTGGTGACTCAAAAGTGAAAGTAACACTGTGTCTGATCTGCAGTTTTGGCATAAGAGGAACTTAAGCCCACTAAATGTATGTTTAAATCACCAAGACATATGGTGCAGAGTAACAAGTTTCAGAATTGAAAGCTTATACATGAAAAGCGTATACATTAAATTACTCATATGGATCCATAGGATTTACCAGTGTAAAAGGTGTCAGCTTTGCATTGAGTTGTGAAAGGAACAAAGCATGCATGCATATATAGAACAGTGGTTTATGGAATATTGGTATTTCCTAAAAAGCACACATAAAAATACAATTTAGAGAGTGATTTTAGTAACTATGCATTTAAGGAGTTTAATCCTGTCCTGCTGAGCAGTTCTTGCTTCAGGCCCCCTAGGCAAGTCAATGTATTTTCCTGGATCTCTATTAATTTAGTATGCAGCTATTTAAATGTTTGCAAATTAAACATCTGCATTAAATGCTATTTCAAAAGGAAAAGTGATCTTGTTTTTTTTTTACACTGTTCTACACATACCAGATGTATTAAACTATTGGGATTCTGTGCTCATCACTCAGACATTTCATGTAAAGATGTGACAGTTTAATAGTACCAGAAGGGTAGTAACCTCAATACAATTGATGCAAGTAGAATAGTTAGAAGTATTGTTTTCTCCTTTGTAGAGCATAAATAACATCAAACTAAAGCCATATTATTACTTATTAAGATTTTATTGCACGTTCCCACTGATTTACTGCCCTCTGAAAAGACCAGAAATAGACAAGGGACATTTAAAATGCAGAGCAGGAGTCGTGAGGTGAAATAAGAAATATCTACAGAGGTTGTACTAATTGAGGTTAATTCCACAGTTCAGCATTATCTTCACTAATTGCTAAAGAGGAAGCTAGTAATGGATAATGTTGCACTACATTGAGGGAGCTCGCTAGCAGGAATCAAACATCAGTACTGTGGAGTACTGTGTGCCTTTAAAAGATCATAAGACATTAGCAGCTGAGTGCTGACCTTGATTGGAATGTACAGACTCTAAGACAACCTGCAGGCTTCAACGGTAATATGTGCTTGGCTCTGTGTTTGTATGAGGAAAGGTTTCTGTCTTCTATATTGTCTTTTCAGACAAGACACTCACAGCTTCCTTTAAGCAACATTTCATCTGTCAGTTGCCTGAAACAGTGTTGACACCATTTTACTCACATAAACCCGGTTTTAGACTCAGTGTCACTTCTGTGGAGTGATGGAGCAATACATAAGCACATCACTCAAAACGGCATGCGCCTTTAGAGAATTACTTTTTCTCCTCACACAGAGTCCTTCTGACCTAAAGCTTTCAGGTCCATGCCCGTCGATACTTCTACGGCACCTGCAGGTCAGCACCTGCCAGATTCATTAAAGAGGAGGACAGGATCGAGCAATACATCAATAAGAAGAGGTGGGGGTGAAAGTCCATGCGTTTGTTTCTGCTTTACATCATGATAGAAGATATTCTTGGGGGTATACTTCCTGTTTGCATGGGGACCAAATCGCAGCTTCAATTGTGTGTGTGTGTGTATGTGCATGTAGGTGTGTGTGTGTGTGATTATGAGTGTGTCACCAGGGAGCAGCACCATCCATAAACACTGGTGACAGGCCAGACAGGAAATACACTTGAGGATGTCGATAAGTTAGTCAGCTGGAGTGAGGAGGGATCAATACGACCCCAGCATGATGTCAATGCCTGAAGATGAGATCACCAAAAGATCTACGTTTAAGGACTTTTGATTCACTGTATTTTCACATAGTGTTCAATATTTTTGTTTTATGGGGTAAGGTAGGAGCAGAAATTACACAACTGTTTCTGGAAATGTTTGAAAAAGCATTTGGCGTGAGTCTAAACCATCAAAAATGCAGCGCATTTTGTGAAAGTGAAGTCCTGTTACTTCTTAAAGTATGTGTATGTCACTTTTGATATGCCCCCAATTTGCACAGAGATTTATTGGAATTACAGTGTTAAATAACCACCTCCAATCCTTTTTTTTCTGGATTATCTGGATATAAAGGTGTAATGCTCTGTGAGTGCCACCACCAGGTAACATTATTTTAGCTAAATTAATTCCAGCATTTAGCATGGTGAGGTGAATGCATCTTCATCAGCGCAGACAGTCTAACTAGGGTAACATGATGATATGTAATGATATTATTCCATTCAGGAGCAGTGACACGTGTGTAGGACTTATGGCATTTCAGAAGAGTGATTATCTGAAAATCTGTGGCTTAGCTATCAAATCTGTAGGAAGGTGATTTTTGAGCCATATTTATGTAAGGCAGTGTATATTCCTATGATATTTTAACACAAGGCAAATACCTAATAGTTGATGAGTTTACACTCAAATACTGATTTTGAATTTATACTTCACGCAATCAAACCTTAAGTGCTGTATTTTGATACATTAAGGCTATTTTTATATTATTATTTTCAGTTTGCCACAGTTTTTTGTTTTTGTTTTGCAGAATCCTTATATCCAGTCTTGCTGTGTACTGTATGTTTTTATTGTATTATATTTTATGTAGTCTTCACTGTGCTGACATTGCCATGTATTTCACTTCTATGTTGCATCATTTGATGTTTGTGGGCACCAAGGAAGATGTTTATTCATGAGAAAATGCTGGAGATTAGAAGATCAGCATTACTGTGAACAACAAGCAGCAAGCAAAGATTCTCCCTTGGGCTTTCTAAAAATGAAGGACATGAAACTGATTTTTACCCACAGGAATTGGCTGCCTTATATCCCAGTGCTGCGACTGCCTGTGTGCGTGCATGCTCAGGTCGATAGGTGTTTGTGTGTATTCTCGGCTCTGCTGACATTTCCTCAAACGTGGCTGACATTTCCAGGGGATTTGAAGATTTGATCCCGTCTGTGTTTGAAGAGCTGTTAGCTGCCCTCCTCGCAGTACCGAGGAGAATGCTGGAGCAAAGCCGGCAGCATGGCCCTGCCTTGAGGGCCTTAGTCTCTGCAGCATTTGGAGCAGCCCGTCCTCATTCACCCGTAGAGCCATCAGAAGACCTGCACTATGCATTGCATGCCTTTTAGAGATGATGGGTTCACTGCTTGGTCTCTAACTTAGTCTTGTCGTTTTCCCCTGAGCTGCGGAGTGTGTCTTCTCTTTTCAACTGAGGCAGAAAAGCTATAACCAAAAGATATGAGAAACGAAAGTGGAGAGATAGTGTGGGAAGAAGGGAAGCAAGAACGTGTGAGAAGGATGGGTAGTGATCTCTTTCTCCTGCTACAGGCTGGTTAGCAGAGCGAACTGACACAGACTGACATCTCTCTTGCAAGGAGACAGAGTTAAAATAGAGCTTTGCTACTCTTTGTCCATTTCTTTTTACTTTTTACTCCCTCAGCTGTCCCGCCACCTCCCTTCATTTTCTGCCCACCCTGGGGCTCCCATGTTGTGTTTTTTCTGCCTGGATGAACCATGCAGCAGTCCTGCCCTAACCTGGAACTCAAATTACACCGTCGACACATGCACACACATACTCTGTGTGCGCACTCACAACAAAGGCTGAGGCTCCTACAATAGCTCAGAGGACGCTCAGGGGCCAAACACAGGTCACATTTGGGTCAGTCGAGGGCAGAAGCCCAGGAAGCTCATGAGAAGCAATCTTTGCATTGAGGCTTATTCGAGGTTTGCTTGATAGATACACTTTGACACACTCAGATGTGTCGGTCACGAATGAAACGGCTCTTAGAGCTGCCTCTTTGAAGTGAACGACAGGAGGTGGCTCCTGATTGGGAGATATTTTTTTCTCGCATCTCTCTCAGTTTTTTTCTCTTTAAACTGCACGTGATTGGTCAATATGTGTGTCATTTGTGTCTGTCTGCACTAGCACAGGTGTGGAAGGTCAGTAGTTCTACACATTGGCTGACAATTTAGCAATGGGTGTGGCCAGCTCTGCAACATGAGCGAGGCTGCTGTTACAATTAATGGCTTCTGTTGAATGCTGCTGCTTAGGATGGTGTTCAGTGTTAATATAATTGTGAACTGATGGTTACATGATTTATGAAACACTGGATTCACACTGACAATGAGACAGTCCTGCTGCGTTGAAATTAATAATTAATTTTACAGGAATATTTACGTACTGTGGGCAATAAGTCGTTCAAGACCGACTAGAGCTGGCTCTTTTAAGTGGGCCGAGCCAAAAGAACCGGTTCTCCAAAAGGAGCCGGAGTTCCCATTACTAATACATACTCAGCAAACCCATGCAACAGTTATCCTATTACCTATATTTAGGCAGATTAATGTTCAATGCTAGCTGAGCCCTTTAAAGTTTTTTATATTTAAGCAGAAAGAAAACTTGACATGCATGCACAGGCTACATATACTAGGCTAAAAAGCTACAACGGATAGTAAATAATCAAAAATCCCTTTATTGCTTTGTTGCAAGTATTCCCTCAAAATAAAAAGAAAACTGCTCCACTGCAGATTAAACAGTACGGCCAGATTTCAAGAGAACTTCATAAATGATGGAGGACATGACCATCAATCACACCAGAATCAGCCTCAGCTCCATGTCTAAAGCAATACCTCAGCAAACATTATAATTGCTAATCGGTTTCAGAATGAATCATCATCCCCTTATACCCTTTAGTGGTACCCTTATACCTTTTAGTTTTTGGTGTACACAAACTAAAGAAAATCCCCATAACAACGTATGCTGGAGGTCAGTGGATCATCCAAAGTAAATGGTGATGAAATTAGGTCCTGGATGTTATTCTGGTCTTTGGTTACCAGGGATGTAGCTTAAAAAAAACAAAAAAAAAAACATGTGCATCCTGAAGGATTGAAATCAAAGGTTATGCTTTACTAAATCTGAAGTATCGTCATGAACATTTTGTCACTACTTGGTCCGTTTTGAATTGAAAACAGAATGTGAGGGTACAAATGACTCAATAAATATGGCATACTTTATTGACCCCTGTAGGTTTGTGGATATATGTCAAAAAATCCAAGAACACACATTCCAAATACAAACATGTGCCTAGTTTTGCTTGGCCTTAGACAACCTGCTAGTTTATGAAAAATATGTTATTGCTCATACATGCATAATGAATGATGCACAGACATGCACAACACACACACACACACACACACACACACAGTTGGAAACAACTGAAGGCAGTGTCTTCCAAGTCTACTGAGAGCTTCAACAGGAAGAGGGAGAGTGCGATCAATTGGCCTCTTTTTGCTCGGCCCAGCTGTGAGAGCAGAAACAATCTGACCGGTTTCCAGCCTGTGTGCAAAAGCTAAATGTAAGAACACCAACCCACCTAATGCAAGCATCATAAAAATCACTCTTTATTTACTGCTCCTCAGGAATTTGAGATTATACTTTAGCCAATCCAGATTTGCATGCATTTTTGTTTCTTTAGTAAGGAATGGCAGAAACCCGGTAAAGTTAAACTTGAATACAGTCATACTGTAGTATAAATACAAAACAAAAAATTTATAAATTTGGCAATTTAAACTAACTGGAATCTGCTTTTTATCAAACTCACATAGCACATAGTTTGCCCTCTATAAAGCAATACCCTACAATCAGTTTTTCAACTTTTGCTATTTTGTTGTAGACAATTATAATTGTGAATAAAACACACACCTACAACAAACCAACAACATCATTCCATGCGTGTCAATCATTAACATCATAGAAGGCATTAGTTTACTGAACAGTCCTGCTAAGTAAGGCTAATGTAATCAAAGTACAACTGCTTCTATTTTACTCACTGTGTTTATTAAAAGATTTTCTTCGGTGGTAACTTGTATTCTGTGCAGCTAACACCTTGTGACAGTGCAAAGGTTTTCAGATAGTTCACAAACAAAAAAGCTTTGAAGTAGTTCATGAATAGAACCATCACTAATCATCATCATTTTCCACATCATCTACCACAAATACCGAGAATGAAGATGCAAACAATGTAGCAAATGGCAAAACTTATCCATCCACATTTCACGATGTAGTGAATGGTTGCAAGGACCATCTCCATCTTCTGTGGTGCCTTTTTTTATTGGTTCTTCTTAGAACCTAAATTATCAAGATTTCCTTCACCGTCACCATGTTTACTGGTGTCTGAAACTTTCCTCTGAATCCAGAAGCTAACTTAGAACTGCCTTCTGGGGGGTACTTTTCCTAAAAACCATGCCCACTTAATTAAAACATTGATAACATACGTGCAATGATGCTAGAAACAGTCAGACTTATTTATATGCATAAGTTGAGCATAAATGGACCTTTATGATACCAGCATAATCTGACATTCACAACTGGTAAAAATGCACAGAGAGAAATCAAATAAAAAATGGCTGACAGGAACAAACACAGTCAACCAGATTAGGTTCTGAAGACAGTTCTTCTCCTCATCACAGTTTCCTTCAATCTCAGCATGAATGTTAGGATCCATCAGGACTTGAGGTTTGTCAAAAACCTTCTTTGGCTCAATCAAATAAGATTGGACCACTTGGAATTGGAACATGCCCTCTATCTGATCTTCAATGTATTCTTCTGTACGTCCCATGCCAGAATCTGCTAAAAGTTGCTCATCCAGCTTAGTGTTTATTAAAGTCAAACAAATCACCCTAAAACTCCCATCTTTCCTGTTAACTACTATTATCACCATCTAATGTTGGTTCTTACGATTCCCTTTGATGTTAGTGACCTGGAGGTTCACTATATAGAAATATTTGTTTTTTGTGCACTTTTTAAAGCGTAAAGCTTTTTAAACCCTGCATTTAAAATTATTTTTCCCTATCCTGAAGAGTTTTTTTATTATCATTCTACAGTTGTTGAAAGGAAAATGAACATTCGGGTATTTGCTTTAAGAAAGTGTTATTAGCTATTTTCCTATCTGTTACACAGTTTTTAAAGGCATATATGTATTCTTAAAAATGTTTGTCTCCATGGTGTCTGTTCTGTTTATTCTTGAGGCGTAAGTTTATAGCAATTAAGCTTGTATGGAAACAAGCACATGGGTCAATTTAAGGACATCCCTCTGGGCCCGACTGTGACATTATGAACAGCGTTCTCTGCTGTACTTTGATGGCATTATAAAATGGGACAAGTTAGCTACGAGTATAATAATCTACAGCGGGCAAAAACAAATTATAAATAAAGAAATGCGACGAAAACAGGCTACATGTTTGTTTGAGTGCACTGATTGCATACAGCACTCATGTCCAGTAATGTGTTAACAGTTTGTCAATGTAACTTCGGCAAATACATGTAATCTCAATCCCCTGTGTTTTAATAAGAGTACTTACCAATAGTAAAGGACAGGTTATGCTTTCCTCATTAATCTGTTACTGAAATAATACTATAACTCATAGTTGTTTAAATAAATGTTAGAAAAATAAAATGGGCTTCATGTGTTTGAAATTGCTAGTTGTTCCCACTCTAAGACATTATTAGACTGATTAATCTGGGACGTTATAGGACTCTTGAACGTGTCCTTCAATACCATCAAATACTCAGCAAACTCAGTTTTAGCAGAACAATGGAAGCAGAAGAAACCTCGCAGGGTAATTATTTCAAAAACAAACATTGTGACACAAGGGAATGAGGTTTACACTGAGACAAACCTCTGCTTGCAAAGGTTAGAGCTAACTGCTGCACAAACCATAAATGCATAGCTCTTAGGATTATTATATGAATTCAGCACATATCCTATATACATATCCATATGAATGCCAGCTGTTCGGAGGAGACTCCAAAAACCAGGATTACTGCAAAGAAACATCTGCAGAGTATAAATAATAAACGAGAAATGTTTTTTGATAATAAACTCAAAAAACAGAAATTAAATCAGATATCTGTGATTTGGTCTGAAGAGTGCACAATTTAGATTAGATGACTTTAGAATGTACTGTTGTCAATATAAAGCCCAGAGGAGAACGTGTAATGATGTAGGGTGGCTTTGCAGGTGGTAGCTTTAATATTTAAATTAAACCTTTCAAAATTGAAAAGCTTGTTTTTGTGTTTTCTTTCCTTGTTGTGTCGGCAAACAGGTCAGTCGGCCTGGTTGCCTTGCAGTGTATGGTCAGATTTGCTCGATGAATGATGAAAATAGTTGCCTGTAGCTACGCAATAGTCACACAAGTTACACAGCTGACTTTATTGACTTAAAGGCAAAACAGACCATATCCAACTCAAGCAACAAAGTAGACAAGCCACAATAATTATAAAAATACAAAGATGGTGGGTGAAGCCAGAGAAATGACAAAAGCAGTCACACACAAACCAAAGCAAAACAAAATATCAAAAGCTAATTTAATCCTTAGATAATGATCGTTAACATGATCAAAATCTTTCAGCCATATATTTTGACCATATAATTTGCAATTATCAAGAATTCATGTCAGTGGAGGGTTTGGTTCTATTCTCCAAGTTCCAAGTTATCATGGCAGACAATCTAAGTTTAGAAGTTGTATGGTAGCTTGAAAAGTGTCACAGAAAAAAAAGAAATATATCACTACATAAATACATTATCAATGGTTAAAGTATAGTTAGTAAACACAAACATTTTAAATTTTTAAATAGCATTCTTTAAATGAGTAGATCTGACTGACCACCTCAAACGATATGTGCAACAATACTGGGCAACTTCTAAATATTTTAACATGCTGCCCTGCCATGGAAATAGTCAGCCTCATTACAATCTCAGTTTTGCAGCAGTAACATTTTGCCCTTTTAGCTTGCTGAAAACTGCAGACAATAATTGTCTGCAATTATGATGTGTTAAGTGATGCTAAATGAACCCAAATCACAGCAGAGGTTCAATATTTTTCACATTAATATCTAACTGTAATTTTTGTAAACAAACTTTATTACACTGTTACCTGGAAGGTGTGAATACCCAGTGTCAGCCAAAACTGCTTCTGTACACATATATCTGTTTTCAGGCCTCAGGAAAATATATACAGTGGGTAATGTATACAGCAGAGCATAGCAAAAAAAAAGTTTAATCTCGAGGGGGGGAAGAAAGTAGGGATCCAGGGAGAACAAGACAGGTATAAGGAGGGAGAGAAAGAACAGACAGAGCTGTTTTCTGCTAGGTGGGTAAAGTGTGTCCAGAGGGGCAGCTGCAAGAGCATGCACAACACAGACTCTGTCATTAGTTCCAGTTTTCTGCAAACACAACAACCTCTGCATGTGTGTGTGAAAGGAGAAGACAGACAGAGTGACATACAGTTCCTTCTTTTTACGCATTTGAATGTTTTGTGCATAATTGTGGAGTTTAAGACATTGATAGAAGCCAGTGTTGTTGTGCTTGTCTTCTCTGATGTACAGCCCCTTCGGGATTACAGTCGATACTCTCTCTGCCTCTATACATGACTGTGTGGAAAATTACTTGCGAGGTAAAGATCTCCCCTTTTTTCTCTTTCCATCCTCCCCCTCTCTTCTCTGTCTTTCGCCACGCACGCTGCCTCCTGTCCACCAGCTGCCCCCCCCCTTTTTTTTTTTTTTTTACAGCCGTTCATCAGAGCTATGATTAGCGACTACAGGAATCTTGTGTAACTATAGCCGACTCCTCACCCCAGTCCTGACCTTTCACCCCTGGGTTGGCCCCCCTGCTGCCGCAGCTGTTTTTGCGCTGGGATGACGGACTCCATTAGGCCTAACATCTCCATCTACACACATCGGATCGCTGAGGAATATACACATAAATACACATGAACAGACACATGCATGCAAAGATTCAAAAGATGGAAGAAGAGGCAAAAATCAGAATAACTGGATACAAAAAAACACAAAAGCCTTGGGACATGCTAATGCATAGGGGTGGCCCTTTTATAAGATTACACAGACGTTACAGAGGGAGGGTCATGGGGACACCTGTGGCTCCAGAGCCCATCAGGAGCCTCTGTGTGTATGTGTGTTCAAAAACACTCAAAGCATAAAAGAGTACTGTAGAAAAGTGAAGAATGAGCAGACCTAGAGAAGTGTTACAGAGCCAAGACTAGCAGCATTCAGTGGGCACTGTGCATATGTTTTGTATGCAATAGGACTCCTTTTGTATTAGTGTGTGTCCTTGCATGTGTGTGTGGGCCCCAGGCCGTCTCTGACAGCTCCGTGGTAGCCATCTGCTGGCAGTCACACCAGGAGAAAGCAACCGCAGCCACACAATGGAGAGCAATGACAGGCCAGGATTTGTGGGTAGTTTTACATGTGTGTGTGTGTGTGTGTATGTGTGTGTGTAGGCTTCCTCTTCAACGATCCAAATGAGCCCCTCTCTATGAGCATGTGCAGAGGGGCGTGGCTATTGTTGATAGGCTGTCTCTGTTACCAGGCGATAGACTAACAAGCCCAAGCGGCCATCAGAGGAGGATAGATGGCATGGACAGCATGGACCAGTGTGGGCACACTTCTTTTTTTTCCTTTCTGTCCTGGGTTGAAATATATGTCCACATGACCTTTCTTTAATCTCCACCTGATCTTCTTTAATTTATAAGATACAAAGAAATGTTAAGCTTTATGTTAAGGTGTACCACTAGGCTTCTCTAAGTGCACACATACTTGCACATCATATCCAAGGCACACTTTGTGTATAGCTCAGGCATCAGTACAGTCTGCCTGTCAGCCGCTTTCTGTTTCGTCCTCCCTCTGTGTACAGGTAGATTGTCCTTGTGTATGCAGACAGATGGTTCTGGAAAGAAGCTGGCTCGCTGGATGCGACACACCAGTCGGAGAGCAAGCATCATCCAGCTGGGTAGAGAGGCCTTCGGTGTTTTCTAGAAAGCGCATGCCAGGTGGCAAAGAGACAGGCTGCTGGTCTCCTGCACACAGAATCTTGTCATTTTTCCTTTATAACCAAACACAGATAAACTAAAAGCTGTTTCTGATTACCAAATGGGTTAAGGCTACGTGTCAGAAGCTGATGGAGACTAGAATTGAGAACGGCTGGTTGTAAAAATAATCCCTCACTCTGCAGCTCTAATTGGACAAGCATATAGCTGTGCTCTGTGGCTTTGTATGGCAGCTCTTTAAAGACAGCCCTCAGTAAGTGATACTGTTGCTGTTTGCCTGTATGTTTGTGACAATGTGCATGCAAAGCTTCACCTTGCTGTAGCTTTGGGTGGGTGGGGGTTGTCATTCCAATAACCCGTACCACAGAAAGTCTGGTATGGCATGCCCACTGGCGCACAAACAGGGCACACCTATTTACACAAAGCTAGGCAGAATGGCAGACACTGTCTGGTCGAGAATGCAACACTTAAGCTGCTGATTAAGGCAGAGCAAAGCCCCTGAGGGGGCAAGAGCGATGCACAGAGCAGGGGAGAGCCAGAAAAGGGGAGGGAGGAAGAAATGAACTGAGGCTCTGAAAAAGAGGGACACTCATCTGGTGTTGCTGTGGGAAGGTGAGATGGAAAGGGGGAAAATTTGAAAGAGATGAAGACGAAGAAGCAAAAACAGCGAGAGGCCAGGAATTGGCAGAGGTGTAAGTGACTAGAGGCAGAGGCAGGCATCGAGAAGTGAGAAGAAAGGGAACTAGGTGGTAAGGATTAAAATAAAATAAAGGTAGGAAGAGGGAGAAGGTGGGGGATGAGCAGAGAGGCAGGCTCAGGAGGAGATAAAAGGACAACAGAGAAGGAGAGCCAGGCAGTGAGGTGATGAGAGAGAAGACAGGCAGGAGTTGCCGTCGAGGTATCCTCACTGATAAGGATGGAGTGATAGCCCACACCATAACAGCGAGGAAGGTAACAGGCAGATAGCACCCTCTGATGGTCGCCATGCACTAACAATACATTCTCCATTCTGCCCTCTCTGGTCGAGGGTTGCAACTGCAGACAAGATTAAACTCACACAATCATATTCAATAAATTAGAATATTATTGAAAATTTCATTATTTCAGTAACTCAATTCACAAAGTGAAACAGATTATATGGATTAATTACATACAAGCTGATAATTTTAAGGCTTTGTTTTTGGTAATTACGACGTTTTTCCGCTTACAGCTAATGGAAACACGATAATTAGATTAGAATTGTACATCAGACCAATAAAAAAGCAGCAAGTCTTTGTGATGTATCAAGAGCCACGGTATCCAGGGTAATGTCAGCATACCACCAAGAAGGACGAACCACATCCAACAGGATTAACTGTGGACGCAAGAGGAAGCTGTCTGAAAGGGATGTTCGGGTGCTAACCCGGATTGTAACCAAAAAACATAAAACCAAGGCTGCCCAAATCACGGCAGAATTAAATGTGCACCTCAACTCTCCTGTTTCCACCAGAACTGTCCGTCAGGAGCTCCACAGGGTCAATATACACGGCCGGGCTGCTATAGCCAAACCTTTGGTCACTCATGCCAATGCCAAACGTCGGTTTCAATGGTGCAAGGAGTGCAAATCTTGGGCTGTGGACAATGTGAAACATATATTGTTCTCTGATGAGTCCACCTTTACTGTATTCCCCACATCCGGGAGAGTTACGGTGTGGAGAAGCCCCAAAGAAGCGTTCCACCCAGACCGTTGCATGCCCAGAGTGATGCATGGGGGTGGATCAGTGATGGTTTGGGATGCCATATCATGGCATTCCCTTGGCCCAATACTTGTGCTAGATGGGCGCGTCACTGCCAAGGACTACCGAACCATTCTTGAGGACCATGTGCATCCAATGGTTCAAACATTGTATCCTGAAGGCGGTGCCGTGTATCAGGATGACAATGCACCAATACACACAGCAAGACAGAAAGATTGGTTTGATCAGTTTCATTGTCCAACCCCTGTAAATATATATAGGTGGTTCAGTTCAGTGAAACTCATGTATAATGTTGATTCATCACACAGAAAGTGATGTGTTAGTACTTTTCATTTCTAAATGTTGATGATTATGGCTTATGGATGGTCAGAAAATTGCATATTAAAAATGTTTTTTAATACAGAAACATTATCTTATGGCCTACACAATGTCCAGCAAACAGTCACTGACACAACTAGGAAGGTAAGACAAAAAATGGCATTGCTAAAGATGCAGGCTTTTCACAGAAGGATGTATGGAAGCATATTTAATGGGAAGTTGAGTGGAAGGAAAAAATGTTGTTTAAGTCATAATTTAATTTATGTATTGAATCCGGGCCCGCTGACAGGGGGGACAAACTTGTCTGTTTTCCTGAGCCCAGGATAGGGGGACGGGGGGATGGAGGAGGCATTCTGCTGTGTAAAAGCCAGAGCGAAGCAGACGAAAGTGATGCGGGAGTGGCTGCCTGCCTTGGAGGGGAGAGATACAGTCAGGCTTACAGCTTAATTTAACTGCGTCGCCAACTCTGCTGTCAAGCACCACCCCTGTCAAGCATGACAGGCAGATGGCTGTCCTGGGCACCGGCAAACCTGTTGGTTGGCCTGATTGAATCTATATAACATATGAGATTCACTTTTTGAATTGAATTACTGATTATCATTCCACAGCCCCAGTGTATAACAGAGATGTCATTCTTTATATGTAAGAAAACTTTATGTAATCATGTATAATATGAGCAGACATGTAGAGTACAACATAAAGTTCATTGTGTGTTGATTTGTATGCGTACAATCAGTGGCATTCTGTTAACATATGGGGGAAAACACTGTGTGATAAGGGGTGAGGCACTCATTGCGTGTGTTTTGTAGCAACAGGACAATCATAGTATCACAGCAGTGAGCAGCTGGCCACAGGACACAAAGGCCCTGATGGATTGAACATGATGTGCATGAGTGTGTGTGTGTGTATTACATGTAATAGCTGTGCAAGGCTTAGGTGTGCCTCTGGCCACCGACATGCATCACATCTCTGGTAAATGCACAAAAAGTTCATTCAGTCTGCGCTCAAAAAGTAGCATTCAGAATGCAAAAAGAGCATTCAGAACATGGTCAAAAAGTTAATTCACCTCTTTCTATATTGTTCTACAAATTGAAATGTTAAAATTATATGAACTGATTAATTTCTATTGGCTTTATTGCTCATTAGCCTCAAAGTAGATCTTTATACGATATCGACTGGGTCAAGTGCCAGAGATCGTGGATCCCAGCTCTGTACCATAATGTGGAAGTTCTCCATGCTGAGAAGAGGCTGGCTTCAAAACCTCAGGCCAGTCACAAGGCCCTGGCCTGGGCAGAACTCAGTCGTCATGGGCTTCAGTGACTGCTAGGTTCTGCTCCTCAGAGGAGCATCAGGCTGCAGCTAATAACCACCTCCAAACTACTTTTGGAGAGCAGAGCCAAGCCACAATAAGCATATTACTCATTTCACTCACACGTCTGCAATCATTTGGCCTCATACCATATGTCCCCATGTTCTTTTCCGTCTCTCGTTTTGGATGCTGCACGGCAGGGTGAAGGGGTCACTGAGGAGAATTCAGCAAATTATTACATCCTCTCAGGGCTAACCATGATGAAGTGATTACAACATTTACTTGCACTCATCTGCAATATCCTTCTATGTAAACAGTGATGTAAAACACACAGCATGAAAGTTTTCAAAAGCAAATGGTGCATCGTAAAAGTGTAATTAAATCTAACGTCCAGGACATTCAGCATATGGTTTTGTGTTAGTTTTACAGGAATGAAGATGCACATCTAATATGATGAAGATTGTTTGAGACGTTTTCTTCTGTTTGACTCTTTCTGTTGGTGTGACATCACTGGTAGTACAATGTGTTTTTATACCAGTGAAAGAAGAAAAAACAATGTTTCCCACTACAAAAACACTTTGGATTGATCAAGTGATATGTAATATAATGATGGCAAATCGACTGAATTGATACAGTGCTTTTTAGGGTATACTGACCACCCAAAGCATTTGCACACTAGAGCCACATTCTCCCAGTGCTTTGCCCAGAGGCACATCAACATGTGGTGAAGGAGGAAGCTGAAATGAGTGCATGGCAGCAAAAGTGATCAAACGGAAGCATACAGATGTTAAATAACAATAATAATCATATAAAATTCTCTGCAATAAAAAATATAAACTAGAAAAACTATACAGCAAAGAAATAAAAGGAGGATATAAATCTGAACCTGTTAATCCATATTACAATGAAACGTAATTGTACAAACTGTGATTTTTATATTGTACAAAATAGGCTATGTGCAGGAACACAGAAATCTGTGTAAGGATCGGCTGTCAAATGTAACAGGTTGTTTGTTTATTTTTAATTCACTGTTTATTTGGTATGTTGCTGGTTGTACAGTCTAATAGCTGCCGTGAGGAACAACTAATGTATCGCTGCTTTATGCACATAAAATACAGCTCTTGTTACCGTGTCATGCATGGGGGGGAGACGTCCAGGAGTGATGCTAGTTTGACTGCAGTTCCCCTGTTTTTTTTCCTGAGTATTCTTTGAGATGTTTAAAATGATTAATCTGTTTCACTGAACTGGGAGATCAGAATTTTATTTCAAATCATATTCCTGTATCCAAAGTAAGACCCAGGACTAGCCTAAATATTTTGCAAAAATGAGATGTTGTTCTCCGTTTGTACCTCTTGTCCACACGCAAAGAGAGTTTTGTGGTGACAAAATTGGAGATTTTTATTTTATTTTACTAAAAAACACCTTCCAGTGTTTTTAAAAACAATGGCATATTTTATACTTTGCAAATGCTTACTCTGGTTGTCTGTGCTAGAAAACACAACACAACATTAAACTAAAAATGTATGGAAAAAAGTCAGTGACACTGAGGAAAGGGTAAACCGTGTCCACGAAAATACAAGTTACAATGTTTTTAGAAGAATCTTTAGACAAGTACTGCCATTGCATTGCTCGGTATGAATTTTAAATTTTGATGTAGTTAATGTATTGCCACCTGCAAGCAGTAGACAGGTGTTGCAGCATTTTTGAATTACGCAGAATTAATCTGATTTTTATAAAGAAAAGGAAAAAAATTTACAGTTTAAAAAATGTCCATCATATGGTATGACCGGTCCAAACATTACAGATAAATAAAGACATCTCTGAACTAGCTTTTAGGATTTGTTTGACTGTTCACGTTTATCTAAATGGTGCCGTGGTAGAAGGGAAGTCAGCTCACAAATATATATTTACTACAACCTCAGAAGGCGCAAATGCTGACAGCTGGCTTTCATACACACCGCGAGAGGCAGACCTCAGCCTCACCATGAAATTCCTCCCCACACACAGACACACACAGACTCCTCGAGACTTCATGCATCACTGCACCACTTCCATCTCAATCCCATCACCCCCTCCTTCACTCTCCTGCAACAACCCACTCTCTCCCGTCTTTCTCAGCTGCAGCCCACGTGATCAAAGCTCTTCCTTGTCTTAATCTGCCGGGTTAGTTGTCTTGTACGTTAAGGCCACATTCAGATCAACCTTTTGTGGCCCCCGTGACCACATTAAAGGGATGCTATCTCCTCTGATCACACCTCCTCGTCTGTCCCCTAACTGCTTCCTTCTCTTGCAGCCCCCGCGGGTCTGTCCGCAGGTCTAACAAGATCGATCACCTCTAACTCCTTGTACTCCTAGCTAAATCAATGGCTCTTTGCCTCATTAAGAAGTGGAGGGGGTGCATTCTTTGTGTGTCAGTGCGTGACGGTGCGTTTGTTGCGTTGGAGGCAAAAAGAGAAGCAGTGTTCAGTGTTGTCGAGGTGTGCTACAATGTAATGGAGGTTTATTCTGGGAGACTATTAAAATGAGCAGTGATCTACTGTACTTTCAGAGGCTGGGCGCAATGTCTGCAAAAGAAGTAATAGAAGAAATGTGTGTCTGTATGAGCAAAGGACTGTGTGTGGTGTGCAGTGTGTTAAGAGAAGAGAGCCAAACCTCACCACTGACTTGGCCAGGGTCTCTGGAGCCAGAGAAAAAGCCTTGCTAACCACAAACTATCTCACACACACACACATGCATACAAGCTGAAAATCTCTCAGTGTGTGAATACGTCATTTCAAAACATGTGCTCCTTCCTGGCCAAGAGAGTAGGGGAAGTTACTTGTGAAACAGGGATATTTAAAACAGAGAAAAACTCCTGCAGGCAAAAAAGTAAGTAAAAAAATGTAGAATTTCACTGGGAATAAATACAAACATACCCTCTTGCTCCCCTTGTGTTAGCCTCTCTCATCCCCTGCCCTCACTCACTCCATTGTATTTCAATTCCCGTCACTGTGGCTCATTATGTTTCCCAAAAGTGCCAGAGTAGGTGGTAGCATTGCTGCACTTTAAGTCAATAGCAGGACTACAGAGCCATGAAAATGAATAAGGATAGGGGCTCTTCACACAACATCAATGCATAAAAAGGCCTGGGAGTGCTCATCTACAGCGTGGCTGCTCTTGCCCCATTTATATTTCACAGCGACACCACATTAGCTGCTCCTGGATGAGAGAGCACAGACTCGACACACAGAGCTCTGCCTTGCACTGCACACAGATAAACAGCAAACACAATAATACACAGATATACAGCAAACACAATGATACACAGATAACACAATATGTGTGTATTTTGCTCCTTCAGTGGACAAAAATAAGAAAAAAAAGCAAAGAAGGTAAAACAGCTGAAACTATAACCCTCTTCAAGATATTGACAGTGAAAAGGGCAGAGGCATGCATGAGAAAAAGGCATGAAAAAAGGAGTACATTACAAAGGTATCTCACCTCAAAGAGGTCAGTTTTTCTGCTCAGAGCAACACTTTGTGAATGCACGAGCAACAGAAGACAGACATCAAGACATAATCAGGCCCACACACCTCAGCCTGTGTCAAAGCAGGCTTGTGTTAAGGTTGAGAAGTGGTGCTAAAAGAGGGTGGGTGCAGTCTGTCTTTCACTTGTTTGTTTTTGCTCTTTTTCTTCATTTTTTTCAGAGGGCTGAGTAGTGTACAGCTGGAAGTAAATGTGTGTATGTATGTCTGTGTGTTAGCAGGCTGAGAGACAAAAGAGGCATATGGCAGCAGCAGCCAAGGCTGTAAATTAAACATAGAGGAAGATTAGATAATGAATGTGTGCTCTGAGACATGGAGACAGAGCTGAGCCGAGGGGGCGGAGCAGACCACTACAAGACCAAAACTGTGTGTCTGTGCGTATGTGCTGATAACCAAATAATAAATGTGCAGAATAACCCAATATGTTGATGACTAACTGATATGAAACCACAAGGAGAAAGGTTATGCATAGACTTTTACTAGTGACAACTCAAAAACATGACCATTAAGCCTATATTTAAATGACTCACACATAACCTGCATACTGAGCATCACTGCAAGTCTCTGCTTCGCTGTGGGTAATCTGTCACTGCCTTGTTACTGACCACAGGAATCATCTTCATAAGATGAGAAAATGAGATGAGATGTGCAAATGAAGGAAAAAAGAGGCCCTGGATATTATAATTTCCATAATAGGAATCAGTTTGATGCAGATGAAACTGATGTGTATCTCACCTTTATTAATGCTGAGTAGTCATGTTGCCTCACGGCTCAGCAGGAGCTGCTCACTGTAGAATGTGCTTTAATTTAAAGATTTAACATTTACTTAAAATAAATTTAAGAAGCTTCATGAAAACTTTGCAAATGCAAGAGTCTTATAATTTCGGAAAGGGAAATGCAATGTCATTCAGGTTGACTGTGGCTCAGTTGGAAGAGTAGTTGTCTTGCAATCAGAAGGTTGTGGGTTCGATTCCAGCTTCCTCCTGCCATATGTTGATGTGCCCCTGGGCAAGGCACTTAACCTCAAGTTGCCTACCGATCTGTGTATCGGTGTATGAATGTGTGAGCATTAGTGAGTGTGAATGTGGCTCTAGTGTAAAGCTCTTTGAGTGGTCTGTATGACTGGAAAATGCTATATAAGTTCAGTCCATTTACCATATTCAATAAAAAATATGTGCTGTAATGAGGCCTGTTTGTTATCATAGTGCATGTGACCAAATATACACTTTCTTTAACTTGAGCACTGTACAATGTAGCTCATGGAAAACAGCTGTCTACTGCAGGTAAGATACTAACTCCACAGAACTCTAACCCCAAAAATCCAAACTATCTCTTTAGGAGCCACTAAGCTAAATGTTTCTCATCTCAATCATCAGGATACAAAAAGGAAATGATCAACTTCATCTAAGTTTTTTTACATGAAATAATTTCATGTGCAGACACATCATTTTGCCCACATCTATATACGCAACTGCTGCCTGTATAGATGTCAAGAAGAAGGTGAAGGTGATCCACTGGAACCATAATGAGGGAACACTGTTATTGTGAGGCACTCTGCAGCTCTGATTACAGCCACGGTGTACAGTTTCTGTGCTTGGAGTAAACACATGAGTACACTGCTGTTGTGGGTATTTGACAGCAATCATGCTAACAAACATGCAAACACCTACACACAGGTGACAGAACAACACAGCCGAAACATGAACAACACGATGCTATCAAGTGTGCAAGGTTAATAGGCTGCAGCCCAATACTCACTACGTTCCCGCTTACCTTCTGCCTGCCTTAAAAGACAATGCATGGCCTTGATGCCCTCTGCTCATTCGCAGTGGCAGAAAAAAGAGGTAAACAAACCATAAAAAACACATATACAAACATACTTACATGCTGCCATTGTCTTTTAAGCTTGAAATTCTTTGGATCTTTTTACAGAATTCTGGCATTCGGCGGTATGAAAAGAGGGTAATCCACTTGCTTATACTTAAAAAACATAACGGTACGAAAATGAATGCACATTTAGCACTAAACTCGCTGTTCTATAACCAACAAAACTAAAATACCATAGAGATTAAATATGCTGATTAACTACAATATAGCTTCTTTTTTCCCTGGCAGTAAGGGGCTTTAGAGTGATCTGACTGCCACGAGAGATTACTCCAATTCTCCTCTCAATCTCATCTCTAAACATGCCATAAGAGAACATCTACATCGTGTGTGAGAATGTTTTTGTGCGGGACTGCACAAGCACAAGTTTACAAAGCATGTGTTTTAATATGAGCATGCATTTACACTCAGGGGTGATATTAGTTAATCATAGCCTTCACTCTGCATAAATAAAGACCAATTACTGCACTTCCCAATGGGCCCTTTACTATTAGCACACTAAAGACCCCAAAGAGTGCTGCTCCACAGCTAACACAGGCTTAGTACAGGAGTCAGCCAGCTGAATCACAATGATAAGAAGTAGACAAGGACAACACGTACAATAAGTTATGTTTCATAGTAAAACATTTACATTAAAATGCAACTAAAAGTAGCTCCATTTTATTAGTCTAACACAACTAAAATGTGTCCTTTGAATGATAGTTAAATAAATTTTACTATATAACGCAGTGTTTCAACCAGATGCCTGTCACGATGTGCATGCATGTTATTGTACTTGTAAATAACAGTACTTGAAAATAATTCTTGAGTTTAAAAATCTCTAAATCAACCTAGTTCCATAAAGACAACTCTGAATTGTAAAACAAAATACAAGTAGACAATAATGTAATATAGTAAATTCTGTAACATTATGTATATTAAAAGAAATGCCTAACAACATTCAAAGTCTTAACAAGCTTGTCTGCTTAGATGTCACGGACATAAACTTGCACATATTGATCCCATCATTGGGTCAGTGGAACCACAGCAATCTGCAGTTTACGAGACAGCCTTATAGAGGACGATAATGCAATAATGGTTTGTCAACTGTCTTCTAAGAAGAGAAGAAAGCAACTGAAAAGCTAGAATAAAAGTTTTTCTCAGTGGGATGTCAATGTAGTTTTTGTGTTCTTGTTGTCCCTGAGAAATAATTTATCCAAAACAACAGAACTGCTCAAACTGTATTTTAGAAAACTAACTGTTTTTTGAATGGGAGTATTATTGTTGCTGTCAGTGCACACAGACACAAAACTTTAGGATGCAGGGAGATGTCCTTGGACAGTCCTGGTGGACTTTAGAGGGCAGGTACAGTTTAGGAATAGACAATCGTCGATTTATTTACCATTATTTAATTTAATTTTAAATCACCAAAATAATTGTGATTTTACATGACAATGATATATTGTAAATGATGATGTTTGCAAACCTAGAAACTGACAGTATTCTTGGGATTGTTACTTTTACTTTTTTCCATAGTTGGTTTCATTAAAGCTTAAATAGATATCAATTTACTTGAAAATATGAATAAATTAGGATTTAAAATGTCCATATTGCCCATCCCTAGTACAGGTGACAAAATGTATGTCACACATTTGGTGGCTGACAGGTGCAAACACGCAGCAAATGGCGAAAACGTGCTGCCAACACATGAATGATACAAACTCCAAAACACAGAAACATGTGTTGCAACAGAAAATTGTTACAATCACAAAAATACACAGAAACCAAAGGAAAAATGCTGCAAATACAAAAACAACAGCAAACAGTTAAAACAACAGCAAGTTAAGAAAATCTGCAAACTCCTTCCACAAAACAGAAGTGCGCAAGAACACTAGGGGAAATCAATCACTGATGTTAGATATGTTTATATGCTGCTGTTGTATTATACTGTAAAATATTACGAGCACTTGTTTAAAAAGTAATGAAGGAAAACTTACCTTTTCTTTCTTCCCTCCAAGTTTTTCTAAGCACCTTGTTAACGTCTTTCGTGAGGGTGTGGTCCCATGACTTGGTGGTCGACTCCCTCCATTTTGTGGATTGAGTTTGCAGATTTTCTTAACTTGCTGTTGATTTCTGATTTGCAGCATTTTTCCATTTGTAACTTTGTCTAACTTGCTGTTGTTTTTGCTATTTGCTCTTGTTTTCTTATTTGCAGCATTTTTCTGTTGCATTAGATTTTTGCGATTGTGTGTTTTGGAGTTTTCATCATTTATAAACAATGGGGTTTGCATTATTAATATGTCTGCAGCCCATTTCTGACATTTGCTGCTTGTTTGCACCTGTTGGCCACCTTACATACCTTGCAGTCAAGTAGACTGAGAGGTATAAATACACCTTTAAAGTTTTCACATAAACAACATATATGTAAACAGGTTTTATAAAGATCTGTAGCAACATACTTTACAATTTACAACATTACTGTGATACACTTACATGCTTGTGGTAGAAAATCATGCAAAAAACATAAAAATATATTTTTCTTCGTTCTTGCTTGATGCTCTTAGCATGTCAACATCAAATTCTGTCAGTAGACAGAGAAAAAAGATCAGCTAACTGCATTTACCACAAACTGAGTCTCTGTTCTCCAACATGCTTAATATAATTTGCATTAAAAACAAATGAAATGGGCTAGCCCAGAGGACATTACCTTATGACACACCCTCAGCAAACCTGCTGTTTAGCTCACGCTACTCCTCTTTTGCACATTCAGCTGCCAGCATTTGTAATGTGATATTCATTGAGTTAAACAAATATAAACAAAGGTAACCAAACACTGGGACGTTCGCAGTACATCTCTAGTCCTATCCATTTAGAGGGTGTCTACTATATGCATTGACATTGCTGGTGTAATCACACACATCACAGAACAGAACATACACTAATAACAAAATATACACACATATAAAGTGAATCCTTGCTGGCAGCCACTTATCACCGGGGAGGCCAACCTAATTTTGGGGACAGGCTCCTCTTTGCCTGCTGGGGAGGCAGCAGGGATTATGAGCCTTTATACACACTAATCTAGTTTAGCCACCCTTGGAGTGGGAATGTGTTTATGTGTATGACTGGGATGTGTGTGAGAGTAAAAGAGGAAGGGAGGATATGGAATAGAGAGAGAGAAATCGGTCAAAAAAAAGAAATATAGATTAATGGCGTGTATGGCAACCGAGCATTGTTTTATATTAATTTGAAAATGATGAGCTGCCGTTAGTGTCTTTGTGTGTTCTCGCTTGTCTAAACACAGTCTGTGCGAGCAGAGATATAGAGGCTCTAAAACTGGTCAGAGATGTGGCTGAGCTGCTTGTCCTCCAGTGACTGCCGGGATAAACCAAACAGGAACACACAAAAAGCACACACAAACAGCGGTATTAGTGGTACACAAGCAAGCACAACCCCTGCTGGCATAATCCAAACCACAGGATCGTTTGATGTTAGTACTCGTGTTAGAGAAAGAGATGTGGGGCTGCAAGAGTCTGTGTTAAATTGAAGCTTGGTAAGTCAGAGGTCAAATTGGTTGCAGGCAAACATCTGCAGTCCCAGGTGCTACCTGAGTCGTACTGACAGCTGTTTTGAACACGTTCACGCTCATGCTGACATAGATGCACAATGCTTACAGGACAGTTTCAAAACTTGCCTGGTATGTGTTAGCTCACTGTTTAAGAGGTATCTAAACATAGCTGTTTGCATTTTTCTTTATTGGCAGCTCCTCTGTATATGCAAGTGTGTTACATGAATTATCGAAAAGCACTGATGCATTCCAAAGTTCAAAACACAGGATACGGATCTCATGGCCAAACCAGAGCCAAGACAACTCTGGGAAAGATGAATGGATTGGGTGAAAGAGGAATTGAGAGTTGGTAGAAAGCGAGGACCACAGACTCTACAAACTGTATGTGAGTGTGTGTCAGCGTGTGTGTGTGTGCACTGCCCTGAGTAATTACAGACTTGCCTGGTGTGTGGAGCCGAAAGTCTACCACAACACAGCCCAAGGGATGACACCATATACCGCATGCATTTATGTAAAAACGTACAAGCACACACACAAACACACCACACCAATTACCGTACAAAGCTTTTAAACAGCCGTTCCATGTGCCCACTCTTAAAACCACACATATTGTACTTTCTGTGTACACGTTTTAAGTAGAGTAGAATTGCTTAAACTGTTGCACAAGGAGGCTCATAATGAAACACATAAATGGATGTGCAAACATAAACAGAGACACAGAAAAGCCATGGAGGGTAATTTATATGAAATCTGCTCTAAAAAGCTACCTGGTGACACTCTCTTACTGCACACCCACGTCTGTCTCCAATTTTATTTTATTAGGAGGATTTCCAGATTTCTTCATTTGCCTCCAAATTATTCCTCTATTGAGTGGAGCATTGCCACCATCTGGTGGCTAATAATGAAATGACAATACCTAAAACGTTCTCTAACTGCCAAAAACCATTTGGTTTCTTAAATAAATTATTGTGGCATTGTTATTACAAATCAATATTGAAATAAAAAGTATGAACAGTTATAACAAACAATATTGCATCATGGAGCAAGACAAGGTGCCACAAACAGAAGTAAAGCTTTGACTCTTTCCATACAGCATTCATTTGGAACAAATCAAACAATGATGGCTGATGCCGGGGTTTTTTTTATGTCTGGCATCAGTCACAAGATCCAAAATCTGTTTTTTAACTGGATATTTGTCCTTCACGTGGCACTTCCGGACAGGATGTACAACATCCTGTACAGAGGCAGAAAAAGGAGAGACAAATAAGAGTACAGATAGAAGAAGTAAAAAATAAATCAGTTTGTCAGCATCAGAATTTAAAACACATTGCCCTAACCGCATGCACTAGGGGCCATCTCAGGTGTCGCTCATTCAAATTTACTGTTTTTAAACTGCTGATTTTATGTCAAAATATTATTTTTTTTTAATGAAATCGACCCATTTTTCCACATAAATCATACACATTTGACAATGTCTTGGAAAAGTATTACTACCCCATAAACATTTTCTCATTTTAATGTATTTCATTCGGATTTTACATAAACCAACACAGAGTAGTGCCTAATTTTGACAAGGAAAGAAAATGGTATTGGGTCTTTAAGAATTTTGATAAATAAAAATTTGAGTTGTGTGTGATTGTATTTAGCTGCATTGAGTCAATACTTTCATTGCAATTACAGTTGCAAATGTTTTGGGAATGTCTCCACCAGTTTTGCTCATTTAGACAGTGACGTTTTTTTGTCCATTGTTCTTTGCATAACAGCTCGAGCTCAATCGGGAAACATGGAGACCATTGTTAAACAGAAATTTCAAGTCCTCCCACAGATTCTCGATATGATTTAGGTAAGGACTTTGACTGGGCCATTCTAACTGATGGATATGCAGTGATCTAACTTCTGCTACTGTAGCTGTGGTTGTTTAATCTGCTAGTCTCAAGTCTTCCACCGCCATTAACAGGCATTCTTCTAAGATTGTCTTGTATTTAGCTCCATTCATCTTCAACTCTAATCAACGTTCCTGTCCTTGCCAAGGAAAAGCATGACATTATCACTATTGTTTTACAGTGGTAATGATGTCTTTAGGGTGATGTACAGTGCTTTTGTGCTACAGACAACATTCATGCATGTAGAGCAAAAACCTAAATTGTGCTCTCTTCTGCCCAGAGAAAATGCTGAAAACTCTAAGCTAGACTTCTAATGGGTGCCTATCAACAATGGACTTCTTGCCATTATTCCATAAAATACAGATTTGTGGAGCACGTGGTGTCAACAGATTCTTCCACCTGCGCTGTGATTCTCTGCAGCTCTTCCAGAGTTACCATGGGCCTTGTGGCTACTTCTCTAAATCATCCTCTCCTTGTCCAGCCTGTCAGTTTAGGTGGACAGCTATATCTTGGTATGTTTGTAGTTGTACCACATTTTTTCCAGATGGCTGACGAATTGAACAGTTCTCCCTGTAATGTTGCTTGGGATATTGTTTAACTCTGCATTCAACTTCTCAACTTCACAACGTTTTTGCTGACCTGTGTTCTGTGGTCTTCCTAATGTTTTTTCCCTGATGTTTTCTAACAGACCGCTACGGCCCTCAATAGAACACCTGGATTTAGACTGAGAAGATATATTTTTTACACAGTAACTTTATTTTATAACTAGGTGGCTATTTAATGCAATTGATTGCTCAAGATTTTATTTGGGGGTATCAGAGGAAAGATGATGATATTTCTTTTTGTAAAATAAAAAAAGTAAATGTATATATCTTTTTTATTGCAATTCTCAATTGTACATTCCTTTGTGTTGCACCATTACATAAAATCATAATAAGCACACTGAAGTTTTCAACAAGATAAAATATGAAAAAAATAAATAAATAAAAGAGAGCTTTTTCTTATTGTCAACCATCATAAATATTCCTTACTGTTATCATTGTACTTGACACTCTAGCTATGTACAAATGTCTTGAATCATTGTGTCATCTAGTAAATTGATCTTCTTTAAAATGTCGTCAGGTCTTCAAAAGTTGTTTTTACTTTTATTTGTTTATAAAAAAAAAAATAATAATAAACTGGATCTATGGCAAACAAACATGTTTTTGCCTGTTTACCACCTCTTTATTTTTTCACCTTTTAGTCTGTAGGCAACACTTATCTTCACTCTAATTCTCTGATGTTCCTCTGCTGAGATATTACACCCTTTCTCCAATCTGCCCCAAGAGGAATTTCCCTGGTTAGCATGACAATATGAGAAACAGACAGACACAGCTATTATTAGTCATTAAATTGTTCCATTCAAACAAGCACTGTGCCAAAAAAACAGAAGATATAACTCCATTACATGGCTTTTATAAGGGCATTTATGATCAGAAGTAAAGGACATGAAGACCCCTACAAGTCAACTCTGAACTTGTTAAGGTAGAACATCTGTGGAAGAGAGGGGAGAGGTGGAGGGAAAGAGGAAGGTCAGGGTTAAACAGAGAGAGAAACAGAGAGAGGAGAGGAAGGAAAGAGGAAAAGAGCAGATCAAGGCATGAGAGCTTTGTGCTCCCTCTCTTGGCAACGCTGCAGCTATGTGTGTATGTATGGGTGTGTGTCATTGTCTTTGTGCGGGCACACTCGCACACACAGGCTTGTATTTCTGGCAGCCCCAGACTAGGCATTAAAATTATTGGTGCCGCCAGCGTGCCGCGGCCCCTGCTGAAAAGGAGGGAGGTGAGCAGGGAGGGCAGGGGGAGGAGGGAAGAGGGGGGGGACTCAAGTGCTAATCAGAAACATGTGTGTGTGGCCGACACAGCTCTGAACAGCTGTTCCCATACTGAGGGTCTGGCCACCACACACAAACCACTCACACACAGCACACGTTCCTTCTAAAGCTGTACAGGTATAATTAGTTAGCAGCTAACATAATCACAAACACTGCTTATATACACGCACACACACACACACACACACACACACACACATATATATATATATATATATATATATATATATATATATATATATATATATATACGCACACATTTCTTAGCCCTTTTCATAGTTGTGCATTCTTTCTGATTTCATGAGCTCACTTTTCCAATTCAGAGCATTTTTCAGAATACATCCAAAAGGAGTGGTTAAACCGAAAATATAAGATGTATGTATGTATGCTTTACTGTCTGTCTGTTTAGGACTGAGTGTGAAGAAGAAGAAGGATACAAAAATGACAAAGTCTGGAACAGAAGGAGAGCTGTGGAAGTGGCATGTACTTTGCCCCCTCCACAGGGGGACGACAGGAAGAGCCTGCAAGCAGAGGGAGGAAAAACTTATATTTGTTCTGTAAATGGAGGGAAGAAGAGACTTCCACTTTCCAACTCGTCCAATGGCACACACACACACACGCACACACACACACACACACGCACGCACGCACGCACGCACACACACACACACACACACTTGTTTTGCTATATGTAGTGAGGACCACATGTTGACTCCCATTGACTTCCATTGATTTTCAGTCATTTTCAACCCTTTCTATGCCCTAACCCTGACAATAATCCTAAACCTAACCATTACCAGTGCATGCCTAACGCTAACCTTAACCTAAACTCAATTCACACCTTAGTCCTAAACCTAACCGTTAGCAAATTAAGTCGTGAGGACCAGCAAAATGTCCTCACTTTGGTACAAATGGTCCTCAATTTGATGGTGATATAGAAAAATTGGTTCTCACTGTAATGCCAAAACAGGAACACACACACACACACACACACAATTACCACACTCTACAATAACGAGAACAACAATTGATCATACTTTGCTGGTTTAGATAGGCGGCAATTTGTATGTGTAGTGCTGTGTAACAAGGCTGAAGTGTGATGTGCCCTTTTGAAATGGTTCGTTTTGTAGTATGCAGGGAAGTGGAGGAATGTCAGGAATCTACCCAGAGGATGCAGAGTTTGTCCGGTCAACTATCTCTGTATCTCTTTCTATACTTACTGTGTATTTTACTTACGCTGCTGTCACACTGTTTCCTAATTTGCCATGTGAAGTGGCATAGAAAATAAGATTATAATAAATAGTGTTATGCAGGTCTAAATGTTAGAAAATGAACATTTTCTGGAATATGAAGTCCTTCCACACCTTTCGAGAGTTTGTGTCCCAGTTGTGTCAGATTTTTATTTTTCCCATATTTTAGAATCAACTAAACATCCTGTATGAAAATTAAATTCTCTATGAGTGTCCTCAAGTAGTCAAATATTATTAGCTGAATTAATGAAGTTAGACTGCTTTCATTTTTAGTTTCAAGCATTCAGCATGCTGATGTGAGTGATTCTGAGCATGAGATTAAGTACTGTTACTATTGGGTAATTAAGTAGAAGTTGTGTAAATGCTCTAGCAGTGCCACACATGTGTAGTAGACATGATGTGTAAAAATGTTTTGACATGTCCAAAAAAATCCTTGGTAGCCTAACGTATCAAGAGATTTAATAATGTATCCTATAGTATTAAATCCATAGGAAGGCAATAATGAAACAATAATTACCTAAGAAAGTGATTCTTCCTTTGCCACTGAAACACAAGAAATATATGCAAGTGTTACAGGAGCATTACTTTGCTCTACTGCTCCGAGGTGCAGCTCTGCAGGATGATGCATGTGTCTGGCGTGCACTAAGCACAAACGCAGCAGCTGAGATAAGCATAAAAAGATTTGCAGGCAATAAAGTTCACTAACAGGCTGGGAACAAATAAAACTAAGCTTTTACCAGTGGCCCTGGGGTATGCGCGCATGTGTGTTAAATGGGGGGGATGAAAGAGTTGTCGGTCAGGAGCTACAATCGCTTTACCAGATACATTGCATGATGACACAACGTAGTGATGCTTGTGTGTCACTGTGCCCCACTTCTCATTGTCAGGGGACGTGTTCACCTTGCAGTGCAGCTTTTGGCATCCAGTCAGGAGTGGCATCGAGTTCAGGTCAGAGAGCAGTCAAGATCTACAAATATATCTGCGCTCAGCATCGCAAAACACAGTGAGCCTATTATAGCTAAGGGCAGAGAAAAAAGATTATCTGAGGCAACATGCAAGTTTACAAGTGACACATCAACAGCAGTGGTGTCACACTGGAATGAAAAGGGTTGGTTTTAAAGAAAAATACTCAGGCAGAATTGATGGGTGTGGAGATGGAGCAAAACCACGCATGTATGGAATCATGCATATATGCAAGGCTTTCACATGTCAGCACGCACAAATAAACACAGATGAGAAAGCAAGCAAGATGTCGGGTGTAGCTGAAGGGCAGAGAAAGAAGAAAAAAAGAAGAAAAGAGTGATTGTGTTTGTGAGTTGGATGAGTAAGTCCAGACTCCATTGGGTAACAGATGCGTCAGACTTGATCCTCTCAGCACAAACACTTTTTTAGGCTTATGAAAAACGGGAAGAAAACGGGAATGTGTCTATAGGCTTTGTAATTTTAGCAATTTGTAAGCAATCGCACCAAAACTGATTCCCATCAACTTGTTCCCTCTACTAACAAACAGATAACAGTCAAGATAAAAGAAGTAAGGGGCATTAGTCAGAATATTTTCCTGGAGTGATAAGGTTGGGGAGGGGTGTGGTGTGTGTTTCCAGGGACAGGGTCAATGAGGGGATATAAACCTAGAACTGAACCAGACTTGCAACCAGAATATACAGATAGGTCAAAGGGACTACACCAGTCAAAAAATTATGGATGCAGCAAAGACAGACTTAGCATGTTGCAACATACAAGCAAACAATGTTTCATCAAGTCGATAAGTCAATTAGTGCAGACACGTGGGAGGGAAAATGAATTAATGCAACTGTGTAAAATCGTGGGGCTTCACCTCTGGAGCAGTTGACATTCTGTTAGACACGAAAAAGGCAATGTGCTCGAACAGGATTTTCCCCAAAAGAAATGCATAAGCTCTTGAAATTGACTGAATACTAGATACAGGTGAAACATTGTGAACTAGCTGACAAAAAACTTTTTAACTCAACAAATGTGACTTGCAACCTGAGTGCAGCCCTTACTGACAGCCAAAAATAGCATTCTATTTGACAACAAGTGGCTACAACCTGAGACAAGCTGGTTTTGATGATAAACTCCATGCATAAAAAGTTACCAAATTTTTCATATTTGGGCAAGGAATAAGTTGCATCAAGCACTGTGCAGTCAGATGTTCCAGACACCCTTAAAACTCCTATCTTTGTGGCGATTGATAATTGACAATATGAAAAAAATTCAAATCGCTGTTACTCCAGGGTGGAACTTAAATACAAAACTCTGACGCTGTGTGATTGCCATTTTTTTGTCTTTGGCCATGTAACATGGATATAGCTAAAATTACATAACACAAGTTACAAACCAAATACAACACAAGACTTCATACACTAATCAAAAACATTTTATATATCATCTCATGAACTTGTATAAACCTGAACTACTTTCTGTTTGAGGCTGTGACTGTATTTCAAAATCTTTAATTTTTTAACTATAAACATTACTGAACCATATTTTGTCTGTGTGAACTGAATTTTGACCTAATCCTTTTGACAGTAGAAACACCTGTTAATACTGTCTTAGAAATGGTTGTTTGGGTTGTATTTAATGTTATAAAAGAGGCAGCCTATACTATTGTGTGGGTAGTGTGGTCTTGTAGAGACTGGCCAGCTGGAACCTGATTTATGTGGTAAAGTTCTCTTGATCGGCAAAAACTGTGTAGATCATAAAATAGCCGAATAGACAATAATACAAAGCACACACTTTATAACAATTATCAAAGAGCTGTTTAAACAAACCCATGTTAAAGTTTTATATGAAAGCAAACATAAGAATAACTATATCAACACAGCAACCTGGAGGGTTGCAGAAAAAAAGCAAAAGCATCTCCATGGGGGGTACCAGGACATTATGCCAAAGAGTGGTGGTGTGTGGAAAAGGTGGGAGGGAGGAGGTAAGCGAAATGGGGGAAGAAGAAAAACAGGTCCCACAGAGCTACCGTGCAGGCGCCAGTAAAGACAGCAAGGGTGAAAGGGAGAGGAGGAGGAGAAAGATCCTGGTGAAACTCTCAACAGATGCGTGAAGCCCTTGTCAGCATTCCTGCTAGGTAACGCAAGGTCAGGAGCAAGCAGGAAGACAATATGAGGACTATTTGGGCTCCCTGAGCGCCAGATGTGTTTTAATAAGACGGCTGCCCTCCTAGCTAATAAGGTCAGCCTCTGGCTCCAGCCAGACGAGCAAACAAGTAGACTTTTGGCAGGAATTCAGTTCCAGCTTGGCACAGCCTCCCTCCCTGCTTCCTGCCTCTCTCTCTTTCCCTCTCTCATTTTCTGGCTCTTACACACACGCTCAGAGAAATCGATGGAAGCCGACTCTTTCAGTGTGCATGACTCATGCCGTCTCATACGGCCGCCTTTTATTAGACACTTCCCTTTTTTCTGCAAGGGGAGAGGGAGAACTACTGCCTAAAAACTGAAAACCCTTTGAGAACATCTGTGCTTGGGTTGTGCACGGAGACACACACACTTGCTCATATCCATATGCGTGCATGTACACACACATGCAAAAACACATGATCCGTAAGAATTGGCCCGATAAGCAGCTAACATTGACCACCTTTCACCGCTGATTATAAAAAAGCAACTGTTCACAATGAGAGATAAGCAATGAAAAACTAAAATTAGTTTAAAAAATAAACAGTGAACCAATAAATCTGCCTCCTCCGGTGGGGAAAATAAAGAAGCAGGACTGGCGCCGGAAAGATTGGCTGGCTTCACTCTGAAAGAGAGAAAGACGAGGAGAAGAATAAGGAGGTGGAGGAGGAAGATTTGGAGTTGACAGTGAGAATGAAGCTCAAAAAGAAAAAAGATCGGGGATCAAGACTGGGAACAAAATGTTCAGTCCATTTGGGTGGAGGTGCATCTCATGCTCTTTTTTATTCAGATAGAAAGTGTAAATGACTTAGAATCAGATGGTCGTTGAAAGAAAGAATGTGTTTTTTTATGTTGTGTCTTATCCTGGAAGAATATGGTAACAGTTTGGTGGGTCTGGTTGCACTGTGGTGTTGGATCAGATTTGCTCTATAAAAGCTCTAAAGTGAGATATTAACACATTTATGCATAACTAGATCTATTAAAAAGAAATACATCTCATATTCAGCATAATCAAGTCAAGAGTTAAACAATAATCAAAACAGTGATTTACAGACTTAAACTTCCACACAGTGACCAGTTTGGACAATTGAAATAATTTAATGAATTATTCTGTAAAGACAGCATGTTTAAAATAGTTTCTTTTTTTTTTTTCTTTTCTGTTCTGACTCTGGGAACAGACAAAAGAAGAGTACATCACAAGTGGTGCCCTAATGTGAAGTCTTTTGGCCCTTAAGTGGAATTACTTCCAGGATTACATTGCATTTAGCTTTATCCGTCCTCCTGTCAACCATGACCAGCTTACCTGGCCCAACAGAAGAAAATCACCCCCACAGCATGAGGCTGCCACCACTTTTTGCCACACATAAGGGTTTGCATGTAGGTAAAAAAGTTAAATTTTGCCTCATCTTACCGAAGCACCTGCCTCCACATCTTTGAAAACCTCTCTGGAAAGCATATGGCCTTCTTTCAACAAAGACAGACATACTTTTTACCACTCTTGCAAAAAGGACATATTTGGAGAATGAATAACTGATAGTTGTTGTGTTAACAGATCCTCTTGCATTTACAGCAGATCTCTGCAGTTCCTCCATGGTCATCAGGCTGCTTCTCTAATTAATACTCTCCTTCCCTGTCCTGTCAGTTTAGAGGACGGACAGTTCTGATTGCATTCATGACATCCTTTTTCCATGTTCAGATGATGGAGTGAATAGTGCTCAACAGGATGCTATTTTATAACCCAACCCTGTCTGGCGATTTCCTTGGCCTTTATGTTGCTGTTTTGCTCACTAATGTTGTTTAACAAACTCCTGAAGCCTTTACAGAACAGCTGTATTTATATTGAGAATAAACTAAACACAAGTGGCTTCTGAAAATAATTGTTTGAGCTTGATTTTATTAAGGGTTATCAGATTAAAAGGGTAACATAATTATGCAGAACTTATTTTTAAGATTTGTATTGTAAGAAATTTTAAAAGCCATGTTTTCTTATTTTTCCACTTAACATATTTGCAGTACTTTGTGTTGATCTATCACATAAAATCCTACACTGAACTTTCTGGCCCTAACAAATGGTGAAAGAGTTGACATAAATGTCTGAATATGCTTGCAAAGGCACTAAAATTAACATAAACATAAACAATAAACAATAGGTTCAATGAATGAAAGCTGGTGGTTTGAAAAGTGTTTTTCTGTCTCTGTCAGGCTCGCCATGACGGAGGACCCCATAATGCAGACGACTAGACATCTTGACCGTAAGTTAAACGGTTTATTACTAGCAAAGCAATAGACTCGCAAAACAAAGCAGGTACAGGCATGGGGGAAGATAACAAGTGGTATGTTTCCGCAATAAGTGAACAGAATGATGGTGTATATATGGAGCATGAAACAGGTGAAACAAGGAAACTGATTACAAGATGCAGGTGGACCGAGTGAAGCTGACTATGACTGACGCGGGGAGTGAACATGACAGGGACAAAGCAGAAATCCTATGATACAAACAAAGAGAAACATAACTTGCAAAACATGAAATAAAAGACAATAAACAGAAACTTAAGCATAACCAGGAAAACAGAAGCAAGATCCAAAAACGTTAACTGGAAATAAGAATAACCAAAACCCAAACAAAAACCAAAACACCCCTAAATCATGACGATCTCTAAATCACCGCCAGGTGAAACACAAACTCTTGAACCATATTTTAATGTAACATTAGTCAGAATGCATTCAGATAGGAATTACACTATCATGTCTCTCTCTTTCTTCAGTCTCCAATCCATCAAGGTTAATCTGACGTCATCCTTGGCCTCATACAATTTCACCCCATCAAACACAGAGCTTCTCCTAGTGGTGCCTGCACTTTTCAAATATTTATCTTAGGACGAGGCTTTGCATTACCACACACACAGGAAATCTGCCCCTCTATCCAGATGGCCCTCACTTTCAACTATAACTCCTTTTGACACACACCAGGTGTACACATGGCCAGTCACCGGAAATGGACTTCTCTATTATTGATTTCACACTGTTTTGTCCAAAGTGATAGACATAGATATCTTCAGCATGGCATTCCAGACCAAACATATCAGGCAAATTCTATTTCTTTGTTTATTGTTTATTGTGGTGTCCATCTAAATAACATATTGATAGGTTGAATGTATATATTATTACATATTATCACTCACTTGTATTTCTGTTTGCATTTTTGAGAAGCCTATGCCTTGGAACATTCTGTGTGCAGCTGGCCTCGCAAGTAGAATAAGCTGTTTCTGTTCCTGTTTCCACTCTCTGAACTCTGCCTGACATGTCTAGCACCCCTATTTGTAACCTAATATGTCTGTTTACTTTGCTGTATAAAATAAACTAATCACACCTCTGTAGTCCACTGCAGATCAGCGTGATTACCCTCGCTGCGAGTAGAAAGAGTCTCTGTGTCGTTCCTCTGAGTCTGACTGTTGGTTTGAGGTGATCACTCATTCCACACCCCAACACATATCTACAAACTGATCTAACAGATGTGCCTCAGATCATGTTCCTGGTCCATTGAACCCCATATATTCATGACATTATCATGTGTTTGATATATTGCAACAGTATCATTACATTGTTCCCACATTTGTTAGTCATTTTGGTCTATTTGTCTGGGTCTACTGGACATTTAATTGGTCAGAAAGCTATCATCAATCATATGGATCTTCCATAGACCTTCCTGCTGCACACAGGGAACATTTGGTTGGGTGTCATTTGAGATGACCTCATAGCAGCAGGCTTGAGGCTAAGAGGTCAACAGGCCTTATCATTCAGCAGCAGGCCCAGTTTCTGTTCTGCTCACCACAATGTGCACAAACATACACACACACACATACACACACACACACCCAGACACACAAATATGGCTGTGTTCCCACGGTTGCAACAGGTCTACTGCTTGATGTATAGCAGCTTGTAAAGCCAAGCTGTCAGTCAGTTTTAACAACCTATCGCAGAGATCCAGCAGTACCACAGCCGTGCTTGCAGCCTCAGACCGCTGACCGGCTCAGCAACACTCCATGAAAGCAGCTCAGACTCCCTGGATAAAGCTGACTCAGCCAAGAACAGAAAAACAAGAGAGAAAGATGCCTTTGATCTATCCTGACAGATCCGCGAGGAGGCTCCCTCCGTCAAAATGCTCTCATGTGTGTGGATAGCTTGTACTGTCTCTCTCAGAAAATCACAAGCGTCTATAGTAACTCTAAACAACTCTGGCACCTGTGGATCTGTGCAGAGCGGGAGCCAATCCAAAGCCAGCTATCAGTCCAACCCCGCAGACACATGTTCCACATTGAGTGGAAGTCAAACAACATCTGATCAGGGCGCAGCCAGCGTCAGTCTGTCTGAGGCTTAGGGCTGTAGAAAATGTTTCGCTTACTGCTCTCCTTGAGGGGAAACCAGCAGGTGGACAACAAATGGCTCTAAAGGACCCCACCTGGTCCTAACCAAGAAGCAGAGTCGTCACTTGGATGTCAGCAAGGAAAGGAGTTAATATGTGATTTTGTTTTGCCTCCACAACCATGTTTTTGGCCCCAAGATATGATGTGATTCATCTAAACAACCTTGGATTGGGATGCCACAATAACTTCAGTTGTCACAAAGTAATTCTATTAGAGGGATAGCTACTTCCAATACTGTGGACCCAGGCATGAAACTTGTTGCAATAAAAAACATTTTTCTAGGCTGTGGTTTTCTCAAATAATAATGTAAAGCACCTCAAATGACACTTCCATCTTGATAGCTACAGTGCCTTGCAAAAGTATTTACACCCAATTAAATATTTTTATTTTTGTCACATTAAAACCAAAAACTCCAGCATATTTCACTGGGATTTTTTGTGATAGACCAAAACAGAAAGCAGTGCATATTTGTGAAGTTGAAGAAAAAGGACACACGATTTTTTCACGAAGTTCCACATACCTAAATATAGAAAAATTTAGGTAAGCATTTATATTCAGCCCCCTTTAATCTGATACCCCTAAATAACATTGAGTGCAACCAGTTACTTTCAGAAGTCACCTACTTGGTAAATGAGAGTCCACTTGTGTGATTACAGTTTGGTGGTGGCAGCATCATGCTTTCAGCATCATGCTTTGGTAAGACTTTTTCTCAGCAGGGACAGTAAGGCTGGTCAGAGGTGATGGTGAGAAGGATAAATGAAATCCAGGGCAATCCTGGAAGAATACCTGTCAGAGGCTGCCAATGACTAAAGCCTGTGGTAGAGGTTCACCTTGCAGTATGGTAATGACTCTAAAAATTCAACTAGAGCTATGTATGGCAGAATGTCTTAGAGCATGGTCATGTTTTAGAATGGCCCATTGAAGGTTCAAACCCAATTTTAATTGAGAATTGGTGGCAATCTGTAGGGTAAATACAAATGAACACCACAGATTTTAAAATTGAAACCATTTTTTACTTTTTCTTCCGCACCACACTAATGAGCAACTTTGTAGTATATCACATAAAATTCCAAAAAATACATCCAAGTTTGTTGTTGCAACATAATAAAATATGAAAAAGTTCAAGGGATATTAATACTTCTGCAAAGAAATGTATATGTGAAAAATCTTCTTATTATTTTAAAACCTTTATATAGTTTCTTACTGGACCTTAGAGGGAATGTTTCCTTGGGTTTCTCTAATAACGAGACTAAAATGTTGGTTTTAAAGCATACGCTGCTGTATGCTATGTGACCGTAATGAGTGAAAACCAGCACACTTAATGTAATGAGTCTGCCAGAACAACATCTGGGTCACCGAACTGTACCCTTTACGGATAAATATTCATTAGCAGGCAGCTAAGCTACCTGACCCTGTGACCCACTCACTTCCTCTCTGCCAAGGCCGTTGAGGAGCAGAGCAGCAGCCGGATATGTTGTTCCCCTGACCTGTCTCCTCTTTTGAAAAGAAAAGCATTTAAACATCACAGCAATACTTGATGTCACTTGATAGCAAACCAAACAAAATGGTGTTTAGTAAACCAGTTTCCAGACATGGAATATGCTTCATTAATCTGATAAAGCAACAGCATGAAGTCATCAGGCTACTAGTCCCTTGGTGTTCATCATCCTTACACTTCATTCAGACATATATTTCTCCTAACATGACATAGTAATTTTATTCAGTGTGTTGTGGTTGTATTGGAAACAATAACTGAATCTTACTGAATTACTTAACCTTTTTTTTATTTTTTTAGATTGCTTAAAAATCTGTTTTACTTTTAGGGATTTACCTACACAGGTTTTATGATCTTGACTGATACTGACTTGAGAAAAAAAGAGTTTTCTTACTCATCACATACTTTTTTTTTTACATTAGCACATTGTCTCTGAAAGAACACAAATAATAATGATATAATTCATTATTCCAGTTAAATGTAAGAAGGCTTTTGTGACTTCTTTTGCAAAAGAATTCTTTGACAAAATTATTTTTTGGATGTTTGTGAAAAGCTGACTGAACGTAAAGGTAATCAGTCATATGTGTATCATCCCATTAATGTCCCTGCAGCCATTCAGACCTTTGCAATCAGAGTGATACAGATATGTCCAACCATGACAAGTTCATTTGCCATTCTTGTCATAAAGAGTAGTCCATGTCTGCAACTGTTGTTTTTAACATCCATGCATCCTAATTATGATAAAATTTTCCTGTCATTGCTTCAAAAAGCTTAAAACATTTCCATGTCTATGATATGAAACAGTTAATAACTATATGGAAGTATAAAGTGCACATTGGAGCAAAGGAGATTATAAATAGTATGTGCAGCTTAAACATGATATTGATATAACTCTTAAACAATCACAAATAGTAGATGACATTGAGTTGAGGTTTCTGACCTAAGGGGAACAGCAGTGGACAAATAAAAAAATGTTTAGAGGAAATAAAGAACTGTGCCAAAGCACAATGACCTTGACAGGCTCCAAAATTAGTCATACATTACATTGGACACAAATGTAATGTATGACAAAACAAACACAATTACAAGCGCTAAAAAACAGACACAGATTCTTTCTGGCCAGTCAAAGTTTGTAAGGGTAACATTTAAGAATCACAAATTAATAAATAAAATACAGAAATGTAAACATGAGTTAAAATTTGCTGGCACTCCTTTTCGAAAAAACGTAAAATAATTTCTTTTTTTTGTAGCACTGTCATAATTTTACAATGAAATATTTACAAAAATCCAACCTTCAATTGGATGTCTTTTATACCGTGGGGAATTAATTATTTTGAACTCTACTTTGTTCATACCCCTTTTGCCAATAGAACACTACTCATAATATTTTACAAGGTCATATCATACAAAGAGAGCAATCTGTCCTGTACTTTTAAGATGTGTCCCTGGTCCAACACACCTAGATCAAATGTCTGAACTGCCTCATCACCATGCACTCAAGTTCTGCTAATGATTTCATTTTTGATTTGAAGTGTGTTGAAGGAGAGACAAATCTAAAAGTTGCAGGACACTGGCCCTTGAGAACTGGAGTTTGACACCAGGAATCAAGATCTTCCAGACACCAACTTTGAGCTTTTTTTTTTAGTGTTTCTAGGTTTCTAGTGGGGCCACCAGATTTTTATTTGAAAATCCCATAATATTTTTCAAAAGTTTGTAATGCCATGCACTCTAACTAGAGAAACAAGCCCAAAGTCTCATTGATCCCCTACCATGTTAACAGTGGGCATCAGGTGCTTTTCCACATACTTATCGTTTGTTTCACACCAGACCCACCATTTGTTAGTGAAAAACTCAATCTTAGTCTCATCTGACAAAGCACACAGCTCCATTTAGAGACCCAGTAGAGTTTTGCTCAAAAAACTGGTTGGCATGTAAATAGCACCTAGTGGTTGTTATGGAGAACTTATGACTCAAAAGAACTCACGCTACTGTAGTTCTCTAACACTGAGAGTCTTAACTTCTCTTACCGTCCTGCTCACAGTGGATTATGGCAGAAAAAATGTGTCCTTATCCACCCTTGTGGCCGCTGGATAAAAGAAATAGGCCTCTTGACATATACTTTTACCCCAGGGGAAAAAAAGCTATGGATTACTTATTAAAAGTTCATAAGAAACGACTGTAGAAACACAGTCAAATTAAAGATTGAATTTTTCTACATTTTTGAAGCAAGCTTATGCTGCTACAAAAGAAAAATGAATTTATTTTAAAGGTTTTTACACATCTTTACCACAGGTACCAATACATTTGTTGTAATCTGGACATGGTGAAAAATAGATACACAGCTGAATCCCACTAAATGGCTATAAAAATAAAATTAATTTAGAGTTTTGAGGGCCCCTCCTTGAACTGCCACCTTAACGTGGTGGAGGGGTTTGAGTGCTCAAATGATCTTAGAGACTATGTTGACTGGGGCTTAAATGCCCCTGGTAGGGTCTCCCATGACAATCAGGCTCTGGGTGATGGGTCAGACAAAGGGCAGTTCCAGACGCCTTCACGAGGACCACAAAATCGAGGCATGTGACACTGCCCAGTATGGCAGAGTCGGGGTCCCACCATGGAGCCAGGACTGGGGTTGTAGAGTGCCTGATAGCCGGGTTGCTCCTCGTGGGACCCAGCCAGGCCAAGCCCAAACAAGAGACGTGAGGGCACCCCCCCGTGGGCCCATAACCTGCAGGGGCAACCATGAGGGACCGGTGCAAAGAAGATCGGGCAGCAGACGAAGGTGGAGACCTCAACGACCCAATCTCCAGATGCTTAGGCTGGCTCTAGGGATGTGAAATGTCACCTTGCTGGGGGGAAGTGACCTGAGCTTGTGTGGGAGGTCGAGAGATATCAACTAAAAATAGTTGGGCTCACCTCCACGCACAGTGTGGGCTCTGGAACCCAGCTCCTCGAGAGAGTTTGGCCTCTCTTCTACTCTGGAGTGGCCCGTGGGCTGGGGTCGGTTTGCTTGTTGCCCCCCAGCTCAGCTGTCTCGTGTTGGGGTTTACCCTGGTGGATGAGAGGGTCGCAACCCTGCGCCTTTGGGTTGGGGACAGGTCGGGTACTCTGCATTAGTGCAGAGTACCCGGCCTTCTTGGTGTCCCTGTCGAGGCTGCTGCATAGTGCCCCTCCCGGGGACTCCGTTATTCTGCTAGGGGATTTCAACGCCCACGAGGGAAACGACAGTGACACCTGGAGAGGCATCACTGGGAGGAATGGCTTCCCTGATCTAAATCCGAGTGGTGTTTCATTATTGGATGTCTGTGCATTCGACTGTGTCCCTAGTGGGGCTGTTTGGGGGGTGCTACAGGAGTATGGAGTCAGCGTCCCTTTATTAGGGGCCATCCGGTCTTTGTACAAGCGGAGCAGGAGTTTAGTCAGTTTTGCCGGCACTAAGTCGGACCTGTTCCCGGTGCATGTTGGAGTCCAGCAGGGCTGCCATTTGTTACCGGTTCTGTTCATAACTTTCATGGACAGGATTTCTAGGCGCAGCCAAGGGCCGGAGGGGGGTCTGGTTTGGGGACCAGTGGATTTCGTATCTTCTTTTTGCAGATGAAGTGGTCCTGCTGGCCCCCTCTAGCCAAGACCTACAGAATGCCCTGGGGCAGTTTGCAGCCGGGTGTGAAGCGGCTGGGATGAGGATCAGCTCCTCCAAGTCCAGTGCCATGGTTCTCGATCAGAAAAGGGTGGCTTACCATCTTCAGGTTGGAGGGGAGTTCCTGCCTCAAGTGGAGGAGTTCAAGTGTCTTGGGGTCTTGTTCACGAGTGAGGGGAGAATGGAGCGGGAGATCTATAGATGGATTGGTCCAGCTGCCGTGGTAATTGGGACGCTGTGCCGGTCCGTTGTGGTAAAGAGAGAGCTGAGTTGAAAGCAAATTTCGATTTACCAGTTGGTCTACCTTCCTACCCTCACCTATGGCCATGAACGTTGGTCATCACCGAAAGAACGAGATCCTGGATACAAGTGGCTGGAGTAGAGTCGCTCCTCCACATTAAGAGGAGCCAGTTGAGGTGGCTAGGGCATCTATACCGGATGCCTCCTGGATGCCACCCTCTGTTTTTCAGGCAAGTCCCACTGGGAGGAGGCCCAGGGGACGGCCCAGGGCTATGTCTCTTGGCTGGCCTGGGAATGCCTTGGGCTCCCTTTGGAGAAGCTGGAGGAGGTGTCTGGAGAGAGGGAAGTCTGGCTGTCTCCACTGAGTATGCTGTACCCACAGCACGGACCCGGATAAAGCGGAAGACGACGATGACAACAAGTTTAGAGGCTAATACATCTGCTACATTACATTAATTAAAAACCTCTGGCAAGCAAACAAACAAATTTCTCAAATATTGCACACCACCAGCTTCTCAAAAATCTCATTTGAATGTCTTTTGCTGCAATGGATTTACTCATACCAACCTTCTGTTATTGTTGCTAGACTACATGAAGACGAGGAAAAGACAAGTGAAGGACACGAGGGAGATTAGGAGGGATAAGTGGAGTTGATGTGTGGAAGAAGAGGTCGGGAGTTATCACATGGGTGACCTGAGATGATGTGAAAGAAATGGTCATCACCTTCTCGAACACAGAGCCTAAATCTTCTCAGCAGGGAAGGAAAAAGGGCATTGCAGGCAAAGCAAAATCCAACTGGATCTTAATTTGTAACTAATTTACTGTGTGTGCATGTTAAACTTGTGGATGGCTGTGCATGTGCTGCTCTGTTGCTGTTTATGCTCAGGAGATCCACCTTTAATCTTGTGTTGGAGGTGCTGGTAATTTGGTTGTGCTCACAGGACCCCTGCAGTCTTCAGTTGCCCCCTCCTGAGGTGTGAGATCATGTCTACACCAGGGAAGTTGCCAACAGAACAGAGAAGCATGTGAAAAAAAAAAAAACAGTGTGTGTGCGTGCATGTGGATGAGAGTGTGCATATGTATGAAGGCATGTGTGTAGAGCAGATGGGAGGAAAGAGAAATTAGAGAGGGGTAAAAGGAGAGTAGCGACAGAAAGTCTGCAAGAGCATGTGTGTGTGAGTGTGCTGGACTGTGGGGGCTGTGGAAGGGTTTGGGGGAGGCTGAAGGGAGAGTGAGGGGGGAGCAGTGTGGTTAGGCATCCAGAGTCAGTGAACATTTTTCTGGCAAGCCTCCTCTATGCTCCTGGCTGCTTGCCCAGCTCTGAAGCAAACTTAAACAAACTCCTGTTGCAGCCATCTGCTGGGCCCGCGGGATAAATCACAGCACTGCTCCGCTCTGTGTACAGCTCAGCCGCACCACTATCAGGTTACCGTGTTAGCGGCCTCACACATACACACACGCACTCACTGTCAGGCATGCAGAAACACATTACAGTCCTCCCTCTCATCCACACACACACACACACACACACACACACCGAGCTACGCGTCAGCCTGGAGCCAGGGCCTGCCATGGGGCTCACACCACCGGGAGAGGCCAGCAACATGTGGCCCCGCTAATACCACAGGGGGAGATGAAGACAAGGAGGAAGATGAGAGGAGAGTGGGATAAAAGGAGGAAAGAGAGAAAAAAGGAGAAGAGTGATGTGATGGGGCAGACAAGGAGAGAGGTAACACAGCTGGAAAGAAAGAGGACAAGAAGCAGAGAAAAAGAGAGGAAGACCTCTGACACCTATGTTTGAGCCAAGTGCTATTTTTATAGCCCCTGGAGAATAGAAGAATATAAAAACATCAAGGACCCCTCTGGGTCTGTGGACTCTCATGACAGCTTAATCATTTTATGCTCTAGATTTCTATCATTTATGTACTCATTTGAGTGTTTGACATGAAGGTAATTCTACAATAAAGAAATTTGTATTAAAGCAGTATCTTAAAGTCTTCCCACTACCTGTAGTTTCCTGTGGCCCTGAGTTTCCACTCCACACATTAGTTGTGACTAACACATGGGTTAACATTGTACACAAACCCAGGCCATACAGGAAATGGTACGGAGCAAGTTGGCAGGCCATTTGTTAGCAAGACTTGTAGCTTTGGACTCTGTTAGGCCTGCTTACAATAAGTCGTAAATGTCACCAGCCATGGTGAATGACAATCTGAAATCTATATTAATAACATGCCAGCGGTGCATATGGCACACTTGAAAGGGATTGCACGGAAAAAGCACAGAATAAATTATGATTAAAATAATCTGTGGTATCTATCTGCACAGAAACTATACCAGTTTATTTGTGACTCATAGCATGGTCATGTCTCTGTACCCCTGGAAACTATTTCAAAATGATCATTGTCTGTGCCTGTCTGTGTTCAAAGGCTGGTCATTGAGGGTATGAGGAAACGGGATCAACATTACTAAAAGTGAAATGTTAAAAAGCCTGGCAATACTCCCCTTGAAGTATATCTCCAACCTGGATATGTTGTATATTAGTGCAAAACCCACATAATGCTAAATGAGTCAAAATAACTATATAGTCTGCATTCTTCCAGAGTCATCAGAGTCTCTAGTGTCATGTGAGGCTCTGTGCAAAACTAAACTCCCTCTCTGTCTCTGTCCTCCCAGCTGTCCTGGGGCTGGCAAGACAAGCTGAGAATGCGAGAGACCAGGTGGTGAGGGGGTGTCTAGGGGTGCGCAGGGGTCAGGGCCAATGCTTGGGGATGATTATAGATGGAGGAAGAAATCCAAGAAGGCAACATTTACTTCTGCCAAAACAAGCTCCCAGACGATCACCGGCAATGCTCATCTCCTGCTCCTTTTTGGTTAGAGGACTGAAGAAGTAAAGAGATCAAGCAAATGGCTGGTGGGAGCTAGTGGTTCCACTGTACATTTGGTCTCCTTGGCCTCCAGTTGTCCTGACACTCATGGTGAGGGTGAGTCGAGGCAAGCAGGAGGGCTGGAGCACAATGCAAGAGCAAAGTGAACGAAAGTAACTAATGGTGAAGTAGCTAAAGTATGAAAACTCACATTTACAAAAATCTTCAGCAGCCCTTTGGGTGGGGTCTAAAAGAGCATGACTAATGAGAAGCATTTAATCACAATGAAAAATGAAGCCAGAACTGCAGAAAATACATGTTAAATGCCTTGTTAAGGAAATAGGTCTGTTGTTAGCTACTGTGCTGCTACACTCTCTGCTTGTGTCCAGGTGCAGAACCGCACATACTGACAGAGTGAACATGTACAGCTGTGGCACAATGTAGCTGCATTTTCCAATGCAAGAGCAAACACCTGCCAGTACTCCAACCACCTGGCAGACACATATGTGTAAAAACATGCCCATACGCACACATGCATGCAGCTGCTCTCAACGGAAATGATGCCAGAGATTACACTGTTTTTATGTATGTGAATTTGAGTGCAAGTATACAAATATATGCATTTACACAACAATGTGTAAAGTGTGTTATGGCCAGATGGCACCAGTCAGGGGGAAGGCTGAGCTGTTGTATTAACCCTCTGTCCTCTATATTTACTACAGTGAACCTAGGTTTACTACTGTAGAGAAAAGAGTCCAGTAAAGTGTGGAAACAGCTTTTACAGTATAACCATGCTATGATACTACCACACTATGCATGAGTGAATGGTGGCAATACAAGGGAATAATGCAATAAAGACAAGCACTGTGGGAAATGTGCATATACAAAACAAGAATATAGGCCTCAGTACAGGGTTAAAAAAACGCATTTAAAAGTTTCATTTGTTTAAAATGAAATAAAGTAACCAAGGAATCATTCCCTTTGCCTGGTAGTGTAACTGTTTCCCTTGGATAAATAAAGGCTTTTAAAATGTGTTTTATCAATTTTTGCCCTTTTACTGTAAACTAGTGAAAAATCTGTGAATCTGTAGCAAATTCAAGCCTTTAACTATTGGATACTCATCCACAACTTACAGTGCCTGGCAAAAGCATCATATGTACTGTATATATACTAAGTTGCATAAAAAGGATACATGGTTTTCACACTTTACCTAAAAAAATCTAAAAAGTCTACTCAGTCACTACTTTGTAGAATCACCTTTTCAATATTTTTAGAGACTACAATTTATGTCCATTTTTTTGCAAAATAGCAAAAGCACAATCAGATTGGATAGAGTGCATCTGTAAACAGGAGTCTCAGCTGGGTTTAGGAGAACTTCTGACTAGGCCATTCTAAACAAGAACATGTTTTAATCTAAACAATTACAATGTAGCTTTGGCTGTATGTTCAGGGTTGTTGTCTTGCTGGAAAGTGGACCTCTGTCCCATTTTGCTTTTGCTGCTTCAAACAGATTTTCTTCCAGTGTTGCCCTGTATTTAACTCCATCCATCTATCCATCAAGTCTGACCAGATTCCCTGGTTGTGCGGATGATGATGATGTGTCTTGGTAGGTTTGCAGTAATTTCATTCAGATAGACTGATGAGTCCTCCATGAGATGTTCAAAGCTTATTGCATATTGTTTTATACCCTAACTCGACTTTAAACATCTATACAACCTTATCCCTGATGTGTTTTGTGTGTTTCTTGATCTTAATGATGTTGTTTGTTCACTGATGTTCTTCTAAAACACTCTCAAAAAACAGCTGAAAATGAAATTACACAAATGTAGATCCTATTAATTGAGATTAATTGAGTTCTGAATGCAGTTGGTTGGTTGCAAATTTAGGGGTATCAGAGTAAAGGAAGCTACATAAAAATGAAAATGTGAAAATTATATATAATTTTCTTCAACTTCATAATTATGCCTTACTTTGTCTTGTATCCAAATTTTTTATTTATTTATTAATTCATTCATCTTCTATACCGCTTATGGGCGAGAGGCATGGCACACCCAAGTCGCCAATCCATCGCAGGGCAACAAGGAGACATACAACATTTAGACAAAACGGTTTCAAAATATGAATAAAACCTCTGAGAGTTTTTGTTTAAAAACTAAATGATACAGCACTCAACCTGAGCTGCGGATCATTCCAACACCATGGGCCAAAATAGGACAGACTCATCCTTCCTGACTCTTTGCACACAAAGGACACCTTAAATTGCAACCAACTACTGGCTCTAAGACTATGGGTGTTCTGGAGTACAGTGAACTTGGAGTGAATATATGATGGCAATTTACCTAAAATGGCTTTATATATAAAAATGTACCAGTGCCTCAGTCTGAGAGTATTGAGAGAGGAAAATCCGACAAGGTTATATAAAATACAATGGTGAGTCCTAAATGGTGAACCTGTTATATGCCTTAGAGCAGCAGGGTAAATAGGGTCCAGTTTAGCTATGGTAGTGGGACAGGCAAATCTATAAATGGCTTCACTGTGAAAAAAATCGGCTGGTTACTAGTCGCTCACGGGAAGAAATAGTAAAGCAAGGTTTTAATCTATACAAAAAAAAAAGCAATGAAATCCAATAAATATAGTTTTGAGGGTACAATGTGACAAAATGTTCAACGGGTTTGAATACTTTTGCAAGGCACTGTAAAATCCAAAATCTTTACTTCTCCATCTGCAGGTACCGCAGAATTTAGAACTAATCAAGATGTCTTGCCCAACCAGGTCAGAGAAGGCTAATTGAGATTCAGTGTTTTTGTTTGCTACGTTTATGTAACTTTGTGTGAAGCTGTGTAAAATTCCAGTTTTCCTCCATCCACTTTAGCGTTTTCAGTGCCAATTAGTAGCTTCCATTAAAAGCATTTTCTTTAGTACAAAACCCAGTTCCAAAGCCAAAATGTGTAAGCACACATTCATCAACCTGGACCGGAACAAACACCCAGGCAATGTCTGAATAATCTTTCATCAAAAACAATTCAATTCAATTCAAAAATACTTCATTAATCCCAAAGGGAAATTAAATGTTGTTGTAGCGCATTATGTAGGTTTCTTTAAAGAGCCGTTGTAGATGCTGATGGCTGTGGGCAGGAAGGATCTCCTGTAGCGCTCTGTCTTACAGCAGATCTGAAGAAGCCTCTGACTGAAGAAACTCTGTTGTTGTAGGACAGTCTCATGAAGAGGATGCTCAGGGTTCTCCATAATGTTCTTCATTTTATGAAGAATCTGTCTTTCCACAATGATCTCCAGAGGTTCCAGAGGAGTCCCCAGAACAGAGCCAGCCTTCTTTATTAGCTTGTTGAGCTTATTTAAGTCCCTGGCTCTGATGCTGCTTCCCCAGCAGATGATGGCAGAAGAGATCACACTTTCCACAACAGACTTATAGAAGATGTGTAGCATCTTGCTGCAAACACCAAAGGACCTAAGCTTCCTCAAGAAGTACACTCTGCTCTGTCCCTTCTTGTAGATGGCTTCACAGTTGCATCTCCACTCCAGTCTGTTGTCCAGGTGAACACCGAGGTATTTATACTCCTCCGCCACCTCCACTTCTTCTCCCATGATGGAAATAGTTTTTGACTTATTCCTGTTTCTCTTAAAATCTACAATCATCTCCTTTGTTTTAGTCACGTTCAAAATGAGATGATTGTTTCCACACCATGCCAGAAAGCGGTCCACCACCTTCCTGTACTCAGCTTCTTGTCCATCTCTGATCCACCCCACGACTGCAGAATCATCCGAGTATTTCTGCAGATGACAGGAGTCTGTCTTGTACTGGAAGTCTGAGGTGTACAGAGTGAAAAGGAATGGTGAGAGTACAGTCCCCTGTGGTGCTCCTGTGCTGCTGACTACCTGGTTAGACTCACAACCCTTCAGTCTCACAAACTGTGGTCTGTTTGTCAGGTAGTCTTTGATCCAAGAGATTGTTGAGGCCTCCACCTGAGTCTTCTGGAGTTTCTGACAAAGCAAATCAAGTTGGATTGTATTAAATGCACTGGATAAATCAAAGAATATGATCCTCACAGTGCTACTGGCTTTGTCCAGATGACAGTGGGTTTGTTGAAGCAGGTGTTTGATGGCATCTTCAACTCCAACTCCACAGCGATAAGCAAACTGAAGGAGGTCCTGATGGTTTACTGTTTGCTTACTCAGGTGGGCCAACAGGAGTCTCTAGGACCTTCATGATGTGAGATGTCAGGGCAACAGGTCTATAGTCATTGAGGACTGATGGGTGAGTTTTCTTTGGTACCGGAACAAGACAAAAGGTCTTCCACAACACCGGAACCTTCTTCTGGGCCGGGCTAAGGTTGAAGAGGTGCTGCAGAATCCCACAGAGCTGCTCTGCACAGGCCTTCAGGACTCTAGGGCTGACATGATCTGGACCTGCAGCCTTATTCCGATTCAGTCTCTCCAGTTGCATCTTCACTTGACTTCTTGAGACACACAGGTGGAAGGAGAGCAAAGGAAGCATCAGCATCTTCTGATATGGTTGAAGGCAAACATGTAGAAGCAGAAGGGTCTAGGGCTGAGGTGGAAGATAAAAAATGTGAGGTGTTACTGGACAGCTGTGGGTCCTGTGGGTCAAAGGAAGATGGAATGTCTGTTTGGCTGTGAGCAGGAGAGGAGGATGCGAAGCTTGTTTCTGAACTGAACCTATTGAAGAATGTGTTCAGTTCATTGGCTCTGTCCAGACCTCCATCGGTCTGATCATCCTTCTGCTTGAAGCCTGTGATCTTCTTCATCCCTGTCCACACATCTCTGATATTATTTTTCTGGAGCTTGGTCTCCAGCTTCTTCTTGTACACCTCCTTGCTGTCTCTTATCTTGACTTTAAGTTGCTTTTGTATAATCCTCAATAATTCTCTGTCTCCCTCTCTGAAGGCTCTTTTTTTCTTGTTAAGCAGGTCCTTCAGGTCACTGGTGATCCAAGGTTTGTTATTGGGGAAGCATCTCACGCTTCTGGTGGGGACGATGTTATCCACACAGAACTTTATACAGTCTGTTTAACTGTTCATTCCTAGATTTTACCCATCAGTTCAATTAAGAGATGGTAAAGTAGGAAATGTGTGAGCAGCAGTGATGCTCGTATCAGCAAGTAAGACATTAAACCAGTTTCGAACTCCAAAAAGGCACTGCATTTCCTCTTTACTTGGAGTTCTGATGCTGGGTCGAGATGTCTTTGAAACATTGAACTCATCCTCCTTCCTTTTTTCCCCTTTTAGACTACAGTTGGAGATCAACTTTATAACTAGGCCATAAAAGTCCTTTGTCTAGGCTCCAGGGAGGCTAACTATCAGAATCATAATCATCTTTATTGTGATTATGAGGACCGAGATGAAAATAAATTGTCATCCAATGAGTGCATTAAAAAAGCAAAAGACTAAAGCACATAAAAACAGACCTTAAATAATCCACGCACCCACAAGCATACGTTCAAGCAGTTTTTCCACCGATCTTAAATGCTATCCAAGTGTGGTGACTGCTGTGGAATAAAAACTATTTTTTTTGTCTTTTTGACTTTGTTTTTATAATTCTGTACCATCTCCCTGATGGGAGGAGTTCAAAGGCTGCATATCCAGGGTGAGAAGTGTCCTTTATGATGTATTTTGCTTTACTGAGGCACCATGAACTCTGCAGCTCCTCCAGTGTGATCCAACTATTGATAAATGTTTATTTAGTTCATTCCAAAACTTCACTTCCCTTCATACGTAGCAGCAAAGTAGAATCAGAGTAGTGTCTTTGTTTTTCATTTTTGTTTCCTTTGCTTAATGAAATCATCAATTTCTCCTTGTGCTTTTTTTATCTAATAAAATCACTTTTTGGAAAGGTCAAGGAGGGATCTTTTGGGTTTGTTTTAAAAGATTGTGGGACTAATATATTTATGAATATTAATATTGTTAAACATGGCTTAATCTAGCTAAACCATGGAACAATATGCTAGCCTTTAACCTTCTGAAATCTCAAAAATACAACCATATGACGCTTTGCTTTACTTCTTATAACCAGTGCAAATGCAAACAGGCAGGCACAGAGAAATAAGCCTCTACTGAAACTTTTTTTAAACTTAATCACAATCTAACTGCATCTGATATAATACTGTCATTTAGCTTCTTACTCTGCAGCGGCACATGATAGGAGGTCAATCTGTTTTCATCTGTTCATGGACCACATTGTCCAAAAACCTCAACTTCCTCAGTAAATGTTGAATGTATTTTCCCTACAAAAGTAGAACCTTTTGCCCAAACAAAATTAAACGCAGCCTCAGCCTGGGAGCTCTCTCACAGATCACTCACCACGACATACTTTCTGCCAGTTTATGCCAACAAGCAAAAGATGGCAGAGAATCTAAACACTGTCTCTCTCCTACATTCCCATCCATAGTTATCTGCCAGGAAATTTTCATTTAGTGTCAAAGAGAAACCTATTTCCTTTCAGTTTAGTAATATTTTAACTTTCCCAAAAATGTCTTGGAAAGATTATCGTTTAAGCTACAGATAAAACAGCAGAATGAAAAAACAGTAAGTACTGACAAAATTTCACAGATGGCAAGCAGCACAGCAAAGAACTATCGAGTGAAATACAACTTCACTTAAAAAATAAACCCAGAAAAGCATTTCTTGGAAAAGGAACAAAGGTTTTAGTTAGTATAATGAAGGTTGTGTCAATGCTATGACTTTCACTATTACAGGTAGCCCAGGATGTAGCTACATCACAGGAGTCAGACATGAAAGAAAAGACAAGAAATGCTAGAACACCTTCATCTCATCTGCTCCATGAAAGATCTGACCTCTCCATTGAGATGCGGGCAAGAATGCAGCACTGAGTCAGACTAGCGGGAAGAGAGCAATTAAAGCTTTGAGTGCTAATCAAAACCCCCCTCCAACAGCTTTCACATTAAACTCCTCAAATCCCAGAGAATTCCCGTTGAAACATGAGGCCGTCTGTCAGACCACGCTGCTGAGAGAGGAGCACAGCTGCAGTAACTTTACATGCTGCACGCAATATAAAAGATCTTCATGAAAAAAACACGCATTTCACACAATCATGCATATATTCATAGCCACAACACCTTTGAATATCCTCTACGATAGTCCGTGCTGTAATATTAGCTTTAATAATTAAATGATGAGATGAAAAATCCTCTTTTATTTTCTTCAGGCAGCAATTTGAATCCCATTAACCCTGCAGACCCTTTCTCCTCCTACTACTCTTCTTCTTTCCGTCTCTTAATTCATCCCAAGCAGTTTCTTTCTCACCCTTTCAAACATCATAAATTTGTTGTGTATTTTTTTGGTTTTACTTTCCTGCGACTACAAATAAATCTTCACTGGTGACACCATCAGGATGTTTTTCTTGTAACTATAAATACACCTTATTTATAGGATGGGGACTGAACAGTGAAAAAATCACAAACATATACATCAAGCAGACATGTTGACAAAAAAGAGCAGAATAACAAAAACAATAAATCAATTAAAACAATAATAACCAAACTTTGAAACTGCATTAATCAACGTATTGTAATGGTATTTTATGATTTATGTAAAGAAATTTTCCACAATGAAATTTGTAATTCAAAGGAAGAAATTAATTCTAAAAAACATCAATTGGAAGTCAGTATATCTAAGTTAATATGGAAAATATTTGAATGGCTTTAAATAAAACTGATTTTTCCAAGTCCAAGTCAACTCTCAAGTCTCTAAACTTGAAAGTAAACTGAAATGAACATTTTCTTATCAAGTACATGATATCTAGTCTGCTTATAACACTATTTCTGTAGTTTAATCATTTAAATTCTGCACAGTTTGTCCTTACGACTAATTTAAGACATGGACAATTAAGACCGATCTTTTAATCTTTTAAGATTTAACAAAAAATATCCTTTTTTTAGAAATGTTTCATTCAACATGCAAAACCTGCTATGAGCTGCTGATATAAGCAACTAAAAAAGCGTAATATTACCCTAAATACGTATTTATGTTTAAAAAAATATTAGAAAGAAATCAACTCCTGCTGATGTTGAATTTGTGAATGTTTTAAACAAAGTACAAAGTCTGTTCCAAGGTATACTATAAATTAAAATATAATGATCGAGGGTCAGTGTAGTGAGTAAATTACTAAATGGACAAAACAGGAAGTTCTTTATTTTAAAAATCAAGTGGTGTTTTGTAATGACACAGCTGGGAAGGAACAGGTTGTTTTAAACAACTAACAGTCAGCAGCACACAAACATCGATGAATAATAAATGATAAAGATTGTTTATCAGACTCCAGTCTGAAACTCAGATTACCATCGCTGTTTTATACGTTGTTAGCACATATCTTGAGGTGCATAATGTGTCAGAAAGTACATTGAAAGGGATTTGTCATGCCACAACAAAATTCTCCGCAGGTTCGTTTACAAGTATCATTTACAAACCTCCTGCTCTTCACTCTGTTTTAAATCCTAAAAGGAAAAGCACTGTGAAATAGAAGTACTCTATATATATGTTTTTGCAAATCATTACAATAGCTTTACATTTCTCTGATAAAGTATGTAAAAGTGCAAGTAAATCGTTTTTATTGTTATCTGAAGGTAAATAAAAGTTTCTTCAATGCTCTCTTTCTCATGTGCCATTGTGATATTTCCACCACTCTCACACTCTCTGACCTTTAACATCTTGGGCACTATCTTGACACCTGACACACATCTCATGTTAGGTGTGGACATCTGCTGCAATAATGCCCTACAGGATGAATATACTATTTTCATACAGCCATTGGGCAAGAGGTACACCCTGGACAAGTTGCCAGTCCATTACAAGGCAACACAGAGGACACACACAAAACTGACAACGATGCAACACACACTCAGACCTAATGAAAATTTAGAGTGGCCAATTAAACCAAACATTTAAATGTTTCGACTTTGAGAGGGGCTAGAATACTTGGAGAGAGCCCGTGTATGCACAGGAAGAACATGTTTCCTCAACACCCCTCAAGGACATGCAAAAAGACCCCAATCTTTGAACCACTAAATGATCGTTTAGCCGGTCAGTTCCATCTGCTTAAGAAAAGAAAAATGTAAGCAAGTATCTCCAAATGGCCACAGAACAAGGGACAGAAAGAATATATTAGGTCACAAAAGAATCACTAGGCACTAGTAATTAACAGTGTCATAGTAGTTGGAAACCTTGATCACACAAGCCATTGTCTGCATAAAAAGAGTGAGAACCTAAACAAGAGTGGAAACATTGTTATGAAGAGATAAAGACATTTGTAGCCACCGCTATCAAAGTTATGAATAACAAATTAAATGTCAAATTTAAAGATAAAATTAAAGCTAGTAATTGTATAAAAACACCAAAAAGCTTGCAACCCGACTAGAATATTACTGATGTAAACAGAGTGATTATGGTCTGTTATTGAGTCATTTCTGTGCAGGATTATGGAAGAACATCTAAAGAAAACAGAAGCTGATTTTAATGGCGTTTTACTTTAATGCCAACATAGATAGTACTATATTAGATTATGTTTTGACTAATTATTGCCTTAACACATTTATACCTCAAGTATTTATTTTACTATTAGAAGATAGAACTTATATTTTGGTCTCATTACTGAACACTTACAATAACTATTTTTGGCAGTTTTTGTATGCTTATTGTTGTTGTTTTTACCTTTAAACATTTGAAAAGAAATGTGTTCACTCACATGATTGTTATAAACTCAAAGATCTTTTTCAGCTGAATGTGGAATGAATACAGCTATGTTTTTGAACTAGACAGAGCAAGTAAACACATGATAACCTGCCCTCACTTATGGCTGTAGCTGTTACTTTCCAAGGCTGTTCGGTGCTATTCTTTGTATTGCATATTAGCATTCATGAAACACGGAGACAGTATAATCCACTGTATTAAAAACTCTCATTTAGATTGTATACTCAACAATAGCCTTACAATAAGCCTTAATTAAAAATGTTTCCATCTTCATTATCTTCTACACTCATATATGTTAATCATAAACTAATTTTTATGAACGAATCTATTGTTAAAATATAAATCTGCAGCAGTTTGATATTTTGCTGTACAGCTTTCAACTTGAACTCAACAGAACTAAATCGAACACTGGATGTGAGCACACAGGGCACTAAAGGGAAACAGATGGAAACTTCCTACTGACAGCTCAAAACCCAGCGATGACAGACCTTCTCCAGCTTTAAGCATGTCACTGAAGTACAAGGCACCTGTTGCCCTGCGGCTATTTTGCAGCACCTCTTCCCAACACCACTAGCTCCTTTTTCAGCTATGAGGTCACTTGCTTACTCAGGCCAAAAATGTCCTGAGCGATCACTTAAAACTCCCCCCACCCGACGCCGCTACTATTATGATTTACTAATCTTGGCAGAATGAATAACTAGTCCCCTGATCATAGCAAAACAAATATATGTGCAAGGTATGATTGATAATAAAAGGCTTAATTTGGGAGATAATAAAAGTGACAGTTAGTCCAACGCTTTTTTAAAGAGCTGAGGGAAAATTAGGTGGACAGCTCCACAGCAGAGTGTGAGTCGGTGATGGCAGAGGCTGCTCAGTGTGAATGGCATCCACAGATGTTCTTCACATGTCCAGTGTAGCCGGACAGAAGGTGTTTGTTTGCATGAGAGATCTGTTCATTGGAGCAGCTGGCTGGGCCCTCAACTCTTCAATTGCACATCACCCATCTCTGATTGCCCACAAGGTGTCCTCCACAAGGACCCACACACTCTTCAGCTTTGTAACTCATCACCTGGAAAAATCAGGAATCTGTTATGAGACTTAACTTGTATATCTTTGAGGGAAGTGTTAAAAAATGCAGAAAGCAAAAGAAAAGCATGTGAATGAATGATCTAACCTCAGAGGAAGTGTGTGGATGTACAGTTCACTGAGTCACGCCATCTGGACCACTTATAAAAAAGGTTGTTTATAACTCAACAACATTACTGTAGTTTGTCATTTAAATGAGGAAAACCCAGGAAAATAACAAAACAGCCTTCACAACTGCTGAAATGCAGTCAAACATGAATTACTGCCAAATTGCGCCACAACTTCTTTTGATCCACACAATGCGGACACGGTACAGATCCTGGGCTATTTCCAAAGATTTAACTCAACCTCAGCCCTTTCTTCTCTTTGCAGATAGGTTTGTCAATGCTGTAGTCAAAATAAATCCAATAAAAGCTAGTTTCAAACTGAATTCCTTGAAAATGCTCCTCAGTGTGCTAAACTAAAACAAACTGTTCAGCACCAGGTGACACCTACTCAGTCATGCTTGTTCAAATAAACACACACACACAAACACACGAATGCAGCAAACACTGGACTGCCCTTGGTTTCCCAAGCTTTCCCCATAGCTTTCCCTGTTTTATTTATAGAAGTGAGTTCTGATAAAAGTACTTCTGTCTTTTTTCTTTTCAGTAAGCCAGAGAAACAAACATGGGAAATAATCTTCTGTCCAGAGCAGAATAAAATGTTGCAATGACCAGTTTTGGTATTATACTGATGCTGCAAACCATAACTACTGCAGATAATTATTGTTTGTAATAGACTGAGCAGCCTAGGAAAGACTACTTTGCTTTGTTCTTACCTTGTGCGTAAGCTTTGGGGAACCCAGTTCAGGGTTCCTCCTTTCACCAGCTGAGGTTCCACGTCCCAGCATTGCTCCATCCTGCTGCATGCTCTGTCCCACCTGCACCACTGCTTTGCAATTCACACACGAGCCTATCACCAGCCTCTTGCCATCATCCACCAGAAGCATACGAGGACTGCGAGGTGCGTACAAGAACACAGGTAGCCGGGCCACACTGACAGCACACAGCCTACCTTGCCTGCGCTGCTCCTGCCTGCAGAAGAAGCACACAAAGGCCTCACAGCTGTACTGACGGGCCCACTGGGAGCTTGGTGGCTGAAGGTTAGCACCAGGTAAGCTAGAGGTAGCAGGGCTGGAGGAATCCAGGTCCTTGCTCTCATGTTGTGTCCACTGAGAGTGCAAATCGTGGTAGCAAAGTTTACAGGCCGACACAAGACCTGTGGCATCGATCGGTTTAGCACCTGGTGCAGGTGGGTAAACTGTGAGAAATGGGAAGAAAGGCTCCCTCTCCCCAAAACGACTGGGTGGGTTGACATGGAGCTGGTACTCTGCACCTGCACTTAGTTCAGCTCCACACAGGTAACACGCTGATCCAGAGCTGCCATGGCGAGAGGCAACCCCCACCTGAGAGTGGACCTGTCCAGGCCCATCAGCTGACAAGGAGAAATGGTACCGAACAAGAAAAGAGCTGACAGATGTGATGAGGTCTTCACTGAGGCTGAGTCGGTATGCGCTCCAGATATCTTGCAGGATAGAGTGGCATTGTGGGCAGCAGTATACACGGCCATTCCTCACCCCTCGAGCATTAGGTGGGCAGGGCAACAAGCTGATGAATGGAAAATACATCACAGCACGGGATTTCCCTACACCAGCTTGTGCATACACTACCCTCAAATCTTCTCTACCCTCCAGGCCACAGAGAAAACATGCTTCATGAGAGGGTCGAGGTTCAGGTGTGACCTTCAGGGAACTTTGGGATTTTTTGTCTAGTGTGTTGTGTTGGGATGGATGGAGAGAACCACAGGTTTGATTCAGGGGTACTACATACAAGCGCTGGAGGACAGGCACATCAGCCAGCTGAAAGCTCTCCCACTGCTGCATGAGAGATGTGTGACAGCTGTCACAAACAATGGTTGTACCCAAGTGGCTAATGGGCACTGCACCTCGGGGAGCTGAGTGAAGCCAAAGGAATGGAAAGAAGGGCTCTCCCTGTGCCCTCTCCTGTTTTTGAACACTGATTTTGAAATTTGCACTATGTCTGAGCCCAGTACCACATATATAACAAACCCCCTCCTCTGGAGAAAAGTTTGGAGACTGATTGGAGCTTCCCCTGGCAGAAAGATCTCTGACTGGTCTTTGCTGAGTCGTTGGTCCTGCTTTGGGACCACGAATGTCCCGCTCATCATCACTTGTAATGTTTATCTCGTCTTGCTCTGAGTTGTCAGAGTTGTTTTCCCTCGCAACAGCTAAGTTGCATTTTGGGATGACAGGACACAGCGCAGCGCTGGAGTTGTTCTCAGCTCTCCCTTGGTGCAGCAGAGATGGATGTCTGGATGAAGCGCAGCTGCTGTCGGTACCACGCTGTATCTGACATTTCTCCACATGTCTGACACTCTCCTCATCCAGCCAGCGCCTGTTGCGCATAATGACCCCGTTGTCTTGCACAGGTGTGTCAGTTAGAGGATTGCCATAGCACCGCTGAGGGAGCCTCTCCTGGGACTTCAGCAGAGACTCAGATGACTGACAAACATTATTTAAAAATTTAGCCCCGCGCCCTGCCGGCTGCACACTCTCAGCTTTAGGCAAGTCCTGCGCGTCATAAATACCCACTACACAGCGCACTGCCCTCTGTGAATCTGGGCTGTTTTTAACACTGATGACATTGTTTTTCCTGCTACTGTCTCTTAGGGATTTGCCAGGCACTCTCTGACACTTGTCCTTGCCCATTATGTCCACCAGATCCATCTCTTGATCTGAAATGTTCTCGTTTTCAGAAAAAGATGAGAAATCAGATTCTGCGCCCCCGTCGTAGTTTTGGCTGCCCACGCTGATTCTCCTCTCCAAATCATAGGAGATGTTCCACTCCTGTGGGACCCGCCTGGAGTCACACTGGTAGGGTCGTTTTAGCCAGTACATGCGCTTCTCAAAGGGCGTCCGGCTCCGCTCGAAGGAGTTCCACTGCTCCCTCAGAAAGCAGTGGCACACGGCGCACACCAGCGCACAGCCATCCGGGCTCAGTTCACACGCACCCGGGGCTGGCTCTTGGTTTTGGAGAAACGGGAAAAATGGCAACCTCTCTTTCTGATATGTCACTTGTAGCGTTAATTCCTTCCCAGGTGTGACCCCGCTCCCACATATAAAACAGTGAACAAGACCCTCCAATCCGTTCCGATCAGCCCTGGAAGCGCTACGGGGCAATGCGCTGTCCTCACCGGGCATTGCTGCAGCCATGAGCCGGTGTTTGCGAGATAAGGGTGCCAGCTTCTGATCACAGGGAAAGTTCATTGTTTTTAAACACCCGAGGCTAGGCTACATAGCAAAACGTCAACAAGTTAGGTCATACTCGTGTTAAACACTTGTCTCCGAGCATGCAAGGAGTTTTTTGACCAACTTACAGAGTGATAAGACCTACGGCAGTCCATTGAAACAAACAGCGTGCAGCAGCGAAGCAACAGTCCCGTTAAGCGTTACTTTCACCCCAAGAACAAGAAAACTCTTCAAAACATCCACGCAACTGCACGACAGTCCTTGTTATCTGAAGTCTGTGCTCCACATGTTTGTTCTGGGCGTCCACATGACAAAACTTGAGGTCACCAGTCGTATCCAGCAAAACTTTCCTGCCTGCGCTGTGTAACTTTGGCTGCAAACTCACTCACACTGTACACAGCGCCATCCCCAATTCATGGTACCCGCTCAGACACCCCAAAGACAACCTCCTCCCCCTGCCAGCCCCCCCGTAACAGTTTAGATTTTCTGAATAGAACCATGTTGTCAAAGACCAGCAACGCACAGACTCATTAAAGTTTTGAGAAAGCAAGAAAAGCTAGACAACTGTTGCTCAGTAAAAATGTTAACGGTGCTAAAATTTTCTGCAAAGTGCATTATTTAAATACGTACACATCTCGGTACTCATACTTATAAGCAATAATAATAAATAATAACAATGCATTATTACGAATCTATCTATCTATCTATCTATCTATCTATCTATCTATCTATCTATCTATCTATCTATCTATCTATCTATCTATCTATCTATCTATCTATCTATCTATCTATCTATCTATCTATCTATCTATCTAATCTCCTATATTGGCTGTCATTGAACTGTCAAGTTTTTGTGATGTAAGAAAGACGTCATACACACACACACACACACACACACATATACATATATATATATATATATATATATATATATATATATATATATATATATGTAAATATATATTACATTACTAACAACATATATCTGTTTGTCCCACGGGAGTTCTTCAGTATGACTGATTCTGAGTTACACATCACAAAGTAGGAAGTAGGAAGAGAAGACAAGTCCTTTCCCTAAATTCTGCATCCATTCTTAATCTCTCCTTTGCAATACTGCTGTGCTCTGTCAAACCTTGGTACTCTGTTTTTTTGTATCACATATGGGAATTCCCCAGTAGGCTACCCCCTGTAGGAGTCTTGTGACTCATGCAGATCACGGAGTGGAAGATAAGTTGAAAGGCAATTCCTGCAGGGAATAAGTGGAAAGCCAGACATGAAAAATATAGAATATAGAATAGAAAGATTAAATAAACAAAAAAATTTATGAAAATGTGTACAAAATGATATAAGTAAAAAATTACACAGAGTTCATTGCTCAGATATTTGACACGTCAGAGATGCTGATTATTTACATTTTTTCTTCTGGAATTTCTTTGAATTTGTCACAACTGATGTATATTTAAGCTCAACTTCTATTATTATTTCATAATTTTTGACCATGCAGTTATGCATTATAAAACATCTTAATGATCAAAGGAGCCACCAGGGGTTTTATCTCTGGTTTGTGATGGCATGGAACAATATTTCTGTTGACATGTAATTCATATCAGATCTCGGCAAAAACCCAAATTATCCACATATACAAAGAAGTCGAAACCAATTCGTCCACGCATGATGGTATGGGTAAAGATTTAGGATGACGCAGGGAATAAATATTGAACATAGATGCAGAAATGTATTAAGTACTTTGTGGAAAAAGTCTTTTTTGGTAATGACAGTTTCAAGCTGTCTTCAGTAAGGAGATACTAGTCATTGCTCAGGTGCGATTTTGACCCATTCTTTCACACAAACTGTTTTTAAATCTTGAAGTTTCAGTGGGTGTTTTAGTTTTTTCCATACATTTTAAATTGCATCCCAGTCAAGTGATTGACTGAGCAGTTTCTTTCTCTGAAACTACCACTGCACTAAACTCTGTGTATTCACTGTCAGTGTATGTCTTCATAATGTGTTGCTATCCAGCTTTGTTCAAACAGGCCATGATCGCTACATCTTATCTTCTGGTGCCGCCCGCCCACCGAATGTGGGGAAAAGTACTTTAGCCTTCTTCTCTGTGTTACAATTGCCAGGGAGTCAAAGAAGTTTTCATGACAAGCGCTGAAACAAAGATTTGGGAGAGAACAGAATCTATTTTAAAGCAAGCAGAAGTTTTGAGTGCATAGATATGAAATCCTGCCCTTAACTTGAATACGTAAGCTCTTGATATTTGGCATTTTAATTCTCCCATATCAAAGGGCCTGGTTATGCTCATTACTGCAGGCACTGTGTGTGGTGTTTTTGTTATGGCCATATGGATGGCATTATTTTACAGTTACACCACAGGACTCCACACCTCACCAGAGACCTTCTGGAAACTGGACTTGTCCAAGGAAATATTAAGAGTAGACACTGTAGATCTTTTGCACATTTAAAATAATGAATGTGTTAATCAGCAAAACCTCACAAAAAGTTAATGAAACCTATTTAAACATTTACAGATAAGATAAAGGTTAAATAATGACCTGACCACCTTTAAAGCATTTGCACTGCATTAACTGGGACATACTAAAGCTAAAGTGCATATGTATCTGTTTATCTGTTAACTAAGTTTATTTTTCAAAGCTAATTTTTAATTTGAATACAAACAATAAAGACTTAACACATTTAACCAGGATTAATCAAATCATTATTATAATTTGTGAAACTTCCCAGTGAGACCAGTGGGAAATTAAGCAGTTTATGAAAAGCAAATGTCTATGGTTATTTCTGAGGAGCATACCAACATTTTTAAAACAAATAACTAAATGCCAATTAAGTTATCATCTGTATCAAATAGGACAATCAAATCTTGTTCATTTTGTGCCACATAGAGTTTATGGTTACCTAGATCCATAAGAGAAGTGCTGCTGGTACTACTGGGTACAAATTCAACTGGTTTTCAGTATCAGCTGTGCCACACAGCAGTGTGTTTTGATAGACCTAATTCAGACCACACCTGCTACAGGAGTGTTGTATTCAACTTACACTCTTTTAGTCCCTTCACACAGGAGTAAGACCATGCCATACTCCGCCAAAGAGTCACTTGCGGTTGCAGGGCTGCAGGTTGCAGATCCCTGGTCTAGATGATTGAAATCTAATTAAGAATCTGCAGCAATAACTGAAAATTGCTGTTCACAGACACTTTGCATCCAGTCTGACTGACTTGCAGTTACAGTCTCATTCTCTTGCTATGTAGACCTGTTACTCCAAATGAGTTGCAGCTGTAATTGCATCAAAAGATGGTGCTACAGTGTCTGACTCAGCATAGCTGAATGTATGCATATCACAGTTTGTCATTGCTTCACGACAAAATGAGTCATCTCATAATACACCCCAACTGTTGCTATCATGTGTGTAAATGGCTACTAAGTGGAAGTAGGAGGTCCTAGAAATTGTTGTTAACAACAACAAGTTTACACCAAAATACTGTGTGATTTTTCACTGTCTTCTTCAACATGCTCCCACTCACACAATAAAGGTCTCTCAGTTTCATGGTGGCTCATTTTCCTGCACTGAGACGTCAGCTCAACACCACAGAGATTTTCCAAACAACCCTGAGTTTAAATTGTTTCAAAATTCACTTTTCGATAAATCCAATCCAATTTGCTTAATCCAATTTCCTTAATCCAGCTTCCTTTTTGTCTGTTTGGATAGGGTGGAGGTTTGCAATCTCCTTTTTAGATACTTGAAAACAACAACTTTTTGTGTTTTTTTTTTATTACAAGGAAGATCAGTATCCCTTTTATCAAGCCTTAATGACAGGTTTAACCATAGCAATTTAAAACTATATCAAACTCTTGAAAATCTGTTATGGCCTTTGGTTTTGGGGAGTCATCTAAAGATTATTAATGGTCCCCAACTTGGCACTACCTACCTTCTGGAGGCGCCCTTGCTGTAAAACAAGCCAAACTTTCATGTTCAGCATGGATCAAAATCAAGATGATTACATTACTTTAATTTCATTTTGAAACTAATGCTGAGACAACAGCTCATGCCAGTCAGGACTACAATTTATTGTAGATACTTTTTAACATGGTATTTCTTCCTCTCTCCTTCCTTTCTCTCCATCTTTCTCCCACAGTTCAAAAGCAGGCACATTAACATAATTGGCCTCTCTAAATTGCCTTTAAAGTGTTGCCCCCTTTCATATTTCTTCTGTTTATGCTTTTTTGTCAATGTTTCAGATTATCAAATTCATTTTATTATCATCATAATAAATATTATATACATTAAATATGTTAATGTATGAGTTTATGTGCATGTACAGTACAAACCAATAGTTTGGACACACTTTCTCATTAAAAGAGTGGTCTTTATTTTCAAGGCTATGAATATCGTAGCTTCACACTGAAGGCATCAAAACTATGAATTAACACATGTAGAATTATATACTGAACAAAAAAGTGTGAAACAACTGAAAATATGTCTTATATTGTAAGTTCTTCAAAGTAGCCACCTTTTGCTTTGATTACTGCTCCGCACACTCTTGATATTCTATTGATGGGCTTCAAGAGGTGAAATGGTTTTCACTTCACAGGTGTGCCCTGTCAGGTTTAATAAGTGGGATTTCAAGCCTTATAAATGGGGTTGGGACCATCAGTTGTGTTGCGCAGGAGGTGGATACAGTACACAGCTGACAGTCCTACTGAATAGACTGTTAGAATTTGTATTATGGCAAGAAAAAAGCAGCTAAGTAAAGAAAAACAAGTGGCCATCATTACTTTAAGAAATGAAGGTCAGTCAGTCCAAACAATTGGGAAAACTTTGAAAGTGTCCCTAAGTGCAGTCGCAAAAACCATCAAGCGCTACAAAGAAACTGGCTCACATGAGGACCGCCCCAGGAAAGGAAGACCAAGAGTCACCTCTGCTGCGGACGATAAGTTCATCCAAGTCACCAGCCTCAGAAATCGCAGGTTAACAGCAGCTCAGATTAGAGAACAGGTCAATGCCACACAGAGCTCTAGCATCAGACACATCTCTAGAACAACTGTTAAGAGGAGACGGTGTGAATCAGGCTTTCATGGTAAAATAGCTGCTAGGAAACCACTGCTGAGGACAGGCAACAAGCAGAAGAGACACAAGGAATGGACATTAGACCAGTGGAAATCTGTGCTTTGGTCTGATGAGTCCAAGTTTGAGATCTTTGGTTCCAACACCCGTGTCTTTGTGCAGTGCAGAAGAGGTGAACGGATGGACTCTACATGCCTGGTTCCCACCGTGAAGCATGGAGGAGGAGGTGTGATGGTGTTGGGGTGCTTTGCTGGTGACACTGTTGGGGATTTATTCAAAATTGAAGGCATACTGAACCAGCATGGCTACCACAGCATCTTGCAGCGGCATGCTATTCCATCCGGTTTGCGTTTAGTTGGACCATCATTTATTTTTCAACAGGACATTGACCCCAAACACACCTCCAGGCTGTGTAAGGGCTATTTGACCAAGAAGGAGAGTGATGGGGTGCTGCGCCAGATGACCTGGCCTCCACAGTCACCGGACCTGAACCCAATCGACATGGTTTGGGGTGAGCTGGACCACAGAGTGAAGGCAAAAGGGCCAACAAGTGCTAAGCATCTCTGGGAACTCCTTCAAGACTGTTGGAAAACCATTTCAGGTGACTACCTCTTGAAGCTCATCAACAAAATGCCAAGAGTGTGCGTAGCAGGAATCGAAGCAAAAGGTGACTACTTTGAAGAACCTAGAATATAAGACATATTTTCAGTTGTTTCACATTTTTTGTTCAGTATATAATTCCACATGTGATAATACATAGTTTTGATGCCTTGAGAGTGAAGCTACAATATTCATAGTCATGAAAATAAAGAAAACTCTTTGAATGAGAAAGTGTGTCCAAACTTTTGGTCTGTACTGTACATGCGTATGTGCGTATGTTTGTGTATGTGCATGTTTTTTTTGTAAATGTATATTTGTACGTGTATGTATATCAATTATCAATCAATCAATTAACATGGTTGGAAGTAACACTCACATGTCCTAACTGCCCCCTTAGTGATTTTAATGGCTCTGTTAGTGTGATTGTTCTGACTACAACTATTACTTCCAACCATGTTCAGGACTGAAGAAGCTGTGTGGATGAGAGGTAAAAAGTCTTCAAGGAACAAGAGAAAACGTTCAGTTGCCTTCTGCTTAAGCACTGAGAAAATATGATTACATTTATAACAGGAAAAAGCTTTGTAAGCCAGTCGGACCGGACCCTATGTGAAAGTATAATCATTATCAAAGTTTTTTGGAAACCTGAGTTCACATTCAGTAACCATGCACAGGCCAATTTACAGCTAGACCTGTTGAATCAAGAAACTACTTGATTCAATTAGTTTCTGATAACTATCTCACAAAGTAAAACATCTTGCCCAACCTAAAAAATTCAAGAACAGATGACATTAATATCTATCAGTCTGAAAAGAGTTAGAATGTTTTGGAACCCCAGCAAACAATATTGTAAACTATTATCTCAAAAAACGGAAAAATCATTCGACAGTGGTGAACCGTCCCAGGAGAAAAGAACATAAAGGCTGTTCTTGCATCTACTTAAAAACATACTGATGATCTCCAAGGCTTTTGTTAGACTATTCTGTGGAATGACCACACAAACGTAAAACATTTTGCAAGAAAAGCATCCTGTTTCATCTGACGTAAAGCTATGACAGCTTTAAAAAAACAACAACATATCTACAGTCAAACATGGTGGTAGTAGTGTTATGGTCTGGGGCTGCTATGCAAATTCAGGTACTGGCCAACTTGATAAAAATGATGAAGAATGCTTGTCCATCAGTTTTCGACAATGCCAAAAATCCCAAGCAAACTACTTCTATATGGCAAAAAAAATTTTTTTTGAGAGTACAAGTCAAAGTCCAAACTACAGTAAAGTGGTTTGTTTTCATGGCTAATCACATGTAGTGAGCCATTTTTCCTCAAGTAAATGGTTTTCAGTTTAGCTGAATTTCATCTCTTTTGTCTGTTTTAATAATCGCACACTTATGGACATTATTATGCAAAGGTTCGGTACTTGTGTGGCTATGCCTATAATCCGATAAAGCTTCACCAAGCACATGGGTTGAACACAGATCCAAAGAGAAACAGGATTATTATAGTTATTTATGGTTAACAAAATACAAGGAACCAAAAGAAATGTGGCTGAAGAATCTAAATTAAAAGTTCACAATAATAACCATTGACTTTTATTTCTTTTTTTTTTTTGGTCAATAACTACTACCTGCCATTAGAAAAGACATGTTGGCTTCGGAAAGGGATTAACACACTGCTGTGGAAATACCAGGTATAATTTTCGCTTTAAGAAATGAAAAGTAAGGTACATTTGTTTCAGACCAGTAACAATTCATCAGTGGCCGACATCCTGGTATTTCCATAACTGATAGCAGAAACAGAACATTGCTAAACACACCAAATACACAATAAATGTGCTATCATCAAAGTTGAATAAAATAATGGTTTTACTTTCCATAATATTGAAGCAGGTGGATGGAAGATCACCCTGGTCCAGCGGCAAAGGAGCATCTTGTTTGTATTTATTCTGACGATGACCCTGGAACCAAAAACCTGATAAACATTAAGGTGTAAAAGTTGATGTATCACATTTCTTTAACCATATTTGATCTGCTAGAGACTGTCTATTTACATACAGGAATGCTTTTCCATAAGTCACACAAATAATTCAACAAACCATTAGGGATACAAGAATTAGGTGGAAAACAAATTATAATTTTCCTGCCAAAAATAATAGCAATGTTTAGCTGCCAGCGAGAGCTTTGCATCCTGCCAGGGAGGAAGTCAGGGTGTAGATGCCATGAACGAGAGGTAGCACAGGAACTAAATCAACCCAAAAAAAAAACAAAAAACAGCAGCTCAATCCCTTAAAGGAGAGCAGGGAGAGGGTTCCTAATTACTAAAACCTTTAAATAAAGTTTACAATTAGATTGAAGCAGGAGGCATCTCAAAAAGAGGTTTTGTTAAGTAATTTTGTCTGCAAATGAAGCATGAAGTGCTCACACAAGAGAGAGCGAGAGATCGTGTAACATCTGGAGAGAAGCTTCTATTCTCTTTGTTATTTATTTAATCCTTTATTTCTACAGGATCTTTTCACTCTCTCCAAGGTCAGAGGTACAGCTAAGGAATGTGTGTCCTCTGTACAAGAAAAAAAACATGCAGTGTGTATAGGCCATTGCTCAAACAGTTTGTCAGTTCAGCCTGGATGATCTAACTCTGACAGAAGCTAATGAAGATAAAACTAAATAAACCCTGTCATCCAGTGTAAAGCACCTTTTTGTAAGTGTGCCCTTTTTGTTATTGATCCTTGCGTCAGGCATTTCGCTCCTTCGTCCATGTGGAAATAAATTTCATGTAAATTCAAAACAGAGAAAGCAGTAGATCAAAGCAGATCAAAAATAGCCATGTGATATTGCCACATGATTTCTGGGTCAGGAAGCATATACTTTCCCGTGCAGTGAACCCCGTCACAGCTGTGATTGATCTTTCCTCTCTTTCCCACTGAAGGCATAGCCCGGCTGGAGCCTGTTGATGTGTGTGCATGTGTTTGAATGTGTGTGTATGTGTCTTCAGTGACACAAAGATGACCTGAACCACTTTCACCTGTACTTGTCAGTCAGCCTGTAAGTCAGGAGGTCCCTCCCAGGCCCAAGGGTTGCAACCCCTCCCGGTGGAGACTTTTTTTAAAGTCATGACATCCTGATGAGCATTCCTTCCTTGCCAGGTCACTGAGACCCAGCTGAGGAACACAGACGATGGAGGATGGATAGGGAGAACACTTGGACATATGAGAGGAGGTGATGAGGAGAACCAGGAAGAGACAATAAAGTAAAAAAAAAAACCGTTTGTGGGACACCTGTTCGCTGCAGTAGGTTTGGCAGTTGGTGAGACATATATAAAATGCTTTTCTTGGCCTTGGAAAACATGGATGCTTTGCTAATTTAGATTGATGATAAGAAGACAAACACACATTCAGACTACGGGGAAGGTTTCAGAGCTAGTGGAATCACTCCTTTCCTTTCTCTTCCCCTTCTCTGGCACATCCTCGTCATTCAGCTGGGCAGCAGCGGCTAATAACCAAGAAATAATGGCAAGGATGAAAACACAGGACATCAGGGGTGAGAGGAAAGGCCAGCCGAATCCGGGGATGGTGCTGCTCGTAAAGAGACGCCTGGAATAATGGGAAAGGAATGTGGTGCAAATGACTCCCTCGGGACCGGGTCCAGCCGAAGGCCCTCTGGCTCGCCAACAACAAACGGGAATGCTTGAGGAGAGCAGGGTTGGACACATAAGGGCTTTAACAGCACATCCCACCCCCCTCAAAACCCCCACACACACTCACAGATCCACTCTCTCATCCCCTCCTCCCCCTTCCTGTGCCGACCTACTGGAGTCGGCAGTTGTTTTTGGCAGCTTGCCGCTTTCGGAAGAAGCACCCTCTCCCTCTCTCTCTCTCTCTTTCTCCTCTCCCTCTTTCTTTCTCTCTTTCACGCTGCCAGGGAATTGCTGATGAAATGTCATCTTCAGGGAGATCTTGTGAAAAGTTATTGCCATCCATTTTCGCCTCTATCAGATGATCCTGCTCCTTGTCTGCACTCTATATCTTCAAATATACTCACTGCTCCGTGTCCATCCCATCACCTCTTTCTTTCCTCTAACCCTCTCTGTTCTGTTTCTCATTTTTGATAAGCAGGTCAATCACTTATTTTCTACTCCACAGGGGAGTGCTTAATGTCAACCCCTTGCAAACATATTCATATGGACAGTTTAAAGTGTCAAGAAGGTACATTTTCTTTCCAGGTTCTACCTTTGAACCCAACTTATTGTGTGTGTGTGTCTGGGCCTTACATGAGCCAGGTAGAAAAGCCCCGTGTCTCCTTTTTATTTTGCTTCAGTGAGCAGAGGTGCTGTATGACACATGAGGTGCAAGACACATGCAGCTTGTATAAGGAGACTTTGATTCCACAAAACACGCATCTGCTTGTGTATATTAGGACACAGAGTATTCTCTCATGGCTCGTGTGGATTCTAGGGATCTGTAGGTCACGTGAGGAGCCGTGTAAGTTCTGACTGTGAGCCAGCAGTTGGAGGAGTAGGAGTGAGGATGAAGGCAGGCTGGGCTGCTGCCCTCGAGCCGCAGTCACCTTCAGCTCCTTAAATCACAGCTTGGGTCTCCTGTGCCAGAAATGGTTCCACTGTGGGCCTTCTAATTTTCAGGCGATGCTTAAAAACACAGTGGGAAACACCCGTCCTCTTTTGTAAAAGCAAGTAGAGTTCATTATGTGCAAACAATTTAAATTTGGTTGAGTTCAGCTCATATAGTAAATTTCAAACCTTAAAATGACATAAATTGTCTATGTTTATATGTTTTTTGTACAGTTTACCATTCAGCACAATTGTGACTATCTGAAATAGGAAACAGAGGATGAGCTGTGCTCACTCTTGCAGCTCCACTTGTACTCGTACTCGTCGTCTTCCGCTTTATCCGGGACCGGGTCGCGGGGGCAGCAGACTCAGCAGAGACGCCCAGACGTCCCTCTCCCCAGACACCTCTTCCAGCTTCTCCGGGGGGAGCCCAAGGCGTTCCCAGGCCAGCCGAGAGACATAGTCCCTCCAGCGTGTCCTGGGCCGTCCCCTGGGCCTCCTCCCGGTGGGACGTGCCTGGAACACCTCCCGAGGAAGGCGTCCAGGAAGCATCCGGTATAGATGCCCGAGCCACCTCAACTGGCTATTCTCGATGTGGAGAAGCAGCGGCTCTACTCCGAGCCCCTCCCGGATGGCCGAGCTCCTCACCCTATCTCTAAGGGAATGCCCGACCACCCTACGGAGGAAGCTCATTTCAGCCGCTTGTATCCGGGATCTCGTTCTTTCGGTCATGACCCAAAGTTCATGGCCATAGGTGAGGGTAGGAACGTAGACCGACCGGTAAATCGCGAGCTTCGCTTTTTGGCTCAGCTCTCTCTTCACCACAACGGACCGGCACAGCGCCCCCATTACTGTGGCAGCCGCACCGATCTGTCTGTCAATCTCCCGCTCCATTCTTCCCTCACTCGTGAACAAAACCCTGAGATACTTAAACTCCTCCACTTGAGGCAGGAACTCCCCTCCAACCTGAAGAGGACAAGCCACCCTTTTCCGGTCGAGAACCATGGCCTCGGACTTGGAGGAGCTGATCTTCATCCCAGCCGCTTCACACTCGGCTGCGAACCGCCCCAGTGCATGCTGTAGGTTTTGGCTAGATGGGGCCAGCAGGACCACGTCATCTGCAAAAAGAAGAGATTAAATCCTCTGGTCCCCAAACCAGACCCCCTCCGGCCCTTGGCTGCACCTAGAAATCCTGTCCATAAAAGTTATGAACAGGACCGGTGACAAAGGGCAGCCCTGCCGGAGTCCAACATGCACCGGGAACAGGTCCGACTTAGTGCCTGCAATGCAAACCAAACTCCTGCTCTGCTTGTACAGAGACCGGATGGCCCCTAATAAAGGGCCCCCGATTCCATACTCCTGGAGCACCCCCCACAGGGCATCACGAGGGACACAGTTGAATGCTTTCTCCAGGTCCACAAAACACATGTGGACCGGTTGGGCAAACTCCCATGAACCCTCGAGTATCCTGTAGAGGGTATAGAGCTGGTCCAGTGTCCCACGGCCGGGACGAAAACCACACTGCTCCTCCTGAAGCCGGGGTTCGACTATCGGCCGGACTCTCCTCTCCAATACCCTGGCGTAGGCCTTACCAGGGAGGCTGAGGAGTGTAATCCCCCTGTAGTTGGAACACACCCTCCGGTCACCCCAGTCTGCCAATCCAAAGTGTCAACCATGACAGCCCCACAACATCCAAAGACTTGAGGTACTCAGGGCGGATCTCATCCAACCCCGAAGCCTTGCCACCGCGGAGCTTTTTAACCACCTCGGTGACTTCAGCCTGAGTGATGAAAGAGTCCAACCCCGAGTCCCCAGCTTGTGTTTCCACCAGGGAATGCGTGATGGCAGGATTGAGGAGATCCTCGAAGTACTCCTTCCACCGGCCGATAATGTCCCCAGTCGAGGTCAGCAGCTCCCCACCCCCACTGTAAACAGTGTTGGAGAAGCACTGCTTCCCCCTCCTGAGGCGCCGGACGGTTTGCCAGAATCGCTTCGGGGCCAACCGGTAGTCCTTCTCCATGGCCTCACCGAACTCCTCCCAGGTCCGTGTTTTTGCCTCTGCCACCACCCGGGCCGCGGCACGCTTGGCCCCACGGTACCCGTCAACCGCCTCAGGAGTCCCACAAGCCAACCAGAGCCGATAGGACTCCTTCTTCAGCTTGACAGCATCCCTTACAGCCGGTGTCCACCACCGGGTTCGGGGATTGCTGCCGCGACAGGCACTGCAGACCTTACGGCCGCAGCTACGGGCAGCAGCATCGACAATAGATGTGGAGAACATGGTCCATTCGGACTCTATGTCTCCAACATCCCTCGGAATCTGGTCAAAGCTCTCCTGGAGGTGAGAGTTGAATACATCCCTGGCCGAGGGCTCTGCCAGACGTTCCCAGCAGACCCTCACTATGCGCTTGGGCCTGCCAAGTCTGTCCGGCTTTCTCCTCCTCCAGCGGATCCAATTCATCACCAAGTGGTGATCAGTGGACAGCTCAGCCCCTCTCTTCACCCGAGTGTCCAAAACATGCGGCCGAAGGTCTGATGATACGACAACAAAGTCGATCATTGACCTCCTGCCTAGGGTGTCCTGGTGCCAAGTGCACTGATGGACACCCTTATATTTGAACATGGTGTTCATTATGGACAATCCGTGACTAGCACAGAAGTCCAATAACAAAACACCGCTTGGATTCAGATCGGGGAGGCCATTCCTCCCAATCACGCCTCTCCAGGTGTCACTGTCGTTTCCCACGTGGGCGTTGAAGTCCCCCAGCAGAATAATGGAGTCCCCAGGAGGGGCACTATCCAGCACCCCCGACAAGAAGGCCGGGTACTCCGCACTACCACTCGGCCCGTAGGCCGAAATGATAGTCAGAGACCTCTCCCCAACCCGAAGGCGCAGAGATGCGACCCTCTCATCCTCTGGGGTAAACCCCAACACGAGACGGCTGAGCTGGGGGGCGACAAGCAAACCCACACCAGCCCGCCGCCTCTCCCCGTGGGCCACTCCAGAGTAGAAGAGAGTCCAGCCCCTTTCAAGGAGATGGGTTCCAGAGCCCACGCTGTGCGTAGAGGCGAGCCCGACTCTTTCTAGTCGATATCTCTCGACCTCCCGCACACGCTCAGGCTCCTTCCCCACCAGCGAGGTGACATTCCACGTCCCTTGCAGCTCCATGTGAAGCATTCTCACTGTTGATTACCATATGTGCCTGAGTTTCATGATTAATAGAATAATCAGTTGGAGGCATGTGATTTATCATCTAAAACACTGAAGATACAAGCACTTTAGTATTTGTGGTATGAGTTTTTCTTGTCCAGTTGAAAAGGGTGTGGGATGATAAACAAAGCGAATAATCCTACCTTTAACTTCGGCAAAGGACTGGTGTCACCACAACAGGTCACTGTGGTTAGTGGAGAACAATTCATTCTTTGGAACAATTTATATCTAATAATGCTTTTCTGCTCTGTGTTGATGGGTATGGGGTGCAACTTGGCTACAGAACAAAACAACTTCTGATCAGTCACTTGATCAGTTGTCTCTTCCTTTTTTATTTGCTATTCAGCCAAATAAAAACAAGACACAGCAAACGGATCAAGACAGCAAATCTTCCTCTCTTTGCTCTCTACTGCTTCTCCTTTTTTTCTGTTCTACTGTTCTCTACCATGACAACGTCTTTCACAATACTGTCTCTGCAGTCATTCTGGGATAAGGGCCAGAGTGGTGAGAGTGAGAGTCTCTTTATATTCCACTTTCTTTTTTTAAGAGAGCACATTTCCATCACATTGAGAATGCAGTTTTAGTATTTATAGGTGTTCTCTTTTCATAGGACACTCTCTGTTGGCAGGTTCCCACCAAATGCAGCATACAATGTAGGAAAGCCCGGCCGTGGGAAAAGAGAAAAGAAAGAAACCTGTTTTCCTCTAGTGTTGATTCAAAACTACTTGAAGCCTGAATTTAATAAGTCATTGTCTTTCTAACTTTCAACTGTAAAAATCTACATGACAGCCCGGAAATAACAATTCTCTGTCCTAAACTTTCCTAACCTCTTTTTTATAACTTATAGATATTGAAACTCGTTGAACCTTTTTACATTTTGTCACATTTCAAAAAATCTTATGTGAGAGACTAGTAGTGCATAATCATGAGGTAAAAGAAAATGAAAAAATGGGTTTCAAATTGTTTTACAAATAAAAATCTTTAAAATGTTGCATGCATTCGTGTTCAGCTCCCCTGAGTCAATACAACACGTCTTGCTGCAATTCCAGGAACAAGCCTTATTGGCTTTTATCCATTGGTACCTGCTCGCCTCTACTAAACTTTACCCGTCTCGGTTCGGTTTGTTTTCCATGCAAAAAAGTAAAATACCGTAATATACCGTGATTTGTATGTAACGAACGACCGTCTAGCTCCCTCTGTATCTTCTGATTAGCCACCAAGCACAGACATTTCTGCACCTCGTTGTTGAAACACAGTGTTGATTTCAGTGTTGCCATTTTACTTAAAGATGTAAGTACCATTAAAATAAAAAATAATGGTACCTAAATGTACAGGTGGGACTGAACCGCTAATCCCAGATGTGATATCATCACATCTGTAAGGTCCTGTGAGTTCATAAAGGTTTTTTGACACCATCTTTGTAGTGTTAACTCCATTCAGAAATCATTCACGGTGAGGGCTAATTAACAAAAAATGAAGAATCAATTGACCGAAAGGACATTTTATTAAAATGTTTTATTTATCTTTCTGCTTTGCATTGTGAACTGGTTGTTTAAACACATAGCAACTGTTGTTCTTAATTAATTAGTTTTAAAGCTAATTTGAATTGATACCGAATCCCTCAAAACAAACCTTGGTTCTTAAACATACATATTCGCACTGAACTATGATATCATTTCATTGATTTATTGGGTATTACTTGGTTTTGTTTTTTGTAGTTTTCCTCATTCTTTTCATTTTTACTTACAATTTAGTTGAAGAGTTTGTTAATTTAAGTACTTTAACTTAAAGTTATATGATTTTGTAATAAATTCCTGTATTTTGGAGAGAAATTGTTTGTGTTTTTTCCATATATGAGTGCAGGACTTGCTGTTTGAGAAAAACTATTGTTTTGTAATACTACACCTCACCAGGCAGGTATTCATAAAACAATAACTGTCAGAGACTGAGAACTGTTTGGCTATTTCTTATGATAATCAGGTGGAGGCCCGACTTGGTAATTTTGATCTAATTTATTAAATTTGCTAATAACATCCTTAGACGCTCATTATTAGTTATTCATGACCAAACCAAACTCATTGATGCACAAAGCTACGTATTACCCGAGCTTGATTGTCCATTTTATCTGAGTGTGTATCTGTTTAAGGAAACATAAGGAATGTGTGTCCCCAGACGTACTGAGCAGGTGGGCATTATACTCTCCTCTGAACTAAACTGCAGAAGGAGAAGGAGGCAGCTCACTGACACGTTCCAGTGTGGCGCAATTTACGTCAAGACAGAACGAGAAGGGAATTGAACTACAGCCTCTATATGTTCAAAGCTCACCTTTTGTACCGCACTCACATCTGTCCACTGGTCCCATGAGCGTGCATGATTGAGCACATGTGTGCTTCTCATGATGCCTCACCTCAGCTCTCCCACAGCTTCCCAGCAGCTTCCAGAGGATGAAAGCGAGTGAAACCCCAGACTAGTGGGGCTCCACAGCCAATTACGACTGTTTATTTAGCCAGCCACGGCTGCCTAACAGAACAGGAGCACACAGCCAGCCACACAGCCCTGCAGGGGAAACCTCGCTTGTCTTGATTTTCCTCTTTTTCCACTCCTTTTAAACTCCACCAGCTTCAGTCTCTCTCCAGTTTAATTTTTTTCCAGACATACATTTCCCTTACTTGTGAAAAACTTAAATGAAAAACAAAGGTAACTATCAACCAACATTTTCTTCCATCACTGTGATCAGACCTTTCTAGCATTTCGTCTTGCCTTCTTTGTCTTTAACTCCACATCTGTCCTTTTCTTCCTCACTTAGTTGCACTTTCTTTCTACCTCAACACATCAACACAGGTTTCCTGTGATGGATTGGTTCATTGACTGATGCCTGAGGGGGGCTTTAGCTGTCTGTGCGTCACCATGATGTACGTATGTTTGAGGTGTGAAGTGGAGAGGCACTGAGCACCAACCTCAGAGATGGAGTGAACCAGCAACATGATTTTCTTCTACAACACATTTGTCATGCTTAGGCTTGCTTCTGGTCTCTATTGGACGAATCACTCCAATAACACCTCATACATCTTTAAACATATGATACACGTTAGAGCAAAGGGATTGCTTTACAGGACAAGGAGTTTGTCATGGAAACATTGGACAAACTGAAAATGCTCAGTTGGGTTTTTTAAGTAAAATACAAACATATGTTAAGTAAAGCATACACATGTGCACGGATATATAAACACATGCACCTCACCTTGAGCTTGTGCTTCTAGGAAAGGTAACATAAATGGATCTTTGTAGACCTCAGCACATGTCTGCAGAGCCAGAGCCCCTGAATGGCCAAGGAAGTACCCAGCACACACTTAGTAACACAATCACCGTGTCAGACAGGTACCAATGGAATAAATGGTATCCCTTTGGCATTAGGTCACACTGAGAGAGTTCCCTCTGAGATCACAGTGCAGACAAGAAAAGTGTCCAGGTAGGAAGGTCCCTTTTTTGTGTCAATATGCATCTGAATAAATGAGCAAAGAAAAGTGATGCAAGGTTTGAGAGCTTAACTGAGTTAGTTTAATCACAGAGTAGCACAGAGAGGGAATAAAGGTCTGTTCACTGACTCATTTCACTTGGGTGCCTGCGGTTAGGCCCTGTCCTGACCACACTCCACTGCACGTGTGTTTGCTCTAATCCTTCCTCAAACCTTCACTCAACAACACAGAGAACCAAAGATCATGGAACCCAAACGCTGCATGATTTAATTAAAAAAGATCTAAAGGGTTTTGATAGGTATAACTTGGTGTTTGGATATTAGTAAAAAATGAGTTGATGCATTTATTTCTTGCTTGTGCCTTTATGTAAAGTTTACATAGTTGGTTTTATTAGAGAAATGTGTTTTTAAAGTAAGACAAACATGAGAAGTTGAATACCAGGAAAAGGAAAAGTCTCAGTCAAACCAAATTTTCAATGACTTTGTATCATCTAACATGACTGATGTGTCTAAGTTAGACCTCTAACTTATTCTGATTTAGTCATCATCAAGGTTTTTCAATTCTGAAACTGGAAGATTACAGACACACATATACATAGGGCTGTGCAAAAGTTACCATTTCTTACCATACGATATTTACCTACAAATCATTTGTCATGAAGTGTAAGGGTGACAATAAGTACCTAAAAAGCTGGAATAAGGCAACTGATGACCAAAATGGAGAGAAATGAAAGGTGCTGCAGAGCTGCATAAGTATTTATGATAAAATGTTAAGACAACAAACTTCCAGGGTGGAGATGTATATTAACACACACACACACACACACACACACACACACACACACACACACACACACACACACACACACACACACACACACACACACATGTGTGTTCTTCTCTCAAATTTACATTTCATCAGTGTTTCACATAATTGCCTTTTTAACTGCATGACTTGGATCAAACGCTTAGGGCATCTTTTTACACGCTTCTGAAACATAGTTTGATGGAATATTGGTGCATTTCCTCTGACAGAACTTGTGTAACTGAGTCAGGTTTGTAGGCCACATTGCTCACACACACTGTTTCAGCTCTGCCCACAAATTCGGCAGAAAGATTCACATGTTCCCAAGCTAGAAAAGAAAAGAGGTAGGCCTGGAATGCTGTATTTGAACTAAAAATATTTCCTCCAGAGCCAGAAAACGTATATCCCATGAAAGTGAGGATGAATCTTTCAGTTGGTCCATCTTTTTCAAAATTTTAGCCAACAGTTCCTTGGGAAGCACACTTTATTAACATGTGCCAATAAAACTGTACCATACTTTTTTTCTTTATGTAGATGTAATTAACAGAAACTCAATATGTAGACAACCCCCATAATGATCAGTCTAGATTGCACAGTAAATCTCACTCATATAAAGTCATAGAAAGACCTCCATGAAAATACAGTTTAAGCAGTTTCTGCTTCATCACAGACTTTCACTTAAAGTCTCGGCTTCTCTGATTTGCAGTCAGGTTGGCATAACTGCCGTTGGGGCCAGCGGACTGGCAGGGCTATTGTTTTCATTTCCCCATTATTAATCACAGCTTTAGGAGAAAATAAAGAGAAAACAGGACTGGAGAGTTCAGAGAAGAGCTGGAGAACCATCTTGGGAGGATCTGTTGCTACTAGACGGCATGTTTATCATAACAGCTGCTGTCCACAGGGGAAACTTGGCTGGACACATCAAAGGCTCGTTCACAGCCCACCTCTACCATCTGACATCCAGGCACACAAGTACACTCAGCTGCTATCTTCCCCTCCTTACACTTAGGAACAGGCTCCAAGTACAAGCCCTCATAAAAGACTAATTCTCAGGTTAAAGGAAGCTATGTTCCAGCCTGGATTACCTAAGCTGTTAGCTGTCAGCGCTGAGGTCTGCTTTTACGATTGTTCAGCTTTTCGTGTAAATTAATTAAAGTTCCATTTCAGTGGCGCCCCTTGTATATGCCAACACATTCTTCAGATGGAGAGCTGAGCTGGCCCCGCTTCAACACATAGCTCTCACAGACGCTCTAATAGGCAGCAGTCCTTACAAACCCTCCCGAAAAGACAGAGTGAAGGGCTGGGGAAGTGCAGGGTGGACAAAAGGAGCCAATAAGAGCATTTTTATGCAGCGCCTTACAAGATTTCTCAAAGGCCCAGAGGATGAGGTTTCAATTTATGTGCTTGTTAAGTCTACCTCTGTTCTGCAAGAGGAGCCCAATCACAAAAGCTCTGCTGCCATGATGTGGCCAATGACCTGAACTGCAAATTTCCCCTTCACCCATATAATTATTATCTTGCCAAACACATGTTTTGGACCTACAGTTGTAGGTGCATCTACTTACATAAACAGAAAAAATACATCTTCATTTGTTTGAAAATAGATTTCAGGAATTCAGTGTCACAGTCTGTAGTATTCCAACAGAATACTGGCACTGGAGGACTGGCAGACTGGGGTGGTGGTCCCCCTTCATAAGAAGGGTGACCAGAGGGTGTGTTCCAACTACAGGGGGATCACACTCCTTAGCCTCCCTGGTAATGCCTATGCCAGGGTTTTGGAGAGGAGAGTCCATCCGATAGTCGAACCTCAGCTTCAGGAGGAGCAATGTGGTTTTTGTCCCGGCCGTGGAACACTGGACCAGCTCTATACCCTCTATAGGGTACTCGAGGGTTCATGGGAGTTTGCCCAATCGGTCCACGTGTTTTGTGGTCCTGAAAAAAGCATTCGACTGTGTCCCTCGTGATGCCCTGTGGGGGGTGCTCCAGGAGTATGGAATCGGAGGCCCTGCTACTAAACCAACATCTTCCAAATGCAGCAGACCTCCACCACCTCCTAATCTATCTCCTCCTAATCAGGACTTTCAAATCACTTCTCTGTGATACAGTCTGGGCCCCAGTGGTAACTTTATCAGAAATGAGCATGTCCAGGAAAAACTCGGGCCCCTAATAGGAGATAGTTGTAAAATCTCTGCAGAAAGAACAAAGCCAAAAGGATAAGAGACAGTAATAAACAATCAACAAAAGCCATAAACTGTCAGGTACAACCAGACACAGAGTTAATATCAGCAACTAAGTCATATAAACTGGCTTTATTGAACATTAGATCTCTGTCAGGAAAATCATTTTTAATCAATGACTTCATTACTGACCATGATCTTGATGTTATGTTTTTAACAGAAACACGGTTACATGAATTTAATGAAGCTCCCATTCTGATAGAGGCGACGCCTCCGAGCTACAATTTTCTTTGTGAGAGCAGACAGCAAAGAAAAGGTGGAGGGGTGGCCACTTTGTTTAAAGATTTATTAGAGTGTAAAAAAAATATTTCTGGGCAAATTTGACTCTTGAATATTTGGCTCTCCGGGTAAAGAGCCCGGTCCGAACCATGTTCTTGAATATTTATAGTCCTCCTAAGTCCAAAACAAACTTTATCAGTGATTTTGATGAGCTTTTATCTGTGATATGTGTTGATTATGACCGTTTAATTATTGTGGGAGACTTCAACATTCACATTGACAATCCTTAAGACAGAAGTACAATAGATCTATGTGACACTTTTAGAAATTTTGGTTTGACTCAACATGTTAAACAGCAAACGCACAAACAGGGACATATTTTGGACTTGATCATCACTAAGGGTTTAAACATTTCCAAGGTGTCTGTAACTGATGTTGCTCTATCTGACCACTTTTCTGTTATTTTTGAAAGCATCATCTCCAATGGCTCAGTTTGCCAAAGAGACATGATAAGAAACGCATCTTTAAGGACGGTGCTGCTCAAACATTTAACCAGATTTACTCTTCTACCTCCACTTTACCCTGTAACACTGTAGATGAGCTGGTAGATAACTTTCATTCAAAAATCTCGGACATCATTGATTCAATTGCTCCAATTAAAATGAAAGTCGTTTCTGGGAAGAAAATGTCTCCACGGAGAAGTGCTCCACCAGTCAGAAGTGAAAAAAAGGAGTGTCGAAAAGCTGAACGCAGGTGGCAAAAGACTGGACTCCAGGTTCACAAGAAACAATGCTCGTGCATTATTTGCCACGGTTGACAGGTTAACAAACCCTCCTGCAACTGTAGCATCTGAACTCCACTCTACCAGGGCCTGCAATGAATTTGCTTATTTCTTTACTGAAAAACCCAAAAGATCAGAGAGGCAGTCAGCACATCTATATCAACTCCAGTACCAATCTTGTCTCCAACTAGAACTGATTTCGACAACATTTCCCAATTTCACCAAATAAACTGCAAAATCTTTGAAGAAATCGTTCACCAACTAAGCTCTTCTTCTTGCTGTCTCGATCTTTTACCCACAGCTTTCCTTAAGAAAGCTTTGCCTGTAATAATATCTGATTTAACACAAATAATAAACACGTCCCTTTTGTCAGGTTTTTTCCCCCAGGCCATAAAAACAGCAATTATCAAACCTCTATTGAAAAAGAGCAACTTGGACAAGCTGCTACTACAGAACTACAGGCCTATTTCAAACCTCCCCTTCATCAGTAATTTTATTGAAAAAGCTGTGTTTCAACAGTTAAACAACTTCCTAACAACGACCAGCCGCTTCGATGTCTTCCAGTCAGGCTTCCGTGCTCACCCCAGTACAGGGACTGCTCTTGTCAAGGTGTTCAATGACATCTGTATAAATGCAGACTGTGGAAGAACCACAGTGCTGGTATTATTGGACCTTAGTGCAGCATTCGACACTGTTGATCACTCCATTTTATTAGAGCACCTGGAAAACTGGGTCGGCCTTTCTGGTACAGCACTCAACTGGTTTAAATCCTACTTGAAGGACAGGGACTTTTTTGTGTCAGTAGGTAACTTTACATCAGAGACCACAAAATCACATGTGGCGTTCCTCAAGGGTCCATCTTAGGGCCCCTCCTATTCAATATCTACATGCTCCCCCTAACTCAGATTTTAATGAACAACAACAACATAAGTTATCATAACTATGCAGACGACACACAGCTATACGTTACGATGTCGCCAGATTACTATGAACCCATTCAAGCGCTGGGTAAATGCTTAGAACAAATCAATGCATGGATGGGCCAAACTTTTTTTCAGCTGAATTAAAACAAAACTGAAGTAATAATCTTTGGACCAAAGGAAGAGCAGGTAAAAGTTAGCACATAGCTTCAGTTAATACAGCTAGAAACCACCAGTCAGGCTCGAAACCTGGGTGTAGTGATGGACTCAGACCTGAATCTTCAGTGGCACATAAAGGTAGTAACTAGGTCGGCCTTCTATCACCTAAAAAACATCTCCAGGATTAAACGACTAATGTCTCAGCAGGACCTTGAAAAACCAATTAATGCGTTCATCTTCAGTAGAATTGATTACTCCAGCACTGTCATCACAGGTCTGCCTAAAAAGTTGATCAGACAGCTCCAGTTGATCCAGAACGCTGCTGCCCGCGTCCTCATTAGAACTAATAAAGTGGAGCACATCACCCCGGTTCTAAAGTCCCTACACTGGCTCCCTGTAGCTCAGAGAATAGTTAAAATTACTTCTGTTAGTCTATAAATCACTGAATGGCTTAGCACCAAAATACATGACAGACTTGTTGTCAGTGTATCAACCACCCAGACCTCTCAGGTAATCTCGCTCAAATCTACTGTGCATACCCAGAACCAGAACCAAACATGGAGAAGCAGCTTTTAGTTCTTATGCTCCACTAATCTGGAATAAACTCCCAGAAAACTGTAAAAGTGCCGAAACCCTAAGTTGCTTTAAATAAAGATTAAAAACTTATTTGTTTAGAGTGGCCTTTGACTGTGCCATCTAAGCATAATTAGTTACATTTTCAGTCCAATTTTCCTTTCATTTTCTTAACCATCATTTTATTCTCTTTATTTTATTTTTATTTTTTTAATTACCTCTGTTGTTTGATTTTATCATTTGATTTGTTTTTCTGTGTCTGTGTCTATTTTCTTTGTGATTGTATTGTAATTGCATGTACAGCACTTTGAGTGTCTCGTTGCTGAAAAGCTCTATATAAATAAACTAACTTACCATACCTTGCCTTGCCTTGCCTTGCCTTGTCTTTATTAGGGGCCATCCGGTCTCTGTACAAGTGGAGCAGGAGTTTGATCCGCATTGCCGGCACTAAGTCGGACCTGTTCCTGGTGCGTGTTGGACTCCTGCAGGGCTCCCCTTTGTCACCGGTCCTGTTCATAACTTTAATGGACAGAATTTCTAGGCGTAGTTCAGGAATCTTTATCATCCCCTAGGGGCACTTGATTTCACAGCAACATTTTAAAAACAAAAAAACAAAAGAACACATTTGACAACCGTTTGCTAAAAATCATGACAACTCATTTACAAATCTAGGAGCTGCAACAACAAATTAGTTTCTCAATCTATTAGTTCTAGATCTGGTCATCTGTGCCCAGACGGAAGCAGTTTGAACTCATGGTGCAGCAGATGATCTGGGTCAGCCAGCATTGTTCTGGCATTTTTGATTGACATCACCAAGTACGGTTCCGTCCAGCTATTTAAGGCTGCACCAGCAATTGTACCGCACACTTTAGCAATTTCCAGCAGTTTGTTATTGTTCTTGCAAGTTGAAAGCAAGAACCAGCAGATTAAGTTAAAAGTTAGAATAAGAACAATAAAACATTTGCGTAAAAATAGAATTTACATTAAAACCATGGAGCTTCTGATAAAAATCTATTTGCTGATGAGCCTTCTTACCGAGTAAGTCCACATGGGCTTCAAAACTCAACCTGTCATCAGGCGTAATTCCAAGGGATTTATAATGGTTCACAATCTCAACATTTAACCAGAGGTAACAATGTTGTCTTTTAGAAAATCAGTAACCATTTCCTTTGACAACCAGTACATGGGGCCAAAGTCAATACCATAAAAACACTGAACCTTCTCAGCTAAACAATGGGTGGAATAAACTAGAAAACTGATGAGAAGCCAATAAAACGTTTTAAATCTTATCTGTCTGACAAATTCCAATTTGTTCATGTAAATGATAAATCATCTTTAAACTCCAGGGTTAATTGTGGAGTACCACAGGGTTCAGTACTTGGGCCAATTCTCTTTACTATATATATGCTTCCAATAGGTCAAATTATCAGGCAGCATAGGATACATTTTCACTGTTACGCTGATGCTACTCAGCTTTACTTATCCATAAATCCTGATGAACCCAAACAGTTAGATAGACTACAAGCATGTCTTGAAGATATAAAAACTTGCATGACTTTAAATTTTCTGCTTCTAAATTCAGATAAGACAGAAGTTGTCGTCTTTGGACCGGAGTCTTTAAAAAAGAAACTACTTAGTAAATCACTTAACCTGGATGACATTAAATTGACCTCCAGTAATAAAGTAAAAAACCTTGGGGTTATTTTTGACCAGGACATGTCATTTAAATCTCATATTTAACAGGTTTCTAGGATTTCCTTCTTTCATCTCCGGAACATTGCCAGAATTGGAAATATCCTATCCAGGAGTGACGCTAAAAAACTAGTCCATGCATTTGTTACTTCAAGGCTGGACTATTGTAATTCTTTACTATCAGGATGTCCACAAAATGCAGTTAAAAGTCTTCAGCTGATTCAAAATGCTGCAGCAAGAGTTTTGATGAAAATTAAAAAGAGAGATCATATTTCCTCTACTTTAGCTTCCCTTCATTGGCGCCCTGTTAAATCCAGAATAGAATTTAAAATTCTCCTCCTCACATATAAAGCCCTTAATGATCTAGCTCCATCATACATCAGAGATCTGATTGTTCCATATGTTCCTAACAGGGCACTTCGTTCTCAGACTGCAGGTTTACTGGTGGTTCCTAGAGTCTCTAGAAGTAGAACCGGAGGCAGATCCTTTAGTTATCAGGCTCCTCTCCTGTGGAACCAGCTCCCAGCTTTAGTCCGTGAGGCAGACACCCTGTCTACTTTTAAGGCTAGGCTTAAAACTTTCCTTTTTAATAAAGCTTATAGTTAGAGTGGCTTAGGTTATCAGGGAGGGAGGAAGGCTCCCTCCCTGTTGGTTGGAGTAAGGGGGAGTCAGGTTTAGCCTAAACCGGCTCAGTTATGGTTGAGGTGCAAACACACCCTCCATTTCTGCTACCTGTATAACCCCCTCTCTTTTCCAATGGTAATGGTCAGTCTGACAGAGAGATGTATCCCAATCGTTGTGGTTTTTAGTATAACAATGACCATCAGTGGGATCCTTTGTTGGGTGCCTTGAGACCACATTGTTGTAAATAAGCGCCGTTTAACTAAATAATCCGAACTGAAACTATCTGTGTAGTTATGCTGCTATAGGCTTAGGCTGCTGGAGGACATAACGACCACTTTCACCCTTTTCGCTACATTCTCACACTACTCTCTAATTTTGCATTATTTGCTGTTATTTCAGTTTTAACTTTGTTTTCTCTTTCCTCTTCCTAGAAGCTACACCTGGCCTGGTTATGTCTACCTGTGACACCTTTCTGGAGAATGGGAATCGTCCAAGCTTCTGCTGGCAACAACTTAATGATTCACATGGCCCTGTCTTTCAGTGTTTAAACCTTTCTCTCTCCTAGACATGGCAATTGACTGAACTTTTAATGTAAGTACTGCCAGATTCTCAATTAGATTTAGGTCGAAGCCACTCTAAGACATGAATATGGTTTGACCTAAACAATTCCACTCTAGCTCTAGTTGTATGTTTATTATCATTGTTCTGCTAGAAGAAAAACTCTGCCCCAGTCTCAAGTCTTTCACAACCTCTACCAGGTTTTCTTTATGGGCCTCTTGACTGCTTTTCTGGTTATTGCCCTCCTTGCCCAGCCTGTTAGTTAAAAAGTACAGCATGTTTTAGGTTTGCAGTTGTGCCACATTCTTTACATTTTCAGACTTGGATTAAAAAGTGTTCCATTAGATTTTCAAAGTACATGCTGAATCTATAGTTTACTCTTCTGAAGCCTTCTCTACAACCTTATCCCTGACCTCGCTACTATGCTCCTTGTTCTTTGTGATGCTGTTTGTTCACTCATGTTCTTTAGCAAACCTCTACAGCCTTTGAAGAACAGCTCCATATATGCTGACATTAAATTACACACAGGTGGACCCTATTTGCTAAGTAGGTGCATTCTGAAGGCAATTGGTTGCATAGGATTTATTTCAAGTGTATCGGTAAAATGGTCTGGATATACAAATGCCACATTTTTAGATGATTTTTAAAATATCTTAAAAATCATCTAAAATTTTGCTTTCACTTTACAAACATACATGATTATGTGTTGCTCTATTACCAAAAAATACAAAATCCCAATTAATATTTGAAGTCTATGGCTCTTGTGTTACAAAATATTAAAATATTCAAGGTGTATGTATACTTTTGCAAGGTACTGTAGCATACAGTTTGTTGTTCTTGTGAGCTCACAGTTGTTTTCTACACTGACATGTCTTTTAAGTAAAATATAGGTAAAATGGTTCTGTAATTTTTAACTTTGGTGATTCTTTGAGAAAAGCTTAAATGTGAAGGATGTAGTTTGTTTGTTTGTTTGTGTGTGTGTCTGTTGAGGGTGTGCTGAAATGTTCTCATATCTTCTCATGGTCTCCCAACTGAAACAACACAAACCAGAGGACACTTAAGATCGCTGGATCTTCTAGCCCTCTTCAAAGGTCTTGAGTCCTTCTCTTATCACCTGCCAAATCTTTAATGGGTCACAGAAATGTTGTCCATCTTTAGTCGAGGCTGTGTTGGATAACCAGACAGATTCATTGTGGCGGTAAAATAAAGGCACACTGCAAGCAAAAAGGAACACAGGTGTAATTAATCCATGGACATGAAAGGCTAATCGCCCCAGAAGGTTAGGGTCGCACCTGTGATGAAGCATCACCATGGCAGCATTGAAGTCCTTGGAGAGACAGAGAGAGGGGTTGTGATGTGAAGTGTCAGCTGATCTATGAAAAGCTCTGTGGTGCCTAATGAGAAGAGACAGCAGTGATGAACACATAGATGTGGCTGTTTTTTGTTTATTCTTGTGTGTGGAACACATTCACATGAAGGAAGGACTGAATGAACAGGTGAGAGCCTAAATGTGATACTCCGACAGAGATAATGGTCGCACTAACACATTCAGAGAAAGATTGGGATGTGAAAATAGAAGAGCGCAGATGGAGAGTGAGAGAGTGAAGGGGGAGGGAGAGCAGGCGTAGATCCAGACAAATTGAGGCTGTGATGTTTCTCATCACATACAGGGACAGAGACAGTGGTTGTGGCCTGTGTCTCTGCTGACACTTTCTGGGCTTTGTTCATTTTAACCTGTGGCATATCCAGACAAATGAGACAAATTTCGAGATGTGGAGCAGGTGCTCAATCCATCTTATGTGGCACCAACAAAGCATTATCAATAAGCCCGGAATAACTACCAGTTTTAAAGGGTTTAACTGTGTCTGCAACAGGTTGTGCTGAACAGCAGAGGTGGTTTGCTTTCAGTGAAAATAAATAGGTAAATGATTAGACTGCTTTCATATTTCATTTTTATCAGCTTGGAGCCCATTCTGCAGAAATATATATATTTTTTGTCTTGCTAAAAAAAAGCATGTGATTCCTCAGAATTTGAATTAGAACATTTTTAATGTCTAATTACATGTATACAAATTTTACCTGCCATGAGTATTGATAGACTGTGTAACAACACCTGCTAATAACAGGCTGGACGGTTCAGCACTGATTTAGTCTGGATAACATCCATCCATTGTTTATTCACACTTATCCTTGCAGAGTTGCAGAGGATGGCTGGTGCCTTTCTCCAGCAGTCATTGGGTGAGAGGTACACTGTAGTCCGTCACCTATTCACCTAACATGCATATTTAGATCTCGGCTTTGGATTTCCACATTGATACCAATGTAAAGATGAGTAGAAAGCTTTAAAGTAGAGGTTTTTTTTACTTCTCTTATCAGCCTCCTCTCTGTACACCGTGGCAACATTAATTTTGGTTCCAGTCAACCTTGTCTGTCCCAATTTCAACCAGTTATTTTAAACCTTTTAGCAATCACTTTGTCTGTATTTACATCCATTTTAGGAAAATATCTCTTTTCTTGTAGCCAGTCCCTGACTTATGAAGATCAGCACTGCATAACTTGAAAAATATGTTCTCTTGTCTTTCCCATTTTGACAATTTGGTTAAAAAAATGAAATTGTGTCACATCATACCTCAGGAAAACAAGGAGTCATTACAACACTTAATTTACCCAAATTTATTTTGTAGGAATTGTTGAGGGAGACATTAATTTCAGCGTCTGGAATTGTTTTATTAATAAAAGTTTTAATTTTTGAAAGATTTGAGTTATAGATTACGCTAGTGGCCTGTGTAGATTACGCAATAAAAAATTACTTTATTTTAAGGTTTTTAACACATCTTTTTACCAGAAGTGTCAATGACTGCAGGGGTCGCTGTACTTTTGCAATGAGTGAATGACATTTAGCAGCCCTGAATAACATTAAACGTCACAAGTTTTACCTGTGTGAGTTTTGCAGAGACCCCGAGGAATCTGTGGCAGACCCTTAGAAATGTTAGCAGATTCACATTAGTATATTCATAATTGTAAATCTCCTCCTACTTATTGAAGGTGCAGGATTACACACCAAGCCTTTTCAAACCAAAATAAACACAAACCCTCATTTAAATGTTACATTTCATGCTATTATATTTTGGTATCATTATTATTGTGTAATAAATTGCATATAGAATGGTAAACGCTTTGACCTTTTTGTTTGTTTTTGTTGAGACACGGTGAGAGAGTGTGTGTTTTCATGAATTGGATCAAGTTGACAGTAAGATATTATTATTGAGATTTGACACCAGAGGGCAGCAGAGAGCCTATATCAGTTCTTCAGATGAAAAGACGCCATATGGAGTCTCGGTGCACACGTGCATGAAGACATCAGTTTGACTCGTCACACAGAAACAGTTTCTTCTTCACGTGTACACATGGCTAAAAAATTATGGAAAATATATATTTAGACAATGTTCCAGCAGTGAAACATGATGCAGCACTATCATCCCTAGCTAAATAATATACTGATAACATGTTAAAACAATAGAAAATGACTGGAAAGTCTTAAAAGATTTGAAATCGTTCAAATACCATTTAAAGTGTTGGAATGTTACTCAATCATACATTTTGCCCATCATAAATGTTGAAGTTATCAAACCCAACACTATACCCAAACAACCCAACTTCTCAGTGAAGAGTGAGGTTAACCTTAACAGCTGGCCTAACTGTCAGCAGCAATTTTCCTACCCTGAAATAAACGAAAATGTTTCCTTTTGCACATTTTGGCAGTGTGTACACATTGCTGTGTAGGAGCAAATAAAAATATCTCGAAACATTGGTGTGTAAGTCTTTCTTTGCAGCAAAAGCAAGACTGCAATGTGTCCCATCACACACTGACTCCATGTGACCTTCTCGTATCTGTGAGGGAGATTTAGGGAGAGACATGGAGAGTGCTTTGGGATGGAGAGCAGACAAGCAGAGAGGTGTGGGAGAGTGCACCTGCATAATTATTTTATGAGACCTGTTGTGCATCCTGTGCACCCAAAGGCATCAAGACAGAGATGCAGCAGAAAAGGTGAAAAGGATATGATTCGAGGTACCAAAGACAGACACATGGGCAGAGGGCAGCCTAAATATACACACAGCCTCAAACACAGACATGTGCATAAATACGCTCATAGTATTTTCATATTCATGCATGGTTGTTGCTGCTTGGTGGAAACACCCAGCATCCATCTGCAGGGAGGGATACCCACTAACAGATATCTGTACTGACAGTGGTCACGTTGTGCTGAATCACTCACGCGTCGGGTCATGCTTCCAAACGGCAAACACGTTGTTTTTTTTTGTCTTTTGTGAAGCGAGGGCTGAAGTGGCAGTCGTTGACATCATTCTGTGTGATAAAGTGCCTGTGACGTCGATAGTGATAAGGAGGCAAAGATGAGCAGCTAAAATCACCTCATATACACAGCTAGAAGAAGCTGCACACCCATAGCTCCTGTTAGAGAAATGCAACACCCATCCTTTGAAAGCTCTGTTGAGTATATTAAAGGATGACCTTCTCCACTTATTGCTTAGTATATCCTCTGTTGCACCCTTGTACATAAATACATAACAAAGACTGCTGTATGCCCTTTAAATGAAACATCTGTGGCCACCTGTGTCCTGAGGTCCTAAGAAAATGTCTCCAATATGATTTGATTAATACTATACAGTCTGTTTTTATTTGATTTACTGGTTAGGAAATAATATAAAACATGGGATGAAATAGAACATAAATAGATGCAGATTAGTATCTACAGATGCAAATCTAAACTGCATCAGTAGATACTGAAGTAATACTAAATGCTGTCAAATAAAAAGCTAAAATTGCAGAAGATAAAGGATGTCAGGTCAATCATAATCTTAGTTGAGAGTTGGTCAAAATATGTTTTTTTGGTTGGGTGTGGCAGCCTTTACAAGCCTTTCAAGAACATCAAATTAATTGATGTGGAGGTGTTAAACAATGAGCACAGATGGCTTTGTCATACTTACTGCTGCAGATAGAGTACAAATCACTCATAAAAATTTTTAAAGGTAACATTTAACTTGAAAAGTAAATCCTTTTTGCATACCCAGGGAGTAACCCATGTTTATGTGACAGAAGGACATTTTCAGAGTGGCAATGACAGACCTGTCAGCTTGGGACTGATAATGGCCCATTAATTATCTCCTCCAAACACATGGCCCCTCCATGCATACGTGCCTTCACTTTAATCTGCTTTCAGCCTGTTTATTGCTGTCATTCTCATAGTTCGTCGTTTTGCCCATCGCTGTTTCGCTCTTGAGAAGAGTCGGGATCAGTGGATTATTTATGTGTGCCTCTGGCCCACAATTCTTTGCTCTTGAGAGTGCAAGAAATTTACTGTGGCTACAGTAGTAAGCTCATCAACTTAATGGAACAGCAGAAGGGTCCATAATGGGAAAGGCAAGGGTCACAGTGAAAGCTAGTAGGCTTAAAAAAAGCACTAAAATGTTAGACAAATAAAAATCTAAAATTGAAATTAAGGATGGGAATATAATCTGTTACTTTAAGACCCAAATGCAGAGCTAACAGACAGGTGGCCTAACCCCAAGGTAATTTTATTTTACTAATGAGAGGTCAGAAAATAACTGCTTTATACAAAAGATAAGTAAAAAAAAAAATAAATAAATTAAACAAGATCACAGAAATAAAGTACTAGAGCAAAAATGCGGAAACACAACAAAGTGCAAAGAATAATTGTTCATTTAATTTTGTGTTAACAGTTGGAATCTTATGCTACGAGTTCAATCGTAGCATCACATCCAAATTCCATTAAATCTGTGTTAAAACACTGTTAGTGGTGATGATGTTCTTAACATAGAGAAGGGCCCCAAATCAAATTCTGCCTAAGGCCCCATACAACCTTTGGCCAAGCCCGGGAGTATATTCATCTGAAATTTGGCATGCAGAAGTGGCGAACGGCCATGGTTTTGCTGAGAAAGGATTTCCTAGGAAGCCTTTCCATGTAACTTTCCTGCACCACGTCCAAATATGGTGTGCAGTGAAACAAGTCGTCACCCTCACTCATAAACAAACCTTTCTAGGTTAGTTGATTCATCTTTTGAGAGCTTTCCAGAGAATGCAGATGATATAACTTAAATAATAAAACATTATTAGTTGAGTTATTTTTTTAACCAAAGTTGCAAACAACTTTGCAAGAATAAGGCGAGCGCTGTTGGAATGGAAGTTGACAGCAAAAGAATTGCCAAAGGCTTTAAGGAGAGCTTAAAGGTTGGTTTGAAGGCAAATAAAGATTTCATGTTAGGCAGAGAGTTTAAAAAGATGGAAGCTCTTGTGGATAACACCAGATCTCCCTTTGTCACAACAGTTACCAGTTAAAAAAACTAAGGCTGCCATCTCAATTAATATCTCATGCTGTCTTCATACATTATTATACATGTCTAAAAGCATACTTGGGGGTTTAGTAGATAAGCTATTTCTTTTACAGTATGTTTTCCATTTACATGCATGTGTGGCTTTATTGTGTTTCATGGAAAACAGTTATGCAGTATATATATATATATATATATATATATATATATATATATAGTCAGTCAGTCATTTTCTACTGCTTATTCCATAGTGGGTCACAGGGGAGCTGGTGCCTATCTCTAGCAGTCTATGGGCGAGAGGCAGGGTACATCCTGGACAGGTCGCCAGTCCATCGCAGGGCAACACACAAACAACCACACACACACATACACCTAAGGGCAATTTAGAGAGACCAATTAACCTAACAGGCATGTCTTTGGACTGCGGGAGGAAGCCGAAGTACCCGGTGAGAACCCATGCATGCACGGGGAGAACATGCAAACTCCATGCAGAAAGACCCCAGGGCAGGGGTCTTTCTGCATATATATATATATATATATATATATATATATATATATATATATATATATATATATACATGGCACAAACAAGGTATAAATCTTGTTTATGATTTTGTTGTATTTACGATGTGCTTTAAAAACATCCTGCAAAAACCAAAGTTGAAAAACAAATTTGAATGAGTACATGAAGATGAGATGAGTACATGAGATGCAGATTGTAAACAAGAAATTTTGTGAATAAGTTGGCCCAACAGGAGGGGAGGTTAAGAAAGCTTGCAGTAAATTGAGTCAGATTCCTGTCTCATCCGGTCTTTCCCTCTTTGTGAGATTGTCTAAGTGAATGTTGTGACATCTAAATGCATGGTTTCAGGGAAGCCAACATGGTGAGGTCAAAACAGCATAATGAATTTTCCATAGCAGTAAAACATCACTTACCAGATCAATTATTCATCCCAGTGAGACCAGGTTATAACCCGACCCAGCGCTAAAGCGTTGGCTGCTGCAGCTCCCTCTGAATAATCACCTTCAGATACATGTTTTTTATTTTTTGTGAATGCCTCATGTCATTAATTGAAATGCAAACCACAAAATGTATTTATCTGCACTGGGGTGGCTTCCTTTTATTGGAGGTGCAGGAAGCTTTAGATGAGGGGAGATAAGCAGCATTTGTATGAAAAGATGGCCCTGGGTCTGTGGTTGCAGGCTGATAATGTCGAGGCCTGAGGGTGAAAGCAAACAGAGCGTCATCATCACATGAACACAGGAGTTATGTAAGCAGCTGTTGGTTGCTACACTGCATGACAATGTTGTCTGATTATCACAGTTGGGCAGCTGCACAGAAAAACGTAAACATCTCCATTGATTTTAATTTACTTATTTGGTTGGTCAAACAGCTGTAACTTAAGAGTTGTCAGATTTTTCAATGATTGTCCAAATTTAGAAGTTTGATCCTGGATACATGTCAAAATGTCCTTGAAGCAGATAATGAAGCCCCGATACACGTTGCATTGAAAAACGATTTGCCCCCTGGAAGATCTCTACTGGTCTTGCTTTATTGTCATATATAAATGTTTCAGCTCATTAATTGGCACTGCCCATTTTCAAATAAATAAATCAGATCAGATAATACCAGACAAAGATAACTTGATTAAATACAAAAAGTAGTTCTGAAATGAGGACTTCATTTATTAAAGAAAACCGCTATCTAAACCAACTGGACCATACGTAAAAAATGTATTGCAAATGGCATCAATGGATGAGTTCCAAGTTGAAATACACTGCTGATGAGAAATTACATCAAGGGCTGTTTCATATTTAGAAAGGTGTGCATCCTGTTACTAACACAGCATTTCAGAAAAGAGAATGTCATAATGACAGTCAAATATGATGCAGAAGGGCAATGGTCTGGTGCTGCTTTGCTGCTTCACAATGGGAACCCCTTGCAATAACTGAAAGAACCATAAATTCTTATCTTTACCTGAAAATTATGAAGGAGAATATCTGGCCATCAGTTTCTGACTTTAAACTCAAGTGCATTTGGATTATTCAGAAGGACAATGATACAAAGTACACCAGCAGGTCCTCCACTGAATGGCTAAAAAAATACAATTTCATGCACTGTATCTTTCATTGTTTCAAAAAGAGTGGTGCAGGATAAACACTGATCAAATGTATAAAGGTAAGCATTGTATGAGATTAGAGAGATCAGACAAAAAGAAGTAAGAAAACCTAACTTTGTGTGAAACGCTTCGCTGAAGGTTTCAAATCCAGCACATCTTCACAAGATAAATACATTAATAACAAAGATAAATGAGCCACGATGTGATGAAAACTAACAGCGCAGGTCTTCATTTCCTGCTTCACTTCTCAGTGAAGATGGATGGATCTACATTTAGTGTTATCCTGGGGAATCACAAGATTTTTCCACATTAAACATGCTGCTGAGTTGCTCAAATCATAGAATCAAATTAGCTTCACAGCAGGTTTACATTGACTGGCCATATGGATCCACATTCGCCGGTTGCTGAAAGGATTAAGCAGCTACGCAGAGCACCCACCAACTGTCAGGAAGCCTTCAACACCACTGTCACTCAGCTTCCTATGAATGTGAGCCAAGATCGCTGAGTGTTGACACAAGCAGATTAACATGTTAAGCAACATGTGACTCCAAAAACACAGTTACAACACACACACAATATTTGTCACACAAACACACACAAATACAATTATGTCTAATTCACTCTATATGTGTTCAGATGGGCCAAGTCGAACTGATTTAATTTTGTTCCTCTGTTAAATAAAAAGTGTTATTATACGTTTTTGTTTACTGAGTGAGAAAATTGTAGCCTTCAATGATTAACTCTCGGAGGTATAAATTTCAATAAATTACTGTTCATATTACTGTTAAATTACTGTTCATCCAAAAGTTAAATCATTTTAGTAATTCAACCCTAAAAATAAAACATTTATTCATTACATACAGAGAGATATATTTAAAAGTTTTTTTTTTGTTTCTGTTAAGTTTGATTATTATGACTTACAGCCAATGAAAACCCAAAATTCAGTCTCTTAGAACACTACAATATTGCTGAAGACCAAGAAAAGATTTTAATTTTAGAAATGTGGGCCTACTGAAAATTGTGTCCATGTACAGAACAGTATATTTACAGTATTTATACTTGGTTGGGGCTTATTATGCATTAGTACTGCATCAATACACCATGATAGAGAGACAATAAGCCTGTGGCACAGTTAAGGTATTAAAATAGCCCCTGTAAATCTTCAAACTCTTGAATGGGCTTTCCTCTCAAGGCTACAGCTATCCCTGTCGTGTGTCCACCTTTTTTTTACCCCATGTATTCCTTCCATTTAACTTTCCACCTGTATTCTTGGACACTGTACTTGTGTACAGCCAGCTTCTTTAGCAATGACTTGTGGCACACCCTTCCTGTCAAGTCAGTTGTCTTTAATTTTCAGAGAAACTAAATATTGGAACCTTATTAGCTGTAAGCCATAATTGCAACTAGCACAAATAAACACTTGAAATATACCACCTCAATCTAATAAATGAGTTTTACTTTCTTACCATAATTGTGAAATAAATTAACGTTTTAATAATATTGAAGTACATCTATATTACAATCTTTTTATTGCATTCAGCTTTTGGAATTGCCATAATTAAAATATACTGGTCTAGTTGGTAAAAGTAGATAATTTGGTAAATATTTTACTGCAAAAACAGAACAAGAACACCTTGCATTCATGAATGTATGCGGGGATAAAATGTGTGGATGCCTCACATTATGTCCATTATGGTCGTGCTCATTACATAGAGCAGCCATGGATCAGCAGCAGTCCTTTAAATGCAAGGTCAGCACTTCGATTCCCATCCATCCATGTCATGTGCCCTTGGCCAAGAAAGTGAACCCCATGTTTACCTCAAAGTATTGAGATGTGTGTGACTGTAAAGAAAAAAGGGCTGAATATGAAGAAACATGTGAAACATGTGATATGAAACATCAACAAATATGTGATAAAAAATGTTGTAGATGCATGTTAGCATGGTAAAAGGCAACTAGAAAAAATTGTAGATTGTCTACTTCTGCATTTCATAAACCATGAGGTGTCATCTTGTGTCAATATAACCTTTGTAAAGGTTAGAAAGCAGCTAGATGCATCTTACTTATTTCTATGTAGTTAAAGAGCCTCACTATTAGTCTTTGTCCCCTCAGATACCTTGTTTTTGAAAACATAAAATGTCACACAAACGCTATTTTCCTCAGCGTTCTTCGGCTTATTCCCACTCCTGCTATACTTTCTCCTGATTCAATCCCCCTTGTGTAAACAGAGGAGCGGTGTCGAAGCAGAAATCAATTCAAGGACATGTCCTCAGGCAGGCTCACAATGGCGTCGACGGCAGCCCACTGCAGAGATCTGCTTGAAGAATGGCGGCCAACCACAGGTATATAAAAATGGGATACCCGACTGACCTAATAATTAGACAACTTGGGAATACTGCCACTTATAAGACCCAGGAAATATTTTTACACTTCTTTGTTGTGAACTTAAGAAACAGACAGATTGGTTTCCATCACAAAAGCTTTTATTAAGCATTGATTTAACAAAATATGGAGTTACATTACAAGCTAAATGTAAACATGACAGTATGTTTCAGCTGTATGTGCAAATATGGAGAAATTTCACAGAAAAAAGGACACAAAACTCACAGTGTAAAAGTTCAAACAAACTGTTTTAAAAAAGTTAATATAAATTCAAGAAAATAATTAAGAGAAAAAACAGTGTCATTAAATTATAATAAATTAGACAAACCGAGAGACAAAGGCCAGTGTGCCAAAAGCTGGAAAACATTTCCAAGGAGAAACTTTCAGAGACAACTACACACCCGTTTGCTTCCTCTCACTGCATTAGACTGCTCAGTATCACCTACAATCATTATTCTTTCATGCAAAAAGCTATCAAACTCCAAAGTGTATCTCGCATTGCATATTTAGTCTTTATGTCCCTAACCACTGTCCAGAACTCATACATTCTGCAATCTTTCCTCACTTGCCTCCCTGTCTCTTATACATATCTCTCACTAAGTGAGTCATGTGCAGTCAAACAATGTGAACATGCCTTATTTTCCAGGTGTGCTACTCACGTTCTGGCTAATATCAGGAAAAATTCTGGCAAATTTGACTAATATCCAAAATTATAGCAAGACTAAACACAATTACATGTCGCATCTCTAATATTAGCCTTGTGTTAATTGACTGAGAACGTCTTATAATTTTGCAGCATCAAATGACTGAACCATTTACACAATCATTACACATGATTTGAAATGCTTCAAAATACACGTAACACAGAACACCAGCAGGAAGACATTCAGCATGAAATACTGACACATTTACATACATATTAGCATATCTGTGCTCTGATACAAATTATAATGTTTACACACAGGTGACAGTCTAATGAGGCGCAGACCCATAGTTGACTTTATGATTGGGATGCAGCAATAACAATAACACCAAGCTAAAATTGAGTTGTACATATTTATTTCATTAACAAGTGTAAAGAGAATGTGAGAATGTGAGAAGTTATTCCAGTCAAGAAATCTTACCAGATTCTTCTAACATTTAAAATCAGGCCAAGTGGCGGTGAAATCTTCAAAAAATATATATATATATATTTTGGCAGGATTATTTTTTGGTATTGATGCATGCTTTTCTATCCATTTTAGTTTTACTCCACCTTGAAAATAAATGCTGTCTTCTATTACTCTGGACCAAAGCTTGACCAAAGTGTACACAGGCAGACAACATACAAAACAGCCTATTCTTTGCAACAAATGGCACTATGTACGTAGAAATAATGATGTGTAGTAGCAAACATTACGGAGTCTCCCTCACACCTTTTTAGAATCAATTAGTATTTCCAAACCTTATGGTGTTGACATGTGTCAGAGCTGAAGACAAACACCCCTGATGGGGTCAAAGTGGAACGGACCCAAAACAAAGTGGTTACAGGAATAGCCTCCATCCACATTCCAGGCTCTTACATTGGAAAGCTAAGGTGATGCTCAACCTACACTCAGAGGACTGGAATTAAAAGCCCAGTGCCCTTTCCTCTCCTGCTTCCTGTTGTTTCAAGCATTATCATTCCAGAGGAAAGAGCAAAGTATCTGGATTCAAGTTTATTTACAACCTTTTTTCACCATAAACACTGAGTACACACATTGCACCGGGAACCAAGTGAGAAAGAAATAGATGAAAATTTACATGTAGGACCAATTTTTGTCTGAAAAAAGGGTAGCATAAATATGATCAGTCTGTGAGTACAGTATGAAAAAAGCAGTGAGAGAGGCGGCAGACAAAAACAATGGTTGAATGTTTTTGGTCATTCCAGTGAAGTGTAAGGACACTGCTCTTGCAAAGTGACAACTATCGAGTACCTTTAGGGCAGAAACTGTTTCAAGCAGTCATCTGTAGTGGCTACTAGGTCTACAGACAAAGCTGCTCAGTGGACAATACGCAAAAAGTGCAATCAAAAATCAAAAATATTTCCATCTGTAAATGTACAATGATTCACTTTTGTTTGAATGTAAAAATAATTACTACAAATAGCAATAATAACTCTATTATCAACACTGACCTGAAGAGGAGGAAGTACATAAATAAAATGAGGTAAACCTAACTGTTCAAATGCCTCTGCATATATTTCCCTGTTGGAACAACAACCATGTTTGAGGAGTTAATTGCGTGGAAACAACAAACCCCAAGACAGCACTTAAATAGTGGTTCCCGTTCTGTATAAACACAACCTTAATTATACAATTTTAAAATGTTGCAGTGTTATGCCTTATTTTATTTTAGAATTTGAAAAAAAAAAGAATTAATGCTGTAGATTTAATAACATAAAGGCAAATATTCACCAAGTATGTCACTCCTTCCCAGCCAGCATTCACATATGGGGTCCATATAAGTAGGAGATGGACTGAATAATGGACCCCAAATGTGAATGTCCAAAGGTTTGATGCACCCATATGGGTCCTATATGTGTTACTACATTTGACCTAATTTTCTTGATGCCCATTTGAAACCTAGCTAACACTTTTATGGAGCCCAAGAGGTTTTACATACCAGATTTGTAAGTAATTAACCTAAGTGGGTTCCAAAGAAGAAGACAATTGTACCCCAAGGCCCACTTAGAACTAGGGCTGTGCAATAATTGTAAATGTATTGTTATCTGAAAAAAGTATTGTGATAAGAAATGTACTTTATTGTAATAACTATAAACTAGTGCTGGTTGTAAACTCCAACAACTGAGAGCAGGGATGGTATTGGTACTTTGGCTGTTTAAGCTTAACAGCCCAAAATCACAAAATAGTGGGAAAAACAATTAGGTCCTTAGTTACCCAACCAGCCTGAGCAAGATGCATGTGAGGCGCACATACAAATGTTGGCTGGCTTCATCACTTAATAATTATCAAATCATTTGTTTTCCTAATGTTAAGAGTATTGCACAAAAATAATGTATAACCTTTTTAAATAGAATAAGGCATTTTAAATTGATCTCATAGGAAATTATATACTTATTTAGTACATAAAATAACCCTTTCATATTAATATATCTTATATTTATATAGTCTATGTTATATTCTTTAATTTAGATTTATATCTTCTGTTTTTGCAGATGTGTGCATGTTTTTCCACCAGCTGAAGGAAATCACACCCAAATGATCAGTAAGGCTTTATCTGTTTACCATTAAATCAACATGCATGCTAATCAAAATGCAGAATCTAAGCAATAGTATGCCATCAGCTAATTGTTTACAACCGCTCCTGTTGTGAGTAGTAAAACCTGAAGCTGGCGTTTTCCGTGGCATATTACATCAGTTAAGTAGGGCCTCACAAAGGGCACCGAGCTTCACCGAGTCGTGACATCAAGGCAAAACAATACAAAATCAGACCACATACCCTCCCCTCCTGCTGGGTCCCTGTCAGGCTCATCCAGTCAATGTAGCATTATCACAACAGGGCAGCTGTTTGGAAATAGCATGGGTCGATATTTTCTGTCACAGCATGTGGGTGTCTGATCACGACAGAAGAAATGAATCCAAATATTTAACAGGCTACGGCCGTACAGTAACGTCTACCCGGAGACCATTACGCGCAGATAACGCACAAATCTGGTGCCCAAAATCAGAGCCCAGCACTCAGATAAAGTGGATCCAACCATTTTCCCATTCCCGAGGTGGCGACATCTTTAACCGGTGGCGACGCACCTTGTAGTTGTTCCCGTTGTTATTGTCCCAGAATTCCTGCCCACCGACACAGTATTTAATGGCGAACTGCAAGGTGCCCCCCTTGTCTAGGTAGGTAGGCATGACAATCTTGAAGCTGAACTTGTCAGTGATACCGTCGCTCGTGTTTGGAACATAGGTGGCCAAGCTATCCATGAAGGTTATCCAGTTGTTCAGGGAATAGCGCAAAGAGACGCTCTTCTCAAAGGCCAGGTTCAAGACGCGCACAAAGCCTGAGAGGGTGAAGTCATCCGTTTGCACGGTCTCCAGCAGCACCTTCACCTCTCTGACTTTCTGCTCAAACTCGGGTAATGTGCCTGGGTTTGTGAACTGCAGCTCCATAAACACGGACTGCGCAGGAGCCCGGGGGAACTTTGTGTCCAGGTGATGGAGCGTCCCCTTCTGTAGTTTCGCCAAAATGCGCTCCGGCACCTCCGGGTCGTCCGCATCGTCGAAGTGCTTCACAGAAATAAGCTCCAAGCCCAGGGAGTCAGCGAAGCGGACCTTTTTCTGACTGGTTGGACTTCTGCTGCGTGTAATCTCTAACTTGGCTCTCTCCGAAGGTGTAGGTAGCGATTTGCACCTCCGACGGAGATTCGGGCTCTGCGGGGTCTTGAGAAAAATCTCCCTGCCCCGTGGCCTCTCGTCCACCACAGGGTTCTCCATGGGTTCACACGAGCCGTTCATCACGTCATACTCATCCCCATCCTCGAGCCTTGGGTTGGCCGCGGCCAGGCTCCCGAACAGCCCGGCGATGCAGCTGTAGTTCCTCGGCAGGCAGTTCTTCGGAGGCAGCATTGCCGCGCCTGGGACGCACGAATTCGGGCTTTGCTTCCGCGCCACAGTGACCTGCACTGCAGAACCTGCACTGCAGAACCAGGCTGGTCGTGATGAAATAAACCGGCGAGTCAAGACATGAAGTGCTCAGGTTCCAGTGTCCCCCTCCCGGATAGGTGATCCTGTTGCGTCAGAACCTGACACTCCGCAGTTCTGGACCAATTAACCGAGAGGTTGTTGCTCAGCAGCTGAGACCTGGGCTGCAGCTGCAGAGATGGCAATTTGATCTGACTTTCTGCTCCGTCAAAAAACAAAGAGAGAGGGAGGGGAAAAAAATAAAGAAGTGAGCGTGCATCACTTTTAGAGCTGCCTTGTATGGGGTGAGCGTCCTGACGTCTACGGCAGCCTACGTGCAGAAGTTCACGTTTCAACTGACCAAAATGGTTTCCTCCTTCTGAAGCGGTAAACTTATTAACTCCCCTTTTCTCACTTCGACATTATAAAATACAGCCCCCCCCCCAAAAGAAAAAAATAAAATAATAATTCAATTAAAAAACAATACTCACATCTAAAGGTTTTTTTTCTGTATTCATCGATAGTTTCCGACGCTTGCCTATTTCCAGACTCATTAAGAATATGAATATATATATATATATATATATATATATATATATATATATATATATATATATTTTATATATATATAATAACTTGCCGCTTTACATTCGCATGCTGTGGGTGTAGTCTTACTGTGTTATTTTATATTCTGACCGCTGAGGTTTCCAACATCGGAAGCGGCCCTCCCTCTAAGGCAGGCCGTTTAGGATTTTATTTTGCTTGACTTGCACGCTCTCAACGTCTCACCTTCACCGTTACCGTGACGACCTGTGAAGGCATTCAAAACTTCCTCCGCTGCACTTCAGGAGTAAAAACGACTAATAACAGCATGTTATTCTGTCAGGTTAGTGGGACTGACGCTTTCAAAATATGAAAAGGATTCAGTGTGAGTTTTTTCGGTGAATGTGGTTAGCAAGAACTCTTAGTAAGAACTATAGTTTTATGTCGTGTGACCTGACCTGGAGAACTATTTGATTATACATTTTATATCAACTCCTAGGATCCAACTACGAGATGGAGAAGCAACAAGAAGATAACCGGGCAGTGATTAACAAAGAAGACAGGGTGCTAAAGCATCAAGAGACGCCAGAGAGGAAATATATTGATGCCCTCCTAGATATTAGTGAGGAGAGCTTCATGAGAGATCTACAACCATATGAGGATCATTGTTACTCTGGTTGGGAACATGCTGTAAGTGATCTTCACCGCCTTTTTTTCTCTATGCCTTATTGAGTATTAGACTTAAGAATACGTCCCCCTTTCTTGTTTTTGCTTCCTTGTCACAGTGTATAAACAAATTAGAATATATGGAAATGATAATTTAAGTCAAAATAAACCTTCTTTTTCAAATTATGATTTTATTTATTGAGGGAAATGTTATGCAAACCAGCCTGAAAGTCACAGGCATTTATCCATCTGAAAAAAAACCCTCAAAAACAAAAAAATGATCACAACACCGTCTCTATGGCTTTGGGACTCTAGCAAACCACGGTGAGAGTCATTATACACAAATGGACAAAACAGTGGTGAACCTTTCCAGGCTTGCTTACTATCAAAGCCTCATCCACAAGGTCACAGAAGCACTGAAAACCTTACAGTTTGGGTCCCTGTTCATGATTCAAAAATAACGAAGAAACTGAGCAAAAATGGCTTCCATATGGGAGTTTCAAATGTTTGGTACTTCTTTTGAATTATTACCTAATTAAACAAATGCTGAAAAAATCAAGTCCACATAACATACATAGCTATTAATTTGGCCTGTTTGAGAGAACATATAACAATCGGCACAATATTATGACCACCTGCCGAGCAGTGTGTTGGTTTGTTGCATATTTTTTAAGTCCCATAAGTTGTGAGGTGGGTTGGTCCTCCATGGATCAGACTTAGTTTGTCAAACACATCCCACTGACTCTTGGGATCTGGGGAATTTGGAGGCCAAGTCAACACCTCAAACTAATTTTTGTGCTCTTTGAGCGATCCCGGTTCTGTTTTGACTTTATGGCAGCCCCCTTTGTGCTGCTGAAGAAGGCCATAACTTTTCAGGGAATACATGTTATTGGTATTTTTCTTTAACTGGATGGTGTAGTTTTTTGCAAAACATTTGAACACTTTCTCATGACTAATTAAAGCCAGAGGTCCGAAAGGGGGTTTTCTGTCAGCGGTTCTGCCCAAACACATAATTCTGGTTTAATTCAATTTAATTCAATTCAATTCAGTTTTATTTATATAGCGACAATTCGCAACACATGTTGTCTCAAGGCACTTCACAACAGTAAGGTACATACATTCCAATTAATCCTAACAATTGAACAGTGCAGTCAGATTCAGTTATTTATTCAACTTGGATAAAAAATTTTTCTATCTAAGGAAACCCAGCAGATTGCATCCAGTCAGTGACGTGCAGCATTCCCTCCTCCAGGATGAGCATGTACAGACAGTGGACAGTCACTGGCGTTGACTTTGCAGCAATCCCTCATACTGAGCATGCATGTAGTGACAGTGGAGAGGAAAAACTCCCTTTTAACAGGAAGAAACCTCCAGCAGAACCAGAACCAGGCTCAGTGTGAGCGGCCATCTGCCACGACCGACTGAGGGGTTGAGAGAACAGAGCAGAGACACAAAAAGAACAAAGAAGCACTGATCCAGGAGTACTTTCTATGGGAAGGAAAAGTAAATGTTAATGGATGTAGCTCCTTTAGTCATTTCATCTAGAAAGAATGAACAGATAAACTCTGAGCCAGTTTTCAAGGTTAGAGTCTGAAAGAGAGGACATAGAGTTAGTCACAGTAGAAGCTCAGTCAATTGCCATGTCTAGAAGAGAGAAAGGGTTAAACACTGAAAGACAGGGCCATGTGCGTCATCGGTAGAGGGTGATGTTGGGGCTATCCATTTTGATCGCACATTTTGACATGCGAAGCTCAACAGACGTCGCAGCTCTGACGTCACTGGGAGTAAAAACCGGCTGAGATGCAGAGATTCAGGGCCATTTCCCGCCTGTCGCAGGACAGCGCATTTCTGGTGAGACAAGAGCTCGCAGGCGAACTTTTGCTCCACAAGGCCATTCCCGGAAGAGCTTGAAAGCTGGAAATCTGTCTGATATGAAAAGATCAGAGGATTTATTTGCCAATAGAAGACCGCGCCACAACCGGTGCAGGTGAAAACCTACAGAGGTTCTATGTCCAAGGAGAAGAGTTTCCTCCTTGTGTATGCAGTCGACTAAAGGTTCTTCATATTTTCCCCTCGTGGACGGATGAGAAGTTACCGTTTTCTTCAGACCTGATCCATCCTCAACCGGTGGAGAGCAGAAATCAACTTCAAAGAAATTTCGTTCTTTTCATAGTAAACCGGATAGGTGCATTTAGAGGTCTGGGCAGGATGAGGCAGTTAAGGTGATGTAGGATCACCAGTAGTTAATCTAAGGTATTAACTTGTTGCATGCAGTACTGATTGAATTATGTTATGCTGAGCGGTATTTTTATTTGCTGCACAAGGCTGCTGAATCGTGCGTGGTTAATGTTTTGTCCGGCTGATCCCAAATCAGCCAGGAGTTAGAAGTTGGACTTTTAAAAGTTTTTCATTCAAGGCAGCTGCGGTCTGGGCCTCGCACGACCACTCTTTGTTCCAGTTTTATTGCTGGAGATTTTCCACTGGGTTCCCGCCTCAAGAGTTTTATGACCCTTTGTCAAGATTTGGAGCGATCAGCTGGTTGTGGCTAAAGGGGCGTGGCCCCACCGTTTCATCAGCTGATCTCTGCAATCGAGACATCAACACAACAGGAGAATTTCTTTCCATTTAACCCAAATTACACATTTTGTCCATAAACTGCTGGTTTGATCTTCATAGACACTAAATGCATATATATATTTTTCTTTTATTATTATAATTAGGTAGTCATTGTTATTCCCTTTGCATAGAACGGTGCTTGTTTGTTAGGTGAAGGTTTTTGGACCAGAATATAGGTATATCAGGATTATTTGGCTTCAATAATTCTTCATATATATAATTAAGAGAAGCGTTTGTGTTTATTTCGTGCAAGAGTGATTTATCTGTCAAAAGTTCCCCCACCTTCGGTGAAGCGGTTGAATAAACTGTGACAGTTTGTAGTTTTGGTTAATAATTTGTAATTATTAAAGAGCTTTGAGCCCATAATCACAACACCAGAGGACATCTCTGATTTCTATTCGTAAGTGATGATTTTTGGTTAAGAAATTAATATTTTTCAAATTATTATTTTAAATTATGATTCTTGATGAATATTAATTATACCTTTATACAACTCAGACTACACATCTTGCTTTTTTGATCAATCACTTCTAGGTGGAGTAACAGTGCTCTGTAATTTCTCTGCTTTTAAAATTCTTTCCAGACTGCTAAGCGCTGGTTCTATTTCAGAGCCTCTCAGACATGGTTTTGATTTGAAATAAACATGTTATAATTCAGACTTTAAATGAGTTCTTTCCAAAATTCATTAATGAGAATAAGGGGAGAAAAAAATAGAAGTGTACCAGTCAATCTGCCAGAGAACTGAATCTAGCAGTTTATTCTGAATTGGCTCTGATCGGTGAAAAGGTGGTCAAATACTGAAAAATCTGAAATGTCTTTTTTTATTCATTAAATGCAACAAAAATTAATTTGTTTTTAGTCAGGAACACATCAACTAACTCTAAAACACCTTTTGAAAAATTTAAATTAGATAAAGATTTCAGACTCCTCCTTTGATGTATATAAAGGCTGAAATAAGTAATAACAGATAAAATATAAATTTAAAACTACACATTTGTGATAATAATACAAGCTAACAAACTGTACAATAAATAGCAGATGTAGGCATAATTTTGTAATTCATTCATTTTGTGTCAGATTCAATACAGCAGGACATATTCTTTTCACCTTTACCTGCTTTAGCCCTAAAAAATGAATTTCTCAATCTGCCAAAATTTTAATTGGCAGATCATATCTAAAAGAAAACTGGAAATCAGTATTGGCCAATAAAAGCCTGATCAGTGCACCTTTAAAATAAATAAATGAAAGAAACAATTCAGTTATTGGCAATACCTGATCAATATTTCCACTTCAAGTTACCCAACCTAATTGTTCACCTACTATAATTAGGCTTACATCTTTTAGGCACACATACATATGCATAAATATTTCTGTAAAAATGTATTTAATTCATTGCACAAATTGGAAAGAAGATAATTATCACACATATTTAAATCCAATCTTTTTATCAATCATTGTTTTAGGTAAACTTACCAAAAAAAGTAAATGACCATGGCTTGCTTTGTTAGAAAAACAGATATGATACATATTTATAACTATAGATCAGACAAGTGTTTATTGTTACATTTGAATTAAATAGGGGGAAAATTACAGGAAAATATTAACTTTAAATCTGGTTTAACAACAGGTTCGGGGTTGGGCCAGAGTCTCTCCTATGAGCTGCATATTGATGAATGAGAAGAACCAGGACAAAGCAAAGCATGAGGAGGCTGACAATCCGGCCACTTTGGTGCTCAACCGAACACTCTCTAAAGCAGGCAGCAAAGCCAGCCTGGTGGAGCAGTACTGTAAGTCCCACGCAGGCCTGCCTAACATTAAGGAAGCTGGATCAATGGACCACCATGCAGGACCTTGGGGTCCAACCGAATGGCCTGTCCACAATACCACTCAGAAATACTTGCTAGGTTCCTTCTTTGAGGGGAAGATGGAGAAGAAAGGAATGCTACAAGAGACGACTTCATCGCCTTGCCATCTGTCCTCACAGTCGTCCCTGTCAGGAAGTAGGGCCTTGAAAGCTCAGAAGCACACAATTAGGGATGTCACAGTGGTTCCAATCAAGAATTTGACATTTTTACCTCCTATCATTTCACCACAGACAAAGCCTAAGGTCAACACCCATGTCTGCAGGGGCAAGAAGACCCCAGATGCAAAAATCTTTCACAAGCCTGAGAAGAGGATCGGAGTAAGTCGGACACAACTGGACATTGTAGCTTACTCCAACCTTCCTGTTGTCTCCACAGCCCCGATTTTGAGCCACCAGGCATGCCAGCAAAACCCCCATTTGTTCCCTGCTGTTGGTGTTTCTGTTTCTAGGAGGCAACCATCCATATCTCTCAAACCTGACACATTGGATCCCACAAGGTACTCACTGGACAAGAACATGTCACAAGCTATGATGCAACCTCTGGTGCCTGCCAGGTGCCTGTTCACCTAAGCATCAGGACTGTGTACTATTCAGCTTTATGAGGCTTATGAGATAAATGTGTGTCATCACTAAAAACATTCAGTCAAATAAAGTCCCTTGGTTATACAGCTAAAGATATGCAAAGGTTAAGTGTTTTGTTATACCTTGACAGTCCTTGTTTCATTACTTCTGATGGCTCCACACCACACTGTTTCTGTTGGTTATTATGGATTTTGTGTGTACTACAATTAAATTTTGTACCCATTAAGGCATTATATGCAATAGGATATCACCAATGTGTCTGTAGAGTAGCTTTCCCAATTAGGTTATCTGCTATTCCTGACTGTCGCAATGCAGAGGGGTAAAATGCTACTTTAAATTGTGTTGGGAGCTGAAGATGAGCTGATCTGCAGAAGTTATTAAGGTTAATGATACCACTTATTTTTAAGCCCTTTGAGGAAATATTCAGCACTATATTTATTGTTTACAAATTTAAAGGCATAAAAAAGTTATCTGCGATACACTTTGAGCATCCAAAAACAATTAAATTCACAAATACAGCAGCAGATTAAGTCAGTATCCATAAAAAACATTTTAGGATCGAATAGGTCATACTTATTAAGGTTTCGTGGACTTTTGCCGCAACTGCAAGGTGCCCCCAATCGCTGTCTAATGCCATTAACATTTAAACAGCTGATGATAGAGCTGTAGAAAGATGTATGAAGAAAGCAACACATTTGCTACAGGCCACATCTCTAGTTTCTACTGTAAGCAATAATTTGGAGCGCTCAGGAGGAAATTATCTAAATTATTAGCTGAAGCCGTCAATGAAAAGTGTTAAACTGTGAAAGAGTTCAAAACGATTTTTCAGATTCTGAAACAATGCTGTCAATGGCACAGTTATGATCCACATAGGTTTCATCAAAATACCAACATATCTTAGAAACAAAAGTTTGCAAACTTTATACCAAACTAAACAAATTGCTTCCTTCTAATCAGCATTTCTGTGTGGAAAGAAAAATCATTTAAAGAACACCCTATCAGCTGAATTGCTTAGGTGTGGATGGTTTTACATGCGTTTTCCTTTGTGAGAATATCACAAACATTTGAAATTACCATTAAAACACACTTCTTTCGCAAAAAAATAAAAAAACAAGATCTTCATTAATGAAAAAAGGAAAATATACTTAAAATGTAAATGTCCACAGCACATCCCTTGGTCGGAGCTTTATTTTTCCCTGACCTCTTCCCATAAGTGCTTAAACAGCTCTTCTTGTAACCTAGCAACAATTCACAGAGACTCAATGAAAAGTGTGGCTGAGTTGCTGATTCAGAGTCTGTGCTAAATCTCTGTCAGTGTATCAGTACTGAAATGTTTCATTGTACATCTTTAACTAGTGAGTGGAGCCTAGGTCATACAGGACTTCATATTATTACAGCATTATGCTAAGATCGACACCTTAAAGCCATCTTGGTCCACAAACGCCAGCCAGATAGTACAGTGTAACATTGTATATTTGGTCAAATTCTATTGAAAATATTTTATTATAATGGCATCCATATTAGTATAGTACTATAGTTTTCAATTTCGTTATTTTAATCCGACTGGCCTAAGGTTCACTTCAATAAATCTGAATATTATCATACATTGAATATTAATTTATTTTATTTCAGTCTGTATATATACATACACACGTCTGTATATAGACATACAAGTATGTCTATATACTGACGTGTATGTAGATAGACATACACGTCTGTATATATACATACACACGTCTGTATATAGACATACAAGTATGTCTATATACAGACGTGTATGTAGATAGACATACACGTCTGTATATATACATACACACGTCAGTATATAGACATACAAGTATGTCTATATACTGACGTGTATGTAGATAGACATACACGTCTGTATATATACATACACACGTCAGTATATAGACATACAAGTATGTCTATATACAGACGTGTATGTAGATAGACATACACGTCTGTATATATACATACACACGTCAGTATATAGACATACAAGTATGTCTATATACAGACGTGTATGTAGATAGACATACACGTCTGTATATATACATACACACGTCAGTATATAGACATACAAGTATGTCTATATACTGACGTGTATGTAGATAGACATACACGTCTGTATATATACATACACACGTCTGTATATAGACATACAAGTATGTCTATATACAGACGTGTATGTAGATAGACATACACGTCTGTATATATACATACACACGTCTGTATATAGACATACAAGTATGTCTATATACTGTACAGTATATGCAGTGAGTACTTAGTCAAACCTCCTTTTGCATTATTTTCTTGGATCAATGCAACTTGGAAGTGTTAAGGAAGCCCAGGTTGTTTTATTAACATTGTCTGCATTGATGTTGTCCTCTTAACAATACTTAGGAGTTTGCTGGCCAACCAAGCACAGTGATGCCATGGTCATCAAACCAGGTACTGGTACTTTTAGTAGTGTGAGCACGTGCCACGTCCTGCTGGAAAATTAAATCAGCGTCACCTTAAAGCTTGTCAGCAGTGGGAAGCATGAAGTGCTTGAAAATGTCATGGTAGATGGCGGTGCTGACTACTGGCCTGATAAAACACAGTGGACCAACACCAGAAGGTAACATGGCTCCAAAATGATAAAGGACTGGAAAAACCTCCCACTGGACCTGAACTACTTGGATAACCTTCCTCCAGACTCTGGTGCCTTGATTTTCAAATAAAGCGTAGAATTAACTTTCATCTCAAGAGAGGACTTTATATTGAGCACCAGTCCGGCGTTTTTTCCAATTAGCCCATTTGATGTCTCTAGTTAAACAGTGGCTAACTTGAGAAATGCAACAGCTGTACAGAATGTCCTAGATAAGTCTGTACAAGGTGTCATCTGAAGCGGACTTCAGTCCATGCTTTCTGTATCTCCCCCTAACTCCTTAACGGCCTTGATTCAGTCCTTTCAAGGCTACCACATTCTTTCTTTCCACTCAACATTCCATTTATATGCTTGCACTATGAACAACCAGCCTGTTCAGGAATGATATTTTGTGGTTTACCTTCCCTATGGCTACTGGACAACTGTCTCGTCAGCAGTCTTCCCTCATTAATGTGTGCAAAGCACTTCTGTATTAAAATCTTTTTTGGCCTTGCATAATATTCTAATTTTCTGAGAAACAGATCTTTGGTCTTTCATTAGATGTAAGCCGGTATCATAAAGAATAACCTAAAAATAATCTGGAAATACATCAGTTTTAAATTTACAAGTTTGACTTTCTGAGTTGAGTTACTGACATTAACTGTTGAATATCTGATTTAATGAGATTCACCTGGAGCTGCTGTACCTGACAGTCTAGAATTTAGTATGCACAATATCTACATAACATTTTAATTTTGGTAATATTTTCCAATATCTGCACAAAACAAGCCCGTTGCTTAAAACTTAGCCATCGTGTTTGTGTTTGCTCATTGTGCATCAGCCAAACTCTTAACATGCAGATCCCATACAAACTTTTTATTTTATAATGCACAGCTTTTTGATGACTTTCTTTTTAACCCATGAAAAAAAAAAGACAATATGTCTCCAATATTTATTGACAACTGAAGTGTAGCTTTAACAAATAATCAAGGCAACTGATAACTACACATTTAGGCAACTGAAACATAAATTGTGCATGCACTCCTTCACAGGAAGAAAATACTGTTGTTGACAATTAAGACCAACAAAGCCTAAATATAGTTCCTTTTAAAGCAAGGCAGATTCCTGTTCCATTTAACAAGCTGGAAGCAAGGCTGTTTTTTTTCTGAATTTAAGAACCACAAACTAGAAGACAACAAACAATAAATAGTCAAATTTACAAGGTGCCCAAAAACCTTAAGATGGGCCAATATCCATCAAAAATTGTGCAAAAAAAAAAGAAGAAAAAAAGAAACAATTATGGTACACTTAGACACTGTGCTTTTTTCTATACTTTCTTCAATTTGCTAATATTTTTAAATTGTAAGAACAAAACCACTTACCCATGAAATGATGAGATTGAAACAAATGAACAGGTTTCATTGATGATGTGCTCAACAGCAATCATTTCATATGACAAAATGATCAAAACCAACCAGAAATATTTTGGTACATCATGCGACCATGTGGATAACATTTCTACTAAATGCATTAAACATGCAACGTAAGGACCAAATGGATGCTGTTAAATAGATTCTATTTTATTCAGCAAATTATATGGAACCAAACAAAAGTTAATACCAGAATTAAGGCACAGACAACACAAACAAGGCCTAGAACGTTCTCTTTTAGAACATAAACTATTCTGCCATGAGGTAATTAAAACAAAAGTTAGATTGAGCCACTTTTGGAGAAGACACTGAAATTAAAAGGTTATGTCAGTCACTATCGGGTGGTAAACACACAGTAACAGTGCTAATCCTTGCCCTAACTCACTGTGTACTGCACACTAACAATACAGGGTTACTTCAGCACACAGCTCTGCTACTGTATAAACTTACATCCAGCTAATGAATAAATCAGACGATGACAGCCAAGCCCACTAAGTAACTTGGAGAACTTCCCTACTAGTTTTTGTTTTCCCACATTAGACATCACAATCACATTTCAATAAAAAAAAAAGTGTGCAAAAACTAGTAAGACTTCAGTAAGTACATTTTTACCCTTGTGGCAAAGTTAAATGCATACTTGTACATTTCAGATAATTCAGTATTTGAGCTGTTTAGAGCAATGGCCTGGTGTGCAAAGGTGTTGAAAAGGAAAACTGACTCATTGGTCAAGTCTTTCATAAACGTCATGTTATATAGCATGTAAAGCAGAGTTTACAGTGTCCCTTGTGGCCGACAGGTCAGCCATCTGATGCAGACAGTAGCCACTTTGTGCGGCCAGCCTTGTAAAGGTTTCATGCGCCTTTTACATGTAAACACAATGTATGTTATTGCATCCTGTGCTGCTGAGATGCAGGTAGTTCAAGAAGCTTTAACCTGGCAGTTTTACAACTGCCAATGACCAATTGTTACAAACCACTCAAATGCCAAGTTAAGTGGCATTTCAGACAAAACACATACAATATTTACTGCGTGCAAATAAATATGTAAACTGTTACAGGAGCTAATAAATTATGCCCACTGAGCTAATAAAGTGCACCAAAGCTGTCTGCAGGGTTCCTACATATTTTTATTCCCCATTTCAAAATTCCATACTTTTCTAGACTAAAATGTCCCTACTTTTTAAGCATTTGAGTACAGAAACATGCAGCTTTAACTGCCTAAATATAAATCTGATTTGTAGGTTCCACAAATCCTGAAAAGTGTTGAAACAGGCTTCTTATTTTGAAGTGTAGCATTCCTGTTTGTTGTGTTAAACATTAATTGGAAGTGGTCTTAAATCCAAAGAGTAGTAAACTGGCTCCATTTATGCTTTTTGAATGAGTGTGGCTTTAGTCAGGATACCAAAAATCAACTTGCTGATGGCTAGAATATTAAATCAAGGTCTGATGTGGCAAATCAAAATAAAGAAAGCAATTTAAAAATAAATATATGTAAAAACCACTGCATCTATTAAGAATTATTAGATTATTGTCCTTTAAAAAATTGAAGATTGAAAATAAAACATTTTCAATACTTGTAGAACAGTTAAATAAAATCCTATACTTTTCCAGACTTTTCTGGCTTTGTAAGAACCCTGCCTCAGTGCAAACACCTGCAAATGCTGTGGATGTGACTGCCCCTCTGGAATGGTCAAATGGCTACTAGAACAACACGAACTCATTCCTCTTGAAGAAAGTGGAATATATCAGAACGCTGTTCTGCAAAAGGCTTGGAGAAAACTTCATTATGTGACTTTTCAGCTTTTTGGTTTGTCAGAGTGCTGAAAGAGGGCACAAAGCTCCTCGCATGTTTGGGTTTCCACGGAGCTCAAATGTGACTCCATGTTCCATGCCAGATCTGCTGACAGGAAGTCATCCATTACAGTCTGTGTTTCATTGCTGGTCAGGAAAAGGTGTCCCAGGCTCTCTGCCTGACTGGTCACGGTCTGAGTTTCTGTGCTGTTCAGCATCCTTCCATGCTCACCCTGACCTGTGTGGGTCTGCGAGGAAGGACCTGCGGCAAATGAGGGGAGGTCGGTCTGTGTTTCAGTATCTGAAGACTCTGTGCTTATAGAAAAGCTTGAATGTCGCAAAATATTGCTCAGGGGCATGCTGCTTCCAGCATTTAGTAGGAAATTGAGGTCAGTCTGAGTTTGAGTGTCAAATAGCTCAAGGTCGCTGGCTTGGGATCGGTTCTGACCCTCGCTTTGGTCCAGTTCATCCATGAGGAGGAAATCTGTCTGAGTCTGAATGTCCAAAGATTCCAGTGGCGCGTCACCACCCAGAACACCCAGTTCACTCTCCTCCGTCTGTGTCTGAATGTGCACAGCATTAAGAAACTCCTCAAAGTCAAAGTCTATGCCATTGTGCTGCTCCTGAACAGAGCCTGGGCCTGACCCACAGCCAGAGGAGGCCTCTGTGAGGACCTGGTGACCAGACAGAATGTTCTCCAGGTCATTTAAAAGAGTTATTGTTTGGGTCTGATTGTCTGCCATGTTGCTTGGACTAGGCTCATGTGTCTGCACTCCAAAACACATACCACCCATTGACTTTGAGTCCTCATATAGATTGTTTCCTGCGGCATTAAGGGTCTCATTTATGTCTGTGCATGTTTGGGTAGAAACACTAAGAGATTCATTCTCAAAAAGATCAGAGCACATAACAGCCTGGTCCTGAGCCTTCTCCTCCAGTTGCGGCATTGCAAAATATGTCTGTGTCTGCTTAGTTTTGTAAGGCAGCACAGATGAGCAGGGGGAAATTTGGCTCAGGCACTGACTGTCTGTCTGAGCTCCAACAGATGATGTGGATTTGGCTCTGGAAACGAATGTTTGAGTTTCAACACTAACTGGAAGGAGGACTTGTGCGCTCACACTGATGTCTGTTTGGGAGCAGGATGACACCGAGGACTCACTCACAGAACACAGCCCAATTCCTTCTCCAACTCCCCCCACCGCCGGCGTTTTTGACAAGTAGGACCTGTCCGTCTGGATGTTGGTTGAGGTGCTTCTTCCGCGCTGTCCTGCCACGCTGCCGGCTGAGTCGTCTGTACTCACAGGATCCAGATTGACCTGAACCCCCGTGCTGATAGGACCCTGGCTAGAATGTGAAGAGGGCATGTAATCCTTGAAAGCAAAACTTTTTACATCGAGTTGGGGTAGGACTGCTCCTGGGGTTTGTGGCAGGAGCTGAAGGGTGCTTACAGAGCCTTGGTTATCGATCGCAAGCACTACAGACCTCAGAGTGCCACTTTCTGTTGAAGGAAGGAGGACAGGCAGATGGGCCAGTTGCATAACTGGAACGCTGACTAAAGCCATGTTGGGTTTTGGGAGGAGCAACTTCTGAAGGCCCTTATGGGGGTTAGAGTTCTGTTTCAATGGATCTAGGATGTACACAGCTGAATCAGAGGGGACGGGCATCTCCGCCACCTCTTTAGTAACAGGCATCATTTGAACAGCCAAATATTGAACCTTAACTTTTTCAGAAACACTCAAAAGTTTCTCCATTTTTCGCTTTTTTACCGGAGGGACTCTGTAAACAAAGAAAAACAAGTCAAATAAAAGTCAACAAATACATTAAACTCATTGATTTTATGGTCCACTTGTTTACATGCCTGTGTTCTGTAGGAATTTCATGACCAGTCCTGTAGATATGAGACAACAAAGCAGCCCTGCTAGCATAGGGACAGCCACATGTACACTGGTAGGTCTTCCCACAGTCTTCAGTGTGCCTCTTCAGGTCCCATTCTGTGCTGTAGCAATTGTCGCATTTGGTGCACTTGTGTTTTTTCTCCGCATGCATCTTCATATAGTGCTAAAATGACAAGTTAGGAAAAAAAAAAAAAAAGTTTATTAAACTAAAGCCAACAGAAGATCAATGACTATTACATGACTAAACAATGTTCTGTTGGGGATTCGTTGGTTCTGGCAATCATGAAGTTACCACCCACTTACATGCTGTTGAAGGCAATGCACGGCCTGTTACTAACAGCTTCCTCTAACAAGGCAACGTGCTGTACCAGGCCGGTACAGCTCAACCCAAATGCAGGAGTCCAAGCAGTTAGCCTGGCCTCCTAACGACCTGTTGGGTGCAACTCCACACGCCTGATCCATGGAGACCCCACCCTGTGACCCACAGAACCTGCTGCAAACGCGCATAACATGCGGGCAGACTGACAAAGACCTATTAAATATTAGACAAGTTGCTAAATGGTATGGTGATCAGCAAGTGTATCATACATCAATGGGAAATCACAACGTAACCACATAGATTATTAATCACTGAAGTAAATATAGAGCTTTAAAATTACAAAATAAATATGCACATGTGATTTTATGATGCTAAAAGAAGACTTTTATTTTGACTTAATCAAATCTAACTTTAGATCTTCCCAGACACCCAAAGATGCAGAGACACACCCTAAATATATATATTTTTTGAAAATGAATCAACTCAAACCTATTATTGTGATTCTCATTTTTTGACACTTAATTGCTTTGAACAATCCAGCCATCTGAAGGAACTCTACTGTTTCAAAAACAACATGGCATTTTGTTTTGTCATAGGGTTTAGTGTAAAGTGGAGGAAGTCTCAGCCTTGCACAACGGTTTTATAAAAAGGTACAAACAAACTAATAATTTACTGTATTTTATGGGTGAGAGTGCTTACTTGCTTCACCAGGGAGAACTGGGAGAAAGGTCTGTTGGGGCCCCTGGGACAGCCCTCGATGGGACAGCAGTAAAGTTTTTGAGAGCCCTTCATCTCCTTTCTGACGGTGGGGTTGACAATTCCATCCTGAAGAGGTCCGTGACAACGAAAGGTCAACAAAAAGAAAGTTGTTACATTTAAAATGTTTGCAACATTTTTACTCTTTAAGCTGTGCAAAAGTCTTCAAGAGAGACATTTGATACTGATACTACAAATATGGTAGTGCTTTAAGGCATTTCACACCTAAAGTTGAGAAAAAGTTCAAGTTAAAACAAATGTTTTTGGTTCATAATTTCTCTGTTGTAACGACACTCTTTGGTAATAAATGATACTGTTGGAAAACCTGTTTTACTTCCTCTTAAATGCATTTGCAGATGGAGCAGCAGAGTGAAATACGTGGGTTGTGCCCATGAAAAACTTACCAAGTAGATGCCACCCCACAGCATGACACTGCCTCCCAGTGTCATGCTGTGGGGTGGCATCTCCCTCACGAGACAGACGTTTGTCATCCAAGATGTAAACATCCTCCTCAAAGAATCTGGGTTTATTAGAAGCTAGCTCTAAAATCTGTATGCAGTCCTGACCTCAACCCCACTGAACAAGCATGCTGTTCATGCCAGAGTGATCAACCCAACTACACTGACTGACTTGTTGAGGAACAGGATGGCATCCCTAAGCAAAGTGTAATGGTGCGTTCACACCGAACGCGGATTCTGCGATAGGAGCGGCCGATTTACATGTTATCCCAATGAAGAGGCACGTTCAGGAGCGGAACGGCGCGAGGTGGTGCGAAGGAGACAAAGGACGTGGTGCAGAAGGCGCGTCGAGCGAAGCGGGAGCGGAGCGATGGACGAGTTGAAAAATCTGAACTTTTTTCTAAATTTGCGTCAACCAATCAGGGACTGGATGTGGCTGTGACGTAGGGTGAAGGACCGCAGCGGAGAAGAAGCGGTTGTCAGTGAAGATGGAGGACCATATCATAGTGGCGGTGTGAGGCAAGCCAGAGTTGTATGACTCAACTAATTACTTTTACTAAGACAAGAACAGAAAGGACCTGGCCTGGTTATGTTTAGGCACAAATATCTTATATTTAGGAGATGTGGACATTAAAAATCGGCTGTTTTTTTATTGAGCTGAGATTTATTTACTCACCGAAGACAGATGGACAGGCGTTCAGCAGCGGGGATATAGTGCCGGTAGTTGGTGTCCCGGAGGCCGATTCGTCTCCCAACACGGGACAGCAGATCTTCGAACTGGGTCCTGGATAGACGGACGTACCGCTGAAATCGGCAGTCATCCAGATGCAGCTCCTGGAGTAGGTGGTGGTACTCTCCGAACTGTTCCCGTCCCTGAAGAATCTGGTGAACCCAGGGACGTTGACGTCGGCGGCGTTTTTCGGCACTCCACAGGTAAAACATCGTGATTATCCGTGAAATCCATGTTCGCCATGTTCAGTTGAAACCAGCAAGCAGCAGATAGAAGCTCCTCCTATTTGATGACGCAGTGAAGCGTTGCCGCTTGTTTCCAACATGGTAACGTGGAGTTCACGCGGAATGTCAAGCGAGCAACAGCACACAAATGACGTGAAATATTCGCAGAATCTGCGTTCAGTGTGAACGCACCATAAGCAAGCTTGTGACCAGTGTGAGAAGGAGGAGGCGCCAGGTTGTTTTGACAAGGTTTGGTCCTCCTACAGTCAGAGGCCACTGTTTGTTACAGTTGTAAATTATTAAACTGAGGACATGTCTTCTCTAAAATAAGCTGTTTGACATTCGCAGAGGATTTGGCAAGTTTTTCTAAGGTGCAGCCAACATACCTGATTCTGCTACTCAATCCACATATGCCTTTTCCTTAAAAATGAGGCACCACTTGAGAAAGAATAAACAGACATTCCAACAACGAGATTATTTTGCCTAGAAGTATTGTTACGAGGAAATAATCGACCAAGCACGAATTTCATTACTTTCTGTGCCAAGTACATTTACTTTGGCTAAAACCTACATTCCTTCACTGAAAACTAATAGCTTGACTTGACAATATAATAAACACATATAAAAGCTAGTGCCACCATAACTTTTTTATATAATGTATTTTAAGAACCTCAATTGCTCTCGAGTAATGAACCGGTACATCATCACCAGGAAACTGCTGCTCACCTACATGCATTGACCGCATTAACAGGCAACACAGCTGCCACAATAAATACCATCATCTTTCAGCAGTCAAAGTCGTCTCCATTTGGTCAAACGCTAGAAGGAGAAGACCTGCTAAGGATGATTATTAAAGGGCCCTTTGCTTCATCAGAGAGAAGTCAGGGAGCAAAATACCCATATTAAAAACAATTGCTCTTATGGTAGATTGCCTCCCCTCCATTATCATATGGTTAAGGGCTGAAACCTACATAATTCTCCGCATGTAGCTGAATACGTAGGCCTAGATTTATAGTCCGGGCTACAGAAGAGCTCATCGACTGAGCTACAGCTTTGCAATAATGCATAAAGCTCCAGGGGGTGTTAAGCATTCATAATATAAACCAATGTCCAACACCGTGCCTCAGTCTTGTAGCCTTAAGTCATGAATAATTCAGAAGAAGTGCAGAGTGAGTAGCTGCAGGATCTAAGAATTTTATCAGCACTTGACTAACATTATCACTGCTAACAGCAGCTTCACAAAGGAGCGGATTGATTGGTCTGTGAGTTTTTCCTCAAATCAAATGTCCCAGTTTGCTCCTTTCTTTGTCACTGTTAAGTCCCGATCTGCAAAGGCAGAGCAGATACGTTGACAATAATAAAACAAAGATTGTAATAAACGGGAACAAAACAGTGGGTCAATAAAGTTGGTCTGATGTTTTTACCAAAGCTGCTCAGACCCGTGATGTTCAGTCACATTTAAATATATGATTAAAACCACTCTTTCATGGTAAATCCAGTGGGTTTGCTGGTTCTCTACAAACTTCTCCAGCCTGTATACATTAACTTCTAAGAGCTAATTCAAATTCTCACATTCACCTATTTTAAACAAAGAGCTTAGTCTGTTGTGGGACAAAGGGCAGCCTTTGCCAGAAAACAACTTCATTCATGGAGGAGAGACAGTGAATTACAGCCTCCTACAGAAAGGTCCAATCCACCGAGGACAGAGGAACCAGTCCGACTTTAGGCCAGGAACTTAAACTGTCACTGCTTAAATCTAATAATTTATCAAACCAGCATAAACCTTAAAAATCCCTCAAAAAGGGTGTCTAAGAACTCCATGATTTTAATGTAATAGGCTAATTATGCACCTTTTCTAATCTGTTGTTTAACTTGGATCATTGTGCTGCCTGCCGAAATAGTTAAACCACAAAACAAGAATTCATACCTCCGGCAGATTTGATTTTTTAAAACATTCTTTCAGTTTTATTGATATTTGTTCAGAGTGGCGGTAACATCTACACTTAAAGAGTCTTGGCCTGAATCCTATAGAGAATCAATAGAGGGAGCTAAATATTAGGGTGGAGGCAAAAAGCTCCTCCAACCTAAAAACCTGGAGCTCATAACATAAGATGAATGGTTGAAAATACCAGTGGAGGCATGTAATAGCTTCTCGGTGAGACGTTTTTGAATGCCACTGCCAATAAAGGCTTTGTCTGTTGATACCTGAAAAGGGTGTAAGTAATTTTGAACATGCCATATTTGTTAAAATGATTATTTTATTTTTCTCAAAATCTATACCCTTTGTCCTTTTGAAATTTTGGGAGATCCCTGAGTCATTTCCAGGCAGACACAAACTTCCCGGTTGAAAGAAAACTATTTTACACCTATACTGTATTAGTGAGAAATCACTTTACTGATGAGGTGACTGATCACAGTTGTTACATTATGTACTATTTTATCATAATCAAACATACTGGAATAGCCAGTTATCTCATGACTGATAATGATCGGTAATTGATAGGTCAATTCTGAGAAAATTTTATTCCCCCACCCCTAGCAATTTGAACGCATCAAACTTGAGTACACTTCAATATAGATGATCTACTCAAAAGTAAAAAAGGCAGAATTGTAAAAAATAAATAAATAAAAAATAGGTTTGGTACTGCTTGATTCTCTCTATTCTAGTATTAAAAGCAAACAGATGACAACAACGGAAATAATGATATCAGGCTGGCCTTGTTGTCGTTTAAACCAGCAACCTAAAGCCTGTACAATCAATGCAAGAGTATTTAATTGGGCGAAGACAAGATGCCAAATGTTTGAAACATGTTATAAGTAGTAATAGATTATGCAAGGTAGATCTGCACTTTAAACAAAGTTTTTTCAGTGCACTTGATTTATTTTTAAACAAAATGTCTGCATTGATAAAAAACAAACAAAACAACAACAAAAAAACTACAACACATGATAGCACATGCAGCTAGTTTAAATGTAGCCAGGTTTCCTGTGGTTTAGCAGTCACTAAATAAACATTACGCATACAGAAGCGACTAAATCTTGAATCCAGTGGTTTTCTCATCACTACTCATCTCTACATTCGCTAATGCTAAGTTGGATGACTTGCGTTTTTCAGTGTCAGGGCGTTCTCCATCACGAGTTAGCCAACCTAGCATTGCAGTTATATTCCCATTTAAAAAGTAGCTTTACCCGTACTACTTTACTCACTTTTATTCGGTGCGACTTTACCAGATGCATGTTCAACGCAGGTGAGTTGGGGAGAATTTTGCCACATCCTTCCACGGTGCAGAGGATGTTCGTCCGAACTTCTTTAGTCAGCTCGATGATGGTGGGTTTGATTATTTCCCGACACTGCGGCATAGACTCCTCGCAGCATTTCACACCGCCTGCCGTCGAGTTCTGCCCGATATTTGCCTTGGCCGTCGCAGAGGCGGCCATGTTTCTGTGTTGACAGTCCATTCTGTTTCGCAGAGTCCTCCTCCCTTCTCTCTCTCTCTCTCTCTCCAGCAGGAGCGTTGAATGAACACGGGGCATGGTGGCCCTCAGCTTTGACTGAAAGGCGTCTTGGCCAATCATCACTTACTACGCTAGTGACGTCACGTCCAATACAACTTCTAAACTTCCGTTTTGTAAGGCAGGACTATCGTTTATCTCTAAAAACATTTTCTAAACACAAAAATTATGTTAAAGCTTAAAGTCTAAATTAATACGTATTAAGGGGTAAAACAGTACTCAGTTCAATGTATTCTTACAAATTCTGATCATTTTTAATAATCTCTTTTGAAGAATTATATCAGTACATTGACCTGGGTAGTTAATTAGCCATTTTTTCCGTAATATTGTAACACTTTATCAATAAAGCAGGTGCTTTAAAAATTTTTTTTTGTGCTAATTTTACCTCAATTTATATGAGCAACGTATAGCTTTCTAATGTGCAGCTGCTGCTACTGTTGGTTTTATCCAACACCTTTCACCTAATCTGAGGAAGTGACTAAAACAACAATACATGCTTTTTTCTGCGTTGTGTAATATTATGAAAAAGGTCAATATACAATTTGTTACTGGTACCAAATCTGCTGTTAAGGTTTGTAGATTTTGTTGTAGGATAATATTGTAGTAATACTGGACAGGGAGGGAAAAAAAGTTTTGTTCTAAAGCTATGCCGTTTTATTAGATTTGAACAAACAATGTGCAAAACAGAAATCACATGTAAAATGTTCATTATATAAAAAGAAAAAAAAAAAAAAACAACTACAGTGTTAACTTCATTTTGTGGCATATAAGAATATGTACATAAAATAAAAATGTGACTTCATTCTAACATTTTTATGGGTATAAGGTTAGAAAGGGCTTGCTTCATTTCAAGTTGACAATTTCAAAACAGCTACAAAATAAAGTGGATGTAAGTACTTAAATGTATTTGGGAGGGTTTTATCTCCAAAATTGTGTCTGACGAAGACCACTACAGCCTAACCAAAATTAGAATGCATGTCAATGGAATAATAACTAATGTTAAGGTTAAAAAGAATGACATAAAATGTTTGACAATGCATCATGAATTTAGTATGCAGAATATATTAAAGCCTGTTTTTATATAATGTTTAAGAACTGAACAAACAGTAATACAACAAATACCAATTGTCCATTACTTACCATTTGAGGCATAGAGTAAAAACAAAAGCCACTAGCTTTAAAAATCCAGATTCCCATGACATAAGACAACACAAAAAAATAAAATAAGTCTTGAAGAAGAGAGATATATTAAATGACTAGGGTTCCCTTAAACTTTCTCTATGGGTACAAAGTTAACTGCAAATGGCTGTTGGACTAAATATAATAACACCAAGAGTAGGGAAGAAATTTTGAGTCATTCAAGACATGGCCAAGTTATACATCAGTCCTGCGTTTGGCACATTTGGGAGCTGGCACTAGGAGCATTGTCTGTGATGACAAAATAGTTCCGTCCTTTCAGGGGAATAGATGACAGCAAGGGTGTGACAGGAGTTGAAGCAATTCCTGCAACGTGGAAGAAACCAAATGGGACAAATAAGCAGATACCAGAAAATTACAAAATTAAATCTCCTTTCTTTTAATATATAAATAAAGTTACTCTGTTTCTAAAAATAATTTAACTATGCAGTCCATCAGGAGAGGCAAGAAGTGGCTCATTTACTTGAAGCAATATAAGGCCGGTGGTTCCTACAGTGAGTGTGTGACCTCTTGTGGACATTTAAAGAGTTGCACATGTTGAGAAACATTCTGTTTACATAAAAAATATTTTGAAACAAAATCATGTCCTTTCAATTGCATCAGTTGCTTTATGGCTGTGGCTAATATGTTCTTGGTACCTGTGGATGCACAGTGTCTAAGTGACTCCAGGATGTTAGGGCTTGAAAACTTCACAACACATCTCAATGGCTTATCCCGTTCTGTCATGGTTTCATTAGTGAGGTCTCTAAATTTTGTTTCCAGCTTAAAAAAAACAAAAAAAAACAAACAAACATGAAGCATAATTTAGTTTAAAAAAACATGGCTCTGTGTAAAACCATAGCTTACATAACTTATATTCAATTACTGAGAAGTTTACCTTGTAGACTGCAGACTGTAAAGCAGGTAACATCCCATTGCCGAAAGCTTCTCCTGCCATTCGATGTCTGTTAGCTGATGCCTCAGCTTGCTCATTTTCAATGTGCGGATCTAAGTGCACAAAGCCAGCACACAAAAGCAAAATACAATGCTAAAGCAAACAGATATAAAACAAAAATAGACTTGGAGACGTTTAGAAAATTTTACTGATCATACTTGAGACGCTTCGATTCCTCTCTGCAAGGGGGCTGGGATACTTTGTTGGAAACACCTAAGGAAAGAGAAAAAGTTCAGTCAGTTACATCTCTGACACAACTGTCAATTTGTAAGACAAAAATGACTCTTTTTACCCCCAAAATGTAAAAAAAAAACAAACAAAAAAAAAACTGGGAGACAATAACATGTAACTTTAACAAGTGGACTGTTTTGCAACGTCACTGACTGTGAGTCACTGGAGGCTGACTTACATGTTGATATTGTCTCATCAGCAGGTCCCTGATGGCAGTCAGCTTCTGTCCACTCAGGTTAGCATCCTTAATTCCTTGATGTCTGGTGGACAAAGTCAACGCCTGCAGCAAAAGCCAATCTCTTAGAAGATAGAAACATTCATATACACACAAAAAGCCTATAACAAACAACAGAACGTTTTTCCCCTCACCTGCAAGAGCAGGGGCTTATGCTTTGAAAGGAGGCCGCTCACAAAAACAAAAGGGGTCTGAAGATAATGAACAACATATGTTGCTTTCAGGTGGTTAGGCCGAGAAAATGTGTCTCCCCAGGCGATACGGATCCAAACAGCTTCGTCTGTGTGCTTCTTAATTTTGACCGCCACCTTTGATCAAATTCAAAAGGTATCGTTAATATTTCAAATAGTATGTCAGAGACAAATGGACCTGTAAAAGGATCATTTGGCTTACGTTTCTTTTGAGCTCACTGAGATGGGATTTGAATTGCTCCTTGAATTGCACTAGCTCCAGAGAATGAGCATCGTCTTTGAACAGAAGATAGCAGAGATAGAAAACGGTTGAATCTCACTTAAAAGATGCAAAAGTGACACACTTGTACAATTATGTGAACGACCAATTATTATTTTAACTGTAAAACTGCAAATAATTGGCAACCCTATAATTTCTGCATTAAAGGGCCTTGTGAAGTAGAATAAGCTATATACAAGATGCCCAAATGTAGTTGATTTATTATTAACAATAAACAGGACTTCTTGTTATAAATGCAAAAAATATGTGATATTGAAGTTATCATCTTTATTCATTCTAATTATACACATTATGAACGAGATTTTAGCAGATTCATAATTAAAATGTCAGTTTTACTTCTTTTTTTAATAAAACAAAACTATATTGAGATTTAATATATTAAAGTTACAGGAAAGATATTCTTGCGCTGACCTACCCTCAGCATCCACAAGCTGGAAGGTGTGCCACATTCCCTGGTTAGGATTCCCTATGACATCTGAGACAATGAAACCAAAGTTACATATAAGGTTTTATTGTAGTCCATTAATTAAAGGCATTGAGTGCAGTTGCGAGATTTTGTTCAGACTGCTTGAGGTTCTGCTCCTACGACTTTAGGTAAATGCTGTTGTTGCACAATTGTTATCCTTCTTTCTAATTTTGGAAAGCTTCCTTGTCTCTGAAGAAAAAAAAGCAACGCCGCAGCATGACCATGCCAACACAATGTGTTACTAAGGAGATTATCTGCGGTGGTAGTTTTCCTTAAAACACAACGTTTTTCATGTAGGCCAAACAGTTCAAATTTGGTCTCATTTTACCAGAGCACCTCCTTCCACGTTTGGTATTTCCTCTACATGGCTTTTGGCAAACTTTAAATCGGACCTCCTACAGTTGGTGTTAGTCTATTAAATAAAATACCAAGAAAAGTCACTGAACTTTAACAGTGCAAAATGGACAAACTTCAAGGTTTTTGAATACTTGTGCAAGTCACTGTATCGAAGAATAACTTTTTCTCCATTCGGATTTAGCAAATATTTGTTATTAATTAAAGTGATATCTAACAGAACACATAACCAGATGAAGTGGGGTAAACCTGCAATGTTTAAGCCACAGTTCAAGAATTGTACTTACATATCATCTCAAGTTCTGCGATGTGTTTCACACTCAGTTCCCTTTCCTGTAAAGAAAATTTCACATTTAAAAAGGAAAACATCAACTTAAATGGCTAATATGAACTAAGATCACATTTACATGCAATGCGTGCTGTTACTAAATCGCACCACAATGTGTTTAACACATAAACGACCATACATCTTATTTAAGTTCCAATTTACCTCACAAACGGCGAGTAGCTCTTGTGTTATAGTCCATTTTGACTGAGTAAAATCTACAAATTCTCGCTGCTTAGCGGTCAGACGCTCCCACTTGTCCAGCGTGTCTCTCAGCATCTGAGTCGGGATCCGTCGCACCAGTCGTTGCAGTAAGCGTTTCGCAGAATCATCCATATTTCTTGAGGTAGCCACCTAACCCACGAAGTATACAACGATACTTATTAGGTTCAACAGGTGCGTTAGCAACTGAGAGCTACCGAGAGATTCTAAACAAACCGCTTCTGCGACGAAGAGGATGAATCAACCAATCAGATACTACCATCACCCTCTCCATGTGTACATTAGCGCCCTCTGCTGTGTTGGAGTACTATTGCTTTTTTTAAAACTTTTTTTTTTACATAACTTTATTGATATAACAACGTATTTACAACAACATCTTGCAACAGCAAGTTAAGGTCGAGGCTTAAGGCAGGCATGAGAATACAAATATACAAATAACTATCAAAAGTAAGGATATAACTTAGGCCCCTTACAATTGAAATTTATTACAAAGTATATGAAATTTGACTACTATTAAGATTAGATTTACAACAGAAGCTTTCTTGCTTGGAATACTCATACAAAAAACCCAAACAGTATAGTATTAGAATTAAGTGGTAGGTCCGTATCAAGCTTTCTATTCACAAACAGGAGAATGTCGTTCCAAATTAACTGAGTATAAGGACAATCCCAGAAAAGATGGCTGAAGGTTTCCTCAGAGTTGTGGCAGAATGAGCACATTGGGTCAAACGACATCTGGAAATTACACTATTGACAGGATAGCATCTATGCACAATCTTTAGGCACACTGAAGAATTTTGCTTTTAACAGACCAGCTTCCGGTGTCACTGACGTCAGGCCTAATGATTACCTCTAAAAAAAACAAACCTATGTCCCAAAAGAAAAATAGCCTTAAAAAGTGCCAACATCTTAATATTCCTATTTAAATTTGTGTCTTAGGGCGATTTAAATTCCCCTGCATTTGTATCTTTTTCGTTCATTTTCCTTCGTACTCCTTTCGGTATTCTGTTTAACTTGGTGTGTGCCACTTTCCGTTTTGTTGTTCTAATTGAAGTGTGGAAAAACTGCTTAATACACAGAAAATTAAAGTACTTCTAAGTGATAAAGATAATCTGAAATATGAACACTTTAATATACGAGTAGTAATATCCAATATATTCTTAGCTATGTACTCTTTGTTAATGACAAAATTTAAAGCAACTTTTTTCATGTTCTGTAATTACAGTAAAAAAAAACAACAGAGAATTACAAACATTATTTGTACTTAGAAACAATATAAAAAACAATCTCTTCCATTTTGTCACCATTTTCTCTCAGTATGAACAAGTTAAACTGTTCATACTGTTTCACTGTCATGGTAGTGAAACAAATATTTAAATATAAAACCAAAACATGCAGATTATTACAAATGCAGTAATTGTATTTAGAATATTTATTTATTTATTTAGCTTAACAGATCAGTAAACCAAAATAATCATCTGTTGATTAACAGACATGCTGCTTGTAGCTTGCCAAATATAATTCTGAAATAACTTCGTCCTAAAACAATACTGATGGTGGCGATCCTTTAGTTCCCATTCAATAACTGTCCATGTCTTTGGAAATGTTTCCAAACAACTAGATTCAAGTTTTCCTATAAATAAGGTAGGTTTAGTAACCTTGTTTCTGACCGGCAACAAAAGCAACAAGTGGTGGATCAGAAAGCCAGAAAAAACAGAAAAAAAACACTTCGCTCCAGCACTGGTGTCTCATTAAAACACTTTAAACCGTAGGAATGGTTTGATGGGAAATGATAATGTTTAGAAACCATAACCTTTTTGAAATATACCTAAATATTGGATAATAAGCATGTCTTGTCACCATTCATGCAGCCAATTTGACCTCTAAAATTACTTAAATGAAAGTATGAATTGTAAACAACATTTATACGTAAAGTTTTTAAAAGTTAGACACAAATAATGGCTTAATATAAAATATAAACTAATACTCACTGAAATATTAACATTATCACGGTATGAATGGAATTATGCGCCATACTAGGCTCAAGTATGTATCACAGATGCAGTTCAGTCACGTTTTAACAAGATGAACAGTGTCACTTTAGTTAGTCTTTATAGTGTTCTGATTGATTAGTGTAGATTACCCTCTACTGCATGAACAGATAAAGTATAACTACAGAGGCAAAAATGTGAAACAAAGCCGGAAAAAAATACATTTATCTAAGGGATACGCCAAATCAAACTTAGCTGACACCTACATGTCGCAAACCACTGTCTGAAAAACAAAACAAAAGATAGTCTATTCTTTTTGACACGAACATAAAATGAATACAAAATACAAACTCGGATACAAATAGTGGATCACCATCTTGCATTTCCTTTGAACCGTCGAAACAACAAGTCCCGCCTTTTCTTGATAAAACGCACACGATTGGTCAAAATTAAATAAACTGTGACGGTGATTGGTTACTTGCTCTGCGACATAGAGACTGTCGCAAAAGTTATGACGAGCTGCAGCGTCCTACAGGTTCTCGTCTTTCAAGGAGATTGAATATGTTTCTGTATTAACGTGGAATAGGTAATTTAACTTTACCAGTGATTGCGTTGAGATAGAGATTTACTGTTTTTTGGGTTTTTTTGGGGGGGGAGTTAATCTGCAGTTTCGTGAATGTAAATATTTGAGTTGCCTTAACCAAGGCCTAGCACTTAGCTAACGTGACATAACGAAGTGCGCTGGAAAAGTTCTCAGATGACAGAGCTTTATATCTGGTAGGTTTTATTCCATCGACAGTGATGATTGTCCTCAAATAATTTATGAGATTAACAGCGTGAAAAATTATAATTTTCTGGAGATCGTTGTCTTTTTTCTCGTTCCTGAATGTAAATGGGCTACAATGTCACAGCAATATGTTATAGGATATAACATTTTATCAAGTCTCTTACCTCTATTGACATAATAACTGCGTTGCCAGTAATAAAATAAATAAAAAGGTCAAAACTAACGTTTCATATATATATACATATATACAATATACACATATTGTATATATGTATTGAATTGCGACTTCTGTATGCTGTTGTTTTGTACTCTATTAAATGTTAATCAGAGAAACAGCCTGAGGGAAGAAACTGTCTCTGTGGCGGCTGGTTTTAGTGAACAGTGCTCTACTCTACTCTAAACAGTTTATGTGCAGGGTGTGTGGGGTCTGCAGATATTTTTGCAGCTCTTTTTCTGACCCTAGACCTGTATAAGTCCTGGATGGAGGGAAGGTCAGCTCTGATGATTCTGTCTGCAGTCCTGATTATTTGTTGCAGTCTGGACCTGTCCTGTTTTGTGGATGATCCAAACCACACTGAGATGGATGAAGACAGGACAGACTGAATGATGGCAGTGTAGAAGATGACCAGCAGCTCCTGTGGAAGGTTGAACTTCTTGAGTTGCCTCAGGAAGTACAGTCTCTGCTGGGCCTTCTTTTGAACAGTGTCTATGTGTGAGGACCATCTCAGGTCCTCAGAGATGGTGGTTCCTAAGAACCTGAAGTGGTCCACAGCTGACACAGTGTTGTTCAGGATGGTGAGGGGGGTGTATGGGGGTGGTGTTTTCCAAAAGTCCACCACCATTTCCACAGTCTTGAGTGGGTTCAGTTCAAGGTAGTTCTGACCGCACCAGTGTACCAGCCGATCCACCTGCTGTCTGTATGCAGACTCAACACCGTCCTGAATCAGACCGATAACAGTGGTGTCGTCTGCAAACGTCAGGAGTTTCATGGACGAGTCCGATGAGGTGCAGTCATTTGTGTACAGAGAGAAGAGGAGTGGGGATAGAACACACCCCTGGGGGGCACCAGTGCTTATTGATCTGCTGCGGGAGAAGATGCTCCCCAGTCTCACCTGCTGCTGTCGGTCTGTCAGGAAGCTGTTGATCCACTGACAGGTGGAAGCTGGGACGTTGAGCTGGGTGAGCTTCTGGTGGAGGATGTCTGGTGTGATGATGTTGGAGGCTGAGCTGAAGTTTACAAACAGGATCCTGGCGTACGTCCCTGGACGGTCGAGGTGTTGCAGGATGAAGTGTACACCTAAGTTAACAGCATCATCTGCCGAGCTGTTTGCTCAGTACGTAAATTGCAGGGGGTCCAGCAGGGGGCCTGTGATGTCTTTCAGGTGCTTCAACACCAGCTGTTCAAAGGATTTCATGACCACAGAAGTCAGGGCTACAGGCCTGTAGTCATTTAATCCTAGGATGGTGGGTTTCTTGGGCACCGGGATGATGGTGGATCGTTTGAAGCAAAAAACGCCATTCTTCATAGTGACTATATCCCCTTTCTCATGCATGTGTAATGAATGTTCAGCTTCAGATATAAGCCTCATTTGCACCAAAATAAGACCACCCTACAGTCTATATCACTTTCATATCCGTTTTATCTTGTCTGGCTCATTGAAATTTTGGAAAAACATCCATATAATATGAAGACGTAAAATTTACTACTGCGCTCTTAATATGCTTCAAAAAGTTTTTAGTTTTTTTTTCATTCTTGCAAAAGTTCAATTTTACAGTAACCGTGCTATGCTCAATTTGGAGTTGTGTGTGCACTTCTCTGCAGTTAGGAGCCCTATTCCAGAGAAAGCCCGCCTTGAGGTGCCTGATCGTGGCACTGTATTGGTGATGGGATACAATGTGCATAGCAGCCAAACTGACAATAAATAACTTAGAGGGCTGGGGAATGATAAGTTTGTAGCTTTAGGATGCAGTCAGTATTGCCAGTCCTGCTTGTACTTCCTAAAGACCCATTCATGCTAATGAACACAGGTCACACATCATGAATGAGCTGCTACTGCTGCTAACAGTCGTCCCAGCCGCACCCAGGCATGTTAAATTTAAAAAAGGAGGGAACCCATGCTCAGTATGCCAATGTTTATTTTGACCAGGATGAGGTGATGTCTCCCTTTGAGTTTCACAACTGTTTGATGATTTGCTATATATGGTATATATATAGTGTTGTGTTCGTCTTCTGTGTTTCTGCAGGTAAGTGTCCACAGGGAAGTTGGTCGTCACAATGACAAATCAAGAAGGAGAGGGATGGGGAGGCATTAGTATCCTTTAGAACACCCCTAACAGTACTGTACCAAACAGTATGGATGGGGAGATCCATCCATGCTTCTCCAGAGTATTAACTAGGAAGGTTATTTTGGGGGCATTTACAGATGTTTTTCAGATGTGTGTTCTTACACTTAGTGCTACTGTTTGTTGTTTTCAGCACTGCTGCAGTGGTTCTTTAACTCATAATGCACCCAGACCTTTCACCTCACCTGCACACAGATGAATGCAAGGAACTCATAAGCCTCCTGAAACAGTGTCACAAAGAGGTAAGCCACTTTCTACCTTCTCTTGTCACCACACGTTTCTTACGGCCAAACTAAACTCTGTAATCTCCTTCCATGCCTCCATCAGCACAACGTCATGAAGTTCTTTGGCACATGTAATGACGTGGACCGTGCCATGCGTCATTGTCTAAAGAAGGAGGTCTCTGTGTTTTGTTTTGCTAATTATGAACCACCATATAAAATGTACTAGAGTATGTTCTTTATTTTGTTCATAATTTTCTCATGTGCGTCTGTTTCCTTCCAATCCATAGAGGCTAGAAAAACGGGAGCGCAGCAAGAAGCATGCAGAAGAAATGAAAAAGAGGATAAAGGATGGACCCAAGGATCAGTTTTAAAGGAAGCTGACATTGCTACTGGCTTTGCTAGCTTAATATGTCCACATATTGGGACATAAAACTGAACATGAGACTGCGTACAAGACTCCAATAACTGATTTTCTGTTAACACAGAGGAACAGTTGTGATTTTATTTCCTTGGAAATTTGTAGTGTGGTTTATAACATGGTTTACAGCTGATCGCATCGTCATCTGATGCGAAACCATGATATTATGACATTGGTTTAATTGGTGCAGAGCTTCTACCTCCTTATTTACAGAGTAAATATTGTGATCTGCTCCGAATAAATGATGCAGTGTTACCAAAGCATCGTGGTCATTGGGGAAAAAATATATATTTTACTCTCTTCTTAAATTTATTTCAGAATTCCTTCAATAATTTTTTACTTCAGTGGGAGTGTGGTAGTTTCAGTTGTCATACTTGTTGGCCGCAAGAACAAGTGCCAGCTTGTTTGAAAGGTTGTTGAATCAGGAATCGTATTGATTCCGAATTTTTGGGGGGTTTTAAATAAAATGTGCAATTGTCCATTCAGAACTCAAATTTGGTGAAAAAACATTGTTGTGCTGTGATGTCTCTCCAATAAAAATATAAGATGAACACTTTAATGATTGGTATAAAAATGACAAAATTTAGATAAAACATTGCCTTTAAAACAGAACTTGCTTGATTCTTCTAACTTTATTTTATTGATGCAATGGCAATTAACATTAGCATTTTGTAGGCATTACATTCTAAAAAAGACATAGAAAACATTTAAAACTATATTACAATTTCTTTTTGCAATGCTGATTGCATTTTATAGTGCGTGTAAATCATAGCTAAATCTATCTGAAACATTAGGTTTTTGAAAAAATGGTTGTGCGGGCACTGAACATTTTCACTTCCTTCCTGTGAGGCACAATTGGGAGGCATCCTTTAATGAAGACAGGAACTGATGCTAGAAAAATAGAATAAATGAGAACTTATCTCAATCTGAAAAAGACCCCTGTGAGATCAGAAGATATAAATTATGGCAGGTCAGGATATTTAAAATAGTTTGTTTTGGGGGCAGTATGGATTAATGTTGGATCTGATATTGATAAAATATGTGTGAATAATATATTGTGTGAATGATTCAAGTGCTGTATATATGTCATCTTACAGATAAAAAGGACAACACAAATGTTAAAAATGTATAATTAAGATGAGGAATAGTAGAAATAAAAACAAAAAGCAAGTATTAAAGTTAGTACATCCAGTCTAGTAGTCAGGGATCAGACCAAATTACAATGGACTAAACGTTTACTCCTCCCACTCAGAGTGGGATTCCCACATAGCTTGTTTGTGCTTTCCCAGGAGATACCCACATGTCATTCCTTCAGACCTACCTGCAGGGTTAAGCATCTGGCTCTCATTAGGATTTGTCAAAACGATTGTCCAATCATGCTTGTTCTGGCCTCTAACCTCTCAGAAAGTCTCTTGGAAAACCCATTCAGAAAAAAACTGACTTTGATAGGATAGCTTCAGATCCCTGGATTATTCCAGCCCTTCCAAGGCTAAGGCTATGGTCTGCAGTAAGAAAGAGAGTTGTTCAGTCTGTTGGAAGTGAGCTAAAGTAGAGGAGTTTAAACATGTAGCAGTTTTGTAAATGAATGATTGTAAAATAGAGAGGGAGAATGATATTCTTTTGGGCAGCGTCTGCAGTAAATCTCGTGTCCAAACCTTTTGTCACTTGACTTTTGGCCAAGTTAAAAGTACTCGCGGGCTACAAAGCCATTTATATTTTCTCATCTAAAGTACATACAATTATTTGGATTATTTTAACCTACTGAGCAATAAACTAAGCACAATATTTTAAAGAAATAAGTAGTTTTCTGATGTTTTTAGAAAGGAGATCTCTAAATCATTTTAGATCCAAAGTATAAAAAGGGTTGTTTAAGTTAGCATTATCTAAAGAAAAGAAATAACATTTCACCCAATGTTTGGGGTCAACTTGTTTCATACTTTCTTAGGCTGTTAAAAATGTTCAGCTACAACAATGGGATATGAGTCAGTCTTTCTCTGAAAATACTTAAAGTATAATGAAGTTTAATGAATGATCTAAGTCCGCTTTTTGAGTTAAAATAACTTGAGGTTTGTGGTCCTATATATTATGAAGTTAAAATTGAAGCATAAAATGGGTAACAAAAGACAAACATTTTGTGTACTATCTAAAATTTCCAATTTTGAGATTCTAATAATGAACGAAAATCACAGCCTAAATATGCAACTAATTATGCTGAAAGAAACTCCTTTGTATCACCAAATGACCAATGAACCGCATACTGGACACCATGTGCACAGGTTTGACGATGTGAAGAGGGGTGGACCCAAAAGCAAAAACAATCATAATGGTCATGATACATGGACATTGGCTGATACGATGAGACTTAAAAGCCAGTTTAGGTTTTTTAGGCATCTGGTTTCATAATATCAACCAAAGTGATGCTTCTGATTGGTCCCACAGGGAGACAGGGCCTTGGGGGCACTGCTATCCTGGAAAGATTGTACCTCCAGGTTGACTTGTGTGGAACTAAAATACTAAAAGGGGCCACAAAATGTCTCACAGGTGTGTATGAGGCAATGCAACACACTATACTATAAATTAGGAAAGCTGAAGGAAACCTCAAGCAAGCAGGAGTTTCCAAAGATGGGTTGAATTTTCACTAATCCACTCTCTACAGCAGAAGATGGCAGTAATGCACCAATAAAAATGCTTAACACCATGCAACAAAAACTGCTGGCATGGCCCAGTGTGGGTTGTAAAAAAGTACTGATTCTACAGTTTAACCACTCCCTTAACCCCATTACCACATACTATAAAGAGGTCTTCAAGGTGTGCTTTCAGATGAACTAGGAAAACAAACATGAATGAAACAAACACACACGCATGATTAAAACAATAAAAAAAAACACAGACACTTGTTCTGAATCCGGTCATTTATGATCAATAATGTGGCTAAAGTAACAACTGATACACCTGAATTATCAAGCAATTTAAGCACATGACAATAATTTAGATCTTGAGTCCTAAATATGTAACTAAATGGACACATTTAGATACATTTATAACACAAAATAAATAAAAGACATAAATAGGAAAAAACCCCGTTTTAGAGAATCAGTGTGGTTGCAAGTCACCAGAACGTAGTGATTTACATTCACAGACACTATACAGTAGTCACAGCATGAGAGTCCAGCTTGCTTAATCTCAGGGCTGTTTTCTGATATTTACAGTCGTAGTAAATGCATGAATACCTAATGACAATAAAATGACCAAATCTGATTAAAAGCTCTTTCAATCACTTTGGAGTTACTTGTTAAAGCAAAATCTGGAAAAATGTCTGTCCTGCAATGTCTCTCACTTGGGATAAACACACACAATTAGCATCCCAGTAAAACACAAAAAATGATAAATATTTGGCATGCCTCTAATCATTTACGATAAAATAATTAGATGACACAAAGGGTTTTTTAAAATCAGTTTTTACTCTGAATTTATCCATTATATCTGGGACATAAGACTGATGAAAAGTGTCGTAGTGCTACTGAAAGCAAAGGGAAGTCACATGACACTTCACCACCTTATTTATTATCTAAAATAAATACAAAAATAATTACAATGCTACAAAAACATACCCTGAAGTACAATACGATATATTACATGCAAATAGCTCTTCACTTCAAAATCATTGACATCTCTTAAGAAACGCCTTACACAGACCTACATACGCATACACTTTGGTAAGAAAAAAAAAATAGATCCCTTAATATAATACCCTATGTAAAATATTATATTCAATGAAATCCTCAAATCTTTACATGCAGATCAGGACCAGGCTGGCTCAAGTGACACGAACGTTTTATTTTGACATTTTTACAGACATTTTAAGACAAAGGTTTTTTTTTTTATTCACCATAAAGTTAACAAGTATTGAGTGTCAGGCAATTAAAAATCTTAACCACTATACTCACATCTTCCAAATAACCCACACGTCACACACTTAGCACATTCTCTTAACTGAAAACTGCAACACTACACAAATAATTCATTGAGGCAATGTATTGTAAGCACAGCTATAAGAGAGTTGGACAAATTGTGTCAGACTTTAGTGTACTTTATGGCTACTTTTTCAGATTTAGAAGATTTTGGTAAAATTTGGTTAATGTTAATTCAAACAATAATAAAGAAAATACCCTAATACCCCTTTCATGTTTATATAAACTGAAACTGTACCATTGGCTGTCTTTTTCTGGGTAAAAAGAAGAGAAACGTTGATTGAAGATTTCTTTGCACAGTTAAACCCAAAATAATTCATACCACTAACGCAATTACATTTGAGTTATTTGTTTTTGACTAAGTTTTTTTCTTACTAGCTATAATCCGTTGAGGGAGGTAAGGGTTAGGGTGATGGGAAGGAGGCCTTCCAAAGTTGAAGACTTGGAGCTCATCACAAAAATCGTCAAAATACCAGAAGAAACATGCAAAAAGCTGATCTGCAGTTACAACAAGGATTTAATTGCTGCAATGCCTATTAAGACTTTTTAATTGCTGATTGAAAATGGTCAAAATAAATTTAAGATATGACAGGTTTTTGTTAAAATGTGATTTAAAAAAAACCTTTGTGTGAATCTGCATGTTTCCATTTTGCTTGTTACTTTGCTGCTGGTACACCTCATTTTCTGAAACAAACTGGTTACTGGTTGAATAAAAATAATTTTAACTGTAAATCTCTCAGAAGTATGAATAATTACAGACTTAGCTGTATTTGTTGAAATATTTATATACTTGTGTTCAATTTTACATATTGACACATTTAGGTCATCATTTAATAATATTTTCATTAAATTGTGGCACTTTTTGACCTGTAGTCTTGAACAATCACTCGGACTGATTTACCGGCAACAGTAGGGAGTTTTCAGATTTCAGTTCATAAATGGGGAGTGAAGGTGAAAGTGCATGCCAAGAACCAAAGAACAGATCGTTCAACCAAACTTCAGCTTACCCTTCAACTCAAGTGAGTATAAGAAAAACCAAAAAGATGCATCTCATTCACAGAAAAAACCAAAACCAAAAAACGTTTCTAAATCTGAAATAAATATATGAATATATTAATAAGATATATAATTCCTTTATCATGTCCAGTGAGATATCCTGATGATAGTCCCCTGGTTTTAAGTGATGTACAGCTGGCCCCAACTGCTTTGGCTACATAAGGAACATGGACATTATTATACAGTGGGTCCAAATAAAAAGCTCTGATTCAAAAAATGACAATCTGGAGATTTATTTTGTTTTTAGAGACACAAGTAGACAAAAGTCCAGAAACTCTTCTATGGTGGATGGAACAAAAAACCCTCGGTAAAGATGGAAATCACAGCATTCTCGTCTTGGACGTCCCTGCCCAGACAGCCTCAGACCCGGGTAGATCGGATTCCCCCTTTCAGACTCTGTATGGTTACTTTTCAGTGGTCTTACTGTGCATGTAACTGAAGAGTGCCTCCAGTCCTTTGGTGGAACACCACAGCTGCTTTAGCATCTGACACTCTTTCTCATTCACTTCTTCTAGCACTGGGATGAGGATGCTCCTCACCAAGCATTTAGACTCCTCTAAAACCTTTTGGCAAAAAAAGAAATATAGTGGATTGTTAATTAGGTTTATGCATCAAAAACAGGTTAGTCCTACATTTTTTATAGATTAGGACCTACCACTGCATTACATGATGCCATTTCCTTCACACGCAGCATCACCTCTTGGTTAAATGTGGTTGGCCAGAAGACCTGTGACACCAGACCTCGACTACATGCTTCCTGTGCTGTGAGTTTCCTTCCACAGAACAGCATCTCATTGGCCTGCAGTTAGAGGATTTTTTTTTCAGTGCATCATATAATACCTACATTAAACTTTGAAAAAACGAGCTATTTTTGGGTGGTTTATTTAGATAAGAGGGATGAGACCCACCAAAGCTACACCCAGAATCTGGGGGAAGGTGTAGGAGGAGCATCCAGAGGGGGTGAGGTGCAGGGCTGCACATGGCGTTTGGAACCACGCCCTCTCACTAGCCCAAACAACATCACACAGAGGCAGAATGGATGCACCCAAACCCAAAGCAGGCCCGTTTATTGCCACCACAATAGGCTTCTTGAAGTGGATAAATGCCAACACAAAGTCCCTAGAGGGGTATCAGAGAGATGAGTGCAGATACAGTCCAGAACTAGTGCATATCATGCAAGATTCAGGGTCTAACTTACCGTACAGCTTCTGCGATTCGGCTGCTCTCTTTTCTGCGGTCAGTGGACAAACGGCCAATGAGGTAGGAGGGCTCCAGGCCACTGCAGAAAACTGTCCCGACAGAGCTGAGGAGTAACAGCTTACTGTCATCAGCAGCTGCATTCCCCAAAGCTCGAGAGACTTCCTTCATGATCTGTAGAGACAAACGGGAAGATGGGATTTTTTTGCCTGGCATAAGTATAAATTGTTAAAGTAGGGGTCAACATAAAGCGCCAGAAATGTTTTTAGCTGTGTAAGCAACCAAAAAATTGAGCCATGTTTCATAAGCTGTTACCAGACAGATCCCATCATCATTCTGTTGACTAAAATGAGGAAAACAAATACAGTAGAATAACACAAGGGCATGTTTGGTGTGAACACGAAGTGAATTAATTCTTGTCAAGTGAATAGTCAATAGAAATCAGCTGTTTTGAGAACTTTATTTAAAAGAAAATAGCACTCTTTTTTGCAGAAGCAGAACTTATATGTTTGACCCTTTTCTAGAAAAGAAAAAGACTATATTTGACAAAAGATCCCCCAGGACAACATGATAGATTACCTGTTGACATTCCACATCACTGCTGTAGAATGAAAAATATTTCTAGTCATTTTACATTACTTCCACGCTATTAGTCATCACATCAAATCAGCTCTCTGTAGCAACATGCATTGATGCATTGCTTCGACTTAAATCATTGGACAATTTGAAAGCCTGTACAGTACCTACTAAAAGCATTCATACAAACTAAACTTTACATAATTCTGAGGTGGAAAAAGAAATTATACATGGAGGTTACATTTTTCTTTACTAAAAAACATTTGATCTCTGCCCTATTTACTCTAACACTTTAAATAAAATCCAGTGCAACAAATCGCACTGAGAAACACCTTATAAAATAAATGGTGTTTATCTGACACTGAATTAATATATAAACAACTGGCCTTTGTTGGAGAATTAGTGAACAAATAGCATCATGAAGACCAAAGAACACATGCAGCAAGTCAGGGATAAAGTTGTTAGGTTAAGCAGGTGTAGGTTATGGCTTTCTCTTGATCTTGAACGCAAATCCCAATAAAATCAATTAAAGTTTGTGGATGTAACATGACAAAAAGTGAAAAGTTTGTGGGGTATGAATACCTTTGCAGAGCACCGAACAGGCCTACATTTTATGATCTGAATGCAGGTTCAGCTGAGATCTTCAAGCATCCATTTCATTTACAGTCTCACCAAATTTTACTTGATCTCAACAGTTGAGTGAATTTTAGTCTATTTGTCTTTAAAAGGTCTCAGACTGGGGGAGACTTTGCTTTTAGCTCTAAATATTCTCTGAGCCATGGTGGAGAGTGAGTGAAATATTCACACGCCAACTTGCTCAGCATCTCATTCCTTTGACAGCCTCGCCGCTAGCAGCTGCTGACTTGACCAGATCCACAGCACAACTCATTCATTCTGTACTGTCGTATAAGCAAATAACATCTTAACATTACACAAAATATTCAGATTGTTTGAAAAAAAACAAAAAAAACAAAATCAGATTGTTCAGACCTCCAGTTTGCAGTTCAAAAACATTAAAAGTAGAGCAACTTATCATTTGAAATAAGAACAGAAGTATTTATATGAACTGGCATGTTTGGCCTTTGTCTCATGCAATGAAGACCAGAGTGGACCGACATCAGTTCTCTGAAAACCGCAGCCCCCACCCACATCACTATCTACAGTAAATCAGCACACTCTGATACTGCATGTAATCAGATTATCAAACTTGATCTATATTAACCATCCAACCTCAAAGTGAACAAAATTCTCCATGTCTCATCAAACATATAATCTGTCCTGTGCAATTGATTGTGACATCAGACTGAGTTTATATTTTTCCCTCGCAGGGATATAGGCTTGTACACAGACAATGTAAAGACCTGCATCTCTTAATGGACACAATGAGAGTCTGATAAATTTAGATGATGGTTCTTAACCTCTTAAGCCCGAGGGTCCCCTTACAAGGGGACTTGGCCTCTTTAGCTCGTAGCTGACTAACTCTGAGACTGACACACACTTGTCATATGTCCAGATCTTCATCTGAGACTCCTCTACAAAAGTATCTACACAACTCAAACTCCATGCAAAGAAGCACACAGATCAAAATGGAACTTATGACCAAGAACTGTTTTGCAGTGTAGCATGATTCAAAGTGAACCATGTTTCACATTCTCTATTCACCCTTTTCCAATTATAGTTTGTTTGTATACATAGTTTGGAATTAGTGTAAAAAATAAAGGGTGCTGAAAAAATAAAAATTGTGGGTTTTTTTTTAACTGTAGTTTTATGACCAAATATATATTAGCAATTCACATTTTCAATTTCAAGATAAAATTCAAAATTTCAATAACTGTGCCAAACTGTGGCAAAGTGTGCCAAAATTGCACAGTAGGGGTCCACTTGGATTTGCTTCAGTCTAAACAGGTATAACTTTTTAATTGCTTGTTTGTTGACACCAGACTGGCTACAGATGTCACTCAGATGTTGTAGTTACAAATGATTGTGTTTATTTCCTTCTTTACAGCAAGAGTAAAAGGTTTTGTATGTAAACATCTTTTTTTTGTTTTAGGCAGAAATATTTTTTGGGCATTTAAACCTGATTTACTCAGGTCCAGAATAATTACCTCTCACATTTTCACATCCACATCATCCTCCAGGACTTTTCTGTTAGTTGATACCAAGATTAGCAGTTTAGGCATTGTACAAGTTGAGAAATGCCTTGTAAAGAAAAAAACAGCTGCCTTCTGTGTTTCATTTCAAACGAGGGCATTTTAGCAAGACAAATTGAAACCCTGCTCACAAACACAAAACAAAGACGAACAGATGCTAGATCAGCTCTGTGTGAAAGACGAAAAGGGCTTTGAAAGTGACGTTCAAGTGCAACCAGGAGACATCTTGAGGGGGTTTGGAAACAAACAAATATGGCACCAACACAGAAACTACGAACAACAGCTTCCTGGAATTGAAAAGTCAGGAATGTTTCCTAAGCAATCATCTATTTCATTACATTCAGTAAATTAAAGTCTCCTTTTTCAGCGCTTTACTTTTCTGTTTTTTTAGGAAGGCAGGACAACAACAACAAAAAAAAAGAAAACTATTCTACACTCACAAGAGCAAGTAGCAGTGATAACCAGGAAATCTCTATTAGGTATCCTGGGGAGCACTTAAGACTGCAATGGGGGATGCATCAAGCAGCTAAATTGCCAGCAACCATTGCCAAAGCAACTGAAGAGCTTTTCAAAGTGAAAAGATGAAATATCAAAGATTGAAAATACTTCCACTGGCTGAAGCACTTCATAAAAGACTCCAACAGAGCATTTACTCATAATGGTTCTACAACAGCTCTGAGATTTCTTCTGCCTGTATGGCCATGGATAAGGCAGGCTTTATTGAATAGACACAGGCAATGTGGCATATAAAATATCTTGTAAAAGCGGTGCATGTAGTGTAGAAAATACTTGTGAATATCTGATCTAACACTTAGAGGCCATTTTAAAAGGATTTCTCAAAAATTTTATATAACTGTCCCAAAACCAGCAAGATATACTGTAAAATTCACTCAGATACACAAAATTTCCCCTTACCTAATCTGTGAAATGTACAACCTGCTTGGTTATAGTAGTAGGGTTCTAATAAAGAGTAGACATCAAACAACACATATAACAAGTCACCAAACATCCGAGTCCATTTCACACCAACATAATCTCATTGTCCCTACAGTCCATGTCGTAAAATGGCAAAAAAAACCTAGGAAAAGACAAACCAATCTCAAATATCTAAGATATTGTCACAGATAACCTATTACATTTAAAACTCATTACTAAGTTGTTGCCATGACTCATTTGAGTCACGTTTGCATCAGTTAACTTGTGGTCACAGCACATTGCCATACAATAAAATAATCCTTCAATAATGTCACCAAACAGTGTCCACAAAAGGCCACAGAGCATTATACCAAATCAAATATCCTTAAGCTTTTTTGGCTCAGATAAGGGTATAATAAGTCGCACTAGTCTAATCTTGCATGAATTACTATCTTAAGGTACGGTATATTTTTGATCAACTTAAACTGACCTTGCTGAGCCTCCTAAGCTGCATTAAATATTTGAATAACTGGACTCACGTGCTGACTTAAGGCAAATTGATTGTAGGAGAAAGGTTTTTAAAAGTATTGGCCCATCTGTACAGCTAAGGAGGTTAAGATGTCTCAGTTGGACCAGAGCCATTTGTAAGTTCTGTCCTATCAAGCATTTAAATTCTTTGAAGCATTTATTTAGTTGGACCAATACTTGGAAAACCATTTAAAGTGCAGAGTTTAGGAGGTGTACAAGGAATTAAAAGAGATGTATAGATGCATGTCATCAGCATAAAAGTGGATATGCACGCCATGTCTGCAGATGATATCTCCCATAAGAGAACAGGACTGGTCCAAGGGCGGATCCCCGAGGTACTTCAAAGATCATTTTGATTAAGGATGACTGAAACTTACCAAAAAGCACACTAGCATCTTGTCTTGGAAAAAGAAATTGTAAAACCACCTTGAAATTGCACTGGAACAGTTATTAGCCTAAAAGAAACTTCAAGAAAACAGGATTTTTATAGCAGTATAGAAAACAAGAATGCTACATCATATTATCCTGGTGACAGAAAAAAGTACAAATGAAGGCTTCAGAAATGTCTTTTTCTCTGAAGGAGTGCTAGAAAAAATGTGCTGGAATATTTTTCGAGGTTTTGTTAGGTGCTGCCAGTCAGCAAATATCCATAGACCATCTTGTCTCTGCATCTTCAAAGACTGAGAGGTAGAAAAGGACATATCAGAGTTGTTTGATAAGCCCACATCTTAAGGGCCTACTGTCACACATGAAAGTACACCCACACACAGCCTTGTTTGGGCCACTTGAGTGCCTGTGAGGTACAGGCTGCCTTGCCCACAATGCTGCATCAAAGCCAAAACAGTCCTGTGTGGAGGCTTATTGTAAAATGTGAGTAGCAGAGAATCCTGTTTGCTTAGAGTCATCAGCCAGAGGTGGATGACTGTGCTTTTTTAACTTTTTTATTTCCCCAAGATCAAAACCATATGCCAGTTGCTTGCATCCAGTTAGAGAAAACAAGTTACTTAATCAATCTACGGGAAATGTAGCAGGACCAGCTTGTTGCTGACTGATTGTGGAAATAAGCATCCAATCTTATATTGGTGGAATCCTACAGGCAGTCAGTTTACAGAGCATGAAACAGCTAAGAAGAAAGTCATTACCTGACATCCAGCACGCCACAAGTTTTCACTTTAACATTCACTGACAATTCTGTTTGTAGAAATGTATGCTTTTTCACAGAGAGATTTTGTCCTCGGCAGTTTTAAACACACTTTTGAAATCCTATAAGTTATTTTTTTTTGGCTAATGCCAGATCATGTCAGCTGGCAACCTCTGTGAGCAGGTTGTACTGTTTAATTTGTCACTCCATGATGATTTTGTGAAGGTAATTTAACTGATATGACATCAGCAGGTCATCGAGGAGACTATGAAAGTACCAGTGAACGCATCCTAAAGGCCTGTAGAGAGAACACAGCTGGTACACCAGACCTAATCAGAAGTGCTTCTAAAAATAGGGAGACCCTGCTACCAGTGTTAGCGGTGTATTCAGTATTTGCCAAAAATTTTTTTGGTCCATTGAAAGATGCTCCCACACTAATGAAACATGTGATATATGAAAGTTTACTGACAGAAGAAACTATATCTGTACAATCTGAGTGGTCCTCCTGGAAAATGCTTCAACATTGTGCAGCACTGGAAATGCTTCAGAAAGATCAATGGAAACACTGGAAATCTTTAGGACTTCACTGCTCCCAAAAGGCAATTACAATTCTTTGAATCAGCAGCATGATCTTTTCACTCATTCAAGTATCATCTCGCCTCAGTAATAACAGATGGCTGAACACTGGATTAAATGGCTCGTAGCCCTCATAGAAAACTTGTCGAAGCTGGCTTTGGCAGGAGGCAGAAGTCATTTTTTCCAGAAGTACGCTAATGGCAGCTTCCTGCAGCTGACACCGTCACACCGGGCAGATGTCACATAAAACTACTATTCCTCATTCTGGCACCTAAAAAACTTTAGCTGGAGTAGTTATAGTGCCTTGTAAAAATAATTCCTACCCCTTGCACATTTCATGTTAAAACCACGACTTCAATGTAGTTCATCAGAATTTTGAGATCAGTAAAAAGTAGCGTATAATTGTGACGTAGTAGGAGAAGGATACAAATTTTCCAAATGAAAAAAACCTAAAATGTGTGGTGTACAAGATGTTGTAGAGCCAGCTTGTGCTGCAATTACAAATACAACTCTAATGAGGTATGTCTCACAAAGAGGCAACTTTTGTTTGTTTGAAAAATAGATCATGCTCAGTCTGACTGCATGGATCATGTATGTGAACAATAATGATTAAGTCTTGTCGCAGATTCTTAGTCAGTAAGTCAGACTTTGACTAAGCCATTCTAAATTCTAAACTCTTAGATTTTGAGAATTTCCTGAGCACAGACATTGTACTCGTACTTGTACTCGTCGTCTTCCGCTTATCCGGGACCGGGTCGCGGGGGCAGCAGACTCAGCAGAGACGCCCAGAAGTCCCTCTCCCCAGATACCTCCTCCAGCTCCTCCGGGGGGAGCCCAAGGCGTTCCCAGGCCAGCCGAGAGACATAGTCCCTCCAGCGTGTCCTGGGCCGTCCCCTGGGCCTCCTCTCGGTGGGACGTGCCTGGAACACCTCCCGAGGAAGGCGTCCAGGAGGCATCCGGTATAGATGCCCAAGCCACCTCAACTGGCTCCTCTCGATGTGGAGGAGCAGCGGCTCTACTCCGAGCCCCTCCCGGATGGTCGAGCTCCTCACCCTATCTCTAAGGGAGTGCCCGGCCACCCTACGGAGGAAGCTCATTTCAGCCGCTTGTATCCGGGATCTCGTTCTTTCGGTCATGACCCAAAGTTCATGGCCATAGGTGAGGAAGGTAGGAACGTAGACCGACCGGTAAATTGAGATCTTCGCTTTTCGGCTCAGCTCTCTCTTCACCACAACGGACCGCCCCATTACTGTGGCAGCCGCACCGATCCGTCTGTCAATCTCCCGCTCCATTCTTCCCTCACTCGTGAACAAGACCCCGAGATACTTAAACTCCTCCACTTGAGGCAGGAACTCCCCTCCAACCTGAAAAGGACAAGCCACCCTTTTCCGGTTGAGAACCTCCTCAGACTTGGAGGAGCTGATCTTCATCCCAGCCGCTTCACACTCCGCTGCGAACGGTTCGCAGCACAGACATTGTCCTAGACTCAATCCACATTTTTATGGCAGAGTTTTCATAAGTTAGGCTTTCTTACATTTTTTTCTTAAGTTTAAAATTTAGGAGTTTAAGCGCTTTGCTTGATGACAAAACAGACGTATCAAATGCTAAAGCAAATTCCATACTTTACGAGGCTGGGTAGGAACCCTGCAAGTATTTGATGAGCTATTTTTCTCAATATCCTGTAGTAAACTGTTACATTTTCCATGTTTATTCCTTATTAACAATGTAAAGAACGCACATATGTTTTTTCAAGTGCAACTGTTTAGACTCAAAGGGAAGGTAAAGACTATCTTTAGGTAAAATAAATTTTACTGATAATTAATGGCTGAAATTATTTTTGATATTCAGTTAGGTTGATTGAGTCATGGGAATAAAAGTAATTCAGTGACTGATAGTCATTACAGTTTATGACTAATAGTTGTCGTGACAACAGATCCTCCCACCTGAGCTGCAGATCTCTGTAGCTACTTCAGAGGCTCTATGAGCTCCTTGGTCGCTTCTCTGAATAATGCTGTCCTCTCTGTTTAGGTAAGAGGCAATGTCTTAGTAGGATTACAGTTTAAACTTCTCCACAACTTTATCCCAGTCTTGTCTGGTGTGCTTATTTGTTTTTATGATGCTCTTTGTTCACTAATGTTCTCTAACAAAGCTCTGAGGTCTTCTAAGACTAGCTGGATATATAATGAGGTCAAATGACAAACAGGTGGACTCTATTTACTAATTTCATGACTTTTGAGTACAACTGATTGGATTGGGTTTTATTTCAGACTAAAGAGGGCAGAACACAAAAGCACCACACATTTCTGATTTCTATCTGCAAAGAGAAAACCATGTATAATGCACTACTTTGTGTTGGTCTATTAAATAAAAGTTAAATGAAATACACTGACGTTTGTGGATGCAATGTGACAAAATGTGAAAACGTTTTCACATTTGCAAGACACCGCACTAGATAGCTTTGAAGTCTCTTAATATCTTTTTATAAATTTCTTATTTTCAATGCGATTATTTTCCTTCCCACAAAGCATTTGAATAATCTTGTGTAGGACAAATACCACAGAGATTAATCCTAAATGCAGCCTCATGGTAAATGTGACACATTTAAAAGTTATCTTTGACTTTTAAATACAGTTATTTACCAATATAACACAAAACATTACTGCCAAGAAGGACAAATTAAAAAGAGGAGGGTGTTAGCAGGTTTTCCTCTCACCTCTGGTGTTAGAGCATTGCTGTCTGTGGTTTGGCTGGAGAGCAGGACATGCGTAAAGCCTTCCTCCTTCCTGACCACAATGTCTCTGAATCGACAGTTGCTCTCGTTCTGTCGCACGTTGTACCTGAGCCGCTTGTCAAACACGTAGCCTTTCTCCTCTGCCAACTTCCGCTTTACTGAGCTGTGCAGATGTATCTTCCCATTGGCTAGAGGGGAGCCTGACACAGATGATGGATGACAAGAAAAGGAGATCAATTGTTTCTTTTAAGGGAGTTCACATTTGACAACTTGTGATTAATCTTCTTTTTTTTTTTGGGAAACTGAGCTGAAGTCTGACTTCAGCTCAGTTTATGTGACAGTTCTCCAGATCAAATAACTGCAGTTTGCAAATTCATTTTTGTAGTAACAAAAAAAACTGCTTGGACATATAAGCTGATGCAGGAATAACATTTTGAAAGAGTTGCTGACTTCTATTTTCATTTAAACATAAAAATTATAATCTGAACAGGCAGTTTTGAGAACCAAAAACATGGCAAGTTGTTTATCTACTGAGCTGCAATATCCAGAATCAGTATCTGTTTATGGAACTAGTTAATTTGATCTCTTTAACATAGAATGTACCCCATGGACAAGCTCTTCTCCGGGGAGGGGGGTCGTTCGTTCTCCCCAGCTGAGTTTCCTTAGACAAAAAAATGTTTTAACAACTGGAATAATAAACTAAACTTGACTGCCTAGATATCTCTGTATCTAATTAGATTTGCCTTGAGATGACATTTGTTGTGATCCAGACCATATAAAGAGACTGGATTTTTTAAGTTTAAAAAGATTAATGTATGTTTTCCAACATAGGGGAAAATATAGGACTCCCTACCTAATAACAGCTATGGTTTAATTTTAGCTTGACGCTTTTTGTAGCAATCTACCAGTTTAAATTTAACCACTCACTACTTTCAGCTGTGAGATGTTTGAGAGGTCTTTTGGATGGCCAAGTTCAAGTCATCCCACATCATCTTAATGAGACCAAGCTCTGGGCTTTGACTTAACTAAGGACTTTCCATTTCTTTACTCTCAGCCAGCCCTTGGTGAAACACTGCTATATTTTGGTTCAACTACATTCAAATACTTTCATATTTTAAAAGAGGGTCTCACATTTTCCTCAAGCAACCTCTGGTATACTTCATGGTGGATTCTATGTTGGTGAGCTGGCCAGGTCCTGCAGCAGCCAAGCAGCCTCAAACCATGACATTTTCAGCTCTATGCTTTGTGTGGTATGAAATTATTTTCCTACAATGCCATATTTCTTTTATGACCAGCAAGTCATCTGTTGTGAAAATAACATTTTAGACTGATCCAAAGAATGTTATTCAGGAAGTCCTGGTTTTGGTCTGTGCCCTCTGGCCATCTGCTCTTCCTTACAGAGCAATGGTTTAATTCTTGCACACCTCCCACTGAAATTTAGCAACTGATTGTAAAGGCATGCACTTTCATATCAATAGTAGCAAGGGCCTGCTGCAGGTCCGGTTATGACATTTTACAGTTTTTGAATGGTTCTATCAGCATCCTGCGGTCTGCTTTTGAAGTGAATATGCTTGGATGACCATACCTGGGCATGTTAGCATGTGTTAGAATATGTTAGAAAAACACAAAGATTTTCCTAGGATGTACTACTTTTTAACACAACTTTTAAGCAAAATAATTTAATTCCATAACTAATTTATTATCCCCCTGGTTCTATTATGAGATCCTTTACATTCTTTAGACAACACAGATCTCACTGTGGGGTTTAAGCCTTAGTAAAGATACCAAATCTGAGGGATTTAGCTGGATCCTAATATATTGTAAAAAAGTGTGGGACTGTAAGTCATTCCCAAATTAGCTGCAAAGAACATCTGCATCATCCGAAGGCTTTTTTTCAGCACATTCTCTGAAGTTTCATGGTGTTTAGTGAATTCAAGCCTGATTACATTCATATTTAAACCTTGCAAAATTTAACATACAGGGCACACAGAAGAGCATTGACTGTAGCATAGCCACAGTGAGCAAAGGATTTCTGTCAAAGCGCAACCTCAGCTTATGACTTTTAGTTTAATTTAGTTGAGAAAATAAAACAAAGCAAAAAGCAACAAGTTTTGCAAGGCACACGCCTCATATCCAAGAACATCTTGACATGATGTGGGAGCATATTATGCACAATTTACTCAGAAAAATGTGTTGGTGCCTTTTCACTACAAGGAGGAATACTTTTGAAAGAAGGCAATAATAATAAAACTATTCTAATTTTTCAAAAAATCTTTTTAAATAATAACTTGCTTTCATCCTCAAAGGCATCAGGAATATTTTGGAAAACAAATTGTTGTTGCAGTGAGTCGGGTTGAATTGGTTCCTTGATAATTGGTGGTAATAGAAGTGCGCCTCGTTAGAATTGTTTTATGAATCTAAAAGTGGATAATATAATTTAGCAAATTCAATTTTTAAATGTAGACATCCAAACAAATAGAATTTTATTTACAAATCGTGTTTCTTTTGAAGCTGCTAAGTTTGTTCTGACCAAAGGTTGACCAAATACTGTGGATCAGGACAGTCTGGATAAAAATAAAAAGGAAAATTATAAACATTCTCCATCATCAAGCTCTTTTAAACACCCGAATACAAACAAGTGTCCAGAATCCAGTTCATGATTCAAAAGTAGAAAAATAGTAATAATAATGTCCATTTTTGTTTATGATATAATAAATGTATCTGATTTAAAAAAAAATTGTACATTTGTGTCAACTATTGGCAAATATTTACACTGTGGCACTGTTCACTTACCGCAGTGGGTTATTGAGTGGAGCTGAGGTTACTAAATGAGATGAGTGAGGTATTCTTTTGAGGATTAGGAGATTAGGATCCATAATAGCTGCCAGAGCGACTGATTGCTATAAACTGACACATTGATGTGACCGTAGTGTTAGTGTTTATAGGATGCTAAATGGATAAACAGCTGACAGATGGAATATTTGTCTCTGCATGTTTAAATTTAGATTCTGGTGTACCTGCTAACTGCGGAAACCATATGGGAACTATTTGGAACCAAATGTTTTGTACTTTAAATGTTTTGTAATTTATAAGCAAAATGCATTTGTATTTAGAATAACTTTCTATGTACAATAATATGAAATGGTTTGTTACCATGCTCTTCATAATACTAGAGTTTGTTTTTAATATCACATCTGACTGGATAGATATTTCCATTTTGTTAATAAAATCTTAGATTAAATGCCAAAGCTCAGCCTACTCATCTACACACTATCAGATCCTTCTCAGGTCCAACAATAAATGTTTTTCTGTTTCATTGTTGAACTATTAGATTGACACAGTCATTGGGGAATTGCTAAAAAATATTTCGATTTTTTTTTTATTCCAGTTAAAACAGGAAAATCCTACATCAACACTAACCAATTGCTTTCTTTTGTACATTTACCAAATCCTGTCTTTTTAACTTGGGAGTATTTTTTTTATTTAACCTGACCCTGGACCTGTAAAATCCATCCATTCTTCTTTCAGTGAAGGAACATTGCAAAACTGAAACCTGTAGTGCCTTCTACAACAACATAATACGCCTCGCTCTAAAGAAATTTAAGAAAAGATGTAAAACTATCAGTCTGGGAAGGGTTACAGGGACATTTTTAAATCTTATGACTATTATTCACAAATAGAGAAAACATGGAACCATAGTGGCAGGTCTACCCGCCACCCCCCCAAAAGGGCGCATTGGCGACTCATCAGCGAGGTCACAAAAACCTAACCCGTTATACATGATGTAAAAAAAATATTTCAGAAAATAGAACATTTCACCAACAATGCATGCTGGTGGCAATGTGATGGTCTGGGACTTAAGGATGACTGTGAATTTTTTCTACCAAATATTTCTGAAGGAGAATGTCCACCCAGCACTTGGTGACCTTAAGCTAAGCTCAATTAGGTTATAGGTTATAAAGCAAAAATAATTATTCTGATTGGGTCCAAAAGGTTTTTGGAGGTTTTCTACTGCTTCTTCCATAGTGGGTCGCGGGGGATCTGGTGCCTATCTCCAGCAGTCTAATAGCGAGAGGCGGGGTACACCCTGGATAGGTTGCCAGTCCATCGCAGGTCAACAACCATGCACACACTCATTCATACACCTAAGGGCAATTTAGAGCAACCAATTAACCCAACAGCCCAATATATATATATATATATATATATATATATTTGAATTTTAGGAAAAGGAAAAACTCAAAATTGGCATGTGAATATGTTGCATTTGCTATGAAACCACTGAACTTTTCTGACACAAACAATTACCTTCAAAAGTCACAACATTAGTGAAATAAAGGTCCACCTGTGTGCAGTCAAAGTGTCACATGATCTGTCAGTATAAATATATATTTTGAGTTTGCCAAAAGGCATGAGGGCGACTCTCCAAACAGAGGAAGGTGCTCTGAACAGATGAGACCAAAATGTTACTTTTCAGCCACCAAGGAATACGCTATGTCTGGCACAAACCCAACACTTCCCATCATCCCAAGAACACCAGCCCCACAGTGAAACATGGTGGCATGAGCATTATGCTGTGGGGATGCTTTTCAGCAGCAGGGACAGAAAAACTGGTCTGAATCGAGGGAAAGATGGATGGTGCTAAACACAGGGATATTCTTGAGCAAAACCTGTGACGTTTTGCCTGTGATTTGAGGCTGGGATAGAGGTTCACCTTTCAGCAGGACAATGACCCGAAGCATACTGCTAAAGCAACACTCAAGGGGTTTAAATGGGTTGGAAAGGCCTAGACCTCAATCCAACTGAGAATCTGCAGTTAGACTTGAAGATCTCTCCAACTGGAGCAGTTTTGCCTTGAGGAATGGGCAAAAATCCTAGTGGCAAGATGTGGCAAGCTCATAGAGATCTATCCAAAGCAACTAGCAGCTTTAATTGCCACAAAAGGGTATGATCTGTAAATGATAATGGTAGAAACTCTCAATCCATTTTAACTACAGGTTGTGAGACAACAAAACATGAAAATTAAAAGGGAACATAAGCAAGAAGATAAAAGCATGAATGTCTGTCACTCAGTCTTTTTCTATACCTATAGTCATTGTGACAAGGTGAGAAAATCTGTGAAAAACAGAAATTGGGAAATTATAAGCAATTTAACAATTTTTGCTAGAAATTCCCATCTCTAAGTTCTTACTTTAATTATGTTTTTAAAGTTACTGCAGCTACAAAACAATTTAGTCCCAAGAAATAGAAAGGCAACTTAAACTGACCAACTTCACTACCACCGATACTTTCCTTTACATGTTCCCAATAATAAAATAAGGCATCCATTTTGATAAGGATTTCTTGTAGATCAAGACGACTTGTTTAGAACAGAAGTAATGATTAACCACCATGTTTAAGACCCTGGACTGTGACCCAAGAGTGAAATTCAAAAGGTGTTATCACCTCTCATTGGGAGCTTTAACAAGCCGTAGTGTGTAAAACCACAGCTCCGGCATTGTAAATGTGTAGCTACTAAAGTATTTAACACTGCACTCAATCATGAAGTACATGTAATAGAAAAAACTGTGTAACCGAAAATGTGATTTAGAAATGACAATTTAAATGGTAACAATTGGAAAACTGTGTTTGTCTGAATTAAGTTTTTAAAAGGTTTAAATAGTTTTTTGAGTCAGGTCAGTTAACAAATTTACTCAATAATACATTTAAAGTTATATGGCGCTGCAGAGCCGCAATAAAACTTCATCCAAATAATAAAGCATTGTGGAAGGTATATCGTTGTTTGAGATTTCTTTGAATTTGCAATCATTAAGGGAACATTAATTTTAAAATAATATCAGAGAGGACAGGAGATTGTGATGGTTCTAACCTAAACTGCATTAAGATCAGTAGAATGGCTTGAAGACTTTTCAGAAATACAGAGGAACTAAATAAGTTTTGGTCCTAAATTTCTTATTATTAATCTGCACATTTTCTACTACTAGTTATTCCTATGCAAGTTACAGTGACTTAATTAATCCATATCATTTTTCACATTGTGTCACATCACAACTACAAACTTCAATGTATTTTTTTTTAACTGTATGTGATAGACAAACACAAAGTAGTGTATAATTGATATGAGCTAATTATGCACTTAGGTCTGAACGTTGACCTGCAGGACCAGGAATATCCACCACAGCCTCAACACTTTTGCAGCCTGTTTTCTTCAGGACTGCCCTGTATTTACCTCCAACCATATTCCCATAAACTCTGACCAGCTTTCCCTGTCACCACATTATGATACTACCACCTGTGTGTTCTACTGTTGGGATGGTGTAATCAGGCTGATATGGAGTGTTAGTTTTCTGTTTTGCAGGGTTTTGCATGTGGGCCAAAAAGTTCATTTTTTGTGTCATCTGAACAGATCACCTTCTTCCAGTTGTTTTCTTTTTTCACTAAATGATTTGTGAAGAACTACAAAGAGGACTTCTTATGATTTCCTTTTAAAAGTGGCTTCCTGGCCACTATACAATAAAGACCAAATACACAAGCTGCAGAGTTGTCCTGTTGACCTAAGTTGTTTATCTCTGCAGTTCCACCAGAGTTTCCATGGGTGTTTTAACCCTTTGGATACTACCAAAGGGTTTTGTGAAAGTATCTCAGGGATTATATGTCATAGACAGGGAGACAGAGAAATCAGTGTTTGAAAACTGATTGGTTTCATTCAATCTTGGGTCATTCTTGTTTCTCTGAACCAGGCAGATATACAAGCCTGGGAATTTGCCTTATCATTAGTTCAAAAGCAATTGGTGGAATAAGATATCCATTCCTATTTGTGGTTAGTATAACACTAATTACATATAAGAAAGTGCATAAATACATGATGAACTGTGACACACAATGAAAAACAAACAGCAACAAGAACAGATGGCTCATTATTCAGCCACATTTTTGCCTAGGTGTAATTTGTTGTTGTAGGGGTTGCATGGGGCTCATTTACATTTGATGTTTAAATACCAAATGTAAATAACTTTACATTTTCTTTATTCCAGTAAATATTAAGTTGAAAATATTTAGTCATTTTTTTGTTTTTTTTCTCCGTAGTCTATGTAAAACTCTGTGAAAAATGACATTTCAGAAAGCAATTTTACTAAATTTCATTTAGGGCATTTATTTACAGTACTAAGCTAAGACTTGGATATACTCATTTCCAACATAGCATCAATTAATTCATCCAAATGAGTAAAGATGTTATTATAAAAACAGAATATCTGTTAAAACTAATATTTTTTCAGGCTTTGGTCCACATGATCTTTTCTAGTTACTCTAATAGACAAATAACCTCTGTTAACATAAAGCTAAGAGCTTGTTTAAAGTGCTGATATAAAACACATAGTCTCATAAATATAAGTGCTTCAAAAAGGTAAATGAATGAAAGTATGCAAAAATAACACTCTCAGGACCTATAGGGTTACTTCTCTGGTTAATGCCATTCCTGCCTGGCCTTTTAGTTTAGGTGATTGGCCAAATTTTGGTAGGTGTCCAACTCTTCAATAATCTTTCCATCATTGGATGATAGACTAAATTGTTCTCTGAAAGATCTTCAAAGCTTTGGATATTGTCCCAACACATAACCCTGTTTTAAACTTCTCAACAACTTTATCCATGAATTATTTGCTGTATTCCTTGGTCTTTTCCATTATGGAACAGCAGGATATATACTGGGATTAAATTACACACAGGGGGGTAAGAGTAAAAGGCGGTAAATACCATAGTTTTAAGCTATAGAAAGCACTGCCAACTGTAGCAGATGTTTTATACCAGTTTGTCTAACTGTTCTTCAGATTAAGTCAGTTTTTATTTGTAAGTGACTTAAAACGAACAAGATGATGTGGAGAAAAGGCCTTATATTCAACAAAATATATTCAGCAAAAATGGATATAAATTCACAGGACCTATTTTAGGGATAACTTTACATCAGGGGTTTCCAACTACAGTCCTGAAGAGCTGGCTTTTAAATGTTTCCCTGCTCCAACATAAATGACTCATTATGTCATCAATGTCTACCGAGGCTTGGAAATGAACCATTAATCTGATTTAGGCATGTTAAACTAGGGAAACATCTAAAACGTGCAAGACACTGACCCCTGACTACATAATAAAGGAAGCCACTGCTTTACATAAGCCATTTTCACACTTTCATTTTTTTTGGCATTGAACACCAAGAATGCAGTGTTCTGACTGGTTTGTGTTGTAAACGTTACAGAAATTTCTGTGTGAAACACAGAAATTAAAGTTGCATACCGATCTGTGTATCGGTGTATGAACATGTGTGCGTTTGTGAGTAAATGTGGCTCTAGTGTAAAGCACTATGAGTGGTCGGTATAACTGGAAAAGTGGTATATAAATTCAGTCTATTTATCATTTTCCCAGAACTCTATTGTGATAGCTGTCAAAAATCAAATATCTTCCCTTTAAATACACTATAATTTAATCTGTGCTCACCACATCATTTGCTCTATAAACATCTTACCTAGTTCAGTAGTGAACTGTGTTCCAGTGGTATCTTTTTGTCCTAGTTCTGTCTCCACCCTATCTGAGGGCAGTCTATGTGACCTTGCTGCTGTACTATACATAAGTGGATCCATCTCCCCATTCTGAAGTCCATTATGAGGAACCCTCAATGGGGCAATACAGTGAGGCCCACTTGATGGATGAACCTTGTATGTCATGGCTTTACTCATTCTCTCTTCTAAAGGATGTTTCCCAGCTCCAGCGCCTACTTTTTTCTGTTTCTGAGTGGGCCCTGAAAAACCTCCAATCCCTAAAACTGATCCAACTCTCATCCCCACAGCTGGACCACTAGTCCTTTTCTTCTTTCGGGCCTCCGACCTTGCCCTGGAGGTTTCTGTCACTGTAGGTTGGCTGGTTGTGAGGGGCTCTCCGGGATTTTTGGGGACCTTAGGTCGTTTGTGCGAATGACGTCTCGAACTGTTGAACTGGTCAATGAACTCCTCACAATGCAGCAGGTGATTCTCTGGTTCCCAGGTGTCCTCCTTACTTCCATAACCTTTCCATCTGATTAGGTACTCCCACTTCCCTTTCTTGTTTCGTCTTTTGTCCACAATCCGCTCCACCTGAGGGCCACACAGAGAAAAACCATTAGGGTTGGGTGCAAATCCAAGTTACACCATGAATACAAAATTAGCAATGACATTGCTTTGCATACAATCATAAAAAGGTGGCTCTAAATATTATGCCAGTCATTTACAGATGACTGGTGTACATATGAAAAGGGTTACTACTACTACTGTGTGTTCCTACTGTGTGGTTATATATGGTCTGTAGCAACAGCTTCTTTTTTGGAGGATAACCAGTAATCAGTACTAAAAACTGAATTATTTGAAGATATTAATTTTTGTCAAAATCGATACAAACTAAGCTATTTTCATCTCCCCAAGAAGGTACACGCTTCAAACTGCAGTGCTGCGGACATAAACACTCTGCTTTCTTCACTTGCCAAGGGGCGTTGAACAATCATTGGTAACAACAGTGAGCTGCTAACCGGGAGTTTAAAACTCCAGTAACATCGCAAGCGTGTCAAGACAAGAGCCTTTGCTATCCTCTTTGGCCAAAAAGGCAAAGGCGTTGTCCTGAGGAATTTTGCTGATGAACAGGAAAAGCCAAAGGATGCTGATAAGCCATGATGCTAGCTGTGCTAGCACCACAACCATGGAAAGGCTTAATTGAGATTAACATCCTGATGTTTGACGACAATTTAAAAAGGTCAGTAAAGCTGTTTTATCTTCAACAGTGAAGAAGTACACATACTTGAGAATGAGAGCAGAACCAAGTCAGAATCAGTTGCATATGGAACCTACCCTGCATACTCTAGCTGATCAAAGCAAATATGATGGAACATTATCTGAAACACAGAAATTGAACAGAGCTGGTGCTAAATACATTTGCATAGACCACATCCTTGTCTACACTGCACAAGATGTTTTGTATGGATCAGAAAAAAACCAAATTGATTTTCAAATTACTTGCAAAGCTGAATCCAAAGCAAATACTTCAATAAAAGGATATTAACACTACTTCTAATTATTTTCTAAATGGTGCTGAATTGCCTTCAACCTATTAGATATGCACTAATTAAGACAATAAAAATATTGCCATAGTATAATTGATATTTTCAGCTCTTTGTTATAAAAAGAGCTGAAAAAACAGCATCAAAACTGTATCAAGAGGTTTTCTTAGTATGCTGCGTGACTCCATATAAACAATGACCGTAAGGGGATGGTGTCCTTTTTCAAGTTTCTTGAGACGTACATGGCAGAGAAACTCACTGGGGCAACTAACACAATGGCAGTCAGTAACTGTAGGTGGCTTCTTAATGTGCATCATAGAAACAGTAGAAGAATACTTCTCACTACTGAAGAGTGTGCTGGCATATGTGTTAAGCTGGCAGCTCAGCTACAGAGCAGAGAGCAACGTGGATAATACAACAGCTCAGGGCATCAACTGTTGCTTTTCAGTTCTCAGTGCCCCAGTAAGGTAAGGAAAGTCACCCTCTGATCTTACTGACCACCGACAGTGCTGGTTCAACATGTTTTCCTGCAAAAGGTGGTACAAAAATATCAAATCTGAAACAAAGACTTAAATACAGTTTTTATCCTTGTGCCATCAGAATACCATCAAGCATTTTGATGCACGTGAAACAGACATGCAATGCATTGTTTACCTGACAGTTTACCTGACACTTTTTTGAATTAATGTTATTTTTACACATTCATAGTACACTGATCTGAGTGGCTCTTGACATGTCATTGTACACTGACTGTACAATGACAATAAAGGCTGTTATAATAGCCTATTCTATTCTATTCTGCTCTGCTCTATTCGATGACAACAGCGCAACAGCCATTAGAGTGGAGCCTGTTGTGATAACTGGTTAATTTAACAAAGTAATCATCAACATGCAGTATATAGCGATTGTTTTCTATAGTAAAATCTAACTGCAAGTACTTTTCCTCAGTTTGCCATATAAAGAGTCTTTAGTATGAAAGTCTGGAGCAGCCTCAGCTCACACCTGGTAGGACCAATTTGCTTGTTGGCCTAAATCCCACTAAAAATCCTTCATATGACATTTTGATTCTGTAATATTACCAACTTTTGTATTTGAGCTGTTATTTATTTTTTTATTATTTATTTATAAATTATTCATCTAAAGTTTGCAAGAATTTCTTCTGCGATGCAAGATAAAGAGTCATGCATCCTCAATCTAAGAACACGCAGCTAAGAAATCAATGCACTTGATATATTACAAGCCTTTAAAGGTGAAATAAAATATAATTTAAGGAAGGCCTAACGGTATGAAAATATTAATATTATCCAATCTACAGTCACATTTTATAAAATAGGAAACTCGTTTTGATGAGGCTCGCTTGTCAGATTAAAAGTACCCTAAAAAACTACAAATAATAACCTTTAAGCAGGTATTAAACACATTTTTCTTCAAGGACACACAGTATTTCTGTATTAAAATTGTTTTCTTTATTGGTCTGATATAATATTCTAATCTTAAATGTCATGTTTTCCTTAGCTGTAAGTGGAAAATAATCATCATCAATAGAAATCAAAAGGCTTGAAAACATCAGTCTTTAATAATCTATAGAATGTGTGAATTTAGTTACTGAAATAAACGAATCTTTCAATAATATTCTAATTTATTGAATGGGTATGTATTTGATGGTACAGAAGCTGCTTTAGACAATAAAAGAAAGGACCAAATGTTTTATGTATTTAACTTTTAGTGGAAAGGGTTTGCTGCAGTTTATAATCTGGTGTTACTTTTTTAGGTTTGTTGAAACAAATTGGCTGATGAAATTTACTCAATCATTTTTACAAACACACCTTCTAAAAAGTTAATCTACTATGTTTAAAAGTCTACCTAAACATGGTCTCAGAAAAAAATGAAAAGAATTAACGCTGCATCAATCACCAAAATAAAGTAAATGTCACTTTTAAAAGTATGACCACACTGTTGTGGAGGTTCTTCTTTTGCCATCAAAACACTTCTGAAGAATCAAAGCCTGAACAAAACCATGACTGGCCAGATTGTGTACCCGACTAAATGCATATACTGTAAAGGCTATAAGCTAACAGGACTTGGTGTAGAGCTAGAGCGGGAGCCCCACATAGCAAGGCTTTTAGCCCTCAACACACCCACCCAGGGTTCAATTTAGAATCTTGAAAGCTTTGCTGCATGAATCCTAGGTGTCAAGGTTAATCCTTTACTTTCATGGAAAAAACAAATTAAGTTGGTACGCAAAAATATATATTTTCATTAATGCCTAAGGTTCTTTGGTGTGAAGAAAATACATTTTTCTTGCTCCTGATAATAAAGTATTATTGTTTCATAAAAGAACACCAAAGTGTCTCATGAGGAGTCTCATACTTGGTTTCTAATAGCAAAAACTATTCAAACTTGCAAATTGTTGAGTAGGGTCTTTAAGAATCAGACTTGCATTATTTTGTTCCCAGCAGACTGGTATGTGGAGAACTGGAGTACCAGGCAAATGCTTTAGACACTTTGGCACATTCTTTAAGACTCAAAACAAGCTGTTTAATCTAAATGAGCTTGATCTTTCAGACCTATCCTTGGAAAAAAAAAAAACAACCTATTAACAAAACAGGAACTAATAGCAATTATAGAGAAGCAACTTTCTCAGGCTACTGTTGTAAGTAGGAATGGCCTCCAGGTATTGATTGCAGCTGATCCTTTATAGTGCATTTACAGTATATGCACCAACTGTCTGCAATCATGTTTCCTGACAAAGTTACTTACAAAAGATATAACAAAATTCCAGAAATAAACATGACCCATTTAACAATAAAGCCCCCCCAAAAAAGTGTTTATTTAAAATTGCATTAGAAAAATACAAGTCCCAATTTAGTTGGATTTAATAACGCAGCTTTACACAGGGATTAATCGGGTTCTGGCCTATGCTTTATTTTAACATAAACTGTTTTATTACCAGTAATACTATCTTAAAGTCCGACATCTACTAAAACCTTTTACTTTATCCTTTACACACACACACTCACAGTGCCTTGCTATCCTTACATAGACCCTGAATTGACTTCCATTCGTTGATACAGCCTAAACCTGACCATTACCCTAAAGCTCACCCTTACCCATATATACCTAACCCTGAACCTAACCTAAACTCAATTCATACCATAGTCCTAAACCTAAACATTGACGCACATAACCCATTTCCCCTTTTGTAGACTGGGCAAAATATCCACATAGTGGTGAATGTCCACACAACATTGGTGTTCCATCAGGGATTGATCCACACAAGGTTAGACACACACACACACACACAGTCAGAGCAGGGAGTGTCAAAATCTTGGGGTACATTTTGTGACATCTGCCAAGCTTAAGATAAGAGCTAACCCTCTGAAAAGGAAAGATAAGTCACTACATTGGAGCCCAGTAAAGCTGCAAGACACAATCATCTCTCTAATGTCAGACCAACAGCAAGAAGCGTTATACAATAGAATTACATCACAAAAGGCCTCAGAGGACTAAAAAACACACAGATATCAGCACTTTAAAATGAACAGTAAAGGAATGAATACAGAGTGAGCCATAGCATGAATTAGAAACACATAGAAGAACACGCATGTCAAAAAAAGTACACTTTATGCCAATTCAAGAGTTTAAAAAAATTTACGTCCTTTACCATTTTCTTATTCTAATGAAATCTAAAGTTTTCAAAAAGCACATGTTTCCACCAGGACATTTATAATAAAAAAGATGATAATAAAAAAAGATGATACCAAAGTCAAAAGCTGCCAGAAACATGCACCCCAAAAACCACAACACAAATATGCAAAACACTTTATTCACCATGAATGTATCCAAACTACAACCAAGACAAAGCTAAAAAAAGGATAGCTAAACTGAACAGACTTTACTTTAAAGAAAATAAAAACTAACTAAACTTTATGGTTAATCAAACTCAAAAAACTGTTTCCCTCTCTTAAATATTGGTATTTAATCAATAAATTATTATAACAGTAAACTATGAGCTACTTGTTTGATTCAGAAGCAACAATGTAACATGTATTATTTTTAAGGAAAAACCTGTTGCTGAATAAATGACACAATCTGCATAACATGCAAGACTATCACTCAAATAAACTGTATTAAAGATGGGTGTGCCTCACCACTTTGCAATATATTTTGATTGCAAGCTGATTTTTATGAGTCATAAGTAAGGTCAAGGTTATATTTCTGAGCAATCAGAAGGTCAGATTTCATACCTTAATGAAGCAATGGCATCCCAGACTAGTCAAAACAAAACTTTATCTACAATGTACATACTGTACATAACACTGTAGGCACAATTTACACTGGGTTTCTCATTCAACCATTTACACACATACTCACACACCAAAATCTAAAGCACTAGTATACAAGCTGCTGACCTGCCTTTAAAACCAAGTCAGGAATAAGGTCTTGGCCCCATAAAAGGGTTTCATCAAAATCATCTATCTGTACTCCTTAAAAACACAGTTAATAATTTTCATCCTGGCAGTGTAAAGAGAATGTTAATACTGTTGTCTGGACATATGAGGGGATCCACTAGTACAAGCATGTAGAGACAGTGGACAGTCACTGGCGTTGACTTTGCAGCAATCCCTCATACTGAGCAGGCATGTAGCGACAGTGGAGAGGAAAAACTCCCTTTTAACAGGAAGAAACCTCCAGCAGAACCAGGCTCAGTGTGAGCGGCCATCTGCCACAACCGACTGGGGGTTTGAGAGAACAGAGCAGAGACACAAAAAGAATACAGAAGCACTGATCCAGGAGTACTTTCTATGGGAAGGAAAAGTAAATGTTAATGGATGTAGCTCCTTTAGTTGTTTCATCTAGAAAGAAAGAACAGATAAACTCAGAACCAGTTTTCAAGGATATAGTCTGAAAGAGAGCACATATAATTAGTTACTGATATATCTAGGAGAGAGAAAGGGTTAAACACTGAAAGACAGGGCCAAGTGGATCATCTGTAGAAGGTGAGCATTAAGTTGTTGCCAGCAGAAGCTTGGACAATGCCCCTCTCCAGAAAGGTGTCACAGGTAGACACAGAGTCAGTCCAGGTGTAGCTTCTAGGGGAAGAGAAAAGAGAGACCACATAAAGTTAACAGCTGAAATAACAGCAAATAATGCAAAATTGGAGAGTAGTGTGAGAATGTAGCGAAGAGGGTGAAAGTGGTCATTATGTCCACCAGCAGCCTAAGCCTATAGCAGCATAACTACAGAGATAGTTTCAGTTCAGTTTATTTATTCATTATTCACAACGTCATCTCAAGGCAGCCCCACAAAGGGTCTGGAATGGTATGGGGCCGCCGGGGAGGCCAGACCAAATCACTGAGTGCCAGAGCCCGGCCACCCCAGAATGGGCCATGTGCAGGGGAACTAAGTAAAATGATAAACTGATAAAGTTTATCCATCTAGAGCCCACTGATGGCCATTGTTATACTAACAACCACAATGTTAGGGATACCTCTCTTTGTCAGATTGATTATAACCATTGGAAAAGAGAAGGGGTCATACAGGTAGGAGAAATGGAGGGTGTGTTTGCACCTCAACCATAACTGAGCTGGTTTAGACTAAACCTGACTCCCCCTTACTCCATCCAACAGGGAGGGAGGAAGGCGGAGGTAAAAATAAGGAAGATAGCTCAGGATAAACTAAGCCACTCTAACTATAAGCTTTATCAAAAAGGAAAGTTTTAAGCCTAGCCTTAAAAGTAGACAGGGTGTCCGCCTTGCTCCATAGCAATTATCCCCTTTGACCCTCCTGCTTAATGTTTGTTCCAATGATAACAAGATGGATTGATAACATCTGAAGATGTGATCGCAACATGTGTTTCTGCTCAATGTGGATTTATTGTGCATCTCTGTGCTGAAACCTGAATTGACACTGGGAATAGATTGGGTGCTATTCGTCATCAGGAAATGTGACAGAAAGTTAGTTTTATTGGAAATTTGCTAAAATATTGTGGTTTTATGGGAAACATTTGAGAATATTATAAATATACACTAAACAAACAAGCAAGAAAACACATATTTTGTCGATACTACTAAAAAAATAATAACCACAACATCATATCACACTGTGCTATCAAATTAAGTTTTGTTGTGAAGCAACATGATTCTCCATATATGGTAAGGGGGAAGGTTTATACCATCTGACTCAAAATTTGATAAAAAAGAAAAATGTTTTTGCATGCTTATCTTTGTCCAAACTGTTAAACAGAAAATAAAACAAATAAAGGTCACAGAAAATCACAAAAGTGTGCTCAATAACATGGAAAGTAATTTGCTCTTGGTGTTCTTTGGATATTTGACCAAAATATACAATCTTCACTGACTAAAATATTGTTTAAGATTACAGAAAATCTGTGGCTCAAATTTTACTAGAGGTAAACAAAAATACATTTATGTAAAAGGTAAAGCAAATGCCACGATCAGCATCATTATTCACATAAAATATTAACCTAAGATGAATGCTAACAGCTGGCTGATGCTACTGACAAGGCACCATGTGTAGGCTGCGCTGTAGATAAGTCAACTGATGGATCTGACAATGCGCTGCCCTAAGGCTATGTTAGACTCTATGTATATGTGAGACATGTAAGAATGCTAAAACTCTCAATTTTTGAAACAGGAATCCCTTTCTTTAAAAAGTATTTTTCTTTTATCAAAGAACTGTTTATCCTTTCTGAACACAAACACAGATGTACCTCATACAAAAAAAAAAACAAGCTATCTTTATAGCTTAACATGAAGTTCAGAAATGATCAGTTAAAACCTAATCACGTGCAGATATTTATTTTTTACTAAACCACACAATCCTGAAATGTTTTTGTTTATATTCATAGGCATGCTTTCAATTAGCTCAGGTGCTGTGGATTAATTTATCAGGGGCTTACAAACCCATGGCATCATCATCTGGCCTTTCATGGTAATCTGAATAGGACCTGTGGCATAAAATACAGCTGAAGCTGAAATTGTTTTTGTTGGCATTTTTAGGGAGGTTGCTTCTTTGTGATCTCACCATACAAACTTGCCATACAGAGCTGAGATAAATCCTTAAAAGCTTAGACCAGACCTGGGCATTCAAAAACCCGAAGGCCACGTTCAGCCCTTGAGATGTCCTCGACCGCATGGAAATTAAAACTCAAATGTGTATAAAGTGTTTAAACTGCATGTGAATTTGAACATGCGACTTATTTTGAAAATCAGGGAATGTATTTTGAGAACAGCATCTAGCATTTCATATATAAGCACCCTCACACATTCCTCCAGCACTGATGTATTGATTGTGTAATGATTCTGCATAGGTAAACAAAGATATTACTCTAAGAACTATCAGCAAATGCCAAAAAAAAAACACAAAGTTTGATACAGAGGACAGAGTTTTTATCAAGTCATGGACTTCCATATATATAAACAAAAGTTATAGTGATGTGCTCATGTTGTGGGAAACTGAGTCACACTTGTTCCTAAAAATGTCAGACTGACTTTGCATTATCAGAATGCATAGCAATGAAATCCAAGATCTTGCTCATTTTTGATTGCTGTTTTTGTAAAATATCACTTTTAAGTAAATAGTTTAGTAAGTGAAAATTATAAAGATTATTGTTGCCAGAGGAAGATAAAATATAAATTTACAATTTGGTGTAGACAATATATCTTGCAAAATTTATTTAGCCGATCATTCGCCCTCGACAACAGCCACAGTTGCTTATTTGGTCCTTTAGGAAAAATATTTGCCCACTCCTGGCTAAGATACTTTACAGTTCTAATGAGTCATGTAGAACAGACAATTTGTGCTTGTAGTGCAGGAATATTGAAAATAATTATAAAATAGATCTCCATAGGTCTCTAACAGAACAAACTATCTGGAAGTGTTTTAGAGGAGGCTCCAAAATATCTTGGATTTGTAACAGTAGATCAGATCTTTATCCTTTGGTATTGCTGAGGAGATCATGTGAGTTTGATTGTCCAGTACACTTGTTTTAGGGATCCAGATGAAGAATTACAAACGTATCCAATAAGACACATTTTGGGGGGATTAAGCAAGAATATGGTGATCCCCCCACATGGGGGAAAATATGGGAAACCTTTCCATATTATGGGAAGATCGCCTGCTAAGGACTTGATTTAGATTGGTTCTCTTCTCATCTTGTTAGTTTTGTTTTAGATTGCTTATTACTGCCTCTCCCTTTCTCAAAATCCAGACTTCGGTCCGGATCCAGACTGAACGACACTTCAATCTGGACCCAGGTAAGGTTGCAGAATGCCAGAACTTGATATATAAAAATGTGGAAGATCACAGAGTTTGGTAATTGCTGCATTTCATAAATGTAGCCTTACACCAACATTCAAAGTGAAAGAGCAGGAGAAGAGAGCATGTCTCGTCTGTTTTGTGACCCACTCAGCTGAAGCTCAGATCTCCCTCATACCGACAGCTGCCTCATTGCAGCATAACTCTTGCCATTAATAACTACAACTTGTAAAGCAAAGGGTTTCTTTTTTTTATAAAGCAGGAAAAGAGCTTAGGCATGTTTGCCCACAAACAATTAATTGGAACTGGAAAGACAACAAAAGCCAGTTTATCCACTTATCTGGCATCACACAGAAGAAACAAGCTAGTGTTAGCCTACTGTTTCTGTAAATTCCTCCCTCAACAGAGATCCAGAGGAAAGTGAGATGTGCGTTTGGGGGATTGCAATCATTTCCCATTTAATACTTTAACTTAAGTAAGATATAAGCTGCTAACAAGAGTGCCAGTATAGTTTAGAGTTTTTGTTGCATTCTCTTACAATGACTATAAGGATGTTGTGCATGGTTTTAATAACACAACAAAACCTACTCTACCTTTTCTTTTTCAACAAACTCAGCGTTGGGCAGTAAAACAGTGGTAAAGCAAACGATGTATACCAAAAGAGTAAGGGTTTTGTTAAAATTTCACCTATGTGCATGGTAAACATTTCTTTGTATATAATGGCTTGGTCTTGTTTAGTGACAATCAATTAAAAATATCAAACTGGCATTACAGCAATACTATTTTACTATTCTTAAAATTGCTGACCAGCTCTTTGCATGGTTCCACTGGTATTTGGTGAACGGCATTGAGGTTGGAACACCTCCAAGCCATGACCCTAATCTTTAGCTCCCTCCACAGATTCTCTATCAGATTCCAGTCAGAACTCTGATTGGGCCCTTCCAAAATGTTAATATTCTTACAATCAGAACAAGTATCTTGGTAAAATTAGAGAATTACTTTAAATATAAACCTTCCAGGGGCATGAATAAGTTTGGGCTTAATTGTACAGAGGCATCTAGATGTAAACCAGTTTTATTCTGTTCTAAATAAAAGTCTCTTCAATGACAGAACCATTATAAATTCCTTGAGCTAAGGCTAATAAAACAAGTAAATATCATTCATCTCATTACCCTTGCAACCCTTCACTATTTTGTAGCCAGACCCAACTCAGAAAAAAGTTGCAAGGGGAGTTTTAAAAAATAAACAAACTGTTGCAGGAAATGCTGCAAGACACTGGTTCTGTACAAGATACAGAACCAGAGCCAACCAGATTTTGTAGAGTATGTGATCTACCAAGATGAAAGATATTTCACATCTCTGGGTAGATAGCATAACCATATACTCCCATATAATCTGAAAAAGGCCTAACAGATAAAAGAAATAATACTATGATGACTGCCCAACCCCATCGTGCTCATGCTAAGAGAACTGTAGTTACAGCAGCAACTAGGTCAGTGTTGACTGATTTTTTGCAGTCATGGAGAAAACCAACAGAGGATCACTGCTGACACCCACCCATTGTTTTTCTACTTGACGATTCACCAGACATCTAGGAAAGATGGGTACACTGCTGTGACAGCTCATCATAGCCCCCTCCAGTATGCTTACATTGCTCTGATGGTCCCTAGAAGAAGTCTTTGCTTAGAACTGCAAGGTAGATGATCCTGAAAACCTAATCCACAGCTAGAGGGTTGCTGATATAGTTAATAAAGAAATTACCAAAGGTCAGTTCAGTTTGCTTTTAGTAATGGTTAGCCTATTGCAATTAGTCACAGCTGATTTATGATATGTATATCAGTGTTTTCACCTTAAGACATGAGATCATGGGAGAATACTAATGTTCTTTTGATGTTAAAAAATGTCCGTATATTTAGCAACGTTTTCATTAATTATCAGTATTTACCAGGCTGGTTAGTAACATATTTGTTTGTCACCATATCAGATTTTTATTCTTTTTAATTTAGACTTGAAAGAAATTCTGCATAGTTGTCTAATAATATATAGATATTTTTAGGCCAAATAATCTTTTCATCTTTCGCCTAGGAGAAATGTTTTAAGCCAACTGCTGTCATGATCAAAGCTTCTATCTTCTCTGCAGTTAGTCCCTGGATCGCCATCATCTAATAAATAGGATACTTTGAGTGCTATCTAATTAATACTTAAAGGGTTGCTATTATAAAAAATTTCCAGCCATTTACTTTTTATCTGATACTGCTAAAAAAAGGAATCTTTACATATTTCAAACATCTCTCTATGGCATTCCTTTAAATGGACTGTATAAACTGGAGCTATTTTAGCCATACCCCCCAAAGCTTTAAGAAGACAATAGCCAAATATACTGTAAACACTTTAGCTTAGATCTGAGTCATGACAGTATGAGCAACCACAGCAAGCACTGCCAGAGCTCCTGTGGTTAGTACTGCCACCTAACAGCAAGACAATTGCAGATTTATATCCCTGTGTGCTCATCTTGTGAGTGTGGGGGGTTTCTCCAGGTACTCCAGTATTCTCCCACAGTTCAAGAACAGTTTCTAGGATAGATAGTGGTTCTGAATTTACTCTTGGTGAGCTTGCACGTGTCTGTTTCATACGTCACCATATTGGTTTTTTGGTGAATGTGTCACTTTTCTAAAGTGTAAACCTCTTCTCACCCTAAGAATGCTCAGATACACTCCAATCTCCAGAGAACCTTCATGAAAGTGTTAAAAAGCTAACTGAATGAACTTCGCTGTTTATTTACAAAGAAGGCAGATACGTTTTAGCCAAAGAGGAATACAGTATCATATGATAAAGTTGACACAAAACCTGGAGAAAAAAGAGCTGTTGGACACCTGAGGTTTGCCTCAAGATGGGAAAGTTGCTCTAATTAGAAATAAAAAGGCTGCAAGTCTGATAGCAGCTAAACTTAAACCACTGGCCACCACATTCGGGTGTTGTAATAAAGAAACCAAACTCTTTCTGCCAACTAATCGACTAATAGTTGTGTGAAAGGGCAGTATATTGCCAATAATTTTTTTAAACACAGGGGGGACATTGGCCCTGAGCAGTCCCCACCCGCCGGGGACTGCTCAGCAGGTGAGTTCCTCCCTTCTTTGTATAGGATCTGGGAGTCTGGTGTGGATTCGGTGCTTGCTGGTGTCTATTCTGGTGGTGTCTGTTCTGTTGCGCTCACATGCTGTGGACGGATTGGCATTGCGCAGGGCTGTTGCCTTGTGTCGCAGCACGCTGTGTGGTGGGGGGCCGGAATGTGTCTTCATTGGCTTTTCCAGGGTGGAACTTTCTTGTGGTCAGGGGATTCAAGGCATTTGTGTTCGGGGGAATGTGTTCAATATCTGTGTCCTGGTTGGGGGTGACCCTGTGGAGAAATTTATGCTGGGGTTCATGGGGGGTGGGAGATTCGTGGGGTTGAGATCAGAGTTCATTGGTGGTTGGGACTGTTTCGTCCAGGGGCGGCTCTAGTTGGCTGGCATATTTGGACCAAGTGGACCCCTCTATTTATTTATTTATTTTTTGTCACCCTGTCTCTGGATGGGGACGGGGGTCATTGGGGGCTGGGGTCGTTTGGGTGGCGCCAGTCCTAGTCTGGTCTGGTGGCCCAGGCGGTCTGCCTGTCTCCACCCCGGAATGAAGGGGACCACCTCCGGGGTCTGGGTGCTGGTTGCCCCTTTGTGGTATCGGTACCTGAACCTAGGAGTATAGAATGTGCATGGGGAGTGAGAGTGAGTGCACGGCGTCCATTGTTGTATGTCTTTACATTTGGTGTGTGCATGTGAGTCTTTGAATGTGTAAGCATGAGGGTGGAAACGTGTGATTGTGACTGTATGTGCCTGTTTTTCTGTCAGGTTGGGTCTTGGGCTGCCTCCTCTCCTGGATCACTGGAGGCCCCACATCAAATGTGGGGCCTATTTTCCCCCGTCAATCTCCTTACCGGCAGGTTTCTCTGCCGGCCGGTGCGTTGATGGCTCTCGGTGTTCACGGCTGGTTAGTTGGGTGTGTACCAGCTCACTCCTGGTTGCTGCTTGGCGGAGCCTGGGCCCCCTAGTTCTGTCGGGCTTGTGCTGGGCGGGTGGTGTTCACTTGGGTCTTCGATCTTTGGGACCATGGCTGGAACTGCTCGGGCATATTCGGCTGCCGGCAGGAACTGTGGACTTGTCACTGCAGCTCTCTGGGGCTTCTGCACTGTGCCTGCACCTCTCTGCCTTTCCTTTTTTCCCCCATTTCAATTTGTCTCCATGTCCATATATCTAAAATAATCCCACAGCAACTTCTAATAAACTTTTTTATATATATCAAGGGGAACATTACAGCAAAAGCCTTAATCCACTTGTGAAAGTAAATCTACTGGCCTTCTTATTGGTACAGAGAACAATTCTGAATGCTACTCTGCCGATCAGGACACGTAAAAATAGATAAATAAAAACCCCAAAAAGATGTGTTTTTGACTGCTAATATGTTTTGGCTGGGGTGTGGTTGGAGGGTTGGAAGTAACAGTTTTAATATTTTTAATGGGTTAACTTGTTTCAACAGATTTTTAAGATACAGAGGTTTCATTGTATTTAGAGGGGGTTATCATTAAAGTTTATGTGTGTAGTTTAAAGTGTGTGTATGATTAAGTGAATGTGACTTGTAATCTAAAAGCTCTGAGTTTTCAGCCAGAAAAGCTCTGTATAAATACAACCCATTTACAGTTAGATTACTTATTCAAAATGTATGCTCTGGTCCTCTACCAGGAGACTAGAAGCTTGTAGATTCAAAAAAGCTTCTTATGCCTGCTGCCGGAAGTAACAAAAATTACACTGTGAACGCGATAAATGATAAAACTGAAGTGGTAAATATGGAGAGGCTAAAATCAAGGCAGTGAATGAAAACAGGCAATGTTAAAATTGTTAACCTTAATGTTTATAACATTAAAATTTACCATGTTGGCATTTTAATGACCTAATTCCAGATTGTAATTTTCACAGAGGCGAAATTAATCACATTTTGGTTTTTTACGGCACTCAATTTTACCATGTTTAATATTTCACACCTTTTATTTATTTCAAGTTAATTTTTCTTACTTTGACCCTTCATACTGGTTATGGGTCAAAGACCCAAATGCTCCTATGACCACTGGGACCACTAAGGACTTGACTTTGCACAACTAATTTTTCTCTCTGAGCCCCTGGTGTTCCTCAAGTTACTCATGATGTTTCTTCTTTTTGTTTGTGTCACTTCAGATTAATACAGCCCCGTTCTGTACTTTGCGAATTGCTAAAGGTAGTGTCCTGCAATTTTTGCATATACCTCTGCTTCAACACACCTGAATCAAATAATTATGTGCTCCGCATGAATCTATATCTTCACCGCTAGTCTGATTCAGCTTTATTGGACTAGGGACACATTTAAAACTTGCAAGAAATTTGACACCCCTGGTTCACAGTGTCTGTGTGGTGAACCATCACCTGTTTCTCGGTGTGAAACTGGAGATCCCACAGGCCTTGTATTTCTTTATGATCCTTGATTGGGCCACTTCTAAACCCATAAATATGCATGGCCCGATTTAAGATTCTCACAGTATGATAACCTTGAATAACACCAGTGTACCAGGGACCTACAGTTTTACAGTATTAACACCAAAATTTAAAGCAAAAGTTAATAATGAATTTAGAAAGATGTAAATAAACATGTTTATTGTGCAGGATGTTATTGCTTCGTGTAATTCTGCTGTTTATAGAGTAACACTGAAAGCAACATTAGCTGGCTAAATAGCCAGGGATGGTCACCTACTTACTGGATTAATAGACATAGTGCTCTAGATTTTTGGCAGGGCAATTTTACTTTTGAAAGAGCAAAACCTTAACAGTGGTGGGCAGCATGCCTTAGTTTCCGCTTTATAACCTTTCTTGGAGCTGGCTGTATTTTTTGTAAACAAGAGAAAGGACAGTGTGCCAAAGCAGGTGAGGGAGGGGGTAGAGGAAAAGCATTTTTACTCCAAACTTGGCTAACTCCAGAACCCTCTGTGTCATTTGATTAAAAGAACTTTAAACCATAGGAGTAGTATGACTAAACCGTTAATGGCTTTGAAACAGTATATGTGTAAAACTAAGGTGTGCCTTAGATGTATGGGTATGGTAACATACCCATACATCTAAGGCACAAATCTTCCTACACACTGTTCCAGCCACCTGGCGGTGATGTCCAGAGTTCCCTGTGCCTGCCTTCATTTTAGAACCTGCTATCATTTGGCAGACCATCTCTGGAGTATCTCAACATAACCTGCACCCTGACTCCTGACTGGTCTCTCTTACACTAAGTGCATTTTTGTTGGAAAATTTAAGGCTTAATCTTTAGTACTTGAGGTAGGCTTTGGATTAAAAATCATTTTCGATTTCTTGAATAAATACATAGTATTTGTATCCAACATTTCTGATGATTTTCCACCATATCTGCAATGTTTCCTACTCAGAACAAGAGAGCAGCTGGAAAGACTCCTCCTCTGCATTGTATGCCATTATGTATCATAAAGCCAAAAGTAATTTCCATTCCTGTGGTGACAATTTTTAATCTATTCTTTTACTCAAATGTGACTTCCTTGTGATAATACTATATGCTTTCAAATGCTTTTTGCACAGCAAAAGCAGTAAACATCCTATGATTGACAATATGTTGGGACTAGACTGAAAAATAAAGAACATCAGTAAAAAACCTTCAATGCCACAGTTAAAAACTGAACAGAGTAATGTTCATAAACGGTGGCGGACCTGGGAAGGGCCAAGAATGACACAGACTTACAAGAGAGTTCAAGTAAAATGCATTATTGTAGTATGCATACTAGGCATGAGGGATTGCTGGAAGGCCAACGACACAATGCAAGCAACTTTCCACTGTCCATACATGCTCATCCAAGAGGAATGAATGTTTTAAGTCAGACTGGATGCAATCTGCTGAGTTTACTTAGAAAGGGTTTCCAACCAATTTAAATAATAAACAGAATTTGACTGCATTGTTTGGTAACTTGACTTGGAATCTGTATGATTTGACTGAATTTACTTTTGTATGGTGCTTTTAGACGACATGTGTGGATTTGAGCTATATAAACAAACTGAATTGAATTGAAGCACATGTGAAATTATTGATGTTATCCATCAACTACCAAATTTCACCTGCACATCCTTCATCCCAAGAGGTTTTAAAAAGTCTGTCAGAGATGTATGAGAGGCTCAGAGCATACACAAGTGACATAATCTTTAGGTGTGGTTACATGTGCAGCGAAGCACATTTCTGACCACAAGCATTAGTAATGCAAGACCTGATTCAGCATCTAGCCTAGCACACAAGCACTAAAACCTGTAAGACAAGGTAGTAACGTCTCGCTACATGCAAAGCTATTTCATGTAAACAGAAAAACAATTCCATGACTGCTGAAGTCAGAACACGCATTTTATTTGAAATGTTTTACTTAACTGTATTGTGTATTTGATTACCAAGTATTTGAAGTAACATGCATTTTGATATTTGGAGGAATAATTATGAAGCACACTGTGCAAATTGAGAACAGGAAAAGGGGGCATCCAATCAACAATTAAACTGTCTTTACAACACAGGTAATTTTAGGAAAGCATAAGAGTTGAGTTAAAACAAAATTTTAAGTCAAACAATATTATTGTTACTGTTCATCCACAGTTCATGCAAGTTAAGAATGAGTGGTAATTGGTTGACTTAACACAGTTATTAAAGGCCAGCCATGAGTGTTGTGTATCTGAAAAATACTGACGATTCTTTTTGGAAAAAAAAAAAAAAAGAGTTTGTAACAGACATGTCAACCTCGACAGTGGCGTCACAGATTTAGCTAGTTTTTCAGATCATATGCATAGTGGCTTCTTAGTTAAACTAAAAATCCTAAAATGCACTAGGACAGCATTAAGTCAAGCCTTGTACTTTCTGTGCATGCCCATTGAAGCAGCATATTCTCCTACTGAAACCAGGAATAACATTTAAACTACCTAATGAAAAGCTAAAAACCAAAGATGGACACGTTGGAGGCAGAATATCTGCCAGTGCTTTTTATGTGAAAACTTAGCCTACTTAGTGCTGAGTTCACACATCAATTTGCTGACAGCAAATTTGAGTAAACTAAGTTCGAACTTGCCAGCAATCTGTTTAATACAAATGAGAAACAATTTTAGTTCAAAGTTCAAAATATTTTCATGTTTCATCACCAACAAGGTGCCCAAACAGCACCCAGAAGTTACACTAACGATTCATGTTTGCCAGAACATACACAATTGTGAGTTGTCTGACCTTTATTCAGTCCTGAAATACTCCATGATTAAAAGCCTCAAAACATTGTTTAATTTATAACAAAGTAGGCAGTGTCTATAGTTCTGATTTCTAAATAAGATTAAGAAATGATAGATTCATATTTCTGTATGACTGTTTTCACATAACGTTTGGAAAACATGTTAAATAAATGTTTTCCTTAACACACACACACACGCGTGCGCGCGCGCGCACACACACACACACACACACACACACAAACAAACACTCAGCCAGTTTCTTTAGGGCCACCTCATAAATTTAACATCCATGGTCAGTCACACGACTTGATTTTTAGAAAGGTTGTTTTATGATCAAAAGTCATCAAAAACGCTCTACAGCTTGATGTTTCTAGAAAATTGGAAGTAGTAAGCCATCAAGGTGAATGAAAGAACCAACTGATGTCAGTCAGAAACAGGCTGATATATAGTTTTCTGCACAAGTGAAAAAGATTGTAAAACTAGGTAAAACTTCAGATTATTATCAAAAAAAGCAAATTTTCCTGTGGCTACAGAGAATACATGTTCAGTAAGAATAGGCATCCTGAATAAATACATTTGTTGACATTACAGGTATTAGTCATGCACTGGCTAAATGTATCAATGGAAGAAGGGCAAAAAGAAAGCCATTGATGAAAAGGTCATGTGCCACAGGAAATACATGGAAGAAGGTGCTCTGGTCAGATGAAATCCAAACTGAAGTCTTTGCCCTACATGCAAAACACCTACATGGTGGAAAAAAAACACCACATCATATCACCAAAGTGAAACACAATGTTGGAGGCACCATACTGTGTGGATAATTCATTTCAACAGGGACAGGGCAGGTGGTCAGATTTGAATGGAATAAAAAATTTTAAAATAGCAAATAAATAAATATCAAGTGTTGCCTTCCTAAAACAGCAAGATATATTGCTACAGGCAGTCGTATAAAACAATCAAAGCCATTTCATTTAAGAATCTTCTAGCAGAAAACACCCAGTGTGTAAAGCTCCAAGTGAAAGACACAAAGAGCTCAGAGTGTCCGTTTTATTTTGATTGGTTTCTGGCTTCGGTTTCCAGCCAGTGCATGCCAGGCTGTTGAGCTTCACACACATCTACTCTGGTTAGCATCAACAACACAAATAGCTTCCGTTAAAAAGACTTCCAAGCATCCTCATTAAAAAAAACTACTTAGAAATAATAATAGCAATATGTACATACATCTTATTACCTCCTTAGGGTTAATACTTATGGTTAACATTAGTAGAATTGCTTACTCCCATCTTATCATATCCTATAATTTCTTCCAGTTTTTTACCAGTTTTTTACATCAGTTAAGTGCTTTTTTTCACAGAATGTTTGTTCATCATTCAAAATACAGGTCCTTCTCAAAATATTAGCATATTGTGATAAAGTTCATTATTTTCCATAATGTCATGATGAAAATTTAACATTCATATATTTTAGATTCATTGCACACTAACTGAAATATTTCAGGTCTTTTATTGTCTTAATACGGATGATTTTGGCATACAGCTCATGAAAACCCAAAATTCCTATCTCACAAAATTAGCATATCATTAAAAGGGTCTCTAATCGAGCTATGAACCTAATCATCTGAATCAACGAGTTAACTCTAAACACCTGCAAAAGATTCCTGAGGCCTTTAGAACTCCCAGCCTGGTTCATCACTCAAAGCCCCAATCATGGGTAAGACTGCCGACCTGACTGCTGTCCAGAAGGCCACTATTGACACCCTCAAAAAAGAGGGTAAGACACAGAAAGAAATTTCTGAACGAATAGGCTGTTCCCAGAGTGCTGTATCAAGGCACCTCAGTGGGAAGTCTGTGGGAAGGAAAAGGTGTGGCAGAAAACGAAGTGGTGACCGGACCCTGAGGAAGATTGTGGAGAAGGGCCGATTCCAGACCTTGGGGGACCTGTGGAAGCAGTGGACTGAGTCTGGAGTAGAAACATCCAGAGCCACCGTGCACAGGCGTGTGCAGGAAATGGGCTACAGGTGCCGCATTCCCCAGGTCAAGCCACTTTTGAACCAGAAACAGCGGCAGAAGCGCCTGACCTGGGCTACAGAGAAGCAGCACTGGACTGTTGCTCAGTGGTCCAAAGTACTTTTTTTGGATGAAAGCAAATTCTGCATGTCATTCAGAAATCAAGGTGCCAGAGTCTGGAGGAAGACTGGGGAGAAGGAAATGCCAAAATGCCAGAAGTCCAGTGTCAAGTACCCACAGTCAGTGATGGTCTGGGGTGCCGTGTCAGCTGCTGGTGTTGGTCCACTGTGTTTTATCAAGGGCAGGGTCAATGCAGCTAGCTATCAGGAGATTTTGGAGCACTTCATGCTTCCATCTGCTGAAAAGCTTTATGGAGATGAAGATTTCATTTTTCAGCACGACCTGGCACCTGCTCACAGTGCCAAAACCACTGGTAAATGGTTTACTGACCATGGTATCAATGTGCTCAATTGGCCTGCCAACTCTCCTGACCTGAACCCCATAGAGAATCTGTGGGATATTGTGAAGAGAACGTTGAGAGACTCAAGACCCAACACTCTGGATGAACTAAAGGCCGCTATCGAAGCATCCTGGGCCTCCATAAGACCTCAGCAGTGCCACAGGCTGATTGCCTCCATGCCACGCCGCATGGAAGCAGTCATTTCTGCAAAAGGATTCCCGACCAAGTATTGAGTGCATAACTGTACATGATTATTTGAAGGTTGACGTTTTTTGTATTAAAAACACTTTTCTTTTATTGGTCGGATGAAATATGCTAATTTTGTGAGATAGGAATTTTGGGTTTTCATGAGCTGTATGCCAAAATCATCCGTATTAAGACAATAAAAGACCTGAAATATTTCAGTTATTGTGCAATGAATCTAAAATACATGAATGTTAAATTTTCATCATGACATTATGGAAAATAATGAACTTTATCACAATATGCTAATATTTTGAGAAGGACCTGTATATATATATTTGAAAGCTTATTTGTTGCAAAACATTAAATATGTTTTATGATATATGTGATAATAGCCCTAAACCAAATTCAAGCACATGACTAAGTATGCAAAGAACTTTGCAGGTAAAACAGTGTTTATAATGTTCAAGCGTTAAATTAAATAGTTTTTTTTGTTTTCTGTGAGAGTGCCTTGGAGGTTTTGAGCATGCACAGAACTTTGATAGTGCAAGTTGCATCCTGGGTCTGAAGTGCCAGCTGCTGGGAAACCAAATTAAGTTTTGAGTTTTTCAGGCTGCAGTCTGAATGCTTTACAAACCTAGCAGGCTGTCAAACAAAAGCTTCAGCAATATGACGAGAGGGAGAAATAAAAATCACTTGCTCAATTTAACACACCAACGTTAGGTTTCAGAACCTCTATGAGACAGGGTCATAGCGATTAGCACACAGACATTTTAGATTGTATGTGAATGATTCTTTCTCACTGCATTGGCCAGAGTATCTGTATAGAGTAATACTCAGAATGTAATTAAGAGGGCTGTATATCAGGAAAACATCTAATTGCAATACTGTTCCTGAATATAGAGATCAGAATATTGATGATTATCCCACATTTTCCTGATAATTTTTTGTATTTTCCTTCGTCACAATCTCCCCACCACTCTTTGTGAGATTTAGCACCACAACCACAAAAATATACATTAAGTGTGAGCATTGAGGGCAGTGCAAGTCTGTGAGTCATTATGCCATCCATATAAAATTTGTATGGATGGCATAATGGTGGTAGTCATAGGTACTGTATATCCTACTAGATAATCCATCCAAGCAGTCCTTTGCAATGGCAATATTGCACACATTAATACTGCTATAACTACTGCGATTCGATTGATTATGCAGCTCTAAACATTAGTTTAACTTGGTTCCAGCATGCAGAACGACATGCTTGAAAGTGCACTCTGCTCTCCTAAAAGGGTTCACACATTGATACTCTTATAGTTTAATGTAAAGACAATACAAAATAATTCTAAAATGTTCTCAGTATTTTATATAATTGTTTTTCTATAGCCATTTCACATTGGCCTAAAAAAAAATCATAATTAAGATTTTAGGACTACTCCACATAGATTGCAAGGAGCAGCATGAGACACTCAGTAAGGAATTTGGATACACCATCGTGTGTCAAATATTGAACTCTTTACAACGACTGACTTCCAATTATTTTCCAAGGTCTGAATCAATGTCATTCTCACTAGAGGTCAGTTCCTTTATTCTACAGGCTGCATCTATTTGACTCCATCATATACCAAGCAGTTTAACAAAACAACTCAAAAAAGACAGCTAATGACCCAAATCTAAGGCTTACCCAACAACTTATTAGAACTACAGTCGATTCATCGTGTTCTTCTCCAAAATATTCCAGATAATCCCTTGCCTGACAAATGGCCTGAGAGGTCAAGTAAAATATGAAATATGTGATTGCCCTCTGAGTATATGTGCATCAATTAAAGCCAAAAGCAAACTTCAACATTTCTGATAAACCTAGTGAAACAACATAAACAAATCCAGGCGGTTTTACTTGAAATAAAACCCATAGTTAGAGGATAATTTTTTGGAAAGTTGTGTTTCACCTTTTTTCCCCAAAGTTGCTATTCAGTCATACAGTACTTAACAGCAAATTTATTCTGCTGGAAAAATACTGTAACAGTACTGAAGTACTGAGGGGCAAGTTCGTTCTACAGTGCACAGGGGACAAAACAAATTTATGAAAGCACTGAAAAGTTTGAAAATCATTGTGCTTTCTATAACATTTTAATTAATTGTTATTTGTTTAATGTAATTTATTTAAGAATAACATGAATAGAGCTAAAAGCTCTTCATCTGTTCCATCGTAGAGTCAAGCACACAAGTAACGAGGATTTAAAAACAACAATAAGAATAATGCACAAATGAATAGCCATAACACACTGTCAGTCAGTCAGTCATTTTCTACCGCTTATTCCATAGTGGGTTGCGGGGGAGCTGGTGCCTATCTCCAGCAGTCTGTGGGTGAGAGGCAGGGTACACCCTGGACAGGTCGCCAGTCCATCGCAGGGCAACACACAAACAACCATGCACACACTCATTCATACACCTAAGGGAAATTTAGAGTGACCAATTAACCTAACAGGCATGTCTTTGGACTGTGGGAGGAAGCCGGAGTACCCGGTGAGAACCCACGCATGCACGGGGAGAACATGCAAACTCCATGCAGAAAGACCCCTGGTTGGGAATTGAACCCAGGACCTTCTTGCTGCAAGGCAACAGTGCTACCAACTGCGCCACCGTGCAGCCCCTACCATAACACAGTTTTGTTTCAAATGAATGACTTTGAGCAGTGGCATGTAATGTCAGTCCTGAAGGCCAGGTGTCTTTTATGATTGAGACATTTATCTGGTTCAACACATCTAAATTGAAGGTTGCTTCCTCACCAGGCCTCAGCAAAACTTTACGGCATGCTAATGAGCTAATTCAGGCATTTGAATCCACAGTGATAAAGCAAGACACTAGGCTGTGAGGACCAGAAATGGACACCACTGGCTTAGTGCTTTTGAAAACAAATTTGCATGACTTGTTAATTACAATTTATAATGCATTATAATGCATTTACTACTATTATCTCACCTAGGCATCGGCCAGTTCCCTATTTCAAGCTATGTTTCAAAGACATACCGTTTCAAAGCCACAAATATTGTCTGGCATATCATTTCCATGGTTTTAAGTCTGTATAGATTAGATACCAGAGAAAGTGCCAGCATGACTGGGGATTTGTTTTTTTAAATACAGAGCAGCAGTGGAGCTCCTCTACCACCTGTTGCTGCCTATTGACAGTCAGCTGCCCAAAAACCTTACATAGTTTTATATCACTTACAAGGGCAAATTTGGACATCATTTGAAAATGCTGATGATTACAAAATCACAGAGCGTCATGTTGTGGAAACTAAAAGAACACCACCCATAACTTTGACTAAAGTAACACTGTTTCAAATATTTAGCTAATAAGTTCAAATAAAAAATAGTAATTGTCAAAAATTATAACTAAGTTATAACTATAATAAATGTGTTATAATATTGTAGCAGCAGTGGGAATAACATTTTATATACTGTGTTATATGCAGTTTATACTCATACCATGCAGAATTTCCTCTTTGTCTTAAAGTCAGCGTAGCTGGCTTGCTTTTTAATAACTAAATTAATCTATGAAAGTAATGCATAATTATTTCTCTTATTCGTTTTCAGCATCACCCGAGGAGCTCTCTAGTGACAGAACTCATTTCATATGGCAAAAATACAAGAAAATGTACTAAAGTGACACATTTTCAAATCAAATTTACAAAACAAACTAAAAACACAAACCTTGGCAAAAAATTAAGACTAGGAAGATTGACATTTTTGTTTTGCTTTACATCCTTCTTTATATTTGCCATTTCCTAAAGCAGAAAAAATATACAATTTCAAAGCAGCCACTCTTCCACACTTATAAGTCAAACATGCCAAACAAAAGAAAACTTACACAAAACGAAATCAGTCAACGGTCGTTATTAATAACAAAAATACAAAGAAGTCCTAAAAAGTTGCTAAAATTGGCCCACATTATGATTAAATAGATCAATTAAAGTTTTCAGCATTCACAGTTGCATCATCGCATCTTGGTTCATTTCGGTGCATGTTTGGTTCAGCAAAAGAAAACCCTTACTTCCACATTTTGAGATATAATCACTGGTATTGCATGTGTTCTGGGCAAAGTAAAGATTCACTTTGAAACATGTGAATGGTTTTATTTAGGTCATTTTCTGTAAGCATGAATGTGTGTGTGATTGTAGGTCTTAAATATTCTAGAATTCTAATAATCTTGAATTTAATAGTAAATTTAAACACTATTAAAATTGTATTTTGTTTTCACTGCTGGACCATCCCAGGGATCGGTTTGGTTCAGAGGCAGCATTGCGCTGATTGAGAAGAAAAAAAGCAAAAAGAAGAAAGTCTGTCTCATTGGGGTTTCTGTTGCTACTTTGGTTTTCAAATGTAGTTGTGCGCCTGCACATCTTCACTACTCCACGTAGCCCCAGAAGACATTTTCATACTCTTTTGTCTTCGGATTCACGCTTTTTGTTTTTCCCTCTACTTCTTCTTTAACTTAAATGCACTGCTCTTACCTTACATTCTCCCTTCCTGCTTTTGGTATTCACACTGCGAGCGAACCACTCCAGGGTCTGGATAAACGGGGCAGAGACTGGCAATTGTAACTGAGCCCATCCGGGGACTCTTGACATGGTACAAACCGTTCCAAATGTTTGGCGTAAAAGCACTGTAAAGATCACTATTTGTGTATTTTATTATGGCCGAAAACCGAGACTCCCAGCCCTGTAGAATCTAAGCATAGATTCTCTAAGAAGAGATTAGTCTCTAATTACATCGATGAAGAGGTTTTCCTCGTTTGCCACAGAAAATACATTACCAAGACCATGGCTCTGCAAGTTGACCAGCTGTTGACCAAGTGCAACAGCTGTGTGCCACACAGCCTGAGTGTTTGGACCTCCTGATTTGTTGATGTGCTTTAAAGTGTTGCGTGCTCATTTCATTGTGGGATTATTTTTGCTTTGTGCTTAACTGGTTGAGTACAGAACAGGCTGCTGTGTCAGCTCTGCCCAATAAATGTCAACTAATTTAGTAATCAAATAATCGTTAGGCACCTTTCGCTATCAAATTATTATTGGATTAAATGGAAAACAAGTTGACAGATTCATTGATTAGCAAAATAATCTTTAGTTGCAGCCTGAGTCAGAACCTTCCATCTCGCAATCTGAAGTTTCAAAAAGGCAACCAACTTGCTCACCGTAGAGAACTATAAAATCTAGGCACTCAGCCGGGGGCTTGAGAGTATCCCTACCCACGCCCGGTGCCCCTCTCCCTAAGCAACTCACGAGAAGGGGAAAATACAGCCCTTCTCCAGGAGTTGGGTTCCTGAGCCCAAGCTGTGCATAGAGGTGGGTCCAACTATTTCTATCTGGTACTGCTAAACCTCACACAGCTATGCTCCTTACCCACCACTGAGGTGACATTCTACATCCCCAAGGCCAGATTATGCCAGCAGGATTTAGCACGCCAAGGCCCCCGCCCCTGCCTGCCTTCAAACTTGCATGGCACCTGATCCAGACGTTCTTCTCTGATCGCGATGCTCCCTCTAGGGGGAAACCTTTAGCTTCCTCGAGGTGAGCCCAGATGAGCCAGGAGCCAAAGCTCGACCACCAGGCGCTACACAAACCCTCCACCACTTTAACATGGTGATAATAATCTAACTTTATTAATAATTTTGTTAATAATAGTTATTAATTAGAATTTTTAATAGCTGCTGAAAGCAAAATATTGTTGGCAGACATTATTGTGCTACACCATGTTTTTCTATTTATGATTCTAGCTCTGTGACTACTATTGCCAGTTTAGATGTGTATTAGCTAAAGATCAGCTTCAAACTCCCACTCTGCCTCCGTAGTTTTGAGTAAAGCTGATATGCAATAAAAACCTACAAGGCTCAGTTTGAGGTATGTTATTTGAAAAGAGCTAGTAGTTAAGCTTCCTCCTCTATTCATATAAATATTAAAAATACACCGATCAGGCTTTTATTGACTAATCCCAATATCCATTTTTCTCATTTGTCTCATTTGCCAATTTCAGATTTACCTGATTATGTTTCCAAGGACTATTACACACACACTTTTGCTATACTCAAAACTGAAACTACATCAGTTGACATGTGTTTAAAAAAGTGAACGCTTTCCATGTCAAATATATTTGTTCTGCAAAATTAAAAATATAATAAAATACATACAAAATACAGTAAAAGAAATAAAAGACAAAAGAAATAAGATTACTTTAAACTATTTTGTGTCTCATGCACAGGTCAAAGAAAATAGTTTCTTACAGACATTTGAATAATTCTGTGGTCTGAGTGGTTCAGATATGTTGAGATAAGCTCTTGTACAATCTTAGAGCAGCCACAGCAAATGCTCAATCCCCTCTACATTTTAATTTGGTCTCAGAACATCAAGGAGAAACTAGCTGGTTGACTGGTTAGTTTACAGGTCCAGCAATAGAGGAGCTACAGTGCATCCGGAAAGTATTCACAGCGCCGCACTTTTTCCACATTTGGTTATGTTACAGCCTTATTCCAAATTGTATCATATTAATCTTTCTTTAAAATCCTATGCACAGTACACCATTATGACAATTTGAAAAAAAAAATGATTTTTGCTAATTTATTACAAATTTCATAAGTATTCACATCCTTTGCCATGAAGCTCAGAATTGAGCTGAGGTGCTTACAGTTTCCACTGATCATCCTTGAGATGTTCCCATCCAACCTTATGAAGCTTGAGATGTACTGCAAAGAAATATGGGCGAAACTGACTGAAGATAGGTGAGCTATGCTTGTGGCATCATATTCACAAAGACTTCAGATCGTAATTGCTGCCAAAGATGGAAGTATTAAGCAAAGGCTGTAAATACTTACATAAATGTGATTTCTTAGTTTTCTATTTGTAATAAATTTGCAACAATTAAAATAAATAACTTACTTTATCATAATGGGGTATTATGTGAAGAATTTTGAGGAAAGAGATTAATTTGATACTATTTGGGATAAAGCTGTAACATAGCTAAATGTGGAAAAAGTGCAGCCCTGTGAATACCTTCCGGATGCACTGTACGTGTGAGGTGGTGTACAGTTGTTGGCCCAAACATAAGTGTGGAATTTGTTGGCAAGCGACTGCTCAGACTGACATTTAAAAAGTGTTTGTAAATACTGCTAACGAGTTAATAGTATAACCCAGATGTGAGCAATCCTCGTCCTGAATGTGCCAGTGTCCTGCATGTTTTAGGATCTGAATCAGACAACCAAATTATCTCTTCAGCCTGAAAACAAGTTCTGCATGAGCCTTTCAATGACACATTCAAAACAAGGAAGGAAATATCTAAAACATGCGGAGCTATGGCCTCCAAATGGATGAAACTGTCCACCTTCATTATAACCAGCAGCTGTTTTTTACTAGGGTAGATAACAAGCACCATAGGCTATACATTACCAGCGGAAGAAAAAAATAAGTATCTTTACCCTAATACCTGAGTAGAAGTTGCCCTCAATAAATTTCCAAAACTGCTTCCCCCAGAAGTGCTTGAAGGAAAAGTAAGCAAATATTGTTTGTGAGCACAGTATTCAAACATGACCTAAATACCCCTGTGTTGACAGCGATAGCACCAAGCCACAGAATAAAACAATGAAGCAGATTTATATTTTTTCAGATAATGAAAACTGAAAATTCTGTGTTTTAGAAAATTTGAATACTGTGAAAGTGAAATACTGAAGAACTCATGGTCTTACACCCTCAGGTAATTACTTCCAAACATCTACAAAGGTTTCCTGAGTCTCTAAATTTGGCCTTGTTCACACAACAATATTTTCTGGTGAAAATGGAAAAGTTTATCTGCCGTTGTACAGTTTGTTTACATGACAACGGCACAGGTTTTCTCTGAAAATTACACAATTTGAGATCGAGCACCATAGTGCAATGGTTGGAAAACGTTCCAGTCTTCATTGTTGTGTAGGCGAGAAAATCTGAATCTTTCTTATGGGGAAGTCCTGGCTCATGTGCCGTATGACTAAAATAGGTAGAAATAATGCGTACAACATTACAGCTGTCGACCAGTTTAAAACTCACAGAAAACAAAGATTTCAACAATAACAATAGTGGATTGCAGAGTACTTGTGATGCTGACTCTTTTGAATCTAATAACGATTCTCAAACAAAGTGCTTATTTTCTCCTGAGTTATGTAAAAAGTGGTGTGGCAGGGAAATACACCCTTTTCATGTCTGTACAGTTTTCAGTGGATCTTTGTCATCTAAACAGGGTCTAAGTCTGGTACAGCAGGTTACAGAATCGTGGGGACACTTCCAGAAGACACCCTCCATAAGGAGGGTAAGCCACAAAAGGTCATAGCTAAAGAGGCGGGTTGTTCACAGAGTCCTGTATTTAAGCCTATTAATAGAAAGTTGAGTGGAAGCAAAAAGTAGCAAAAGGCAGAAGAAGGTGCAACAGGGATAACCACAGCCTTGAGAAGATTGTCAAGCAAAATCAATTTAAGAATTTGGGGGAGCTTCACAAGGAGTATGGATAAAGGCTGGGGTCAGCACATCAAGAGCCACTACATACAGACGAATCCAACACATTGGTTTTAAATGTCACGTTCAAGTCACTCTTGAACTAGAGACTATGTCAGAAGGGTCTGACCTGGACTAAGGAGAAAAAGAACTGGACTGTTGCTCAGTGGTCCAAATCCTCTTGTCAGATGAAAGTAAAGTTGGCATTTTATTTGTAAATCAAGGTCCCAGAGTCTGGATTAAGATGAGTGGCAGAGAATACATGTTGCTGTCAGTAAAGATTACGAATCCCATGTCATCTGCTGATGTTGGTCCACTGTATTTTCTGAACTCCACAGTCATTGCAGTCACTAATAAATTTTAGAGCACTTCATGCTTCCTTTTGCTGACAAGCCTTACAGAGATGCTGATTACATTTTCCAGCAGGTCTTGGCAGTTGACCACACTGCCAAAGGTACCAAAAGCTGATTCAATGGCCTGAACCCTATAAAGAATCTGTGGTAATGTCAAAAGGAAGATGAGAGACACCAGGCAATGCAGATGACCTGAAAGCCACTATCAGAGCAACCTAGGCTTCCATTACACTTCAGCAGTGCCACAGATACAGGCTGCCATGCCACGCTGCATTGATGCAGTAATTCATGCAAGAGAAGGTCCAACCAGCAACCAAGTATTGAGTGCATACAAAAAATACTTTTCAGAAGCCTGAAATTTCAATTTAAAATATGTTTTTTTCTCTTATGTAATATTCAAATTTTCTGAGACTCTGAATTTTGTGTTTGCGTTGTTTTTAAGACATATTCATCAAAACTACAAAAATAAAGGTTTGAAATATTTTACTGTCTAAGGAATCTATATAATATACAAGTTTCACTTTCTTAAATGAGTGACAAAATATCGAACTTTCTCACGATATTGTACTTTTTTTTGCATGTACCTGTAAATATGTATACAAGCTGTAAAAGAAAAACTCTGATTCTTATATTTTACTGTTGATCCAGACACTTTTAATTTATTGTGCAAAACTTATTCATACTCTACCTGCACAACACTTTGGTAAAACTGTTGTGTTTTAAATGAATAAATTATTCCTCCTCTCTCATGTTCTCACAGCGCACAGACACAACTTAAACACTTAACTTTTTCTTAGTGGGTTATGAGTGCACTGATATAAATTATCATACAATTGGAAAAAGGAGAAACAAACAAAAATATACTGATAAGTTTCACAGAACTCCTAATGATCCCAATACCTATTTTTTGTCAAAATAATCAGCAAGTGTTGAACAGGAAGCTTTGTAATTTTGGTAGACAGAGCTAAAAACAAAAACACAGTATTGACCGTATGGCTCACATCACTTATGCACAGCTTTATTCACAAGTAGAAGTGCAATAAAATTGCCCCTTTGTACATTAAAATTATATTGTACATAGGATAATAAAGCACACAGAACTGGTAATTAAAGCAGTCTTTCTGTAAAGTTTCATGTGAAATATTCACTGCAAATTATAGAAAAAAAGAGTAGGGGAGAAAAATCTACTTTCACCATTTTAGTAATACTGTTTTAATGTCATATTTTGTCCTTAACTCATCCTGCAATATTACTTGTGAACAGATATTATCTACATGAACAATCAAGAGAACCCCAGGTTTCTCCTCAGCTGGACTTTTTGAGGCAAGTCTAAACCATGTGCACCACATCACACACAGGCTAATAATAATAATAAAAGGATGGAAAATACATGTTTGTTTGTCTTAAATGGGCGTCATCGTGCAATCAAATATCCTTCATCTCTGTGAATTGCAATATCTGACACCATAACAGGATAATGAGCCTAAAGTGCCAGACTTTGAGAACTGTTTCCAGAGTGATGCTGCTGCGCACGAAGGGGCAGTGTGACCTTCCTACCACCAATTTGGGGGCAACTTTTCACCCCCCGCTGAGAGAGTGACTATTTTACAAATTCATGCATCATCCAGCGCACTCCAACCACTTTTCAGCGCTCGACAAAAATAAACGGCCACTTTGTTTTGTGTGATCACAGCAAAGACTCACTCGGCTGTAAAGACTGCCATGAAATATCTTTTGGCATGTTATATGCGCACCTTGAGAGCCCATCACTCAGTAGGTGGCAGTTCACCATGCCCGTCCGCTCAGCGCTGCTGCTGTCACTTTACCACGACTTTCAACTCGGCGACACACCGAGGAGTTCAGCCCCTCTATTACATCCTATTTACCACAGTCGTGAAGAACCATGCCAAAGTATATCAGGAGCGACTTTAAGTACAACCATTAATCAAGCCAACCCCGTGTTCGTAAAGCTTGATGTGGGTTAGTTTCGCCTGTTAAAGGGCTTAGGGCACCGCTTTTTTACATACGTGACGCCCTTCCCTTTACTTCCTAATTCCATTATTCGTCAATTTCACAGAGCATATTCCGTGGACGTGCTTTTATCCTACCTCGTAAAGATCTCCCGAAGCCATTCTGGGGTGCGGACAACGACGGCGCGGCGTTCTTGCCTGCCCTGTTGGATATTTTTTTTTGGACCCTACTCTCTCGGTGTTTCGGCGAAAGCCCCGATAGACGGGAATTAGCGAGCAGCCTTGTTATTCTGAGCAATCCGCAGTAGCAGATCAGCAGACAGTGTCAATCGAGCCCGGCGCTGTGCGATGGATCGTTCCACACTTAAAACAAACAACCATCGGGGCGGTGCTGTTTACCCAGACCCAAGTGGAGGACTGGAAATTAGTCCCCGGCTAAAGAATGCACAGCCTGATGGTTCTGCATGCACCAAGCTCCTCCGAGCTCTGTTGCAGTCCAACTACTCAGCGGGGGATGTTAGATGTTCTGTATTTACTCACAGCAGCTGGCAAATCATTACCCAACATTCACTCTACCTGTCCACTTTACTAACCTGATCTAGTCATAATTGAAATTGATAAAAAAAAAAGTACCTATGCAGGTTATAGTCAGTGATAGCCAAATGGAATGCAGAAAACTCATTTTGGCACAGTGATCTGTGTTCAATGAAATTAATTTTGCCTAATTTCTATTATTAATTTAAATGTATGTAAATAGATGTTGGAAAATTAGTTTCAGTGTTATGAGTTAGTCCACTTGGGGTGTCTTGGGAAGGGATAGTATTGCTTGACATTATAAAATAGGGAAATTGAACTGTTATTATTTTTAATGTGTTCCAATTTTACAGAAAATACATTGATAAATCAGTTAATTAAATATCCATAGGTTATCTTAGTTTTATTTGTTTATTCATATTTTAATCTACACACTAAACAGATATATAGCAGCTCATACAAACACATCTCAAAATAGTAGAATATTATAAAAAGTTGATTTATTTAATTTAATAGGTGAAGCTCATTTATTGTATAGATTGACTACTCACAAAGTGATGGATGATTTCAACCCTTAATGGCTGTTAATTCTAATTATTATGATATGCAGCTAATAAAACCCCAAATGTAGTTTCCAAGAAAATGAGATTACATAAGACCAATTAAAAAAATATTTTAAATATAGACAAGGTGTTAATGGCCATGCCATGTTCTGCACAACCATGGCCTGGACTGCTGACTTAAAAGTAGTCCAGCAGGCAACAAGTAATGACCTCCACCAGGTGGCAAAACCTCAAAAATCATTGCAAAAGAAGCTGGCTGTTTACAGTTAGCTTCTTCCAAGCATATTAATGGAAAGTTGAGTGGCCCAAGCATGTAAGATAAAAAGGTGTACAAGTAAAAGGAATAACCACATCCATATAGTGTATTGTGAAGCAAAGCCCATTCAGGAGTTTGGGGGAGATTCACAAGTTGTGGACTGCAGGTAGAGTCAGTGGTTTCTGAGCCACCTGAACAAAGACTGAACTGCTGAAAATTCCTTTTGTTCAGATGAAAGTAAACTGCATTTCATTTTAAAATCGAGGCCCCAGTGTGAAGAGAAAAAGAAATCCAAACTGCTTGGGATTCAGTGTGGAGTTTCCACAATCAGCTATGATTTGGGGAGCCATGTCATCTGATGCTGTTGGTCCAGATAAACATATATATAGTGCACACAATGTACTCTACATGGCCATGTTTTTCAATAGCATTTCACTAGCTGTGAGCCATTATCATCAAATTTCATAGAAAGTAAATGCTTGAAATATATCACTCTAGGTTTTACTTTTTGGATTGAATATATATATATATATATATATTTTTTTTTTCTTTTTTTCTTTTTTTTTTTTTTCCAAATATATTCTAACCTAGCTGCACCTGCATTTAAATAGTGGTATTTGACTTTGATTGAAATGATGTGACATCATGAGAAACAGCATGCTACCGGGATCTATTGTTTAAATAGGAGGTTCATTTAATATAAATTACAGAGATATTTGTCACAACCTTTCCTGTTTTTCAAGGAGTTTTCTAATTCTGTAATTTTCAAATGAAAGTAATAGTGGTATCTCCCATATTCAGAAGTGATGAAAAAATTATATCAAACGATTTAGCCATAGTATGCCATTTCACAGAGAAATTGATTATTCCTTTCATTCTGGCTTATCTGTTAGAGCTGTAATAAAGCTCACATGTTCTTCTCCACTCTGAACTAACCATTACATACGTTCTAATAAGAAACGAAATCACAACCCAGTAGACAGTCAGAAATCAAGCTTATAAAATACAGGAATGTGTTTTATTGGATTTTCTGTGTCTAAGAGCATGAATATGAAACAAACTTGTTTCACTATGCTGGCGCTGAAACTTGTGCAAATTAGCTCACAGTAAATACTGTGCTCTTACTCTGATTTGTAGAGTGATTAAAAAAAGGACAAAATGTCAAAATACTCAATTCCTAAACAGTTGCTAAAGAAATCTGAAATAATTTTGAAATGATTCAATTGTTTTATTCCCTTTTTTCACTTCATTTGACAATAACTGCAAATAAGTCTGTCTGTAGTTCAGTTGTAATGTATTATCAAAAAAAACCTTTGCTGAAGCTCTTGTGTAAAGTATGAACCTGTCTTTACCTTTCTCATCAAACTACTAGAGTATTCTGCATTTTTAATACACTGACATACCTGTGATGCATGTCTAATGTGACATTTCCCTGTTATGTACACTATATTGCCAAAACAAATTCAATAATTTCGATTGGCACTTTTATGAATTTGACTGACATCCCATCTTTAATCCATAGGAGTTGATAGGAATTTCTGATAATTTGTTCAGACAGACCGTTATGAGATCAGACACTGATGTAGGACAGGAAGGACTAGCTTGCAGTCTCAGCTCTAATTCTCCCCAAAGGTGTTTTTTCAGGTTAATTGTTTTACTTTGTATAGTATATTTCATGATTGGACATGTACAGGTGGTATCTTCACTGCCGGCCGCCAGGGTTTCTATGCCACTTCTGGCCTCCAGGTACTCGTCTTTGCTACCATCGCTGGTCACTAAGGTCTCTATACTACTGCCCAACCTCCAGGACTTCAACATTTACCCTGGGCCCCAACACTTATGCTGGCCTCCAAGACTACAATGATGACACCAGCCTCCGTGGTCCTTGCACTGCCGTTGCCAGCCTCCTGAACTCTTTTGCCGGCATGAGACAACTTTCAGGTTGCCCGCCTGAACTCTTTGCCCGTACAGGATGACCTCCGGGTAACCCGCCTGAACTCTTTGCCCATAAGGGACGACCTCTGGGTCGCCCTGTTTTTGGACCATACCTCTGATCATGATTGTTTATTTTTTCCAGGTGGTGCTTTAGTTCATTTCTTTAGGTTTAGGCTTACTTGTTATGGTACATTTTAGTTCTGTTACTTTAAGATTTATCCTTTGGTTTCATTGTCATTGTTTTGCTGTTCAGTTCCTATCATGTTGTTTCTATTCTCCTCCATAATCAGCATTTTTCAGTCCACCTCCTTCATGCCAATCAGTTTTCACTTGTGCCATGCTCCATATATGCTCTTCTGTTCTGTCTAGTCCTTGCTGGAAAATACTGTTTGTTCATGCCAAGCCAAGCCTGTCCATGTTCATACCTACATCTGTTACATCCTGCCTGCTAGGAGTTTTTCTTTGTGGTTATATTAAAACCTTTTTTACTCACCAAGCTACTTCTGCTTGCCTGTCTGCATTTGAGTCCTACTACAAGAGCCACTCCTTGACAATAGTGCTTAATTTTATGCACATGTGGCAATTGTTGGGACACACAGCCATGAGTTACAACAGGAAATGCGGTACGGACTTTTCTGGAACTTTCAAAATAAATTGCATTAACATACTTCCGGCATAACTTAGAAATTGGGGGTAACAGCAAACTCCCTATGATGCCACTGTCCACATAAAACCCCCATTTCCCTCACAAGTCTTTCTCTACCATCCGGACTCTGTGCGAGGCTGGCTGGGAAGACAGCGCGCTAATGTGTCTTTGCTGGCAAAAAGACATAAACTCTTCAAACTGGATCCAAGGGTGTCATAAGATCAAGCGATCATATGCAAAGTTAAGTACGAGTGAATCACTGTTTGTGTACCCGGTGATTTCATTCATAAAGAGGGGAAATTGTGGTATAATTGTGGTATAAGCATTGCTTTACTTTGCCTGCAGAAGCAAACTGTTCCAGAGAATCTGCAGCTGGTTGGTGGATACAACGAGCCGCCTTTCATCCACAGCTACGGAGGTTAGCTGGAGGCTAATCCTTTGTTCACGGAGTGGCCGCACCTTGATTGAAATATGTTTGACTTTGAGTTGACTTATTTTTGTTAATAAATTCTTGTATTTTAAGAAATTATGTGAATTCATTCCATGTGTGTGCAGAGTTTGGCTGTTCAATAATGTCAGAGCTCGTCTCACACCTTTCTATTTTGTCCTAATACCATCGCCTTACTGGGCTGGTATTCACAGGATAACCCTTAACAGACCAAAATATTATTTGATAAAATATTAAAATATTAATATTAAATAATATTCTCAGATTCATAATCACAACACAATGGAATTGAACTCCCGAATTCAATGATCCAAATCATTGAGAAAATACTTTGGCTATATCAATCTAATTCAGTTCAGTTCAGTTTTTATTTATATAGCACCAATTCACAACGCGTCATATCAGGGCACTTTACATCATCAACTCAATTGAATCATACAGATTTCAAGTCAGGTACATACATTCCAATTAATCCTATCAAATAGTGCAGTCAGATTCAGTTTATTATTTAAATTGGTTAAATGTTTTTTTATCTAAGGAAACACCGCAGATTGCATCGAGTCAGTGAGTAGCAGCATTTACTCCTCCTGGATGAGCATGTAGCGACAGTGGACAGTGACTGGCGTTGACTTTGCAGCAATTCCTTATACTGGGCATGCATGTAGCGACAGTGGAGAGGAAAACTCCCTTTTAATAGGAAGAAACCTCCAGCAGAACCAGGCTTAGGGTGAGCGGCCATCTGCCACAACCAACGTAGGTTTTGAGAGAACAGAGCAGAGACACAGAAAGAACACAGAAGCACTGATCTAGTAATATTTTCTATGGGAAAGAAAAGTAAAAAAATAATGGTTATAGCTCCTTTAGTGGCTTCATCTAGGAGAACAAGACAGCTAAGCAGATGAACTCTGAGCCAGTTTTCAAGTCTAGAGTATGAACAAGAGCACATACAGTTAGTCACAGAAGAAGCTTAGCAAGTAACTATGTCTAAGAGCAACAACACTGAAAGACTGGGAAAAGTGTAGGGTGAGCATTAAGTTGCTGGTATCAGCAGCTTGGCCAAAGTCCCCCTGCAGGAAGGAGCCACAGCTAAGCACAGAGCCAGGCCAGATGTAGATTATAGAAAGAGAAAAACAGAGAGAGAACATATAGAGTACTCCATTTAGAGTATTCTTTGCTTTACTGTGTTAAAGGGTGGAAGATTTACATCATTCTAAGGCAGAAAGCTGCTAACACAATGTTTGCAATAAATGCTGACATACAAAAAATACATGGGTCTTAACCTTAGGAAATTAAGGGAATTCTGTTAAACTGAAGCCTTGCTGTTCTGAATTCATACATGCTAGAACATGAACATGAAGGAATTATTAACGTCAATTTAATAACAACAGAAATGAAGATAAAAGCAAGGTATAAGATTATATACAGACCCATTCAGCAAACTAGAATATTGTTGAAAAGTTAATTTATTTCAGTAACTTAGCTCATTAAGTGCAACACATTATATTGATTAACTGCACAGTAACTAATGTTTTCAAGCCTCTATTTCTATTAATTATGATTTTCTGCCCAGAGCCTAATGAAAACAAGATATTTAAGATCAGAATATTACATCAGATACACACTTACAGTGGTAAGCTACATTATAGCCCCAGCTGCCCTGTGGCAGACTGACAGAAGTGAGGCTGCCATAAAATTGGTGCCACCGAGCTATCTGAGCATCATCAGCTGGCAAGGTGGGTGCAGGGTTTTGCCCAATGACACATCGACTGAGACAGACAGAGCGGGGTTTTGAACCGGCACCCTACCACCAACACCGTCGCTCCTTTATTTAACCTTTATATTGAGAAAATGCGTAATTGCCAGTATACTAAAAGTCAAATGGCCAGGCTTCAACTATCTTTATAGTTATTTTCAGAAAAAGAAAATCACAGATGAGGTCTTTAAAGTAATTCTTTTTTTGCTAAGTGGCTTGAAATAGAGGAAACTGCAACGCTGTTAAGACTGTCCAAGTATTTCATCATGATAAGATAAGCTTTGACAATACACATCACAACCTTACGATGGTAGAGAAAATTTATATATATATATACAGGGGTTGGACAATGAAACTGAAACACCTGGTTTTAGACCACAATAATTTATTAATATGGTGTAGGGCCTCCTTTTGCAGCCAATACAGCGTCAATTGGTCTTGGGAATGACATATACAAGTCCTGCACAGTGGTCGGAGGGATTTTAAGCCATTCTTCTTGCAGGATAGTGGCCAGGTCACTACGTGATACTGGTGGAGGAAAACGTTTCCTGACTCGCTCCTCCAAAACACCCCAAAGTGGCTCAATAATATTTAGATCTGGTGACTTTGCAGGCCATGGGAGATGTTCAACTTCACTTTCATGTTCATCAAACCAATCTTTCACCAGTCTTGCAGTGTGTATTGGTGCATTGTCATCCTGATACACGGCACCGCCTTCAGGATACAATGTTTGAACCACTGGATGCACATTGTCCTCAAGAATGATTCGGTAGTCCTTGGCAGTGATGCGCCCATCTAGCACAAGTATTGGGCCAAGGGAATGCCATGATATGGCAGCCCAAACCATCACTGATCCACCCCCGTGCTTCACTCTGGGCATGCAACAGTCTGGGTGGTACGCTTCTTTGGGGCTTCTCCACATCGTAACTCTCCCGGATGTAGGGAAAACAGTAAAGGTGGACTCATCAGAGAACAATACATGTTTCACATTGTCCACAGCCCAAGATTTGCGCTCCTTGCACCATTGAAACTGATGTTTGGCATTGGCATGAGTGACCAAAGGTTTGGCTATAGCAGCCCGGCCGTGTATATTGACCCTGTGGATCTCCCGACGGATAGTTCTGGTGGAAACAGGAGAGTTGAGGTGCACATTTAATTCTGCTGTGATTTGGGCAGCCGTGGTTTTATGTTTTTTGGATACAATCCGGGTTAACACTCGAACATCCCTTTCAGACAGCTTCCTCTTGCGTCCACAGTTAATCCTGTTGGATGTGGTTCGTCCTTCTTGGTGGTATGCTGACATTACCCTGGATACCGTGGCTCTTGATACATCACAAAGACTTACTGTCTTGGTCACAGATGCGCCAGCAAGATGTGCACCAACAATTTGTCCTCTTTTGAACTCTGGGATGTCACCCACAATATTGTGTGCATTTCAATATTTTGAGCAAAATTGTGCTCTTAACCTGCTAATTGAACCTTCACACTCTGCTCTTACTGGTGCAATGTGCAATCAATGAAGACTGGCTACCAGGGTGGTCCAATTTAGCCATGAAACCTCCCACACTAAAATGACAGGTGTTTCAGTTTCATTGTCCAACCCCTGTATATACACTGCTCAAAAAAATAAAGGGAACACTTAAACAACACAATATAACTCCAAGTAAATCAAACTTCTGCGAAAGCAAACTGTCCACTTAGGAAGCAACACTGATTGACAATCAATTTCACATGTTGTTGTGTAAACTGAATAGACAACAGGGAGACATCTTTGGCGATTAGCAAGACACACTCAATAAAGGAGTGGTTCTGCAGGTGGGGACCACAGACCACTTCTCAGTACCTATGCTTTCTGGCTGATGTTTTAGTCACTTTTGAATGTTGGTGGTGCTTTCACACTCATGGTAGCATGAGACGGACTCTACAGCCCACACAAGTGGCTCAGGTAGTACAGCTAATCCAGGATGGCACATCAATGCGAGCTGTGGCAAGAAGGTTTGCTGTGTCTGTCAGCGTAGTGTCCAGAGCCTGGAGACGCTACCAGGAGACAGGCCAGTACACCAGGAGACATGGAGGAGGCCGTAGGAAGGCAACAACCCAGCAGCAGGACCGCTACCTCCGCCTTTGTGCAAGGAGGAACAAGAGGAGCACTGCCGGAGCCCTGCAAAATTACCTCCAGCAGGCCATAAATGTGTATGTGTCTGCACAAACGGTTCGAAACCGACTCCATGAGGATGGTATGAGGGCCTGACGTCCACAAATGGGGGTTGTGCTCACAGCCCAACACCGTGCAGGATGTTTGGCATTTGCCAGAGAACACAAGGAATAGCAAATTTGCCACTTGCGCCCTGTGCTCTTCACAGATGAAAGCAGGTTCACACTGAGCACATGTGACAGACATGACCGAGTATGGAGACACCATGGAGAGCGATCTGGTGCTTGCAACATCCTTCAGCATGACCGGTTTGACAGTGGGTCAGTAATGGTGTGGGGTGGCATTTCTTTGGAGGGCCGAATGGCCCATGTGCTCGCCAGAGGTAGACTTTTAGTGCCATTAGGTACTGAGATGAGATCCTCAGACCCCTTGTGAGACCATATGCTGGTGCGGTTGGCCCTGGGTTCCTCCTAATGCAGGACAATGCTAGATCTCATGTGGCTGGAGTGTGTCAGCAGTTCCTGCAAGATGAAGACATTGAAGCTATGGACTGGCCCGCCCATTCCCCAGACCTGAATCCGATTGAGCAAATCTGGGACATCATCTCTCGCTCAATCCACCAACGTCACGTTGCACCACAGACTGTCCAGGAGTTGGCAGATGCTTTAGTCCAGGTCTGGGAGGAGATCCCTCAGGAGACCATCTGCCATCTCATCAGGAGCATGCCCAGGCGTTGTAGGGAGGTCATACAGGCAAGTGGAGGCCACACACAATACTGAGCCTCATTTTGACTTGTTTTAAGGACATTACATCAAAGTTGGATCAGCCTGTAGTGTGTTTTTCTACTTTAATTTTGTGTGTGACTCCAAATCCAGGCCTCCATTGGTTAATAAATTTGATTTTCATTGAAAATATGAGAATATTTCATTCATTCAGATCTAGGATGTGTTATTTGAGTGTTCCCTTTATTTTTTTGAGCAGTGTATATATATACATTAACGCTCAGCTTGGACTCCTGCTTTACTTGCACTGCTTTACTTGCACAATGATCACCTGCACTGTTGTATTGCTCTTGCATCTTATACTGCTCTATATTTACTCTCACTCACTTAAAACTGTGCACATATATTTATATTATATTGTAGATATGTTTATACTGTTTAATTTGTACTGTATTGCACCGACTACGCCAAAACAAATTCCTTGTATGTCCAAAAACGTACTTGGCAATAAAGCTTTTCTGATTCTGATTCTGATTCTGATTCTGATATATACAGGGGTTGGACAATGAAACTGAAACACCTGTCATTTTAGTGTGGGAGGTTTCATGGCTAAATTGGACCAGCCTGGTAGCCAGTCTTCATTGATTGCACATTGCACCAGTAAGAGCAGAGTGTGAAGGTTCAATTAGCAGGGTAAGAGCAAAGTTTTGCTCAAAATATCGAAATGCACACAACATTATGGGTGACATACCAGAGTTCAAAGAGGACAAATTGTTGGTGCACGTCTTGCTGGCGCATCTGTGACCAAGATGTATCTTTGTGATGTATCAAGAGCCATGGTATCCAGGGTAATGTCAGCATACCACCAAGAACGACGAACCACATCCAACAGGATTAACTGTGGACGCAAGAGGAAGCTGTCTGAAAGGGATGTTCGGGTGCTAACCCGGATTGTATCCAAAAAAACAAAACCACGTTTTCCTCCACCAGTATCACGTAGTGACCTGGCCACTATCCTGCAAGAAGAATGGCTTAAAATCCCTCTGACTACTGTGCAGGACTTGTATATGTCATTCCCAAGACGAATTGACGCTGTACTGGCTGCAAAAGGAGGCCCTACACCATACTAATAAATTATTGTGGTCTAAAACCAGGTGTTTCAGTTTCATTGTTCAACCCCTGTATATATAGCACATCAGTCATGTTTTGTATCATCTTTCGTATCCTTCCTTCAATTATATGAAGGCTGCTAGTGACCACATGATGTTCCCAACTGCAAACTTCACTTTTGGTATGGTGTTTTCAGGGTGATGTGCAAACTGCAAGCCTAAGATTACTATGAACCTATTAATGCTAAATATGTCATGATTGATTCCTGGAAAAGCGCTGGAGTATCTATAAAAAGTTGAACTGCTGTTTTCAGCGTCTTCTATGACTTCTTAGCATCCAATAATTATTGGCAATAACCTTGAGGTTCATGACAGTAATAATCAATGTTGTTAAAATAAAGTGCTAAGGTGCTGTTTTACTCTCAAACAACTAATGCTGATATTAGCTCAAAACCATAGGTGTTAGTTCAGTTGTGCTGCTTACCTCTATTCTCAAAGAAAATATGATTTTTTTCTTCTTCTCCTTTCGTTCTTTTTTTCTGGTAGCCTAATTTTTCTTTCTTAGAGGATAACTTGACTTTTTGCCACATCAGGCTCCTCTGGCTCTTGGATCAGTTCATGCATAACTCAGTTTAATTAACCAGGTGCAAGTGTGGCGTAAACCATTTTGCAAATTTTTAGAGGCGTAAAAGGGGCCTCAGAGAACAGCCCTGATAATTGTCAATGCAAAATTCCCTGTCTCAACCACTGCACTGAGTCTTTGTGTATTTCATTACAATGTTAAATAATCTAAAATGTAAAAATTAAAAGCCATTTTCATTTAAGGCTCTTTAAAGACCATCACAGTGGAGAGTCCTTGTAGACGGTTATTTTAGAGACGTTTTTATATTGTAGTAAAGCAAACATAAAGACAACGTAAAGAGAACATACAACTCCGATGTTTTATCTAAAACTATTATGTATTTTTGTCAACGGAGAATGGTAAATAAATGCTGCAGCAAATCTCCCTTTACCCAGATCTGATTCCTGAACAACAACTACTAATATATAGCTATGTATTATTTATACATCATTTGAATTTTTAGGATAGTTTTTAATTTCCATTGTTCAGCCTAGTCTAAAAGGAGCCATTCAGCTTCCTAACTGGCACATCTTCTGTGTAATCTGGATCATACAGGTATCCTCTTATCTTCTCAGAAAAAAGTCACACTGTCATCTCTTTTGTAATTGCTCAGTTTCACTGTAAAACAAGTATTGATGTTTAAAAATACTGGCTCAAAATGCTTAAAATTTTAAATATGAGAATTTCCTTTTCAAGGGAGCTGCTTCAGAGTAACTGTGAAAAGAGAAGTGAAAAAAGTAAAAGTAAAATTTAACTTAAGTGTAAATACAACTACACAAAAGTTCAAAATAAACTTTTTCCTTTGTGTGGTGTGGTTATGGATCTACATAGTATCTACAACAAAAAAATATTTAGCATTCAGTAGTATAATGACTTCTTCTTGCAGAGGGTGGACACAGTATGAACATTCATTCTTTCATTCATTCATTCATTCATTCATTCATTCATTCATTCATTCATCTTCCATACCACTTATTCCATAGTGGGTCATGGGGGAGCTGGTGCCTATCTCCAGCAGTCTACAGACGAGAGGCAGGGTACACCCTGGACAGGTCACCAATCCATCGCAGGGCAACACAGAGACACACAAGACAAACAACCAAGCACACACTCATTCACACCTAAGGGAAATTTAGAGAAACCAATTAACCCAACAGTCATGTTTTTGGACTGTGGGAGGAAGCTGGATTTTCTGGTGAGAACCCACGCATGCACAGGGAGAATATACAAACTCCATGCAGAAAAACCCCCGCCCGGGAGTCAAACCCAGGACCTTCTTGCTGCAAGGCAATAGTGCTACCAACTGCTCCACCGTGCAGCCCCCACTATAAGCATGACAAAGAAAAATTAAATTTTGTTCTCTGACTTGAGTGTCCCACTGCGTGGAAGACAGAACAATTTGTAGAGGAAAGATTAGATTACTGCAGTGTTGATAAAGTAATGATGAGCAGGTGATGTGACAAGAGATCACTCACTATCAGGAGGCCGTGTCCATGCTCAGGGGCACACATGCAGCAGAGATAAACACAAACAAATAAAGTGAGACACCCTGAGGATCACATGCAACAAGAAAGAAAGGAAAAAGAGAAACAAAATGGATTTAGTTGTGAATGTCACACAGCCACATAAGAATCCCGACAATATGGCAAAAGTTCTATCTATCTATCTATCTATCTATCTATCTATCTATCTATCTATCTATCTATCTATCTATCTATCTATCTATCTATCTATCTATCTATCTATCTATCTATCTATCTATCTATCTATCTATCTATCTATCTATCTATCTATCTATCTATCTATCTATCTATCTATCTATCTATCTATCTATCTATCTATCTATCTATCTATCTATCTATCTATCTATCTATCTATCTATCTATCTATCTATCTATCTATCTATCTATCTATCTATCTATCTATCTATCTATCTATCTATCTATCTATCTATCTATCTATCTATCTATCTATCTATCTATCTATCTATCTATCTATCTATCTATCTATCTATCTATCTATCTATCTATCTATCTATCTATCTATCTATCTATCTATCTATCTATCTATCTATCTATCTATCTATCTATCTATCTATCTATCTATCTATCTATCTATCTATCTATCTATCTATCTATCTATCTATCTATCTATCTATCTATCTATCTATCTATCTATCTCACTACAGAATGTGCAGAATTCTTTATGTAAGGCAACTTTAAAAAGCAAGGCAGCTCAAGGCAAGTTAAGTTTATTTATATAGCACCATTCATACATAAGTGCTTTACAGTACATCAAAGGAAAGAAAGAAAGAAAAATAGCATAGTATTGGCATAAAAGCAGTGCACAAAAGAGAAACGTTTTCAAACACAGATGTTAAAGACAGAAAAACAATTGTTTCAAACTGTTCTTTATTCAGGTTTTTTGATCAAATGCTGCTGTAAACAAAAGTGTTTTCAGTCCTGACTAAAGGGACCAACAGTTTTTGCACATTTCAGGTTTTCAGAGAGATTGGTCCAGGGCTGAGGAACATGGAAACTAAATGCTGGCTTACCTTGGTTAGTTTTAGCCCTGGGAACACTGAATAAGCAGTTCTCTAAAGATCCGAGTAGTCTTCATCGTTCATACATGACAAGCAACTCAAATGTATTTTGGCCCATGGCCATTTAGTGCTCTATAGGCCAATATCAGATTTTTTAAATCTATTCTCTGACAATCAGGGAGCCAGTGCAGAGAATTGGGAACTGGTATGACATTATCCATTTTACTGGTGTTGGTTAGTCAGGAGTACATCGGATGAGTTGCCACTACCAGATAATTTTTTTCACAGAGACTATTAAAGACACAGTTGCAGTTGTCTAACCTACGGAAAATAAATTCATGCACCGATTTTTCTGTGTTCTCATTTTACAAGAAACCTTAGTAACATACTTTATGTAGTTGTCAATATTTAGATCCAAGTCCAATATTACATACAGGTTCCTTGCATGCTCTGCGGTCTTTAGTCTTATTGAATCTAGTTGAGTGCTAATTTTAGATGCCTGCATTTGGAACCAAAAATTGTAGTTTTGTCTCATCTGCATTAAACTGGAGGAAATTCTGACCCATTTACTCATTGACAGTCACAGTAACTCAGTGAGTGTATGGGACTAGGGTCTTCCGGTGAAACGGAGATATGGAAATGTGTCGTCAGCAGAAAAATGGTAGTACATTTTCGTTGTCCGATAAGCTAACCCCTCCCTCCTACTTCCCCATGTCTAAAGGGATTGCTCAATCCAGCTCTCCATCCAACGGGTCCGGACTTCCCTAAACCTGAAAGGTCTTACTAAGCAGGTTTATTGAAAGTTCTGTTTAAGCTGGTGTCGGGAAATGACTCGCCTAGCCTCTGACAGCCTTCATCCAAAAGTCTCGCCCTTCTTCAACTGGAGATCCGGGCGACCGAGTAGCCTCTCGCAGTCATCCACACCTTCGACAGTCACTTTTGTTCACGGCTGCTCATTCCCTAATTTACAACTGGCTCTTGGTATATGGGCTAGGTTTATTTTAGTAGCTCAGCACGAGCCCCAAGTGTGCTGTTTTAACAAACTTGACTAAGGCAACCTATAAAAACCTCCTAAAATCTCTTAGAACCAGGCAACAACACTTTTTACCACCAATGAAAAACCAATAATACGGTAACTCAAATAATTGAATGTCCACTATTTAACTAGAATTTTATATGCTTTCTTTAATTAGTAATGCTTTTGCAGGAGTCAGTAACAGCTTAAATTCGGCAACACAAAATAATTTCAATAATAGAAATGAATCAATGAACTCAACCTGTCTTTCCCTGATGCTGAAACTAGTGGGTTTGAAGAGGCTTTGAAAACGGAGGCTCATCCATGCACTTGATGGAGAAAAATTCTTCTGGTAACAACAAATGGTTTCTTGAAGGAAATACGACTTAATCTTCAGGTTTCTTTCTTTAAGTGGGAGGCACTGATGCTCCAGGATTTGATGGTTAAACAGGATCTTTGTTGTAATATGTCTCCGAAGACAGTAGTTTCCAGAGGCTGAAGAGTTGAAGGAAACCCGGATACATAAATGAGGTTGATTCAGGACTTCCAGAAGCCTGAAACTTAGAGCAATCAGCTGTTCACCGATCAAGTTCACTTCTGTTGTCTGGATAAAAAGGCTTTAGATGAAATCAGATTCTTAATTTTGAGGCACAGTCCTTTCTGGACTCATGGGTTGCTCCTCTTTTTTAATGCAGTCGATCAGTGGGGCTGTGTCTCTGTTCCTTTTCCATCTAAGCTTATTTTCTCCGTCCGAACTTGTTCGCTGGTCTTCTGCGAGGAAACAACCCGTTTCTGCTCTCAGCATTGTTTTTATAGCGCTTGATGCCTTCACCGGTCAGGCCCTTATTAGGCTTCTTAGTTATTGCGCAACCTTTTCAGCTCAGCTTCTTGATCATTGCTCAATACTTTAGTCATGGTCATTGTGACCTACTGATTCTGCTTCTCAGCCTTGGAGATGCCAATAATAGCCACGCTGGTCTGTAGTAGCATAATCCCGTCGCTGTCAGCATGCAGCTGGCTCACGTCACTCCTTGTCATCCTCCAGTTCTTTCCCTAATTTGCTCAGTTTTAAACTTAACACAGTGTTACACATTTCATTCTTCAGCTTTCAGCATTCACTTTAAAACACCGTTGCAAAACCATTACTTCATTCTTTTTATTCATGCTTTACAAATGATTAATGCTATATTTCTTTCATATTGTTGTGGAATTTTCTTATCAAAGTGGGTAGACGTTGACTCATAACAAGAGAAAATCCGGACTTTGTCTTTATAAGTTTTATTCAAAGGCATTCAGCGTTTGAAGACCCTGACACTGAGGTTAGTCAGTGAAACAGAGCCCTGATCAACATTTACACACAGTATTTATACCAGAACATGACAGTGTTATCTCAACTTCAAAGAGTCTGTGTTTTATGACCCCAGACCCCTCTCGGGTTCAGAGGTGACAAAGTTATCTAGGAACCCATCTGTCCTTCCCAACACATCATCCTAACAAATGGGTTTTAACCATAAAACTTCTGATAATGGCTTTTACAGCTTCCTCCCCTAACACAGATGCTCAGAGGAGTGAGGTAACCCAAAGGTCATACACTTTGGAATGCTTACTGCAAGAATTTCCATTACAACTCATTTCTTCTGATTACAAGATAATCACAACTAAAGGAAAATTCTGCAAAACCAACACCCCTCTCAGCTAACAGACAATCCAAAGCCATTCTATTTGCAAACTCATTGTTCTAATAGCTTAGGCTGATTGAATCATAAGTTGTGACCGTAGGTAGTAAATGAGCTAGATAAAATACTCCAGACCAATTAGCAGGCAGATACAGATATAATCTATTTCCACACATCCAAACCATGTTCTTAGGACATGAGTACCAATCTCATAAAGGAAAAGTAACAAAAACCCTGGTTAATTTACCTGCCATGACATACAACTTACCTCCATCCGGTAAGGCTGTAAGATTAAGAGTTAACACAAAGGGATCTGGGACCAAAGATCCTGAAATAGTAGAAGGATCAGTTCTGATAGGACATGACTCAAATTTATGTCTGTCGATTAAAGCACATAAAACAGATATAATAGCTTCGCAACCTACTGTCTTCCCAAGAAAATAAGGTCTACTTTCCTCCTGTGTAATACAAATATCTGGACCTTTAATCGGATTTCTAATACCCCGAATTCTATAAAGAGTTCCCGTAGACGCACATGTTAAATTAGTCTCACTGGAAAATCTACTAACATTTCTGCTTTCCCTTACAGTATAATTCCTCACCCAAGGAAAAATTACCTCCACCAGCTGGTTATGTTGCCTATCTGGAAAGAAAGTAGTATCAATAGGAACAGGTACTAAAAATGGTTGATCATTAATAACACGTGGAATCAAACAACAAACATAACAACTGTCATTTCTAATCTTCCTCACAGTTTGATGCATCCGTTGCCACCAGACATTATCAGTATGATCATAGTAGTCAGAAAAGTTATGAATCTCTCTTCGAATCCGCTGATGAGTATTATTAGCATAATTCCTCAGATTAGCCTTACATTGTCTTTGCTGTACCTTTTCCCAAATGAACACAAGAGTTATAAAAAGACTTGCAATACCAATCGTTAGCATCAGAACAGACCATCTTCCATATAGCTGCATCGTGACCTTGAAGTGGAATGTCCTTTCTTCTGGTACTGAAAGCAAACAGTTTTTTCCAAAGAAAACAAATTATAAACACAACTTAAAAAACAAAAAAAACAAAAAAATCCTGCTGTCTCTCCTGAGTGGCTTCAAGCTGCCCTGTTACCAGTCTGGTACAGGTGGGCGGTCGTAGGAAGCTCCTCTAGAAATATATTTAGAAACAGGAACTCTAACCTGCTGGTGTTAGGCTTCCATAGTCCAACTAAACAACGTTGGAAATGAACACATTCAAATTTGTAATAATACCATAATGATAGATATCAAGCAATAACCATGAAAGTTAGATAAAAGCATCAGAGATTTCCTCAGAGTCAGTTTCGCTGTCAAAGTGGGAGAAAAGAATTTGGCTGACCCTCGCTGTCCAGGCAAAGGAGCCCCTAGTAGCCACCAAATATTAAGAAATTAAGGAGAATAAGCATCATGGCGCATGTTTGAATGTCTCTCTGTTGCAGACGTTGCCAGTCCATCATCCAGAGAAAGGTTATGTGCAATGTGTAGAGGTCTTCCCTGTATGTTTCCTATGTGTCTCTCACTGTGGTGTGTGTACAGTGAGGCAAATGATCTTATGATTTCTAACTTTCAGACAATGCGATGGCCTTAAGTAGATTCTGTAATAACGGTGTACTGCCCAAGGGATTATTGTGCCCTTGTAAGAACAGTGTTCTTCAACCACCTCTTCAATCACTCGCCAGTGATCAGCTTACAGTTCTTTGTCTTGTGGTGGTCCGCTGTCCTCACACCTTTCAGGCCGTGGATAATCCAGTTGGAAGATGACTTGTGTCCTGGAAGCCAGATGAAGCTGGAACTTTCCTGCAGTAGATGCGTGTAACCAGGCAACACGCTCTGCTACCTTGACAGCGGTGTGGGTGACTAGTAGGATCTGATATGGGCGATTCCAGCCCTGGACTTCTTGTGTTTTCTCCTAAATTCTCTGACCAGAATCCAGTCGCCAGGAATAAAGGACTGGAGGGTGGAAGTGGCTGTTTCTGGTAATGCAGCCTTCACCATCTGTGAAACTTGAGAAAACACAGTGGACAGGTTTTGACAGTAAAACAACATCCTATCTTCACACAAAGATGTGGAAGAAAATGATCTTGGCAATATCCCCATGTCCAAATTAGGAGACCTGCCACACAGCACTTCAAAAGGACTGAGATTTGCCTGTGTCATTTTTCTCAATCTCACATAAGTGAGAACAATAGGTAGAGCCTTCACAACGCTTGGCTAATTTTCAATTCAAAGTCCCATTCTCAAACCTAAGTGCTTAACTACATGAACTTCATCAAAACATCCAACAAAATCCAAAGAATTGATCTTCTGACTTCACCTGATATACTAGCAGTGACAATCAGCTAAATATTCTGAATATCAAAAATGTGACATGATGTTTGAGGAAGGTCTGATTACAGGTCATTATTTCCATAGTTTCAGAATACCCACAAAGAATTTCAAAAAGGGTCTAATCTGTGGAGATGTAAAATTTCACAAAATAATCAACACCATAATTTCAGAGAGGTTTTCAGAATGTGGTCTTAGAGAGCTATGCACCATTTATATAAACAAAGTACAACGTTTCTCTCGCATTGTCACTGAGTCCTCACTGGAGGTCTGAGCTACCCTTTTTCCCATGAGTGCTACAACTTTTGGAACCCCATGTTGCTTTATTCTGACATTCCCCTCTTCTGGCGCAGGGTTCAACCCATGCGACAATCCAGCAAAAAGTTTGTCCAAAATTTTCTAGTAACCAAGATCATATTACATAGAACCAAAGAAATGAATTCTGACATAACTATGTGTCACTATGAATTTAACAAAAGCAACATAAAGAAAATCCAGATGTTTTTAACTGCAATTCAGTTCCATTAACAACTAAACACAAACTTTAATTATTCAGTTCATCAATGTCTCACTTAGAAATTAGTCACATATCATCCTGATTTGTCTTGTATAAAGATGAGTATTAGATTAATGGAAATCCAATGTAATTCAGATGCATAAACCCTACAAATTTGAATCTAATAAATAATTCCCACCAAGTATAAAGTCATGACTCTGATTCTTTATCAAAAATATATTCCTTACTTTTGCATATCTTGAACTGTCAGCTAGCTTAATGGCACCAGGGAAACTTCCAATCTAATAAATCACCAATGATTCTGCATGCAAAACTAATTCTTCAAACTAGTTTAAACTATTTCATTAACCTTTTAATAGTAAAACACATAAATCTAAAAGTAATGCTACATCCAAAAAAAAAACTGTTTTTAAGGCAACAATCACTACAAGCATTTTGATTCTATTGTCTCTTAAACAGTATTAAAACTCAGGAAGGGAGGTGCTGAGCGTTACCATGGCAGCAAAGGCATGAACCAACCTGGTAGGTGGGCAGAGTCAGGCAGAACTAACCTTTGATTGGCAGCCTATGGGCGGACCCACAGTTTCTTCATTCAAACCCATCTTAGTGAACCTTAAACTGCAAAACTGTTAACATGCACCTACCTCAGAAACAAGCTGCTTCTTAACTTTCCTGAAAACTCAAAATTTTAATCAATCTGGGATTTAGAAACATTATTCTAAACATGGATTATTGTTTCATGCAACATATAAACAAACATTCATTCCATCAAAACAAACACAAAACATCAAAGACAGACAAATGGCCAAATTTGAAGCTTCAAGAATTCAAAGAAATTTTTAACAATCTCTTTTCAGAATATGTTTTCTCAGCCATATCTTTTAATGCTATAATTGATCAATTTTGTTATGACAATAAATATAGTTGATTGAGAATGTCAAACCTTAATGTTTTTCCTCTAATTCTCAGTTCTTAACCACATTTCAATCATACATCTTTTAACTTGTTAATCAAAGACTACTAATTTTATTCAATACATGTGAAAGAATATAAAACCATCATACATCATTTCTTTCGATATACTTGTTTATATTTTTGCAAAGGATAAGACAGATAACATGTGGCAGATAATATGTGGCTCCACACAGGCCTCTCCAGTCTCTCAGCTCCAGAATATGAGAACATGCTTGTTTCATTCTCCACTGCTTCAACTGTGTGTTTTACTAATTATTGTGTGGATTACACATAAGGATATGAAGATATTTTTTGTAACTTTTGTGGAGTTAACTGTGAGCAGTTACTAAATGTTGCATGGATTACATGGAAAGATCTCACCTTATTTTGACAACATGCTGTGGTACTCTGGTAATCTGAGCTAGTAGGATCATGTCATTTGTTTTTTAATATATTAGTGATCCAATAGTGGAGCCTTGAAAAACCCTACAATTAATTTTGTTCGCCTGGATTTATAATTACCAAGTGACACAAAATAGTCCCTGCTTGCCCAGTAAGATCTCAACCAGTTTAGTATAGCACCAGACAATCCCACTCATTTTTCCAGCATATGAATCAGTATGTTATAATCGGCTGTGTCAAACACAACACTGAGATTGAGTAATACAAAGACAGAATTCAATCAAATCATACTGACCGGTTCCAAGTCAAATACATACATCCCAAATAGATTTTAGTTATCAAATAATGCATCCTGGTTCAGTTTATTAAACAAATTGGTTAAAGGTTTCTATCTAAGAAACCCAGCAGATTGCACTGAGTCACTGACTTGCAGCATTCACTCCTCCTGAATGAGCATGTAGCACCATTGGACAGTTGCTTGCATTGTGTCATTGACTTTGCAGCAATCCCTCATACTGAGCATTGATGTGGCGACAGCAGAAAAGAAAAATCCCCTTTAACAGGAAGAAACCTCCAGCAGAACCAGGGTCAGTGTGAGCAGCCATCTGCCACATCCTGCTGAGGGTTTGAGAAGACAGAGCAGACACACAGGGGTATGTTAATGAAAAGTAAAAAGTTGATGGCAGTATTAGCTCCTTTAGTGGCTTCATCTAGGAGAGAACCACATCTAATAGTTACAGGTAGCATAAGTGTTGCTGTTTGACCATCATTTGTTTATATGAGACTTCTTATAGACGTTCATTTGACTTGGTCATTGACATCCGCCAAGCTCATGAATGCTGCACTGCTCCAACTCATTTTAAAAGCAAATGAATTCAGTTTCAAACCATAAAATTCAGTTTCAGTTTAGTGAAATTAATTTTCAAACCAATGCATTTAATTTCAAATGTCACAAATACAAATTCAGTTAGAGCAATTCAAATTCAGTTTCTGATGGCACAAGTTTCTTCCCATACTCTGGAAGCTACCGACTTTTGAAACATATGCCAACAAAGTTTTTGTTTTAAAAATTGTAATTTTTTTTTTATTGTTTTCCAATTTGACCATCGAAACCCCAAGCATCAACGACTGTCCACTTAGAGGAAGAGAACTGAAGATTTGCCTTTCACCCAAGAAGAAAATCACTCTTGCCTACTAAATAAATCATTCCATTCGGATCCATGGAGAGCCTCTGTCTTCAAAGCCACTTCAGCCTTACCAGTTTCAGCATTAGGAAAAGATAGGTTAGGTTGATTGATTTATTTATATTATTCAAATTATTAAGTTTTGCTGATTTTTAAGCTGTTACTGACCCCTGCAAAAGCATTACTAATTAAAGAAAGCATATAAAATTCTACATTTATAGTGGACAGCCAATTATTTGAGTCACCTTATTTTTGGGTTTTTCGTTGGTGGTAAAAAGTCTTGGTGCCTGGTTCCAAATGATTTTAGGAGGTTTTTATAGGTTGCCTTAAGCCAAACTTGTTAAAACAAGGCCCTTTGGGCTCCTGCCGAGCCACTAAAATTAACCTAACCCATATACAAATTGCAAGTTGTAAAATAGGGAATGAGCAGCCGTCAACAGAAGTGACTGTCGAGGAGTGGATGACTGCTGTGGGCTACTCGGTCGTCCAGACCACCAGTTGAAGAAGGGCGAGACTTTTGGATGCAGGCTGTTAGAGGTTAGGCGTGTCATTTCCCGACACCAGCTTAAACAGATTTTCCAGTAAACCTGCTTAGTAAGACCTTCCAGGTTTAGGGAAGTCCGGACCCGTTGGATGGAGAGCTGGATTGAGATATCCCTTTAGAAGTAGGGACGTAGAAGGGAGGGGTTAGCTCATCGGACAACGAAAGTAGCTGAGCAACAACTGAGTTGATGGCATCACATGCAGTGTCGGCAACAGCTAAAGGTGGAATGTAAAACTGTTGCCAAAATAATACTGGTGAACTCTGTGGGTAAATAATATGGACAAACCTACTAACAGTTCAATATCTGGGCTGCAGAGACAACACTTCAGTAACATGCCCTGGATTACACCATCTGTTGTTCACAAGTCCTGCCAGTCCACTTCATTTGCGTTTGTCACTCCTCTTTAAACCTCTGTCTGCTCGTATGGTCAGAAAGCCTGGTAGAGAGAAGCTGGAGTCAGGGATGTGATCCTGCAGCCATGTCTCAGTGTAACACATAATATGACATTCCCGATACTCTGGCTGGGTTCTTTGTAGAGCTAGGAGTCCATCCAACTTGTTTCCCAATGAGCTCACATTGCCCATAATAATCAATGGAAGAGATGGTTTGAACTTCTGTCTTCTCTTTGCTCCTGCTCTGAATTCACGGTGCCTCCTTTTCAACTCATCAGGGATTTGGGGTTGTAGTTTAAGTATTTTTTAAGGTTTTGAGATATTAATCAGCTGCTCCTGGTTGTAATAAAACAACCCTGTTGCCATGGTAATGCACCATAACATAATTTACTCCTATTGTAAAAAAGTATCAGCAAAAATCCTTCTAGCTGCACAGCATCCGATACAGGAGAGAATTTGTGTTCTTAAAAAGAATTATTCAGAATGAAAAGTAACAGAGCTACTCCAACCTGCTGCCACCTTGAGTTGCATGATTCTAGAAACAGTTATAAAACATTATCATATCCATATGTTAATTGCATTCATATGTTTAAATATGTTTTATTTAAATGCATTTAAAAAACGTGGAAGAAACTTGCATATATTTATCATGACTAATCTTTTGTGTTAATCTACCAATTTATAATCTATCAACTGATTTCTTGATTTACGCCCAAACAAGAATCCTAAAGATTATTATAGCCTATTTTACATCTGGACTTCATGTTACTAACCATTCTTTCAAAAACACTGCAGTGCATACTGTGCAGACTTCATTTTCATCATGTGTGTCAAGTGTTACAAAATATGGGGATGTGGTGTATTTGTGTTACAGTGAATCAGGATTGATGACCCAAAAAATACATCTTTCTGTTGTAACCATATTGGTAGAAACCTACACAAATAATACAGAAATCTGGGTCAGGGGTGTAGGAGGACAAACATTTTGAAGCACAGCAGCTCAAATCTCCACCAGTTTTAGTTTGATATTCATCTCAGCCTTCCTGCATCACAGCTGTTCTGTTGTGCAGGAAACAAATAACTGAGGAGGCTGATACAACAACAAAATAATTACAAGAGGGCTTTTGAAATTTGACCAATCAAAAAAATACCTAAAGTAACTATAGGCAGCTCAGTGTGATTTGCTTTGTTGGATCACTTCGTGAGGATAGTGTTTTTCTGTAATGCTCATTAAATAAATATTTTGTGAGTAATTATACAACTACGGTCCAAATCAAATCAAACAGCCATCATTTCAGATTGAACAATAGAGACCCTAAAAAACTTAAACTTGACTTAAACATTTAATTGTTAAAAAATGTCCATTAGATGAAAGATTAACATGGTACCAGTCCTAAAAAACAGCTCAACCATTTCTCACTTCGCCTTTAATTTGTCTTTTTACAGATAACACTTTTTACTTCTAACAAAGCACAGTTGCACCAGCAGTAAAAAAGGAGAAAGTAAGGAAGTGCTGTGGGATGATGGAAATTAAAAGTTAAAATAGAGTGAAAGCAATTTGAACACTGATAATTTTTCAGATATGGAGCTGGATTTTGGACACGTTTAATTAAACATTAGAAAAAAGGGAACCTCCCAACATACTTTGTTTAAATTGACATTTTCATCAATATATTAATCCACATTTCTTTAAATTATGGACAAATATATTGCATAATTTCTTAGGCCTTATTATGCACACAGGCTGATTGCGCTTTTGTAGAATTCAGTGCTTCCTTCTTCTAATCAATAAATTATTGATCCATGGACAGAGCTCTCCTTCTTTTGGCTATTTTTTGGAACTTGATTTAAATTTGCAATGCAGTTTAGTATTCCTGCTCTATGCATATTGAGTAAAGCTTATGTTAATACATTAGACCACCTTTTGATGTTAAAATCACTGCTACAGGTTTTGGAGGTTCATGTTTTTGATGCTGAAGTCAAGATAGCTGTAGTTTGGTGTGTTTTGTTAATTTATTGATGTTACTGCAAACCTTTTTAGGCTAAATTCCTGCAAAAACAGCCAAAGAATATAAAAAAGATATAAAAAGGTCAGGATTTTTTACCCTTTCTCCATTGACCACCTAATTTCCAAGATCCCTGCTGGGTTAATTGCATATTAACTATAGAAGTGATTCTGTCTGTGGTTGTTTTTGTTGTGCAAGGGAGACATATGCAGGAAACAGATTAAACAACAGGTTTGTGAGAGGCCAAATGGGCTTCAAAACACAGACATAAAGATCACTTAACCAGCTTCATGTGGGCAACATTTTGACTTGCAGAAATTGACTGTCTGGGGTAATGGAAGAAACAATACAATAAAACCTAAACACCCAGCAATCAAGGCAAACATGATGGAACAGATCTTTCTGGTTCAACTTGTTCAGCACAGGCATTTCTGCTACCTCTGCTAACTCACAATTCATTCTGATTCAGATGATCTCCTGGCAAAATGAAAGCAGCAGTTATTTGTGGAGTCATTCATGCCTGCTGACCAGCCTGCTCTTCAATAGCAAGTGATTCTGTTTCATGTCAACAGTGCATGACTGCCAAATAACAACTTCACTATTTAAGTTGATTGTTTATCCATCCAACCATTTTGTATACTCGTTTATCCTTGACGGATTGCATCATAAATAACACAATAGTCATGTTTTGTGGACTGTGGGTGCAAGCCAGAGAGAAAACACATAAGCACAATAAACACATGCACACTTCATTCACAAAGACCTTTGGCGGTGATTCAAACCCAATACCTTCTTGCTGCAAGGTAACAGTGCTAACAACTGCATCACTGTGCAATCCTTAAGTTTTACTATGGTAGATGTTTTTAAAGAAAGATTATACAATGTTTGTTTTGTTTTTTTTAACATGTCCTGTCCGGCAGAGTAGCACTCAGAATTCTTGTCTGAGTGCTTGAAGAAAAAGCCCAACAGATTTACTTTCACAAGTGGATGATTACAGCTATTGCTGGAATCATAGAAACCATAGAAAGTACTCCTGGATCATTGCTTCTTTGCTCTCTTTGTGTCTCTGCTCTGTTCTCTCAAACCCCCAGTCGGTCGTGGCAGATGGCCGCTCACACTAAGCCTGGTTCTACTGGAGGTTTCTTCCTGTTAAAAGGGAGTTTTTCCTCTCCATTGTCGCTACATCCATGTTCAGTATGAGGGATTGCTGCAAAGTCAACGGCAGTGACTGTCCACTGTCTCTACATGCTCATCCGGGAGGAGTGAATGCTACAAATCTCTGACTCAGTGCAATCTGCTTTTATTCAATTTGAATAAATACCTGAATTTGACTGCACTGTTCAATGGTTAGGATTAATTGGAATGTATGTACCTGACTTTTGTGAAGTGCCTTGAGACAATGTGTTGTGAATTGGCGCTACATAAATAAACTGAATTGAATTGAATTGAATCGCTATAGTGCTCCACTTGATATATATATATTTATATATATATAGATATATATATATATCTATATATATATCTATATATATATATAAAAACTTTATTAGAAATTGCTTCGGGGTTATTTTAAATTCAGGGGACACGGAGACAGAAACAAAAGGGAAAAAAAGAAGCAAGAAAGGGAAAAAAGAGGATAAGAATAGTGGAGAGAAAGAAGGATAAAGAGAATATAAAAAAAGACCCTAGATGACTACTTCTACACCTGCAGAAATGCAAATATAATAACAATGTATCTGAAAAATACACGGTACTCATTAATGCAAGACGTATTTAGTAGCAACTGCAGCTCTATACAGAGTGTATCTGTATCTGATGACACCTGAATCCAAACACCTGTGGGTGAATGTTTGAGTGCGCTTGCATTAGATTTTTCCATAAGACTATCCATTAGCAGCATGAGAAGCCACAGCCCTGCCTCCTAGGACCCGAGAGACACGGAGGAGATCGGAGCCACAGACATGCAGGCCCCCCAAAGCACAGACACCCTGGGAGGACCACAGCCGGGACCCGACCAGAGAAGAGCAAAGGAGAGCCTCAGGGGAACCACCCAGCAGCCACAGTGCAGAAACCCCAGAGAACTGTAGGAACGAGCCCACAGGCCCCACCAGCAGCAGACACAGAGACATGAGACCCAAGGGCACACCACCCCTACGCAGAGGCCAGACAAAACCAGGGGGGCCAGGCCCTGCCAAGCAGCTACTGGGACACACCCGAGCACACAGTCCTGGACATCGAGAAACACCAGCCACCAGCAGGGCAGAGCCACCAGCCACCGACAGGGAGTGTGGCGGGGAGGAAATAGGCCCCACATTTGACGGGAAGCCTAGGATGATCCAGGAGAGGGGGCACACAGTCACAATCACACATTCCCACCCTCCTGCGAACAAATAAGAACACTCACACCCACACACCCATTGTAAAAAATTATACATATTATGTTTAACATGCTTTTTTCTTACCAGCCATCTTGCAAGAAAGGTTGATTATTTATCCGGACATAACAAATTCAACCACATTTTATAATATGAAATATTCAGTTCTAACCAAAGTAACCCTTAAGAGTCTTCAAAACATGTACATTTCAAAAATCTAATTTTAACAGCAATAAAACATAATAATAATATTAATGTTTTTTTGGAGATTGTTGCAAATTCATTACTAATTAACAACTAAGAAACCACATTTATGTGAGTATTCACAGCCTTTGCTTAATACTTTGTTGATCCACCTTTGGCAGCAATTGCAGCCTCAATTGTTTTTTGAATATGATGCCAAAGGCAATCCTGTCTTAGAGGTCTACATACAAACTTTGACTTCATGCTTCATGGAAACAATATGCACCTCAGCCATATTTGGTGCTTCATGGCAAAGACTGTGAATCCTTACATAAATGTGATTTCTTAGTTTTCTGCTCAAAAAAACTTTTTTCTCATTGTCATAATTTGGTATTGTGTGTAGAATTTTGAGGAAAGAGATTCATTTGATACCATTTAGAATGAGGCTGTAGCATTACTAAATGTGGAAAAAGTATATATATTAATATAGATTTATACAGAATATAGTTTTCACTTTGAGAACAAAAACTTGAGTATGTGCCTAAAACATAATCTTTCAAGTAAAAGCAGTGACATTTTAGAGAAAAAAGCATTAACTGAGAAACTGTCCCTATTTTAATCACTAGATGGCAACATTGTCCTATATTCAGTGATTCCGTCATAGACTGGTTAAACCAACATTTAAAATTTTTACTTGGTAAACACAATGTGTTCTTTTTGACTTACTAAATGAATCTTGCACAAAGGTGATATATTTGGGAATAATGGATTTCATAATTAGAATTCTGTAAATTGCAGTAGAGAAGTGCATTTACTAGAAGAGACAAAAGAGCAAGATTACATTTATTTGTCTTTTTTATATTGCCTTGTGTCAGAGTTGTCACAATTATTAGACAAGTAACCTGTAAAATGATGCCCATGTGCTGTTGCATTCGTAATTGTTTGCACCACTGAAGCCTGAATTATCCCCACCTATGTCTTCATAGATAAAGTAAACAAATGCCCTCACTGCAATAGTGTTGGAGTGTAGAGGAAACTGGGAATAGATGTAACTTTTATTATATTTATGTCTGTATTTAGATTTTTTTAAGCCAGTTTATTCAAAATTTAAAACAAACCAGGTACACATCTCTGCTGTTAAACAGTTTAGCTTTTATATTCACAACACTAACAGAAACTGCATTGCTTAGTTCAAAACACAAGAACACTAATTAGTCTGGGTTAGTTGTAACATACTACTCAGGTTAAATGTAACATTATGGACGAGAATTCTGACATAATCTCAACATGAAAAATGTTTTTATTCAGCACTTAAATTACTTTTTACAATCTTCATGTATATGTGTGTTCATGAGGCAAAGTCACTGAATAACCAAAATTATTTGATCGACTGCCTTCAAACACATATGAACTTGAGTGACATCCCTTTCTTACTCCACTGGGTTTAACATGCCTTTGCTGCTATAGCAGCTTCAACTTTTCTAGGAAGTTTTTTTCACAAGGTAGGAGTGCGTTTATGTGAATTTTTCACCATGATCCTAGATGTGAATATTTGAGGTCAAATGCTGAATGAGAAGGCCTGGGTCCTAGGCTCCGATCATCTAAGTGTTCATGGATCTTGCATTGTGCACTGCTGCTTAGTGTTGTTGGAACAGGAAGTGTACATCCCCAATATGTTTCCATAAAGTTGGAAGCATGAAATCTGTCTACTGAAAAACATAATTCCATAACTTTACGTTTGACTAATGCAGTCAGCTAATTGCAGTTCACCTGGCAACAGCCAAACAAAGCCTCATCTATTGGATTGCCAGGAAAGAGGCATGGTTCATCATTCCAGAGAGCATGGTCCACTACACTAGAGTCCAGTGTAGGCGTATTTTACACCACTGCATCCATGGCCTTCCTTGGCCATGCAAGGCTTGGACACACTGTTCTTCAGTTGATCTGAAGGTCACTTGAAATTTAAAGGTTTGCAGCTAGTGACTCTGCAGGAAGTTGGCAACCTCCATTGTGTCCATTGTGCACATTAGCATTCCTAATTTGCTGTCAGAGTTACTACCGTTTTGTTATAATACTACCAACAGTTAACTGTAGACTATTTAGTTGTGAGGAAATGTCACAACTGGATCATCCCAAATGGAGCATCATATCATGATAACATGCTGGAATTTACTGAGCTCCTCAGTGACCCATTCTTTCATAGCTATTGGTGGAAGCAGCCTGCATACCTACGTCCTGGATTCCATACACCAATGGCCATGGAAATGATTGGAGCACCTAAATTTAATGATTTGGTGCTGTGGGCGAATTTGTGCAAAGGTCAACAATTGACTATTTGAGTGAGTTTGTGTGTGTTTTGTCTTTTGCTATGAATTACTGAGGTGACAGATGGCTGCAAGATTTTACTGGAGTTCAGGCCTCCTGGACCCACAAAGGAATGCTACTGTGTGGGCCCAACATAAAAATATAATTGACCAGCATAAAAGAGAAACTGAACAATTTGTTTAAATGTGGACTGGCTTCAAAAATTGAACAACTGTTCAGTGGGTATGTCTGTTAATGTCATGATCCTTAGGACTTTGATTTGCGCTTTGATCATTTTGTGGTTTGGTTTATGTTTAGCCTTTTACATGTTGGTTAAAATTCTATTTTTGAATGTAGATCCTAGTGCCTGTTTTGATTTAAAATATTTCTGTCTTGAGCTACTGCCTTGTCTTTGTTTCTTTGATCAATTTTGGTTGGTATCTTGATTCAGTCTCACGTCAAGTTGCACTTGCAGGCCTTTCTGCTTTCAGCTTTAGCATCCCTAGATCCCTGTGCATTCATTCAGTTTATTATTCAATTGCTCTCAGCCTCTCACAATCCTGCTCTCCCACAGCTATCATGCATTCTGGAAATTAACTCACCTGTGAAACATTCCAGTAATCACTTATCCTCAGTAAGTAAGCAGCAAGTCATTTTTTTGCCAGATTCTTCTGCTGTTAACACATATTCTAGTTTCTCTGAGCTAATCCCTTCATGTTTTAGGTTCTTTTGAGTTCTAGACTTATTGTCACTCACTATAAGACTGCCTCACTCCTCCTTACCCCTGGTGGGATCATCAATCGAACAACAACCATGATATGTCAGTCAGGTTGTTAGTAACCATCAAACCACTAAATGGGCGACTCTCCAGGAGCGAAGGCCTTATAGACTTACAGGTTAAAAGCTTAGCCCAAGCTTCTTTTGGCTTTGACATTTTAAAGTGTTTCATATGTAAAAATCATAACAAATGTCCTGCTTTTTTGTTTGTTCTTAGAAAGCAGGTTGTTGTAGTTTTGTCTGAGATTATTCGTCTTATTCTTGCGCCATGCAATTTACCTCAGATCTGATGGACTTACCCTGATTTTTAACATAATTTTTATTCTTTGCAAAATGCCAACAGGCATTTCTTCAAAAGAAGACCAAAACTCAGCATGTGCAGAAGGTATCATTAGATTTATAACTTGCTCCTAGTTAGTGCAGCTAAAATCAGATCACATAAAAGAATATGAAAGTGTATTTATTTAATATGTGTGAGCAGTTTGACAGTTAATAGTAATTGATTAATAATTGGTTATTAGTTATTTCTAAGTCCGAGTAATTATGTTACATAGTAAATGGGAATAATTAATTCTTGCTCTGATTTTTGGGAGAAATTAGTAACTTTTTCAACTATGCTTCAAGTCCCATTTTCTTGAATTCTGAATTGCTCTTCCATGACACTGGAGGGTTAATTTAGATTTTCTATATGCCTTCAGGCATCTAAACTGTTAATAAAGTGGTGAGTAAAGTAACCCACTGCCACTAATCTGCTGTTCAATTCACCCTGAAAGTTCTCAAGAAAGTGTTTAGGAACTTTGAAAAAACACACTACTTAGTTTCTGCTTCCCCCTTCTCAGATGGTTGTTTTTCTGGGAAAACCACAGGAATAAGACTCGAGAGGTTTTCCAATGAAAACGTTTTTTATATCCATAACGAATGCCAAATTGCTCTTTGAGGAAAAGTACATGGTGTATATTGCTGACCAATAGAGGGCAGACAAGTATTGCACATCTCATTGCAGGTTTAAGTGACACTTAGTTCACCCATTTGAATAGATGAATATCTTGACAAACATAGAAACTAAAAAGGTATTCTGGTTAAGTTACAAATCCTGTTTTTTTTAGGGTTCAAGTTTAGCATAATGGATATTTTGATGATATGGCCTTGAGAGGTCCTCGTTAAAACTTGACAAATTTGAATAAATAGCAGAAGTCTTCTGCCACAGTCATCTCACCTTCTCAGGTTGCCCTACTCCAAAACAGTGAGAATTAATTATTCAGCTACAATTAGCGTGATGTCAATAGTAATTGCCACCAGTGCTCTGCTCCTCTGACCCTAAAGCTATGTGTTGTGAGGCAAAGATTACGGCTTCACTCGTGTAAAAATTTGCCATTTCAATCAAGTTACTGTTGGAACTCATACCGTTATTTGCCCCGAACTCACTTAGTCACAGACATGCTACACTCACTGCAACAACACTAATCCATGCATATGCACACATGGACAATAATTCAGATAGAGAAGGACAGAAAATGACAGAAAAACAGAGATACCCTTTACATTAAAATTTTTGACAAACATGTTTAAAAATAATTGTTTTTGCACCCCCAAATAGGATAGTTTTTTTGTTTTTTTTGTTAGGTACAAAGGAAACTGTAATGCACCTAATTCAAACAGAGAACTGTGCTGGAAGTGTCTGTAAGATAAAACGCCACCCTAACAGAAAAAACAAAAAAAAAGCATTTAAACGTTTCTTGCTTACATATTATGTTAGGTAGTTTAAAGTGCATTAAAGTTTGCAGGTCCTCATGTTCACACATTGAAATAAAAAATTGAGGTTTAACAAGATACACGTTGCAACGATCTATAATTTAAAGGAAGAAGACACACAGTTTTGGCATCTGATTCCTTGCTATTGTTGAAACGTTTCCTGTTACTCATTTTTTTATACCAGGGGTTAAAGCTGATAGACTTCCTTTTATGATTGTTTTTCAGTCTTACTGTTTTCTCTGAGGTATTGCTCTAAAATCAGTGAAATCTTAAAGTTCACTTTCAGTTTAACTGTTCCGAATATGATAAAACAATAAAGGTCATTGAGGTGAGATGAAAAGGGTTGCAGAGAGTGGATATTCCTCAATCCATTGTCTTCTGCTTATCTAAGGTCAGATCATTGGTCCAGGGAGACATCCCTCTTTCCAGGAAGACTCTGCAGGTCATTCTGTGGGATGTCAACGTTCCTAAGCCAGAATAGATATATGGCTTCTCCAGAGAGAGAATTGCAGTGTACAGCTGCATCTAAATTATTTAAACATTTTTGAAAAAGCTTATTTATTTCAGGAATTCAAATTAAAACATTATAATTGCACAAGCATCTATTTCTGTTAAATAAAATGATTATGTTTACAGCTAATTGAAACCTACATTTCAGTTTCTTAGAAAAGCAGAATATTGCAGGAGACAAATAAAAAAATGTTAATGCTATTTAAAAATGAAATCAGCATCTCCATTAAGCTTGTCAGTAGAGGGTGTCATGATCTTTGGGAATTTGTTTTTGTGTTTTTCTTTATTTTATGATTTGTCACTCTCTTTTGTATGTTCAGTTCATTCCTAGGTTGTTTATTTTTGTCATTTGGCTCTTGCCATATTAGTTCTTTCCTTTGTGTTGAGTTTCTTACTTGTTTTTGTGTTTCTGTTGTTTGTATTTTGGTCTAGACCCCTATGTAAGTGTTAGACTTTTTCCTTCGTTTTGTATATCCTGTGTATTTAGTTTAGCTCTCTCCATGTTAATAAGTGTCTCAGGTCCCTGTACCCCTCAGTGGTCTCTGATCTCCTCATTAACTCACCTGTCTAACACCAGTAATCAAGCTCCCCAGTATAAATGCTTCTTGGTTTCCCCAGACTGTATCAGAGTCTCCTGTTGTTGCCATCAGCCTGTTTCGCTGTTGCTCTTGGCAGAATTAGTTTTTGGGATTTTCCCAAGACAAAAATCTTTTTGGTATGTTTTTGAAACTTAATTTTTCACCTGCCTGCCTCCTGCCTCTTTCCCATATTTGGGCGCTCCACTTCAGCATCCATGAATGAGGGGAGCATGAAGTTATGCAAAATTTCCTGGTAGACAACTGCGCTGACTTTGAAACATCAGCTCTCCAGACTCTAGGACTTTGATTTCTAAAGGAAGTGCAAAAATTTACTTTCATCTTTGGACTGTTGAATAACAAACCTTAGCCTGGGTAAGACACTTCTGACATTTTCTTTGATATAGAATGGGCTTAACAGAAAGTATGCAATGTTTGTAGCCCAGGTTCTGGATACGTATGTGTGAGGTGGCCCTTGACGCACTCCAGCTGCTGTCCACACCTTATGAATCTCTCCCAAACTCTTAAATTATAAGTTTTTTATTTCTTTTACAATCGTCTCAAGGCTTTGGTTACTGATATTGCTTGTGCAACTTTTCTTATCACACTTTTTCCTTCCACTCAACTTTCCATTAAAATGCTTGAATGCAACACACTCAACAGTCAGCTTCTTTGGCAATACCCTTTTGTAGCTTCAGTCACTGCACTCTTACTATAAATGAGTCAACTCATACTAATTATTTAAATTTTCACATTACTCGAAATACTGGGCGAGGAGGAGGAGTAGCAACCATCTTTCAGTCCGATTTATTGATTAGTCCGAGACCAATCAATAGCTACAACTCTTTTGAATATTTAATCCTTAGTTTTCCTCATCCAAATTGCAAAGCACTAAAACAACTTCTGTTTGTTGTTTTGTACTGTCCACCAGGACCTTACTCTCAATTTTTAGATCAGTTTTCAGACCTTTTATCTGATTTTAGTGTTAAATACAGATAAAGTTATTATAGTGGGGATTTTAACATTCATGTTGACGCTGAAAGTGATAGCCTAAATATAGCATTTAATACTATCTTAGACTCAATTGGCTTTGCTCAAAACATTAACAAACCTACCCGCCTTTGTCTTCATTCTTTGGACCTTGTGCTGACATATGGCATTGAGTATAAAGACATAACAATATTTTCTCATAATCCTGTCCTGTCTGACCATTTTTTAATAACCTTTGAGTTTAATTTAACCGAGTACTCCACACCTGAAAGAAAATTTCATTATAGTAGATCATTATCAGGCGATCCTGTGACAACCTTTAAAGAATCTGTTCCACTTTTAATTTCCTCATTATCACTGAAAAGCACAGTGGAGGGCAATAATTGTGTTTCTGCCCCTTCACAAATTGATTCTCTTGTTCATAGTGTTACTTCATCATTGCGTCATTAGACAATGCAGCCCCCTTGAAAAAGAAGGTAATCATTAATAGGAGGCTAGCTCCTTGGTTTAATTCAGAGCTGTGTACTTTAAAGCACAATGTTAGAAAATTGGAGAGAAAATGGCGCTCTACACACCTAGAGGATTCCTACTTAATCTGGAAAAATAGCCTACTGTTGTATAAAAAGACACTTCGCCAAGCTAGAACAGCTTATTTCTCATCATTAATAGAAGAGAACAAGAATAATCCTAGGCTTATCTTTAGTAAAGTTGCTAAACTAACACAGAGTCATAGCTCTGTTGACCCATCCATTCCCTTAGCTCTCAGCAGTCATGACTTTATGGGATTCTTCTTAAATAAAAATTGATTCTATTAAAAAGAAAATCTTTGACATACTCCCGAAGATGATAATTTCATCCTCAGGAAGTGAGACAACATTGGAAATAACTGCAGAACCTGATTTGTGTTTGGACTGTTTTGATCCAGTGAAGCTTCCTGAGTTTTCAGAAATATTAGCTTCATCTAAACCTTCAACTTGTATGTTAGACCCAATCCCAACCAAATTATTTAAGGAAGTGTTCCCTCTGATTACCAGCCCCATTTTAGATATGATTAATCTATCTTTAGTAAATGGATATGTACCACAGGCTTTTAAGTTAGCTGTAATTAAACCTTTACTTAAGAAACCTTCGCTTGATCGAGATGACATGAAAAATTACAGACCTATATCCAATCTTCCATTCTTATCTAAAATTCTTGAGAAAATAGTTGCTAATCAAATGTGTGAGCATTTACACAGCAATGACCTGTTTGAAGAGTTTCAGTCAGGCTTCAGAGCTCATCATAGCACTGAAACAGCTCTGCTGAAAGTCACTAATGATATTCTTATGGCCTTAGATAATGGACTTGTGTCTGTACTTGTCCTGTTAGATCTCAGTGCTGCATTTGATACAGTCGACCATAATATTCTCTTAAAAAGGCTGGAATATGCTGTAGGGATCAGGGGAACAATGCTAGGCTGGTTTAAATCTTATCTGTCTGACAGATTCCAGTTTGTTCATGTAAATGATAAATCATCTTTAAACTCCAGGGTTAATTGTGGAGTACCACAGGGTTCAGTACTTGGGCCAATTCTCTTTACTATAAATATGCTTCCAATAGGTCAAATTATCAGGCAGCATAGGATGAATTTTCACTGTTACGCTGATGATACTCAGCTTTACTTATCCATAAATCCTGATGAGCCCAACCAGTTAGATGGGCTACAAGCATGTCTTGAAGACATAAAAACATGGATGACTTTAAATTTTCTGCTTCTAAATTCAGATAAGACAGAAGTTGTCGTCTTTGGACCGGAGTCTTTAAAAAATAAACTGCTTAGTCAATCACTTAATCTGGATGGCATTAAATTGACCTCTGGTAATAAATTAACAAACCTTATTTTTGACCAGGTCATGTAATTTAAATCCCATATTAAACAGGTTTCTAGGATTTCCTTCTTTCACCTCCGGAACATTGCCAAAATTAGAAATATCCTATCCAGGAGTGACGCTGAAAAACTAGTCCATGCATTTGTTACTTCAAGGCTGGACTATTGTAATTCTTTACTATCAGGATGTCAACAAAATGCAGTTAAGAGTTCTGATGAAAATTGAAAAGAGAGATCATATTTCTCCTATTTTAGCTTCCTTTCATTGGCTCCCTGTTAAATTTAGAATAGAATTTAAAATTCTCCTCCTCACATAAAAAGCCCTTAATGATTTAGCTCCATTATACATCAGAGATCTGATTGTTCCATATGTTCCTAACAGGGCACTTCGTTCTCAGACTGCAGGTTTACTGGTGGTTCCTAGAGTCTCTAGAAGTAGAATGGGAGGCAGATCCTTTAGTTATCAGGCTCCTCTCCTGTGGAACCAGCTCCCAGTTTTAGTCCGTGAGGCAGACACCCTGTCTACTTTTAAGGCTAGGCTTAAAACTTTCCTTTTTGATAAAGCTTATAGTTAGTGTGGCTTAGGTCATCAGGGAGGGAGCCTTCCTCCCTCCCTGTTGGTTGGAGTAAGGGGGAGTGAGGTTTAGCCTAAACCAGCTCAGTTATGGTTGAGGTGCAAACACACCCTCCATTTCTGCTACCTGTATGACCCCCTCTCTTTTCCATTGGTTATAATCAGTCTGACAGAGGGATGTATCCCAATCCTTGTGGTTTTTAGTATAACAATGACCATCAATGGGACCCTTTGTGAGGTGCCTTGAGACGACATTGTTGTAAATAAGCGCCGTTTAGTAAATAATCTGAACTGAAACTATCTGTGTAGTTATGTTGCTATAGGCTTAGGCTGCTGGAGGACATAATGACCACTTTCACCTTCTTCGCTAAATTCTCACACTACTCTCCAATTTTGCATTATTTGCTGTTATTTCAGTTTTTAACCTTGTTCTCTCTTTTCTCTTCCTGGAAGCTACACCTGGCCTGGCTCTGTGTCTACCTGTGACACCTTTCTGGAGAGGGGAATTGTCCGAACTTCTGCTGGCAACAACTTAATGCTCACCCTCTACTGATGATCCACATAGCCCTGTCTTTTAGTGTTTAACCCTTTCTCTCTCCTAGATGTGGCAATTGACTGAGCTTTACTGTAACTAATTATATGTGCTCTCTTTCAGACTCTAACCTTGAAAACTGGCTCAGAGTTTTTCTGCTCTTTCTTTCTAGGTGAAATGACTAAAGGAGCTACATCCATTAACATTTACTTTTCCTTCCCATAGAAAGGACTCCTTGATCAGTGCTTCTTTGTTCTCTTTGTGTCTCATCTCTGTTCTCTCAAACCCCCAGTCGGTCGTGGGAGATGGCTGCTCACACTGAGCCTGGTTCTGCTGGAGGTTTCTTCCTGTTAAAAGGGAGTTTTTCCTCTCCGCTGTCGCTATATGCATGCTCAGTATGAGGGATTGCTGCAAAGTTAACGCCAGTGACTGTCCACTGTCTCTACATGCTCATCCGGGAGGAGTGAATGCTGCAAGTCACTGACTGGATGCAATCTGCTGGGTTTCCTTAGATAGAAAAACTTTTTATCCAATTTGAATAAATAATTAACTCTGACTGCACTGTTCAATGGTTACGATTAATTGTGATGTATGTACCTGACTGTTGTGAAGTGCCTTGAGACGACATGTGTTGTGAATTGGCGCTATATAAATAAAACTGAATTGAATTGAATTCTCTAGGATTGTATGGGCTGTAACTTGGCTATAACATATTTCTTTATTAAAATCATTACTGGTCTTATTTAATATTCTTTCTGGGAAGTACATGAAATATGCCTTTCCATGTAATAAATCCCCATAATATTAGTTTTACATTTTGAATTGAAGCAGTGAAATATGTTTTCAATGTCATTCAAATGTATTCAGACACTGCTGCAGATGTACTAGTAAAATATAAAAAAAGATCTATGAAATAATTTTCTTCTATAAAACAAACAGACATTAGTTCTGAGAGTTTTAAATCTCTCTGCTTCTTTACATCTTTTAACATTGCCTCATTTCTGTGACTTCACAATGACATGATTAATTATTCCTAAATCTTGCTGAATCATCCTACAAAGCAATATGTGTTAGTTAAACCAGATATACCTTTAACAAACAATGTCATTGTTCCTTTTCATTGTTATTTTCCCAATTTTATGTACGTTATTTAATCACTTAAACGTAGGTCAAGTGCACCATCTAAATGGTTGTGTGCTTTCTGTTTCTCTTACATTAATTTCGTCATCTGTTATAGAAATCTACAAAACAGTTAAAAACAAATCTATATATAACACATAAAGCATTAAAAAAACTGTATGTCCAAGAAAAGTAAGAAATTGAGATACCATACATTGATGCTTTGCATGTCAGAAAGAAATTGGATTCTTGACTTTGTCATCATTAAAGCCCGTTGATTTTGAGCTTTAAAATAGCAAAGGGGAATGTATAGAATGAAAAAGGTAGTTTTTTGTTATGCAATTATTATCACAGTATTCAAAAATAATGTCAGTTGTTCCATGTTTTGCAAACATGAACAAAAACAGAACATGCCCTGATTATATCAGTAAAAAATAATCAATGTTATATACACAGAAAAAAAGATTAAATTATTTAAGAAGTTAAAAAATGACAGGTATTTAAATCAACTTCTAATTATACCTGCTTAATCCTTCAGGTTTGAGGGGATGGGGTTGTAGCCTACCCCAGCAGCTGAAAGGTCAGAGAGGGGGTACACCTTGACCATGTGGCTACTCCATTACAAGACCTGCAAAGAGGAACATTAGACAAACAACCATGCATGCACAGACATAAAAAGTCTAAATACACAAAGAAAATCCATGTATGCAGATGGAGAAAATGCTAAATCTACTCAGAAACTCTCCAGGAGGGATTCCTGCTATGAGATGAAGCATCATGCAGCCTAAAGCCTCCAAGGTTTAGTAAATAAGCCAAACAAGTTAATATAATATTACAGGTTAAATTAACTGTCAATAATGCTGTATTTACGGAAAACTAATTTAGTTGAAGTTTGGTGGTTAATGTTTCATATCATTATCCAGGAAACACTTTAAATCCAAGCTCACAGTATTTATTTCCACTACAAACTCATTGTTCAAATATTCCACCATGAGTCTAGAAGTATTGATGGCGGCGATAAAGATGTAATAATGTCATAAAGCCACAGAGGACAGGGAACTGCGAGAGGATATCGGCTCAACAGCGTAACCAGTAATCAGTCAGCTGGGTGAAAAATGACGAGGCAAATGTGAACAGACAGAAATGGGGAATAAAACATGGGGCTCATGAAGGCTGAAATGACGAGAACAGGAAGAGGGCACAGAAGCAGAGGTGACCTGCTCTTACAGGGGACAGGCCTGTCGCGGTTCCTGATTACAACCGATAGGTCTCAGTTTCATGTGACAGCCCCAACTACTCATTTGGGGTAGGGGGTATATTATAAAGGTTGGAGGAGAAAGGATGGGAGGGGTTATTGCCCCATTGGGTTTGCCTTCCTATAGTAACCTCTATGATGAAAACCACTTTTGTGCCAGCAATTTTCTTCCGTTTTTGTTTTTGCTGGGAAAAGTATTAATCTTCAAATACAATTTTTTTTTTCATGTCCTCGCATTTAAATATATTTTCTTTTGCAAATTATATAAAGTATTCTTCATCAGCACACAGAATGATGGTGGGGAGAAGATGGTCAGCCTTCACAGTGACTTTTATTTTCACCTGTTTCAATCTGGTCACCTGGTCCTTTGTAGATTATTAATCACATGTGCAATTTTCATGCACTGTTCGTGCACGAAACAGGCAATAAAAATGAAACCACGGCCTCTGTTTCCTACGTTTTATGCAGATAAGACTGAAGGCATTTTCCTTCCAGCGCTGGATGAGTGCCCAGCATGCAGGAGTTTATCTGGCACGCGTGTACCCTCCCTCCGTATTTCACTTTTGCTTCTTCTCTTTCCGTCTGATAGCTTTATCACTGCGGAGGGGTCAGATGCTGACACCAGCATAAGGGCCGCTTAAATCGCTCTAAACAACATCTATCATGGGCTCTATAAAATAAACTTCATGGCACACACAATACCCTGGCCTTGCGTTTGGAAATGCTCGTCGATCATGGGGCTGGTTGACTCGAGAAAGCTATTTTTTTGATGATTTGTTGAAGTTTCAGTAGAGGAAGGTTCCGATTTCACCCTAATCAGTCTTTATGAGTAATTTTAGATACAGCCTGCATGGGAGATCTATCACTCAACAGGAGTGATGGCTGGAAGGTGATGAACGGCATTAGCTTACGGTTCTACTTATTGATTAGGAAGAAGCTTTATATTGTTAAAACTCATTTGAAATGTTAGTGGGGAAAAAAGAAAGTCGGGGGAAATGTTTATGATAGTGACATTGGATTTGACGGTGTGACGGGAGCAGAACTGTTAAAGTTTGAGAAAATTAACACACTAATTGTTTTTGATCATCGGCATAATTATTAAATGTTGAACAAAATATGCTATTTTACCATCTACATCACAAAATCAATTACCAGTTAATAATTTGTCAGGCCCAAACAGATGCAGTTGGTAATTTGACGAGGTCCAAGAGGTAATCAGAGAAATCTGCATGATTTTGACATCATCATTGCTGTAAGAAATGTTCTCAACGCATTTCTCATGAAGAGGGCACTAAGGTGTCTATATTACACCCTTACCATCAAGCTTTTTGAACCAGCTTGTCACTTTAAAGGTTAAGCACAGCCATTAGCATGACATAAGTAATACATATGACCGAGAGAGATCATTCAAACTCAGCAGGAACATTTGCACAACTTGATAGATCGGTGAGCAATATCCATATATTCAGATTCTGGTCTATGCTGAATATTAGCATACTGATACATTTTGACATAAATTTCTTTCAGTAATGAAACCAATGCTGATTTATGCTTAATCCATTTTATATTTATAAATGAAATAGGTCTACGCTTAATCCACTGATAGACGGTAGAGTTGATAACTCGTCTCTGCAGAAAAGAAGTCCAAAGAGATAAAAGTTGAACAAAAACACTTCAATTACTGCCATTCTAAATTGTAAAGCTCAGCCCGATGCATTTTTTTTTAAAGCCTTGACTTATGTGAGTTTCTAGGAGTAAGGCAGCAGTCCCATAATATAAATCAAGGAGCAGAGCAAAACGTGTCTGAAGAAGCCAAAAAAGGAGAACAATCAATGGCCTAGAAAAGAGAAATTATTGTCTTAGCCCATCACTTAATTTCTTTAAAAGCCTTTTGAGAAGTCAGAATCGCTCAATGCACATCCACTAAAGTTAACACTCTTGGTATGCTATACAATTTAATTATTGAGACATGATTTATTCAGTAAGTGGTCACCCATTCAGACGGACCATTTATGGGCTAGCGTATTCTTTACAGCTCAAGATTCTTCCTTTTGGTCAGTAATCACTGAACTGTACAAATGTAATTTAGATACTTGATTGAAGAAGAGATTTTGCTAATTAAGAGTTTTTGTGGAGTGCATAATCATTTTGGCTGGCCATTCATCAGGAACAATGTGATGATTAGTTCTCATGGAAGTCCAAGAGCTGCTTATCTTATGCAAAGAAATGCAAGGCCTCCCAAAGGATGCAAATACAACAAGTAGTTGGGGTTAGTAAGCCAGCACTGTCTTGTTCATGTTTCTTTATTTTTCAAACTGCATAATTAAATTAAACACCTTGCATATTTCAGACAAAAATCATACACAGTTGCATATTTTAATGACCAATCGTATCTAACAAACAGAAGTCTAATTTAAATGTACTTCATATAACCCATTCATGGTCATTTAAAAGAAAAAGGTGACTTGTACTGATAAGGACAATTTGGTCAGTATAGAAACATAAATAGAAACAAACGAAATATGAGATGGTCTATTTAAGGCGATGGTAGGGATATTTCATATCAACTCCCTTGTTTGAGGAAGTGATGCAAGTAGACCCGAGCTTAGTGCAGAAGCTCTCAGATCTACCTTCATCTGGGAGACACTTTTATTCATCTATCTTATTTATACATCTACATTTATACAGCTACACTAGTTTAGTCTATTGAATATAAGATTTGAATGATGTATGTGGGTCACATGCTGGAGAAAAAAATAGTAATTCTGGTCATTTCAACTTTTAGCCAAATGTGTAACCACAAACTGACATAATCGTTTTTCAAACTATAGATATTGCTCCTTCTCTTCATCTTCAGGCATTTTTCAGACATATCAGAATCTGTTAGGTGGTGAGAATCTCTCACTTCACATTGCTCCTTTTAAACACTGAATACACAATGAATTAAACTTGACTCCTATCTCCACATATTATTTTTGTCACATTTATCACTAATTTATTTATTTGGTGTGAATAAACCAAACGGCATTGTAACATCAGATGATTGTGTTAAATGCTACATATGGCCTTTGAAGGGAAGAGAAAGACATATAGTAGGCACAATGCAAAAATATTTTGCTTTGATAAGTGCTCCATTATACCCTACATAACACATATTATTGCTTGTAAATAGTTTGGAAAGCAAGCTATGACTATTTTAACTTCTTTTGTGTATTTACTTCAATGCTTCCCACAGAAGGTTTCTGTGCAAACCTGTGGCTGTTGTTCATGTACTGCTCTTTTGTGGTCTGCACACTGATTTTCAGTATTTAGATTTTCCGGTAAATCTTTCATCATGAGCACTTTGATGTAGAGAACTCTGGGTTTTTATTTTAACTTGGGGTTATTATCCAGTTCTAAATAACATCCTCTGTTCAACTTCAGATTTTATGACAAACAGTGTGATGTTTGAGAGTTTTACTATTTATTTGTTAGACTGCACCATTTCCTCTCTCTTTGTAAATGTTCTATGGACTGTTTGCTGTAACTCAAGCCAAAACCATGACAGATCCACCAATTTTTACAGGATGGAGAAGTTTTCTTCTAAGAAAAATAAATAGGCGATCTCCTTTGTAAACATTTTAGACAAAAAAAATCCTATAATTACCAGTAGTCCATGTAATTTTCCAAAAACATTAAGTTTCATCTGCAAACATTTAATGCTAAATAGTGATGTAAATACAGGAAGAGATTTTTATTTCCTAAAAGTAATATTTTTGCAGGCGTAACTGCCCAGTCAAGCAGTAGACCAACACTTTAGGGTCTTCTAAATCTTCCTGAATACTTCCCGTCGTCACAGAAGAGTTGTGGTTTATTTCTCTGGGTATTTTATGAACAGTCCTGTGTGTAGGTTTTCTGGCCACTTCCATGCAAAGGTAAATACACTGCCTCAACAAAAAAACCAAAAACATGACACTCGTTAATATTTTTTGGCTCGCCAAACCTTAGCTTGGATAATGCTACATATTACAAGGGTTAAAGGAAAAGGCAGCCGTTTTGAGTGCATGTGTGGATACCTTACATAGACACCTTACAGAAAGCACTGCCTGCATTTATCTAGGGCCTGCGCAATAAAACACAGACTGTCCTCTCTAGATTTCAGTGCAATAACTTTGGGAAGGTAAATCATATTAGACACAGATAGCAAAAAGAGGTCCTTGGAAAGGACTAACACATTTGTTAACAATGGAAACTGTCACCGCCTCTTCTTTAGCCACTTTTCAGACACACAGAATCCTAAAGGTGATCAGATAAAAATCTCCAAAGTAATAAAATGCTGGCAGAGAGCCATAGCAATGAACTGCAAAACAAGAACCCTACATTGTTGCAGGCATTTTTTATTATTAGATTTTTTTTAACCTATTTTGTTGATTCTCATCCCTATGTGATTTAAAGCTTGTGCTTAACTAAGCCGTACCTCAAAATGAGATCCATCTCTAAGACCACTTGGGAAAACTGTTAAAAAATAAATGATAGAGTGAAGACCCGAGTATCATAGACTGAATCTTGGCACAAGACCTCTAATTCTATTTACGCTTTTAAGAAAAATCTGATTAACAGAGGCATTTTAACCACACTCACTTGGAGGAGGAGCAGAAGTGACAAATAGAAAGGAAGAACAGACGCTTGCATTAATTCAACAATCGATGCCAGTTCTCCTCAGAGGCCAGCATACTGGAATATAAGAATAGAATAAAATGCAATAGAGATGCAATTTACTGTTGTTTTTATTTTCTATCTCAAGATCTGGGGTTTGAGGTGCTGATGCAACGTTTGTTCACATTTGGGAATTTTTCTCTTAACTTAGTATTGAGTGACCAGATAAGATAAACTACACCTGTCTATTCTGATTATAAGCAGGCGGTCATTTCAATAATGAAAACATGTAATAATCTGGCAGCCAGCACACCAACTAACTGCTGAAAAGACAAGATAATATAGTTCACTGATCAAAATGTCCGAATATGAAACACTTGAGTTTTCCCTGAAATGGACCTGAGGCGATGGCCTTAGGGCTGCTCGGGGAACTGTCTCTCCCCAGCAGATAGACTGATTTTGCAGCATTTTTTGACTCCCTTAGACATGGCTGTCTTTTTTTTTCTTTTTGAGATTTATTTTTGCCACTAGTGGCCTTTATTGACAGTTACCAGGCAGGAAATAGGTAGAGAGAGGAGGGGGAAAGACATAGAGCAAAGATCTCAAGGGCTGCGTTGAGTACTATAGCTTCTGTAAATGGGTCGCCCACTCTACCGCTACACTATGCAACGCAACGCAACGCAATGCAACGCAACGCACCAGACTTAGCTATCTTGATGTAGTTGAAAACCACTAATTAGGTTTTCTTATTATGGCCTTCAGGAAAGAAGAAAAGCAAATGAATGTCTTAACCTTCAGATTTAGTCCTCAAGAATTAGGTCCATTGCAAAGTACTCCTTGAACACATTTTCACATGTAGTGTTGCAACCTCAAATTCATTGCATAACTGCATACGGAAGTTGCAAACGCACCTTTGTTTCATTTCGTTTCGTCGTCTTCCGCTTTATCCGGGACCGGGTCGCGGGGGCAGTTGACTCAACAGAGACGCCCAGACGTCCCTCTCCCCAGACACCTCCTCCAGCTCCTCCGGGGGGAGCCCAAGGCATTCCCAGGCCAGCCGAGAGACATAGTCCCTCCAGCGTGTCCTGGGCCGTCCCCTGGGCCTCCTCCCGGTGGGACGTGCCTGGAACATCTCCCGCGGAAGGCGTCCAGGAGGAATCCGGTATAGATGCCCGAGCCACCTCAACTGGCTCCTCTCAAAGGGGAGGAGCAGCGGCTCTACTCCGAGCCCCTCCCGGATGGCCGAGCTCCTCATCCTATCTCTAAGGGAGTGCCCGGCCACCCTACGGAGGAAGCTCATTTCAGCCGCTTGTATCCGGGATCTCGTTCTTTCGGTCATGACCCAAAGTTCATGGCCATAGGTGAGGGTAGGAACGTAGACCGACCAACCATGACAGCCCCACAACATCCAAAGACTTGAGATACTCAGGGCAGATCTCATCCAACCTCGAAGCCCTGCCACCGCAGAGCTTTTTAACCACCTTGGTGACTTCAGCCTGGGTGATGAAAGAGTCCAACCCCGAGTCCCTAGCCTCTGTTTCCACCAGGGAATGCGTGATGGCAGGATTGAGGAGATCCTCGAAGTACTCCTTCCACCGCCCGATAATGTCCCCAGTTGAGGTCAGCAGCTCCCCACCCACACTGTAAACAATGTTGGCGAAGCATTGCTTCCCCTCCTGAGGCGCGGACGGTTTGCCAGAATCGCTTCGGGGCCAACCGGTAGTCTTTCTCCATGGTCTCACCGAACTCCTCCCAGGTCCAGGTTTTTGCCCCTGCCGCCGCCCGGACAGCGGCACGCTTGGCCCCACGATACCCGTCAGCCGCCTCAGGAGTCCCACAAGCCAACAACAGCTGATAGGACTCCTTCTTTAGCTTGACAGCGTCCCTTACTGCCGGTGTCCACCACCGTGTTCGGGGATTGCCGCCGCGACAGGCACCGCAGACCTTACGGCTGCAGCTACAGCATCGACAATAGATGTGGAGAACATGGTCCACTCGGACTCTATGTCTCCAACATCCCTCGGAATCTGGACAAAGCTCTCCCGGAGGTGAGAGTTGAATAGATCCCTGGCCAAGGGGTCCGCCAGACGTTCCCAGCAGACCCTCATTATGCACTTGGGCCTGCCAAGTCTGTCCGGGTTTCCCCTCCCCCAGCGGATCCAACTCACCACCAGGTGGTGATCATTGGACAGCCCAGCTGTCACCCGAGTGTCCAAAACATGCGGCCGAAGGTCTGATGATACGATGATCACTGTTGTTTCCCACGTGGGCGTTGAAGTCCCCCAGCAGAATAATGGAGTCCCCGGGAGGGGCACTATCCAGAGCCCCCGACAGGGATGCCAAGAAGGCCGGGTACTCCGCACTACCACTTGGCCTGTAGGCCGAAATGATAATCAGAGACCTCTCCCCAACCCGAAGGCGCAGGGATGCGACCCTCTCATCCACTGGGGTAAACCCCAACACTAGACAGCTGAGCTGGGGGGCGACAAGCAAACCCACCCCAGCCCGCCACCTCACCCCGTGGGCCACTCCAGAGTAGAAGAGAGTCCAGCCCCTCTCGAGGAGATGGGTTCCAGAGCCCACGCAGTTAACAGGCAGGAAATAGGCAGAGAGAGGAGGGGGAAAGAAATGGAGCAAAGATCTCAAGGGCTGCGTTGAGTACTATAGCTTTTGTAAATGGGTCGCCCACTCTACTGCTACACAACGCAGCAGATTTAGCTATCTTGCTGTAGTTGAAAACCACTAATTAGGTTTTCTTATTATGGCCTTCAGGAAAGAAGGAAAGCAAAAGAATGTCTCAACCTTCAGGTTTAGTCCTCAAGAATTAGGTTCATTGCAAAGTACTCCTTGAACACATTTTCACATGTAGTGTCGCATAACTGCATACGGAAGTTGCAAATGCACCCTTGTATAGATGTATATTTAAGGACATAAAAAATATATGCATAAATATATCTTATAACGCATATATAAAAAAACAAAAAAAAAAAAAAAAAAACAACACAGAGAGCAAAGTGTACTGGAGTCAAATTTCTTGTTTGTATGTACGAACTTTGCAATAAAGCTGATTCTGATTCTAACACAAACTAGTGCATACATGGTTTCCATTTTGTTTTTACCAAGGAATATCTAAAAAGTGCTGTCCATAGACTCAAATGTTTGCCCTTTTTTCAAAATAAGGCTCAACCAGATTGGCTTGAGAGCATCAGTGAACATCCATTTTGCAGGTCTTGTATTTTTGTCTGCATTTATATTGGTCCTTCTAACACATGAATATTCTTTGAACATCCTCCATTCTAGACATACTGTGGTTGTATGTTTAGTGTTGTTGTCCTGCTTAAGGTGAAGCTCTGCTTTTGCAGACACTAAAAGGTTCTAAAATTTATCTATTTACAACCTGGTTCCTTACAACTCTGATTAGCCTCTCTGTCATTGCTGTGAAAAAAAGCATCCCCACAGCATAATACTGCCTCAATTATGTTTTACAGTGCTAGTGTGTTCAGAATGATGTGAAGTGAAGTTTTCCGCCACGCATAGGGTTGTGCATGTAGACCACAACGTTACATTTTGGTCTCACCTGACCAGAACACCTTTCTCCACACGTTTGCCCCTATATAGCTTGTGGCATAGTAGAAGCTAATGCCACTCTTCCATAAAGACCAGGTTTGTGGAGTGGAGTGAGCAGCTGATAGATTTCCCATTGACAAATTATAAGCTGTGGATTTCTGCAGCTCCTCCAGAGTTACCAAAGGTCTATTGGCCTCTTCTGATTAATGCTCTCAGTCAGTTTTAGTGGGCATCCATGCCTTGGTAAGTTTGCAATTGTGCAATGCTCTATTCATCTTTGCATGATTGAACTGTACTCTGTGAGGCATTCAAAGCTGGGGATATGAGCTAATAGCATTAATCTGTTTTAAACCTCTTGACAACCTTATCCCTGACCAGTCTGTTGAGTTCCTTATCAATTCAAACAATGTTCTCTGACAAACCTGAGGCCTTCATAGAAGATATTCACACAGGTGGATTTTATCTACTAATAGTGTGAATTCTGATGGTAATTGGATTTTTAAAGTGGTATCAGATTAAGGGTGCTGAAAACAAATATACATCACAGTTTCAAGATTTGCATTTGAAAATAATTTTGAAAGACATGTATCATTTTCCTTCCTCTTCATAATTATACACTACTTTGATGTTGGCCCCTCACTAAAATTCCTAAATAAAATACAATGAAGTTTGTGGTTGTGAGACAAAAAGTGAAAAAAGGTGAAGGGGTGTAAACACTTTTGCAAGGCTCTGTATATGTAATTTAGAAAGAGCTGGTATTCGAAAGCACAGTGCATGTATGTATTAGAGGGTTGTTGCAGCTGAAGAGAACATCCCAGGTTAGCATGTTATTGATTTGGATTTATTAATTTAGCACTTAAGAGCGTAAGAGAGTCATTATGATTAAACAATCCAAGATTACTTATCCTCTGAGGCTGCAAACCTCTCTCCTATTTTCTCTTTTTTAGTACAACACAATTGTTATGGTTGATAAGGGAGGAAATAGCTAGCACACACCACAATCACTCATTTCAGTTAACGTATCATGCCTAATTACTTGTGTTTTAAAACCACTTTGGAAGAAGGAGCCAAACTCTGCATTCTGCAGCGGAGCATGGCACTTTTATCTGTGTGACTAACACTGCTGTAACACAGACATATTGCTCCCCGGAGAGGATGAGTCTGGCGAAAATAATCTGTCTCCCACTTCTGTGTGTTCGGTGGGAAATCTGCCACAGTGGAGCAGCATCACTGATACACAGTAGCAGCAGGGATCACTCTTTGAGCTCTTTAGCTGTTGGCAGCTCACGTGATGAATGAAGCGTCAAAATCCCCTCAATGTGGCAAATGGGAAGCACGTAATTGGACATGAAGGGGTATGTAAACCTCTTACTGGCAGTCTTGCCAAGAACTGAACTGTGTTTTAGAGTGCATTCTCTGATTTTAGCTTAAATATGTATTTGATGGTCTTTTTAATTTGAAAGAAATGTAAGGACCTAGCTGGAAAACAGAAGTGATTGTCAGGTTTTTAATAGCACAAATATTCTTGCTTTACAAATATAAAAAAACCAGCATAGTTTTAAGTTTTTGCAGTCAAATCTAATTCAAAGCCTAATCAAATGGAGTGACACCACTTATATTGTGTCCAAATATACATCTTAATTTGTCCACATACACAGCTGGAGAGGCATTTTTTTGGCTGACTTTAGCCATATTGTTTTATCCTGATGCAGACATCGATTACAGAATCTATTTAATTTCCCTTTTGGACTAATGACATTTTTCTCTGTTCAGCTTGGTTCCATTCAAATTTGCTTTGGTTCTGCTGTACATAAATGGTTGAATGGAGAGTACGCAGGGTGAAGAGTGACACCTAGAGTGGCTGCTACACTGATAAATTACCTTCATTTTATTTTGCTGCATCTGTTTAAGAGAGGTTCAGTGCTATCCTTTTAGCTTGAGGGGACCAGGGAGATCCTAATGCCTGAGCATGCAAGTTATGCGCATGGGTCTCCTCTTTGAGTAAGAGCCTCGCCTTTAGCTACACACTTAACGATCTTGGCCAACACCTGGCACTGAAAGCCTCAAGTGATTCTTCATATCAAAAGAACAGCTGACAGCAAGTCTCTTCTCTTTGCTGCTCAGTCTTTTCAGATCTCTTCTATGTTTAATCTTCTGCTTTCAGTAGATTTATAGGCACATTGTGAGTTTTGACAGAAGAAGAGAGTAATGAATTGTTAGGTTTGGTTTGCTGTGGCCTTTCAGGGTGCAGAGAACTGTCTTCTGCAGAGACATAAACCTTCATGAATTAGACTTTTGTAATTTTTTAATAAACTTCTCTACTCTGAACAAGTTTTTTTTTTTGCAGAGGCCTTCAAGACATTAGATTGGTTGAAGTGTCATGATCTAAAAAACTGTTTATTACGGTGGATGTCAATATGGGAAAAGCATGGCCTTGTAAAAGGAGAGATCCTTTTCTACTGGTTTAGAAATTCGCAAGCTTTTGAAATGATCCATTTGTCATTCATGATCAGTTATATTCCTTAAGGAGAAATTCTGCCTCCAATTGTTTTCAAACTTCTTAGACTTCTCAGACTTCTTAAACAAGTGTTTGAAAAAATAGATTTTTTTTTTACCTTGAACTGAAACTGTGCCATAAGCACACATCTCCTAAACAGGTTCTTTGACTGGTAGTCAGAACCCAAATTAATTACATTAATTCCAATGGGCTGTTTGTGCACCTCTGAGTTTTGTAAAAGGGAGAGAATAGGACAGATTAAGAAACACAAAGAACCAAGAAGAAGCTGCAGCCCAATCAAAAAGTAGGGAAGTGCACTATCTGAGGGCTAAAATTGGCTCCCAGAGAGAAGTGAGAACAGTTTGATTCTGGACCACAGTAATGAATCATCTGTTCAGATCTCAGGTTGAAGTCAGGTAAAGTAACTCCAGAATATGTGAAAAACGTTGCTTAAAATTTCAGTGGCATAATTGTACAAATGGTTTTGTGTAAAGAAAATATGTGCCCAAAAGCATTGAGTGCATTCATTAATTTTAGTCCGTAGTCCAAATATTCTTTACTTTGCTTTCCTTTATCACTGCAATGTACTTCTTTAGCTTTTTTTTGTCACTGCAATGTACTTCTTTAGCTTTTTTTTGTCACTGCAGTGTACTTTTTGCATCATGTAAATTGCTTTGAATTGTCTTGTTGCTGCGATGTGCTATACAAACAAACCTGCCTCGCCTTGCCTTGCTATTTTGTTGTTAGTCTGTTAATTTGTGCCACTATCGCTCGTCTGTAAAGGAAGAGACCCACAGACTGTTAGGTCACTATTTACACAATTTTTTTATTATGTAAAACTGGTTTACAAGATGTTCCGTCAACATTTGATAGAACAAATTATATTTGTTGTATTAATCTTTAACTTTGCAACTACAGTTAAAAAGGTTTCATGTTTATTAAACAAGCTGGTCTGATGAAAACTGAAAACCAGACAATCTTAATATAGCTACGTAAAATATAGCTTACTCTCTCTAAAACAAAATATCACACTAAGTTGTTCACTTAAAGTTCTTATGCATTGGTAATATACCTTTTATATTGTTTTGTTTAAACAATACAAACATTAACACAGCACCAGGAATCCCATTGCAACCGGATTAAAAATTAGTTCCACACAATCACGACTTTGACATGATTAAGAGCCAGAAAATATGTTCAAAAGAAAATAACAATTAAACAGCCAACAGAAACGAATACAAGCATATACAAACTACTACATCTACTGTCACCTCAAAGCAAACCTATTGCCAGTTCAAGTGTCTGCTGCAAAGGCCTTTTTGTGTGTATTTTGTTAGTTCATGCGTTCATTTTGTGCAAATTTAGGGAGCTTGTGGATACATCTCCAAACGCAACAAACAGCCCAGCACCATTTGTAATTGTGGGGGCAATGTGGTGCAGTTTAGCTCATGTATGATCAGTGGAAGGAAAGAACAATAAAACAACAATGGATGATAAGATGGTAGAACTTCTCCATTCACATACCGCAATATATTTAATGGTTGCAAACACCAGCTACGTCTACTTTGGTGCCTCTTTCTATGTCTTATTCCAAGGTTGTACCTTATCAAAATTTCTTCAACTGTCGATATATTTGCCCTTTTCCTCTGAATGCAGAAGCTAATTTACAACTGATCTCTGGTGGCTGTATTGCCTACCAACCATTTCAATGTAATATTTACATTGACAGCATGAGAGCAGAGACACTTGACAACGTTAGAAACAGGCTGACTTATTCAACCTGTTTAAAGAGAGCATAAATGTGTCTCATATTTGTGGATGCTTATCCCTATGTCTAGGTTTTGGTCCTGGATTGGATTTATAGTCAATCCTGGGCCTTGCATTTCATCTGTGAATCCTGGAACCAAGAACAGGACAAGGGATGGAAAAAAGTCCAGGACCTTTCTTTCTGTTGGTTAATTTTTCTTTTGGTTGTTCCTGGTCATAATTGCTGTCACCACTGTTTTGTTAAAAATATTTTGCTTCACTTAAATTACAAATAGCTTAAAGGATGGCAACTTGTCTGTCATTTTCGGTATAGATCTGACCCACATAGAGAGAACACTCAGAAGAGAAAGTTTTACGGATTTTATTGTCAGCAAAGTAATCTGGGATGAGGATTGGAAACACCAACTGTACGGGAACGAAGAAGAATGGACCGGTGAACAAACGAATGATATGAAGTAAATGATTGCTTAGATCTGAGAAATGGCTTACTAAATCATTGTAGCTTGAACCACCAGGGGTAGAGAGATTCAGAGTCTTAACTTGCGAAGGAAGATCGTTCAGTTGTCTTCTTTGTTGTGATCTTGGTGACAGCCAAATGGAGCTCAGGTGCCGATGTTTGAGATGGAGGAAGGGACAGGGTATGCTGATGCATGGGTCCTGGAGTTGGTGGAAACGGGAAGCCGCCAGCTTGGTCCGTGTCCGAAAGGTACAGATGGTAGTGAGAGAAATCCACAGGAAGATAGATCCTTAACTCAGTAGTTGAAAATCCAGATGCTCATAGAAACTCTGGAACGAAGTCGAAACTCAGCAAGTTAAACAAAGCCTCAGGTAAAAACCACTAAGGCAAACTCTCTGGCATTGAAGTGCTGGCAGCCTCCCGCTTAAGTACTCCTCCAAGCAATCAGCAGATAGGAGACACCTGTCGTCCAGCGCACCTGAGAGCTCCAGCACCAACTGTGAAACACTGAATGGTTATATAGACAAATACACCAGACACACACACACACACACACACACACACACACACACACACACTCAGACTGCGACATTGTCTACGTAATCTACACAACAGTCACAAAAATCTAAGGAGTTGAAATGTCCTTTTAGGTGTTTTTTTATAGTTATTGTTTTTTTTATGAATTACAAATCACACATAATATTTATGATTCTTCACATTTGTCATACCTGTTAAATACATGAGCTTATTAGAGGTTTGTAAATTTTGCTTTGATAAAGGTGACACTGGTGGATCTGAAACGTATTCACAACTGAATTATAATAAAGTTTACTTAACCTAATGGATCTTTACATTTGCAGAAACATAAGTAGACATCCGCATGCCATTTGTAATTTCCTCAGGATACTGTGTGTTGTAGGGTGCTAGTGTTCTTTCTGTGTAGAATCACACGTTTTTGCCCTGGACACATGTAGGGACACATTTTAACACCAGAGGCAAACACACCTACTTAGAGCTAAACACACTGGACGCATGGCACATTCATGTCTGAAAACGCTTACATCATAATTAATCGAAATGTAATCTTCCTTCCCTTCCTCTTGTGTACATGTAAGACTGAATGTAGTTAGATAAGAGTAATTATCATCGCATTAGTGGAAAGCTTTCCCCAGTCTAGTTACATAATTGGCAAAACCATTATTAAATATTTTAAAGAGCATTCTCTCTTGCATTTTAATTTTTTGCATTAGCCTGTAGTAAAGACAGATATTATTTGGATTTTATAGATATCAATATAAAAATCAATACTGGACTCTACATGCTATATAGAAAATATGTAAAAAGGAACAAAAACTACAAAACACTCCATCCAGAATAAAGCCTTAAATTTGAAGGCAAGGATTTCAGTTTTTGTTACCATTTAGGCTCTAGGTTTTCCCCTAACTGTGTAATTTACCCATATTTCTCTCCTTGCTTAATTTGATATGCATAAAGAATGCAAATAAGCCACTTAGTAACCACATCAATTACCCACCTGGCCTCCTATCAGACCCACTGCGTTGTTTGCAAAACACTTGCTACAGTCCTGTGATGTTGAAGGCGGACAGTCGCTGGTGGAATCTGTTTTATGGTTCGCTTTGGAACCAATTAGCACTGAATGCTTGCTGTCCTCTGAGACCTATAAAACAGAGCAGGAGGCCAACGCTTAAAACAATAATGTGAAACCAGACCAAACCTACTCTATGTCTAACTTTAACTTAAAGCATTAAACATAATTGTTTTAGACTTTATCACAAAATCAACAATTAGCTGCTGACTATTTGCATGTGTAAAATACAGAAAGTAGGGTATTGTAAAATATAAGCCATATTTCAAGGGAATCTTTTTTTTTTTTTATCTACATATAACTCTTGTCTGTGTTTCCTCCTTTTCATGTGGTGATGTCAGGAAAAGGCTTTTTACAGCCCTTCTCTATTTCTACAAGGGAGATGGACCTGGTGTCATCCGGCTGTGCACCGGGTATAAGTCCCGTATCTCCGGATAGCAGAGTAGAGAGACTTAGCTTAGGGAGGAAGAAGAAAAATAGATGGAGGTGAAACCGATCTGTCTCTCATTTTGTCCTCTGTCTTTGTCAGATAACCCAGGAAACATCTCAGACACACATGCTGCTTTTAGAAGCTTGATTTAGATCCACTCTGCTCCACCAGGTTGCTCAATGAAACAAAAGAATAATGGTGGTATTGTTAGATACAGGAACTTTGTGTGCAAAGAATGTGAGCATCACTGAGAAGGAGCCATGTGTCTCCACCATCTGTGCTTGTCACACAATCAGTAGTAAGACGTTTTTCTGTTCTATGAGAGAAGCAGGCTTTAGTCATTTCAAAACTGGTTTAATGTTTTTTGTTGTTCCCTCATGTCCTAAGTTTTATTGCACTGCGTGTATAAAAGATGAATGTATAAACCATATAAACCAATATCATAGTATGAAGAAAAGCACAAATCACTGATCATATATTTTATAACAAATGGCTGAAATACACAACATAGTAATAAAGTAATGAAGTACAACAAACCTAAAGGATGCTATACATTTTAGCAGAAATCTTGATGAAGTTTACATAAGATCATAAGTATCCACACTAATCCTTGTTGTCAACTTATGAACTGGAAGTTTAAACATTTAATAGGCGATTCAACTAGGGATTGATATTTTTACATTTTAATCCTGCTGCTACTACTGTCAGTGATCTTCAGGTCTTTTTCCTTGACAAAACAAAACAAAACAAAAATATTACTGATTTGATAGCTAGCATGCCTTCTAATACTTTAAATGCAAGTAAAGACTATAACAAAGATTATGTTTTTGACTGTGCAGTATTTGTTTATTAGTTTTACTAAAAAGGAAAATGTTATATTGTAAGGCCACTAATGTGCAACAATATGTTTGGTTTAGCTATGAATAACTATTAAATACCAAAGGCAATTACTAATAAAGTTGGTAATTGTAATCAAAATTACCAATCCAGGGAACCACCTGATTATCAGCAATTAAAAGCCAAACAACTCTCAGTCTCTGTCAGTTTTTGTTTTATGATTACCTGTCTGATGATGTGTGGTATAATAGAACAACTGAGGGAGGAGTCAATTCAAACATTGGCGTTCTCAGACATCAAGCCCTACACACATATACAGAATAAACACAAACAACTCCTCTCCTAAATACAATAATTTATTAACAAAAAACTAGTTCAATTAAATTAAATTAAATTAAATACAATTCAGTTTTATTTATATAGCGCCAATTCACAACACATGTTGTCTCAAGGCACTTCACAACAGTCAGGTACATACATTCCAATTAATCCTAACCATTGAACAGTGCAGTAGTTGGTTGGCAAATTATGTACCTGTCTCATTTTGACTGTGGGACCTATGGGAGAAAAATCTACTCACTTTAGCTTTAAGCCACTGCTAAATGCAGAACTAAACAGTAGTCACTTGTGAGGAAAACGGGGCTAGATGAACAATAGCAACAATGATTTTAAACATCTATAAGCAAAAGTCACTCACAGGCTTGCAGGGTAAGATTAGCATCAGAGAAGACATAATGCCACCCTTGAACTAAAGTTAGATTTTTGAGGAAAAGAACTAGGTTAGGGTACAGTGAAAGAAGAGTAGAAATTTGATAAATTAATCGAGATAAATATAAAAACATCTATAAATGATATAAAAATAATATGCAGTATTACCTACTTGAATCTAATTGATGGCTTATAATGCATAGTATAATGCACATTTTGAGCTCATTCTAGTTTCATAAAAGGGAAAATGCTGAACCTCTCAATGTTTTTGGATATTGGAAGTTGCTCTCCACTGAGCCTGCTTTTTTCCCCTTCGCTTATGTTCAAATTAAAATACATCTTCAAAGAACATACCATATGTGTTTTTTCACACTTTGGAATATGAAATATATTTAGTTTGGTGGTAATCACTCATGCCTTGGTACAACAGAAGCAAAGTACTGAGTAAGAGAACAGAGGAGGAGCGGAGCTGATGTTTTAAAACATGTATGGATGATTAATTACCTGTACGTGCTGCAGGAAAATACTGCTTTTAGAGAACGCACGAGTCTGCTATAAAATTGGAATGTTTTCTCCTCTTTACTGAAATAATTTAAATTTGATTAAAAGGAAGACTAGATACTTATATTCTCTTGTAGGCAGAGTACCACCAGTGAAACAAAAAGGGATCCTTCATTCTTTCCTCCAGAGAAGTTGTCCATCAGAGTTTGCACAGAGTCATTTACCAAAGGACGAGAAGGGAAGTCATTCCCTCTCCCTTCACCTATAACCTCCAACAAATGCATATTACATTGAGCAAGGTTCAGTCAATCAATTGCGACCATACAATTACAATCTATCAACAAGGCTGTCAGGTTGAGCAGATCCCCAGGCTGGAACTTGTAATGATGAGTTCAAACACTTTAAACAGGTCTTTCAAGTCCCTCATTTATGTGCATATGTGTGTGTGTGTGTGTGTGTGTGTGTGTGTGTGTGTTCAAGAGAAAAAAAAGTGTACTTTCTAGCTTCATGTTCACTGCATCCATGAATCCAAACCTCTTCTAGATTTTCTGATGCGCACAGTAGCAGATCTCATAATGTTTTTTCTTCAAAACAAACTTACTTGTTCTTTATTTCTTCTGCTTATGGTTTAACTCTGTTTTTATTGTTTGCTTTGTGCTTGCCACCACCGTTTTTTGGGAGCCTTGTCATTGCTGTCAGCACACCAAATCATTGTGTTCGCAAAATTGTAATATGTTGATTCTTCAGTCGTAATTGTCCATGGAGGTTCTTGGAAGACCCTCATATGTCACTCCACTTTGTGCTTGCAAGGACATTTAAATAGGTTGGGCATCTTAAATCCTTTCCTAGGCAGTTCACGCTGGGTTAAGGGTAGAAAAGTGCAAAACTTTTGTAAAGGTCTTGGACATTTTTGCACAAAACAGAAAGTTCTTCGTTTTGACTAATCTCCAAGTAAACCAATGATTCTAGGATCCTCTTACATTTGAAGTTAGAATTGAGTTCCAAGTCGGAAAAGTCTATTGTTTTGCTCAGTCTTAAAGCTGTTAACTATTACCGATGCAAGCTTAAACATTTTATGCATTCAAACATGAGGCAAGATTTTCAATTTCAATTGTTGTTGCACAGTACATTATTTCACTGATTTAATGAGTTATAAATACTCTGAAATGTGTTTAAATATGTTATACCTGCAGCTATCATTACGTTCAAAGTTATGTTAGCCATGTTGGATTTTGAGATCAGACTTGATGATAAACTTCTGACCTCACAAACAGAAATTCTGATTTTATAGAAAATTCCTCTTGATTTTTGTTTTACGTGGAGACCAGACATTCCAAGAAAAAACTGAGTAAAGTATATCTTAGGACTTGAGTATGTGATTGACGGACCAAATGTGCAAAGAGACGCTTCTAGCCCAGTGTGAACCTGTAAAAAAAAGCCATGTATCCAGAAAATTAACTAAAGTATTTTATTCTTATTGCAAACACAAAAAAGGGCAACAAAATATAACAAGTGATTATGCGGTTACTCTCTATAAAATGCATAAAATCCCTTTAAACTCTGTGAAAACATGTAACAGTGCAAGATTTTGAATAATTTACTACCTAGACTGTTGCCTTCTGTGGCAGTTTTGACAGTAAAGAAACAAACGGACTGAGATTGAAACCTATTATTTTACAGAAATGATACAATAACTTGTGCTCAGAATGCCTCCAAATTCTGAGATCAGACAAAACATATAGCAATGACATATTTACAATATTGGTATTTATCATAATGATGTTAAAAAATGACAAAAGGTATTTTAAAATGTACCTTAAATCTATCACTGCGTACGGTCAAAGTTTTACAAAACAGGACACTTTCTTGAAATGGAAACACAGAACATGTTGATTCTCTCATTGACCCTACAGTCGAAAAAAAAGTTCAAACAGAGAAAGTAAAAATTTTGTTCATGCAATGAATGTTTCAAAATCATAAACTTTACCAGCTGGAGGTTATCGCTATCACAGGATGACTGATTCCTTGTAATGATATTTATTTTTGTGTTTTCATAACAATAAATAATACATAATACATTTCTCATCCATATGTGCATGTGTGTGTGTGTGTATGTGTGTGTGTGCGCACACATGTGTTCGTGTGTGTGCCAGAGAAAAACAAAGGGTACTTTCTATTTTCATGTTCACTGCATAGATTTCTCATCCATAGTTCTTTTACAAAGAAAACCCCACATTCAGCAGCAAGTCTCAGTTCTTTTCTTCTTAAAATCTTATGATACATATTTTGATGGGATTGTTTATTGCCCAATTTTGCCTCAGAGCATAAACACTGACACTGATCATTTTGAAAACCTTGAAATATAACTTTTGACTGGTACATTTATCTGGTCTGAGTATTTCAGAAACTGCTGATCTACTGGGATTTTCAGGCACTACCATCTCTAGGGTTTACAGAGAATGGTCCGAGAAAGAGAAAATATCCAGTGAGCAGCAGTTCTGTGGGAGCAAATGCCTTGTTGATGCCAGAGGTCAGAGGACAATAGCCAGACTGGTTCGAGCTGATAGAAAGGCAACAGTAACTCAAATACCCACTCGTTACAACCAAGAAGAGCATCTCTGAACGCACAACATGTCGAACCTTGAGGTGGATGGGCTACAGCAGCCGAAGACCACATCAGGTGCCTCTCCTGTCAGCTCGGAACAGGAAACTGAGGCTACAATTCGCACAGGCTCACAAAAATTGGACAATAGAAGATTGGAAAAACGTTGCCCTGTCTGATGAGTCTTGATTTCTGCTGCGACATTCGGATGGTAGGGTCAGAATTTGGCATCAACAACATGAAAGCATGGATCTATCCTGCCTTGTATCAACGATTCAGGCTGCTGGTGGTGGTGTAATGGTGCGGGGGATATTTTCTTGGCACACTTTGGGCCCCTTAGTACCAATTGAGCATCATGTCAACGCCACAGCCTACCTGAGTATTGTTGCTGACCATGTCCATCCCTTTATGACCACAGTGTACCCATCTTCTGATGGTTACTTCCAGCAGGATAACGCCCCATGTCGTAAAGCACAAATCATCTCAGACTGCTTTCTTGAACATGATAATGAGTTCACTGTACCCAAATGGCCTCCACAGTCACCAGATCAGAGTAGAGCACCTTTGGGATGTGGTGGAATGGGACATTCACATCATGGATGTGCAGCCGACAAATCTGCAGCATCTGTGTGATGCTATCATGTCAATATGGACCAAACTCTCTGAGGAATGTTTCCACTACCTTGTTGAATCTATGCCACGAAGGATTAAAGCAGTTCTGAAGGCAAAAGGGGTTCCAACCCGGAACTAGCAAGGTGTACCTAATAAAGTGGCCGGTGAGTGTATAATAATATTAGAAACATGCCCTGGCTCCTTTAAAAACCCACTCTAAATTGGGTAAGAAGCATCCACTGCACTGAAATGGCACAGTAATACGGACTTTTATGGTGTTGAAGTAACGTTTATTATGTAATATTGTTCAAGTGCTAAAGTGATTTCCACTTAATTTGTAAATCCATGTTTCCTGTTACCAACCCACAAAATCACATCAAACATTCCTCTGCAGCTTATATTTGAAACCAAGCCCTGCAACTCTACAAGTAGGTTTTATCAATGACCCAAACTACTCAGGATAGCGATGCTGAATAAATAAATGTAGGCTGGGATAATCGTTTAAGGGTAGCTCCAGGAAATGATTTGCTGTGGGGCTCTGAGTGCTTCCAGGCTTACATCCCTGTGATGGATCAGTGTTTCTTTGGAATGTCCGAATGGTGATCTTAAAGTGTAGCTACAGTTTCAGATGAATTAATAGGCAGCAGGCGGGCAGGAATCGTCTCTATAACCATGCCCACATGGCTTTAATCAAAGGAGCTCTGTGCAAGGTGTATCAAATCACTGGACACCACCTATGGATTAAAGGGGTGTGGGTTGACCACAAAAATTTTGCAAATGAAAACATTACCAAGATTGTCTGAAAAGGTTCTGAACATGAGATAAGTTAAGTTTTCTTAGCTCTTACTTTAAAATCTTCCAAATAGAAGCCCACACAAACCATTAGGTTTTTCTCATGTCAGAAACAATCTTTCTGTTTGAAATTTTAATTTATTTTTTAACAAGTTAACACATTTAATACATTTTTATGAATATTTGTTGTCAATATGCAGAGTTAGCATAGTTGCTGCAGCATGCAAGTTGTTTGTGTTGTACAGGCTTATGGAAAGTGTGTGTATGCGATTGAATAGGCTTTTCCAGCCCATAATATCACAGGAAGGTGTTTTTAAAGACTTTATGAGGTACTGTATTAGCATACATATTTATTGTTGCAGACAGATGAAGCTGCTATGGCATAAGAATCAGAAAAAAAAAATTCCACATCACCCATCTTACAAGTTAATCCAAATTTTATTGTAGCTGCTGAGCCGGCGAGGGGTAGATTAAAAAGTTGTTTTTGAGAAGGATCATGAATCATCTGTATGGGAGATTAGTTTTCCATAGAGATTAAGTGTGAACTCAACACAATATTAGTTGTAGATTTAATGTTTGCAACATAAGACAGAACCAATATTTATGCTTTACACAACTATGTGAGTTGAGTTTCTTTATGTGCGGTTGATTTGATGGTTCACTAACACTTGCTGATCTGATATCGCCAAGTACATTTCACTTTACTGGAAATTGACAAGGGTACACCTCAATGCAACTTTGACTTTTTTTTTTCCTCCATTTTGACCAAATCAAATTACTCACTGGTGGATTCTATTTGCTAATTAGGTGACTTGTGGATCTTATGGAGCGGCAGAATTAAGAACGTATAAGAATTATGCGTCCATTACTATGTGGTGGTCTGTAAAATGAATCCTAATAAAACACATTGGTGTTCGTGGTTGTGAAATAAATGTAAAAGAAATTTAACACACATGATTACTTTTGCAAGGCACTTTAGTAGCTATGTTTAAATTTGTGGTTCTGGGACCATAAAAAGGCTTTCAATAAAGCCACAAAGTGGTAAAATGTTGGTAAATTAACCTTAATCTGCTGGGGGTAGGAATAATTTTGAGCTCAATTGTATGTTCCCAGGTTAGGAGGGAATAAGCATTTTTGTTTAATTTATGTATTTTCTCCTGTGAAGAAGTGAAAGGATAATAAAGTTATCCTCTCTCTAAAATATATTTGTAACCTTAAAGCCACAGAGTTATGTCTTGGCAGCCATAGAAGTTATTGTTACCATAATATCCTTCACTTAAAAGGCTTATTCTTTACTTTCTTCTTCATCTGTAAATATATGCGAAAAATATTAGTGAACCTTAATAGTCAGCACCAGAGTGTAAAATCTAGTGATTAATGCCAGCTTACATATCATGTGTGCAGTAAGATCATGATATCAATCGCTGCAGTAAGTTTTAAAACACTTTCTCCTCACTGAAAGTCTCTGTTTTAGTATTTGCAACAGTTGATCCTTCTGGCAGCTGCTGTGGCGTTCTAAGCACGGTTTCTGTTTAAACAATGTAGCACCACTGCAATAACAGTTGAAACACTTACTGCTGTTACTGCTACCCCAGGAACCCAGCCAAATGCAGAAACCTAACAAGGCCAGCACATGGACAAACCATTCTGCCCAAGCAAACAAAGTGTTGTGTGCAGACCTTATTCCCAAACCCAAAGAAACCACATGCACAATGGCTTTAAGAAAATGGTTATCTACAACTGTTGTCCATTTTCCACAGTTTGAAAATGAAAATGCTTGGGAGGCTTCTACTCAAACGTCTGGAGGCCAAAAACCACAAGAGTTGAAACGTGCACATTTCCACACCACGCTCCGTCCCAAGCCAACCCTTGACAAACCCGCTTGAACACCTCTCAGGGGGACTTGATGGTTTGCAAGCCTGTGGACCACACACGGCTACACACGTGCACACACAAGCAATTCCACACTCTCTAATTTAATATCCATAACAACATAACCTTGAAGGATAAAATGCAGGACTCATTTAAATGCTAATTTGTTTGTTAACATAACATCAAGATTCCATGCGGGACAGGTTACAGAACTAAGCTGTCACTTGATATGTATATTTTATTCCACTTTGTTATTTTTATTGGAACTTTGATTATGATAATACAAAACACTAAATAAAACATTAATATAAACAGGAAAGACTTGAGCAGCATCTTTTATGTATTCAGGTGCTTATTACCAGGAGTGAAATGAGGATGGCACAAAAGAAGGCAAAAGACAAGGGGGTGGAGGATTATTTGAATATGTCAATATTGAATTTTATCCACCAAACTGTAGTTATTTATTTGGGACTTGTTGTGCACATACTTTACCCTCTGAGTCTATAAACACGCATACAGCTTTATCAAAATCACAGTGGTAGATTGCAATCTGTTTTCCTTTTTCTGTACAATGTGGTTCATTCAAGTATAACACTGTCTTCTGCTTGAATTAAAGTATAAACTTCTAAACTCTAGCACTTTTTTCTTTATAGAAAGGAAGCTAAATATATTAGAACATAATCAAATAGTGAATTTATGTCAGTAATCAAATGTAAGTGAAACTTGTATTTTATATTGATTGACTTCACACAGAGTAAATTATTTCAAATATTTATTTCTCTTAGTTTATGATTATGCTCTTTCTCATAAGATTGGAATATGGGTTAGGCCAATAAAAACAGTCTAACACAGACTACACAGACTATCTATGGAGTATTGTCAAGGGGAAGATGAGACACCAGACCCAAGAATGCAAACAAGGCTGACATTTCTGTAGTAAAACCTAATTAAGATCCACTTTTCTGAGAAACTGAGTTTTGGGTTTTCAATGTACAAAAATAAATAAAAAGAGATTCACTTTTTGAGTTGAACAACTAAAAACAATGATGATGATATTGTAATTTATTGAGATGCACCTGTACTCTGGAATTGAAACTACCAAGGTGATGCATACAATGTGGGCTCAGTCCTCTCATTCACAACCTCTTAAAATCAATAACACCAATGATCATGGCTGGTGTGATGTTCTTGAAATATCGTGTAAATGGCAAGGGCAAAAACAAATATCTGAGTTTAGGATCTAATGATAACACATTGCTCTCAGTGAGTAAAGGTGGTGTGCTCTGGGACAAAATTGCTGTCAATAAAGTGGCCTTCAAGGAACAAAACTGTAATGAAAAAACACAAGTTAAAGTCTTTTTTTCGTCAAAATTGCTCTTCTTTTTTATTGTCTCAAAATGAAGACAGTGTATCACTGCCTTTCATGATTATAATTTCATTGTGAGTTATGGGCTGAGTGATGCATTGGTGCCAGAAGTAATCAATTGGGCTATTGTCTTTGTGCGCCTGTCAGTGAGAGCTTATTTACTGTATATTTTACCCTTCTCTGTCTATTTTTGTGCGTGTTGAAGATGTTCTAGTGACATAAAATCCTCTAGTGTGTTCTCAAAATAGAGGCAGCCTCACTAAAAGGCAGTATAAACAAGACTCCTGCCTTCAGCAACAGCACGACCACCGTTGTGAACGAAGAATGTCAACTTGAGGAACATTTTAGCAGACGAATGAGTGTAATGGGTAGCAGTTTGATCTAGCATGACTCCCCATTACATGTCTCTGCTATTAGAAACCAGATCTGTTTATTTGGCTGACTCGCCCCTCCAGGGCATTGAGCTGGTGGGTCTAAGTTTGCAAGCATTCTGGCAAACACATTTGTAATTATTGTATCACTTAACAAAGTTCATCAAAGACACATCACTTCTGAGAGTGTTTAACTACTGCATCCAACCAGGGTAAAATAAAAAACCCTGAAGCTTATTTGGGCTTTCTGTTTCAGGAGGTGAATGTGCAGAAAGCCGCCTAGTTTGTCTTGGCTTGTGCTTTTAATTTTGTGTTATTTGTTTGTTCTAATGGTCAAATGTGTGCATTTAAGCATGTTGCATGTGTGGTCTGAGTAAAGAAAACTGACATGCTTTGCTGTGCCTCTCTGAGTTTCACACCACACACAAATGCAGTTGTACTCCACAAACATAAATTGATTTTTTCTCTGTTTTGATTTCAGACTGAATGAGCCCACTTTAGGAACACAAACAGACTAAGGGAGAACTCTCTGTCTCTGATGATCTATGGAGTTGGGCGTTTGGACGAGCCTCCTCTTCATGTAATCCCTTCTGCAGCTCAATTTACAATATGTCAATGTCAACTGCAATACACTGAACCATATGTCGGCTAATGTGTTTCCCTCAGTGAGCCAAATACTTTTTTCTGTCAAAATGGCACATTTTCATCATTAGACATTAAGAGCTTTCTTGGTGTCTTAACAGATAATGATTGTCCAGGGGATGTTCACATAGGATGATTTGTCCCTGATGTCATTTATAGTAGCTGTTGTTTAGGTGTTAGAAAGGATGACAATGAATCATATGACTACCTGAGAGAACAACAGGTAAGTCCTCATCTACATGTGGTCCTTTACAGACATAAATGTAGGACCAACAGTTTAACTTTCTTTTTTTGGTGTTTGTTTACAGTGGGATTCCTGCTAGCAATTGTTGATTAAGGAAAATAACTGTTTAGTCTATAAAACATAGATACCTGTACCTACCACGTGAAATAGTCTGTTCCTGGCTGCCGCGTACCTCTGGTTTGTACCATATAATTTTAAAGGGTATCCTAGATTTTAAACACATCTAGACCACAAAAACCATTTCTAATGTAAACAAGGTTTATATTTCATGATTAACATAGTTCTGCAGCTGCTACGTGGGTTTCTTCACCAGTCTGTAAAAGAAATAAAAATAAAAAAATAAAAAAAGTTATGACTAAAAATTAGCTCACCCTATGAAAGCCTTTGTGCTTTTCTAAGATATTTGGACAAAACACTATCTAATATCAATTTTAATAAAAGATCTATTGAGAAATTCAAATCATAGAAATTAAAAATAAAAACAAACAAAAAGAGCTAGAACACCTAATAAAAACTGCATTTCCATTTAAAATTCTGAAGTTTACATATAGGTATATCACATCAGGTGCACATAATTAGAACATCCTTAATCACTATTATAAGGGTGGTTGTCCCTCTTTAAATCTCAGGTTTCAGTTTGGTGTGCTCCAAACTGTAGAAGTGACAGTGAAAATCATGCTATCATGCTAAGACTGAAAGCCATCTGAGCCATCAGAAACTAGAAAGTATCAGCTCCTGATTTTCCAAACAACATTTCCCTTGTACAGAAGACAGTCTGCAAGTAGAGGACACTCTAAACAACTGCCAACATGCTCGAGTCTGGGTCTCCAGAAAGTCTCTAACAAGCCTACAGTGTCTTCAGGCTCTTGTTACCATTTGCATTAAACGTGCATGCCAAGGTAAACGTTCATGCTAGCTGTGCAAGAAGGAAAACGTTGTCTTCCAAGAAATACAGGGAATATAGTAAATATTTAGGCGAGACTAAGGTTTGCCAGAAAACAGAGAGAAAGACCAGGACTAGTGTAATAAAGTTCTTAAGAAAGATTAGTCTAAAGAACTAAAAACTGAATTATTTGGACACCACAAGAGAGGAGATATTTGGCCTGAACCAAATACAAGATTCCAGATAGAGAACGTTATACCCAATTGTGAAGCATGGAGCTGGAATGGTCATGGTTGTGGGATGCTTTGACAGATGTGAATGAAAGCGCAAGCAGCGACTACACCCTGCAACATGACTATGACTCAAAATACACCGGTATTCCACTAATGACTGGCTGAGACAAAGGAAATGAAGAGTTCTGGGTGGAGTCAAAGCCCAGATTTTGAACTCATTGAGATGCTTAGGGGTGACTTGAAACTGGCAGCAGGGTATATATGTGAGCAACCCCTCAAACATCTCACAGCTGAAAGTAAGGGGAGGGGCAAACTTTCCACGAACTGATGTCAGAGACAGGTAGAAGGAAACAAGAAGTGTATCACTGAAGCTATTTTAACAGAGGTAACACAAGCCATTGTGGGGATTCCTTATTTTTTACACAGTTAGAATACACATTTTTGTTATAATTTAAAGATTAAAAGAACATTAATTTCTTGTGTCTACCTTTAATCAAATCACTTTCTTTCCAGAGATAAATAAGAAAAGAGAATCAGGCATCAATATGTGAACATGTCTTAATAAAAACATCTTTTAACATATTCGTCATTAAGGATTTCTCAGTGTCACTTGTTTTCCAACACAATCAGTGTAAACAACCAGCACATGCCCTCACATCTTTGTTATGTGCTGCACAGAAATGTGGGTGTGTTCTTTCAAATAATTATATTTCAGCAGGGGGCCGTCAATAGTCGTTGGTTTAAGATTTTAATGAGACGGGTGGCACGTCAGTGTGTGTAAATCAACAGCATCAAAGTATTTCCCAAACATGTTTATTCATGGCTTCGTGATCATACATAACAGAAGATTAAACACCACATAAAAGTACTTTCTCGTTACGTCCTACGTTATTCAGAACAAGAGTGAAGAGAGTATGAAACCATCAGTTGCTGTTTTTGCCAGTGCTGTGGATGTTTCTCAGTCAAAATGTCAGATCCATCTTTGTTTAGAAACTCGCCAGGGTGTAGCCATTACTGTAAGATGGGTTTCATTTAGTTTTAGTTTGGTATACAATACCATGAAGAAAGGGAAGGAACAGGTACAATGGTGCTGTTATGAGTAATGTGAGGGCTCTGATAGATGGCTTTGAATTATCTGACGAGGAAGACTGACAATGCCAGAGTTTCATCTGCTGCAGCTGGAAGCACTCGTTGTAGTTAACTCTGCTCCTTGTCTACGTTATTTATCTCTTACATCATTGCCTGTGCTGTGCATTGATGGTACTGAAGAGAACTTGAGAGTAACTACTTAAAAAATTGTCCTGTGCTAATGTGAAGTCTTCTTCATTATAATTCTCCTCACAAAAGTATGCAGTACGTACCACAGAATTGGAAGACATGATTTTCCCACTGAAATTAAGCCATTTCAAATCACTCACGTGCCTGCTGAGGTTTTTCTGTTCTGCAAATCAAAATCTACAAACATTAAACCACCTTGAGCTGAATGTACAAATACGATAGTGATGGAGCTTCCTTTACAGATTTCAGGAGTCACAGGACTCTAAAACGTGTTTTTAGGAGAATAGGAATATTTTTAGTAAGAGTAATAAAAAAAATAAAAAATAAACGCTTCCATGTTATTTAGAAACTTAAAGAATGACAAATCCTGTAATATCACCAAATGGATTTATTTTCTGTAATTAGAAATGCTTTATAGATGGATTTTAAAGTACAAACTTGATAAACAGTGTCTAAAAGGGAAGTGCCATTCAAAAGAAATAACAAGAAAATGAAGCCTACATAATCCATCTTTGAGCATCTGCATTTAAATGCAGAAAACTGGGCTGTAAACCATAATGATTTTACATTATACATAGAGAAAATTCCTTATAATTAAACTTTTGTTCAGTCTCCATAAATGGGCCAGTCATATTTGTAGTTTTCACCTTATCTTGTCAATGTCACCGTAGAATGAGAAGGTGCTGAGTTAATGCTCTGTGCTCAGATGCTGGAGAATAATTTATGGTATGTTCAGTATATTTAGCATTGTGAATTATTGCTAAAATTGTTATGCAACACAGAAATTTTGTGATAATAAAATGATAATTTTGACTCCAGAGAAATAACTGTTTTTATCTGAATCTAACAATGAAGGCTAAACGTATTAAGAAGTTCCTCAGAACAAAAAACAAACCCCTTCATGATCTCTGTTAGGGGAGGAAAATCTACTGTTTCTCTGATTCAGAGGAAACCAGCTGAATGTGGTCCTAGTCTAGGCCAGGATGCCTTTCTTGGCACCTTTCTCCCAGCAGGTTTTATTGGCATGTCCATGGGTAAGGAAACCCTCGGACAGAACCCTAATTGAAGAACTCAGTGGAGGGACTATGAATCCCTTTTGGCCTTAAAATGGCTTTGAGTGCCCCATTATCAGCGGGAGATTATCACTGGCTTGGATGGGTTAACCCTGGATCTGTTAAATCTTCAATTCAATCCTGAAAACTTGAAGTTGGTGGATGTATGGATGAATATATTTGCAAACTTTAGGCTTGATTGCACTACTTTGGATATTTTTCCACCCATTGTCTATACTTGCTTATTCCATGTCAGTGTATTTCTATCTGGCATTGGACAGAGGAACACAGTGACATTAAATCATGCATGCACACACTCCCTACTGCTATAGAAAAAAGAATTAGCATAACTTATCACGAGGGAGAAAGCCAGAATTTCCAGAGAGAACTCATGCATGCACTGAGAGCCAGACTCCATGCAAAAAGGCCTATCCAGGCAACACTGCCACACAGCTCAATACCAGGCCAGTATGTGTTGATATTTCCGAGGAAGAAAAAATCAAGCAATCTTTTTTATTTGTCATACAGTAGTTTATCACTTCCCTTCAGTAATTACCTTCTACAGCAAGGCTATGAGTAAGGGCATAAAATTGCCAAAATGATGTATCCTGCCAACATTTGCAAGTTATTCAATTCTGTGTGTACAGTTACAGCCAACATTGCTGCAGTGTAGCCTTGGCAGACCTACATTTACATGCATCTTTGCATTAAAGACACACATGCATATGTTTTCAATTAAGTAGAAGGGCATGAATATAATGGTAAGTGGCAGGAATGGGGTCGGGTTTCCCATAGGTCCTCCTGCTCTGTGGTGGGCAATGGGTTTAGAAGTGGGTTCAGCAGTATGTATTTACACATGAAATAGCGAGAGAGGGAGAGTCTGTGTTTGAGATCGGGTTGTTTTCACAGAAGTGTTGGTGGAAGGAGACGGACCCACCCAGAGTCTCGAACAGAGGGTTGATTGTGTGGCAGACGGAGTGGTCTGAAGGACTTGAGCTGGCTCTGAGGAGAAAGTATTCTGGTATGTTTTCCCTTAAAACCGCAGTATGACAGGTGGTAGAGTGACTGTTGTCACTTTTCAGCCTGTCCCACCTATCCAAACAAAACCATCAAAATAATCAGTTCAAAATAAACAGAGCTGTAATATATTCTTTGTTTAAATAAGTAACAACTCACTTCAGTGCCTATGTCATAAACAATATTACACTTGAAGGCCTGATCAAACAACTGTTAGTGTTTACTCCAGGTCTCTTGCTTTTGTGATCGAAATTACCGTCTTCTGTCAGTTTTGCTCAAATTCACATCTCTCCCACCTTACCTCTCAGGCCTGAAGTGTAATTTCCCAGCTTTAAATCCAGAAGTGCTACCGGGGGACACATTGGTTGGATTACAAGCTTAAGGCTTCATTTTGTTCCTGTGCTGTGGAGAAAACGAAAAGCAACAAACCTGAGTGTGACCTGCAGTGGTTTGTGGTTCCAAGGAGAGCCCAGAGCTGCCCTCGAGGCTCTGAGGTGTCTCAACCACCTCCACACCTTTCTCTCACAGCCCCGAACTATTATTGAGCTGGGGGCCTGGTGGGTCTTACTGAAAATATTGTTTAATGTTCTTGTGCAGGGAAAAGCAAGCTACAGTGCAGCTTTACAGGACGGAAGCCACATCACTGATTATACAAGGTAAAAATGAATAAGGTGTGAGCAAAACTGATAACAAATCACTAATCAACAGTTATTTATCTCTCTTTAATCAATAAACTCTTTTCTTTTCTAGGTATGGATCGATATCAATTCACCCCTTTGACCCTTTGCCATTTCCTTTAGTTTGTTTCTGTTCAAATGTTGGACAAAAAATAAGATTCTTTAGAAACCATACAGAAAACATTTAAACTGAGAAAGATATGTGGATAAAACAGGTCAATCAGAATCCTTCCATCCGTCCGTCCATCCGTCTGTCCATCCAGGAGTAAATCCTGAATTTCAAATAAAACATAGAAATGAAGTTAACAATTCACTAGGACTAAATAAAACATTATCTTAAAAATTTAAAAAAGAACAGAAATTTTGCTTCAAGAGATTATTAAAGTTGGCCCTCCAATGTTAACTTCATGTTAGAAATCTGTATATTCCTGCTACCCAGGTGCAGAGTCATGCACAGTTTGCAAAAACACAAATGGGATGCAAGAGTAAAACGTTCTGAAAATGCACTTTTGCCAGTTGTCACGTAAAATACACGGTTAGTATTCACATGCAAATCTACAATGATGCTTATTGTGTGCAATTATATTTCTTGCCTAAAGACCAGCTTGTACATTATTTTTAGCTGCAGGACATCTTCAGAACTGGATTGTATTGCAATTTCTTTTATATAAGGAAAAATAATTTACAAATGCAATGGCCTTGTTGACAGCACTAAACAGACTGTGTTCCAGACTAAACTAACTGTGTTATCCCTGTGTTCATCTCATCAGGTATAATCAAATCTCTCCTGCCACGGTGCTATTTGCTAAAACAGCTTAACGCTACTTTCATCAGTGCTCGAACAAGCATTATTCTGTTGGACTTATCACTGAGGACAAATGAACCAAATGATTCAGAGGAATCATGGATCATAAATGAGATTCAAAATGATTTCCACTCTTAACAGTGCTCTGTATAGAGTTAAAGAGAAAACTGTTTCTGACAGCAGGACATTACACACCAATTCCCCTGGTCCCCTTCTAGCCTTTCCCTGCATTCATAAATACACCCTCGGCCTGCTTTCCCTAATTACCGAGCATGAACATGGCTGTTTCCACTTTCCTCTCACACATAATAGAAACTGCGTTTTAATATCCAGGCATCATAAAATGTCATGCTGACTTAACAGACATGAGGAGCAGAAGGAGCAATAACAGAAGAGGGGGGTGAGGTTGGAGGCGGGGAGGGGTATTAGCAGGAACTGCTCAGATTAGGGAAAGCACCAGACTCAACACATATCCTGAATTTACCTATCCTTCCTTTAGTGCTGTCTTTCTTGGACCTTCATAGTTCCTACACATTTCTTATTATGCCATGTTTATAGACTTTCATTCCTATATTTTTCTGTACTTTTAATAACATTCTACATATATGAGTGCAATATATTCACCTTGATATATTAACTGCTTAAATAGTAGTTTTATTTTACAGGAAATAATCAAGAAACAATACAACATTAAAAATGACTTCTTTTTTAGGGGGTCTGGCATAGTGGCTATTTTGGCATCTGGACTGACTCAAACAAGCTTGGTTTCAAAATCTATTACTCTTTGGTTTGCCAGATAAATATTGTATTATCATACAGTAAATGCAAATTGTTTAATGCACCATTTGGCAGCCTAATTATCAGAATCAGAATCAGAATCAGAATCAGAATCAGCTTTATTGCCAAGTTCGTACATATAAACAAGGAATTTGCCTCCGGTACACTTTGCTCTTTTGTTCTGTTTTTGCATTACAGAATATACAAATTTACAATTTACAATGTACAATATACAATGTACAATGCAATATTCTGCATTACAGAATATACACATTTACAATTTACAATGTACAATATACACATATCTAATAAAAAAGGTGCTTTTGCAACATCTATATGCTGTTGTTCTGTACTCTATTGAATGTTCATCAGAGAAACAGCCTGGGGGAAGAAACTGTCTCTGTGGCGGCTGGTTTTAGTAAACAGTGCTCTGTAGCGGCGGCCTGAAGGTAAAACTCTAAACAGTTTATGTGCAGGGTGTGTGGGGTCTGCAGAGATTTTGGCAGCTCTTTTCTTGACCCTAGACCTGTATAAGTCCTGGATGGAGGGAAGATCAGCTCTGATTATTCTCTCTGCATTCCTGATTATTTGTTGCAGTCTGGACCTGTCCTGTTTTGTGGAGGAGCCAAACCACACTAAGATGGATGAAGACAGGACAGACTGAATGATGGCAGTGTAGAAGATGACCAACAGCTCCTGTGGAAGGTTGAACTTCTTGAGTTGCCTCAGAAAGTACAGTCTCTGCTGGGCCTTCTTTTGAACAGTGTCTATGTGTGAAGACCTTCTCAGGTCCTCAGAGATGGTGGTTCCTAAGAACCTGAAGTGGTCCACGGCCGATACAGTGTTGTTGAGGATGGTGAGGAGGGTGTATGGGGATGGTGTTCTCCGAAGGTCCACCACCATTTCCACAGTCTTGAGTGGGTTCAGTTCAGTTAAAGGTAGTTCTGACTGCACCATAATGATGTTGGTGAAAACAAACAATAGCACCTTTAGTGTGTGGTTTGGCATTTCCACCAGAGCTAGTTTAATGACAGGTCCAGTTCAACCTGAATCTGAAGAACTTCCATCTTTTGTATTTTTGAATGTGTGTGCAAACCTGTGGTTTAGACTGTTAGGAAGTGGACTGTTGAATCACAGCAGATGTTACAGACCTGTTTTGACTGCACAGATTGGATTGCTTTTGAAACTTCAGCCATTGATTTAAACCAACTCACTGAAGTGGTGAGATCATACATTAGTTTCTGTGAGGACATATGTGTGCAGACCGAGACCTTCTGCACATACAATAACAATAAACCTTGATTCACTTCTCATCTGAGGCAGCTGTGCAGGGACTAGAAAGAGGCTCGCAGCAGTGGGGATCGAGCCCTGTATAAGCAAGCCAGGAACAAACTGACCAAGGAGATCAAAGCAGCAAAGAGAAGCTACAATGAGAAGCTAAAGAAAACCTTCTCACTTGGAGATGCTTCTGCTGTTCGGAATGGTTTAAAAAACCTGACTGCCTACAGGAGCCCTTCCCCACACCCTGAGCAGATTCATTGCCTGGCTTATCAACTGAATGGCTTCTACTGCAGGTATGAAAAGCAGTAGTGTACACCTCAACTCAACTCCTTCACATGGAGTTCAAACGAAAATTCAGAATGAAAAACTCACCCTCACCGTCTCCGCCGTCCAATGACTCCTCTGTGCGTCTCCCAGCCCTCCAATCAGCATCCTGTCCACCTGATTCTCCATCCAATCACCTTCCGACGCCTTGTTTGAAAGGACCTTCGGCTGTGTTCCTCCTCACTTGTCAGCTGAGCTCATCCCTCCTCCAACCCACCTCCACCATCTTCCTCCAGATCTATTATGGCTTCCTTGCTCCCTGGCCGCCAATCCACCACCAGTGTCGGATCAGGGTGAAGACACCTCTAAATCTAAGCCTTACAAATGTTAATCTAAGCTCATGTCATTCTCAGCATTCATGTCTTCCCCCCAGGTCTGAGCGCCAAATATATAATTATGTAATTTCTCATCATTAAAACTTTTCTAATTGCAAACCCTCTCTCTGTGAATCTTTTCAGATTGAAATTCAATTCAGACACAAATTCTTGCCATACACAACCACCTCCTACTTTCAGACCCCCTGTCTGCGCTTAGGATCTCAGAGAAAGATGTAAATAGGCTCTTTCAGCAACTGAAAACAGGGAGTGCTTCAGGACTTCATAATGTCTCCCCATCATGCTTGAGAGCCTGCGGCGAGCAACTGGCACCCTTCTTCACTGAGATCTTCAACAAGTCACTGGAGCTGTGTGAGTGGCCCTCCTGTTTCAAATGCTCCATCATGATCCCAGTACCCAAGAAACGCACCACTGCTGGATTAAATGACTACAGGCTTGTCGCCCTGATGCCTGTGGTCATGAAATCCTTTGAGCCACTGGTGTTGAAGCACCTGGAGGACATCATGGGCCCCCTGCTGGACCCCCTGCAGTTTGCATATACCGAGCAAACAGGTCAGCAGATGATGCAGTCAACTTGGGACTACATTTCATCCTGTAACACCTCAACCATGCTCAGTGTGGTTTGGCTCAGCCACAAAACAGGACAGGTTCACACTGCAATGAACAATCAGGTCGGCCGGGAAAATCATCAGGGCTGACCTTCCCTCCATCCAGGACTTATACAGGTCTAGGGTCAGGAAAAGAGCAGCTAAAATCTCTGCAGACCCCACACTTCCTGCACACAAACTGTTTAGGCTTCTACCTTTAGGTCTTTCTCACTTAATGGGTCTCTTTATTTTCATGACTATTTAAATTGTAGATTGTCATCAGAGACAACAAACCTGTGAATGAACACACATGGAATTATGTGGTAAACAAAAATGTGAATTAACTAAACATTTTTATTTTTTTTATTTTTTTAAAATAGCCACCCTTTGCTTTGATGACTGCTTTGCTCTCATCGTATTCTGTCCGTGAGCTTCATGAGGTGGTCACCTGAAATGGTTAATCTTGAAAGAACTTCACAGACGTATGTGTATATATATATATATATATATATATATATATATATATATAGAGTTGTCTTTATTTTCATGACTGAATATTGTAGCTTCACACTAAAGGCATCAAAACTATGAATTAACACATGTGGAATTATATACTGAACAAAAAAGTGTGAAACAACTGAAAATATGTCTGATATTCTAGGTTCTTCAAAGTAGCCACCTTTTGCTTTGATTACTGCTCCACACACTCTTGACATTCTGTTGATGGGCTTCAAGAAGTAGTCACCTGAAATGGTTTTCACTTCACAGGTGTGCCCTGTCAGGTTTAATAAGTGGGATTCCAAGCCTTATAAATGGGGTTGGGACCATCAGTTGTGTTGTGCAGGAGGTGGATACAGTACACAGCTGATAGTCCTACTGAATAGACTGTTAGAATTTGTATTATGGCAAGAAAAAAGCAGCTAAGTAAAGAAAAACGAGTGGCCATCATTACTTTAAGAAATGAAGGTCAGTCAGTCCGAACAATTGGGAAAACTTTGAAAGTGTCCCCAAGTGCAGTCGCAAATACCATCAAGCGCTACAATGAAACTGGCTCACATGAGGACCACCCCAGGAAAGGAAGACCAAGAGTCACCTCTGCTGCGGACGATAAGTTCATCCGAGTCACCAGCCTCAGAAATCGTGGGTTAACAGCAGCTCAGATTAGAGAACAGGTCAATGCCACACAGAGTTCTAGCAGCCGACACATCTCTAGAACAACTGTTAAGAGGAGACTGTGTGAATTAGGCCTTCATGGTAAAATAGCTGCTAGGAATCCACTGCTGAGGACAAGCAACAAGCAGAAGAGACTTGTTTGGGCTAAAGAACACAAGGAATGGACATTAAACCAGTGGAAATCTGTGCTTTGGTCTGATGAGTCCAAGTTTGAGATCTTTGGTTCCAACCATCGTGTCTTTGTGCGGTGCAGAAGAGGGGAACGGATGGACTCTACATGCCTGGTTCCCACTGTGAAGCATGGAGGAGGAGGTGTGATGGTGTGGGGGTGCTTTGCTGGTGACACTGTTGGGGATTTATTCAAAATTGAAAGCATACTGAACCAGCATGGCTACCACAGCATCTTGCAGTGGCATGCTATTCCATCCAGTTTGCGTTTAGTTGGACCATCATTTATTTTTCAACAGGACAATGACCCCAAACACACCTCCAGGCTGTGTAAGGGCTATTTGACCAAGAAGGAGAGTGATGGGGTGCTGCGCCAGATGACCTGGCCTCCACAGTCACCGGACCTGAACCCAATCGAGATGGTTTGGGGTGAGCTGGACCACAGAGTGAAGGCAAAAGGGCCAACAAGTGCTAAGGATCTCTGGGAACTCCTTCAACACTGTTGGAAAACCATTTCAGGTGACTACCTCTTGAAGCTCATCAACAGAATGCCAAGAGTGTGCGGAGCAGTAATCAAAGCAAAAGGTGGCTATTTTGAAGAACCTAGAATATAAGACGTTTTCATTTCTTTCACACTTTTTGGTTCAGTATATAATTCCACATGTGTTAATTCATAGTTTTGATGCCTTCAGTGTGAAGCTACAATATTCATAGTCATGAAAATAAAGAAAACTCTTGTTTGTCTGTACCAACTTGGCAATAAAGCTAATTCGGATTCGGATTCAGTCAGTAAGTAAAAAACCCCAAGTACTTATTAGTAAAATGTTACAGACTATGGGTCACTTGGAAAATCAACAATAAAGAATGCCAGTAAAAATCAACGTAAATGCCACACCATTTATAAAGCACCTTTCAATTTTTGTCCTTTAGGAAACTGAAGATAAGAAAAAGGTTAAATCAAATGTTTTTTTAAACTACTTTTTTACATGCTTTTCCAGACCTGGAAAATTGTAAAATAAATTCTTCACATTTCCAGACTTTTTAAGAGTAGGATCACCAAACCTCTATGTCGGAACCCTGTTAGTCCAGTTGCTTTTTATGTTTATTTATTATCTCTTTATTCAGTGTTTTAATAGTTAAAAACAGCCTGGAAATGAAACACATCCTAAAAGGAACTACTGTAACCTTGGTGCACATATGCCTGTTTACTTGGAGTACTAGTGTGTCAGGAAATTACTGCCCAAATGCTTGGGCCTAACATCATCTTATCCACGTGTGATTTCCTTATTTTAAAACTTTTACAGCTTTCAATGCTACAGAGCAGCCAGTTGACTTTATAGTCAGCTTAGCTTTTATAGCTTGTCATTATTCAGACATCTGAAGCATTTCAGCAGGACCATTAGTCAACCTGTAGCCAGCACCACCCACCAGGGCAACAGAGATGAATGACCTGCCAGTTTCTGCTGCATTTTTCATCCTCCTAAGGAAAGACATTGTCGGCTTTTGGGAGAAGGATCACTGAAGTTCTTATCCATGTTAACACAAAAAAGATTTAAATTGATAATTTAAAGAGTATTTACTTGTTTACTGTGCTGATTTTAACAAGTTTTCTTTTCTGTCACTTTCATCTGGTCTTAGATGACACAGCTGGGTCATAACTAACACATAAAATTGAGCTTTAAAAGCATAACATGAAATAGTTTCTACATTCCCACTGTTAAGGGCAACATTTTTCATGCATGTCTTGACCTTCATTAATATTTTGCCTGTGTTTGAATGATTGGTTGTATTTACTCACTGCTTCATGTCTGCTGTGTGAATATGACTCATTTTTGGGCATCATGTATTCATGGCTTGGGATAGACCGTATGCAGGAAGTTCTAATTAATGTGTCACAGTAGTAGGTGGCCAGCTTGTTAGAGGACATTATGTGATTTACAGAGAAAACAACTGCAGGGGTGTTATTCTGCTGCACAAAAAATAAATGCCCCTTCCACCCAGACTCTCATTAGTGTTTCGGGAAAACAATAGAATTTTAGAATCAAAAAAGGCATGACAGTGATTCATGAAACAAACCAGGGAATAATGGTATGGCCAGATTTAATTATTACAAATCTGCATACAAAATACAATATAAATTAAATCATTTTGAGCCACGTTATAAAAATAGCTTCCTTCTTATGCCATTGCTTTCATTCCAGGCAGCATAAAGAGGTATGTAAAACTCTGCTGCCAGATTGAAAGAAGGTTTTTTCAGATTATCTATAGCAGTATGACCAAAAATTACACGCGACGGATTTTTAGACAACTAGTTGAGGCCATATAAGCAGAATAAAAGCTGTACAAATGGCAATAATGAACAGAGACCAATCAAATGGAAAAAAATTAATTAGGAATTCAGATAGATCTTTAGCATTTTATGCATTGAAGACAATCATTGTTCTCATCACTGTTTGCCTGAGCTTTACCAGGCAAACAGACTCAAATTTTGGTTTGAACAAGTAAGGGTGAATCCCTTGCTAATCGAACTCACCTTTATTAATCTTCATTATATTGCTTGTATTTCTCTGAAAAAGTTTTGTAGCCTGAATAAAAATGTTTCTGAATCTGCATTATCTCTTAAAGAATCTGCCTGGTGTGATGTTTTCAATTCAAGTGCACACTGTACTCAATTAGCTTCTTTTCCTCACATAAAAAAAAAAAAAAAAAAAAAAAACGGAGAAAAAACTACTTTGTATTTTTGTAAAATCATGCAGTGGGAATGCATGTTTCATTTCAAAGCTTTGATTTTATTATTATAGTGTAGTTTTAGAGAAAACAACTACATCACACTGCTGGCATGTAACGTCAATTTAAATTTCTTCCCATTTACACCTCTGTCTGGCTCTGTGTGGACCAAAGTCCTGAGTAATAGCCCACCTTAATCACATGCTGTTTGTTAGTGTCTGTGGCTCAGACCATTTCCAGGTGGATGACCTGATTTTCCTGTCAGGTAGGTGGTCCTTTGGAAGCACAGGACTGTTTATCACTGAGCAGTAGTTCATTGGAAGGAAAGCCTGTTTAGACGTTTTTTGGTTCACATTTAACTGGAAGGGTTTCTTTTTTAATGGAAAGTGACAGACAAAATTGTGCCTGTCCTTTTGTATCCTTTTTCAGACCGTGCCATAAAAGGGTTCTTTCCCACCCTGTGTTATTTTGTGTGAAAATGACAGCTACCCAGTATTTGTGGATGTCAGCAGATCTAGATCCTACCACTGAGTCTCATAACCTTGTGGGCAGACGTCAGCTTCAAGCCAAGGTAAATATGGAAAAAGCAAAGGGAGATGAGTGCTTATGGTAAATTACTATTATTTAACAGCTTCAGCAAGGTTAGTTTAAATATGTTTTTATGCCATTTAGAAAACCTGGGTAAAGTAGCATCAAGATTTGAGAAGATTAATACTGATTGTTATTTTATTTGTTGGCTATATTTGAGGAATGTTCCAGAAGCTGAATAAATAAACACAACACAGCAGTTAAGTATGGATCAAGAGGAATTAGGTTTGATAACCACTTTAGATTACTTCTGTTTATTCCTGACATAAATTTGGAAGGTACCTCCCTTTTCTCCTTCCTTTTTCTCCTTTCTTGTCTCCACATTATGTCTCAGTTCCTCTTTGCTCCGACATATTTTAATTTACGATAATCCTATTAGAACCATTTTTGCTGTTTGTCTCACAGGAACAGATAGGGGGAAGAGTAACAAAACAGGGTTCAAATCCTGAATGGAAACTCTGCTTGGTGTTAACTTTAATGACATTTGTTATTGTACTGTGTTATATAATCATATATATATATATATCATATTATATAAGTCTCCATCTTTTGATGGGTTTCTCCAGCTGCTAACCTGAGGCTGACTTTACCATAAATCAGCTCTAGTGTAGATGTTTATTATTTGAGGTTTGGGGGCTTGGTAACAGTTTGTTTTTCAGAAATTTGTCAGAGGCAATGCCTTATGGGAACTTGTAAAAAGTAAGATATTGCAAGAATTGTGAACATTTTGTATTCAATCTGGGTCCTTATTTGGGAAAGAATTTATTCCCCTTTCGGTCCATAACTATTTCGTATTTACTTCTTTAATTAATAATTTATTTTGAACAGAGGGATTTTGTGATTGGGTTCTGAAATCACGTTCTAGAGCTAGACCTAAAAAATATAGCTAATATTGAAGAAACATGGCAGCAATATATGTGTACAAGGTAGTCTGTGTGAGATTGTCCAGCAAACTTGTCTGACCAAAGTCTTAGAGAAGGACTATGGAGTATTGTCAATAGCAGCATGAGAGACAGCAGACAAAATAATGCAGATGGGATAAAGGCTACTTTTAAAACAGCCTGGGCTTTCTTCACACCTTAGCAAAGCCAGAGGCTGATTGTTTTCATGCCAAGCCATGCTGATGCAATATTTAATGCAAAAAGACCCCAGACGTAGTAATGATATCATATATATATTTCTGCATTACTTAATTCAAAATTTCAACATTTTGAGCTTTTATTTGCTTTAAGCCACCATTGCCAAAATGAACAGAAATAACACTTGAAATATATTACTTTGTGGGAATCTATTTAATGTGAGTTTCACTGTCTGAACTGAATCACTAAAATGAATACATTTTACAAAGATTTTCTTACTTATGGAGATGCTGCAGTTTTCCCATATACCCATGCTCACTATTCTGAAGTCATTGTGAAGTATACGCATCTTTAAAAAAAGGCACAAAAAAGTAGTTTGGGCTAAAGGTAAAACCATAATTCTGATGACTTTAGTGCTTCGCTTCTTTCAAATGCAAAACAGCTTGTTATTTTCTGGAGACTTCAATGTAGAAACACTCTTAGAAATCTAAAAGGCTTGGCAGTGCTCCTTTAGGTTTAATGTCTAAAGATTTCTGTGGTATTTATAGTGTTTAAAATACACTTTTGGAAAATGTCCAGTTTCCTGAGACAGAATGCAAGATTTAATTGAAATGCAGCACATTTCAGACGATCCTCAAAATTTATTCTTAAATTAAATGTGCGAACCAAATAAGTGTAGAGTGTGTGCGCTGAGCTGGTTTGTTGGTTTAATGGCAAACACAGATAGACTATGGACCAAAACGACTCAGTTTCTGCTCAAGTCAAACACATCAATGGGATTTTAAATGAAATTTGTGCTACATTTTAAAAAAATTTGAGTTGCCATGCCACAAATGTTGTAATATTTACACTTCTGTGGTTTACTTGCTTGTTTTAAGGTGCAATGTACATCCAAAGAGTACATTTTGCCTCAAAAGAGTATTTTCTTTTCTGCACATTAAATACACACAGTTTGTATCAAAAAACATGCTTTTTTATAATTGCACTGTTGCCTGATTGCGAATAAAGTTTAATTTCATGTTAATCTTTACAGGTACAACTTCCCTGATTTCAAAAAGATACAAAGGGAAACTTTAACTGCATTTTCTTTTCCACCATGGTACTGAAAATGTACTTCTACATTGGCTGTTGTGTTAGTTTTATTAGGTGCAAACAAAGTTTGCTATCCTTGTAAGAGTTGGAATTATGATTATTGATTAATTAATCTTTATCAATAATTATAATTAAAAATCATAATTTGACTAAATTAATTTCTTAACCAAAATCCTCATTTATGAATCGAGACCAGAGATGTCTTCTGGTGTTGCAATTGTGGCTCAACACCTCTGATAATTACAACCGTTAAATACTCATTAATAATGGATAACTATTACCAGAGATGTCACTGTTTAATCAACCGTTTCTGCTGAAATGTGTGGAACTTCAACCTTATCTTGACTGACGAATCATTCTTGCACAAAATAAACACAGAACGCCTTCTGTTACCATCTATGTGAATATTTATTAAATCACCGCCCTGATACACTCGCTCTTCCGATTTAATAATCCTCACCTACTCAAACATGCAAAGTTCTACACAAAAGGGGTAAAATATCTAACTAAACAAAATAAAGAAAAACAGCAGTTATGGCAAAAATTATAATATGACAAAGGGGTGTGGTGGTGAGTGGAGGTGGGGGCACAGCTCCAACTGTAACTCAATTATACTCAGTCATAAAACCTCCCCCAACTCTGCGAGGTGAGCAGAGTTATAAAACTTTTGGCAGCAAGCTAGCAAGCGTTAAGGTTGAAGACAAAGAAAATGGGGAATTTCACCATGAGGTTATTTTAACAGTCCAGTCTCACAGCGCACCTGCGCTTGGTCTCAGGTGTTCAACGACCCCGCAAAACACACACAAGCCTGGGTAGAGCAGCGGCTTCCAGGCATCCAACACGGCACATCAAAATTTCAATAAAAAGGTTACATGCATATATCATTCAGAACACATTAGATTAAATAGCGAATCTCATCGCAATAAAACCTCCTGTACCCTGTCCAGACTTTCTAAGAAAGAAAGAAAAATAAAGGATGGGTTTTACTTGTCGCTGTCTTCCTTCTGAGCGGGGTTGAGAGAGAATGGGGTGGAAGTTGGAAGTTACAATGCGTCCACAGTTAACTTCAGGAAAAGCGGTCTATCTTCGTCCTCTGGCCTCCTTGGCGAAAGGGAAAATATGATCTGATCATCACAGTCGACTAGGACAAAACAAGGTGGCTCCTTGAAACTCTGTGTTTTTTTTAGTTACGTGTTAAACTCATGTCTTCGATCGGCAAAGTGACATTTCTGGCCTTCTTATTCCAGAAACCTCAGTTATGAATTCTTCGTTGGCCAACGAGAGAGAATAAATGAAATCCACTCGGGACTCTTCTCCAGATGATGCTTCAGATGTTGGTAACCGTGTCACCGTCTCCAGCTGGATACGAGTGTTCAAAATGGGCGCCTTCCTATATAGCGTCCTGTGACGTCAGACTTGGGGTGCCCTGTCATATCAGTCGCAATGTCTGACGGGATCTGTAGGCACGGACTGTCCTGGATACAAAATGGCCGAAAACGCCAGGAGGACTGGTGGCGTCCAGTAATGTGCAAATGGTCCATTATTCAGCAAACAAGTGGTCCATTATTCAGCAAACAAGTGGTCCAACATAAGCAATCTTGAAAGTACTGTGTGTATATAAAACATCTCTAGAAATAACTTTCAAACTACTTACCTTATTTAAGGAAACAGCAGCAGTTGTGAAAGTCAGCTCTACACAAAGTTCTGTGTGAATTGTAATGTGGTATATAACAACAAAACAGATTTCCTACATTTTGTTAATTTATCAGTGGCGAGCCATCAGAGTCTTCAAGGTGTTTGGAGAAGGCTTAAAGTAATCCTGAATATAAAAAAAAGGATCACAATTTTTGTGAGGAGTTAAGAAAATAAGAATAATCAGATGGATTCTTGTCTGCAAAAGAGTAAAAAAAGCTTACAGCTGAGTTTTCTGTTTGAGTTCTCCAGGCCACAGTAATTCTGTATTTGAAAATTATCAGAAATTCTGTGTTCATGTAGCAATTTGTCATCACGTGGGGCAGTCTGCTTGTTTATCTGATAGCCTCGAGCCATAAGCTATGTAACAACATACATTGTGATAGATAGATCTTTTTATCTGTCAATTGACATATTCTTGGGAGGGCCGAAGTATTCTAGCTAGGCTAGTGACGATCTTTGTTGTACAGAGAGCTGGTGCTGGTAGCAGGCGTTTAGAGATACTGAAAATTCCATCAGTGGGATGAGAAATCATCAAAAAAAAATTATTTTATAGCTTTAAAAGATGACTAAGACATAAATAGATATGCATTGTTAAAACAAGTTTGTATAATACATTAAGTTCTTACAGTGTTTTTTTTTGTTTTTGGGTTATCACCTGGAATGGATTAACTCTGCTCACAGGCCCAGTCTCGGTTTGGCTTGGGGGGTTCTGCTGCTGGAAGAAATCTCAGGCTTGAGGTAGCTGTGTGGAACTTTGAAACTCTTAGCTGCTGCATAAAAGTTGCAAAAAAAAGATTGTCCTTTTTTTATGGACAGTCTGGTTTCAGTATCTACAATGAGTTTCTACAATGAGTTTCCTGGTTTTGTTGCTCTAAATTTATTTTACAAATCTATCCTGTCTGGTTGAATTAGGTTAATTCCTTGTTATTCCATTGAACATTGACTTGTTTTGTTAATGCTGAAGGCTTTTCTTCAGTTTGTTATTCATGTTGAATCTACAATTGACGATTTGTGACTTTGTCTACTATGCAGTGATACCTGAGTAATGAGATTATGTTTAGTTAAAAAAAAACAAAAACAAAAACCAACTCTAGGATGTCTAAAAGAGTTTTATTTTATTGAGAGCTTTCTTTATAAAAATGCTAGAAGTTCGACTGTCAATCTACCGCAGTTTTAGCTACAAGCTAAGTGTTTAACCCAGGTGTATCGGTAGAGCGGTGCAGTGTGTTGGCATGAGAAGAATTTTGTCAGGGAAGTGCTATTGGATTATTTGGGCTCAACTGTAAGAAGTGCAGCTTGCCACTGATACAGTGATTGCTTAGCTCCACTGATACGATACTTCAGAAAGTGGAGAATAATTGAATTATTATTGGTCCTTCACATTGATCCCATAGTTTTTTGTCATGTATGTCAACAAAGTACACCTTAAAACCTGATGAGAGCCTTAACTTACATGTGACGCAAAGATTGCGTATACACAAAAATAATGCTGTGTCATGAGAGTGTTGGAATGCAGTCAGGCAGGCAGGAACAGCATGATGAGAGAAACTCACTACATACAGGTGATAGCGGAGGCAGGCATGAGACATGGGCAGGAGTGGCAAACAGGCATGACAGGCTTAGCCCATCAGACAAGCTTAGCAACCAGTATGTATCCTAGAGGACTAAACAGAACAGCAGTGTATATAAAGGGCATGACACAGGTGAAAACAGAAAATAATTGGCATGAACAGGTGGATCGGATGAGGCTGATTACCATGGTGGCACTGGGAATAAAATGCACTATAACAAGAACAAGTCAAAAAAATGAACTTAAAGGGAATGAACTAAAGCACCACCTGGAAAGCATAAACAACAATGAACAGAGGCAAGAGCCAAAACAAAACTTAAACATCTTTAAATGATCACAGCTGATTGATTATAATTCCAGAAAACCTGAAAATGGTATTTTTCACCTTGAGCCTGCAATCTCTGTTTAGCAGCCAAATGCCTTTTTGATTTGCCTTTTTGATTTTGAATGCCTGTTTAGCAGCCAAATGCTGTGTTGATTGATTCTTTTGTATGAGAAAATGGCTTTTGCCTTCTCACATTGCAGAGGTCAACTAGTCAATTAATCAATTAGATGCACCGGTGATCATACAAGAAAATATGCAAATCATTACAATATACTAGTCTAAAAGAAAAACTTTATTTAATCATATTCCTAGAAGAAATAGCTTTAATTTTTTTTTTTTCATATTATAGATATTTAGATTAGTATTAGTCAGTATTGCTCCACTTCAGCCTATTTCAGAATATGACAGACTTTGAAATAGTACAACAGCAGTAATATCTGATTTAAAAAAAAATAAAAAAAATAAACAAAAAGCTTATTTCATTATAAAGGTCTGTAAAGCTGTTATGACCGAAGTGCAACAACTTGCAGCATTTAAGTGGTAAGAAAATATTACCACTTCCCTTCCTCTGTTCCTGCCTTCCTCATTCATCCTACATGTGTGGTGTAAGTCTCCATCACTTTTGTATTTCACTGGAAGAGATGCTTTGAGAAATATTGTACCATTACCTTTCTGTGGCTTAAACACAGGCCTGGTGAAGATGATATAAATGGCAGGAGTAATAGGGTCCTGTTGCTGAAGATCAGCAAGATTGGTGGTCCTCGCATTCTGTCCATCCAAATGGCACCTCACATGTCAACTTTGATTAATAGTTCATATAAGAATGTTGGCTGTAGCAGTAAGATGAGATTCTCAGATATTTTTTTTGTTATAGTTTGAATGCAGAATTTTAAAATGTACTCATACACTTCGTCTTCCGCTTTATCCGGGACTGGGTCGCGGGGGCAGCAGACTCAGCAGAGACGCCCAGACGTCCCTCTCCCCAGACACCTCCTCCAGCTCCTCCAGGGGGAGCCCAAGGCGTTCCCAGGCCAGCCGAGAGACATAGTCCCTCCAGCATGTCCTGGGCCGTCCCCTGGGTCTCCTCCCGGTAGGACGTGCCTGGAACACCTCCCGAGGAAGGCGTCCAGGAGGCATCCGGCATAGATGCCCGAGCCACCTCAACTGGCTCCTCTCAATGTGGAGGAGCAGCGGCTCTACTCCGAGCCCCTCCCAGATGGCCGAGGTCCTCACCCTATTTCTAAGGGAGTGCCCGGCCACCCTACGGAGGAAGCTCATTTCAGCCGCTTGTATCCGGGATCTCTTTCTTTCGGGCATGACCCAAAGGTCATGGCCATAGGTGAGGGTAGGCACGTAGACCGACCGGTAAATCGAGAGCTTCGCTTTTCGGCTCAGCTCTCTCTTCACCATAACGGACCAGCATAGCGTCCCCATTACTCTGGCAGCCGCACCGATCCGTCTGTCGATCTTCCGCTCAATTCTTCCCTCACTCGTAAACAAGACCCCGAGATACTTAAACTCCTCCACTTGAGGCAGGAAATCCCCTCCAACCTGAAGAGGACAAGCCACCCTTTTCCGGTCGAGAACCATGGCCTCGGACTTGGAGGAGCTGATTTTCATCCCTGCCGCTTCACACTCGGCTGCGAACCGCCCCAGTGCGTGCTGTAGGTCTTGGCTAGAGGGGTCCTGCAGGACCACGTAATCTGCAAAAAGAAGAGACGAAATCCTCTGGTCCCCAAATCAGACCCATCTGGCCCTTGGCTGCACCTAGAAATCCTGTCCATAAAAGTTATGAACAGGAGCGATGACAAATGGCAGCCCTGCCGGAGTGGACATGTTCCAACAGGTCCGACCTAGTGCCGGCAATGCGAACTGTTGGGACCTACAGCCATGGATTTCAACATTAAACTCCGGTACGGACATTTCTGGAACTTTCAAAATAAATTGCATTTAACAAGACTTTCAGCACAACTTCAGAAGGGGGAAGGGGGGGTAAGAGAGGACTTCCCATGATGCCACTGCCCGCATAAAACCCCCACCTTCCCACAAGTCTTTCTCTTCCACACCGGTGACCATTGGGATAGGAGGGGAACAAAGCGTGCTGATGTCTTTTGCTGGCAAAAAGACATAAATTCAACTGGATCCAAGGAAGCCATACCATCATCGATCATATGCAAAGTTAAGTAGAATGAAATACTGTCTGTGTATCCGGTATTTTCATTCATGAACGGGGATAATTAAGGTACAAGCATTATTTGACTGTCTCTCCGAGGCCCCGCAGATGCAAGCGGTGTTCGAGAGAAACCCCGGCAAAGACGCGGTCTCCCAGCCTGGAAGGAAGACAGCAGAGACCGCAGCGGACAGGACGAGCCACCCCGCTCTCCGGAGCTAACCCTTTTCTTTACAGAGCAAACGCAGAGGTTAGCTGAAAGCTAACCGCTTGTTGACTGTGGACGTTTCATCGCTTCATCGCCCCTTGGACAACATTTCCTCACCATGGTCAGAGGTTAGGTTTGGGCAGATTAACAGTTAGGATGAAATAATCTGAACGTTTTCATTCTATGAAGTTTGTTTTTGTGAAACTCGGCTATCTTACTGCTAGCATGCTATCTGTAGCACACGTGCCGGTTTGTGTTCTTATGTTTTAAGGTTAAGATAAACTTTATTTTAAAGGGTGATTTTAAACAGAACATTGCTCATAACGCGCTGTCCACGCTTCTGCATTTTAACCCTTTTATTAACCCTGGTATTTTAAAGGTATGTGTTGATTCTGGTGCTAAGCTATCCACTTCTTTGTTAGCTTAACCGGTAAGAACACGTGCTTGCTTCTAAAGAGTATTGAACAGAAAGGTTGTTAGTTTTCAAGCTAGTGAATAATAGTCCCTGAACATCATTTACTAGATTTGATAACTAAATAAACACCATTAAGCCCCATTTCTCCAGAAAGATTTGGCTCTTTTCCAAAATACTCCCTTAATAATATTTCTTCGAATATTATTTCAATAAATAAAGGCAGCTAATTAGACACCGTTGAGAAATGGTCATCCAGAAGGTTGGTTTTATTCAGCAGATCATTATTTAAAACATTATTTTATTAAAATAATATTTTATCTGTTCTTGCATTGTGAAGGGTTGTCTAAATGTTGCTGATTATTGCCTAAGTTAGTTCCAAGACTAACTTAACTTCACTTCCAGATTCTTCAAGATAATCCTTGGTTCTCAAACATAAACATTGCATGGTAATGTTGCATCATTCTTTTTGGTCATGATTTCCAATCATCTTTAATCAACTTGTTTATATTGTACATAGCCCATTAGTCTTCGTAATTCTTTAATTCTGCTTGGTAGTTTAGTTGGATTGTTTTAGCATAGTAAAGAGTTTGTTGATTGAAATATGTTTGACTTTGAGTTGACTTATTTTTGTTAATAAATTCTTGTACTTTAAGAAATTGTGTGAATTCATTCCATATATGTGCAGAGTTTATGCTGTTCAATATTGTCAGAGCTCGTCGCACACCTTTCTATTTTGTCCTAATACCATCGTCTTACTGGGCTGGTATTCACAGGACAACCCTTAACAGACCGAAATATTATTTGATAAAATATTAAAATATTAATATTAAATAATATTCTCAGATTCATAATTACAACAGAACCAAACTCCTGCTCCGCTTGTACAGAGACCGGATGGCACCTAGTAAAGGGCCCCCGATTCCATACTCCTGGAGCACCCCTCACAGGGCATCATGAGGGGCACAGTCGAATGCTTTCTCCAGGTCCACAAAACACATGTGGACCGGTTGGGCAAACTCCCATGAACCCTCGAATACCCTGTAGCGGGTAAAGAGCTGGTCCAGTGTTCCACGGCCGGGACGAAAACCACACTGCTCCTCCTGAAGCCAGGGTTCGACTATCGGCCAGACTCTCCTCTCCAATACCCTGGTGTAGGTCTTACCAGGGAGGCTAAGGAGTGTCCCCCTGTAGTTGGAACACACCATCTTCTTATGTAGGGGGACCACCACCCCAGTCTGCCAGTCCATAGTCACAGTCCCCGTCCGCCACGCAATGTTGAAGAGGCGTGTCAACCATGACAGCCCCACAACATCCAAAGACTTGAGGTACTCAAGGCGGATCTCATCCAACCCCGAAGCCCCGCCACCGCGGAGCTTTTTAACCACCTCAGTGACTTCAGCCCAGGTGATGAAAGAGTCCAACCCTGAGTCCCCAGCCTCTGTTCCCACCAGGAAATGCGTGATGGCAGGATTGAGGAGATTCTCAAAGTACTCCTTCCACCGCCCGATAATGTCCCCAGTCGAGGTCAGCAGCTTCCCCCTCATGAGGCGCCGGACGGTTTGCCAGAATCGCTTCGGGGCCAACCTGTAGTCCTTCTCCATGGCCTCACCAACCTTCTCCCAGGTCCGAGTTTTTTCCTCTGCCTCCGTCCGGGCCGCGGCACGCTTGGCACCACGGTACCCGTCAGCCGCCACAGGAGTCCCACAAGCCAACCACAGCCGATAGGACTCCTTCTTCAGCTTGACAGCGTCCCTTACTGCCGGTGTCCACCACCGGGTTTGGGGATTGTCGCCGCGACAGGCACCGCAGATCTTACGGCCGCAGCTACGGGCGGCAGCATCAGTGGACAGCTCAGCCCCTCTCTTCACCCGAGTGTCCAAAACATGCGGCCGAAGGTCTGATGATACAACAACAAAGTTGATCATTGACCTCCTGCCTAGGGTATTCTGGTGCCAAGTGCACTGATGGACGCCATTATGTTTGAACATGGTGTTCACTATGGACAATCCGTGACTAGCACAGAAGTCCAATAACAAAACACCGCTAGGATTCAGATCGGGGAGGCCATTCCTCCCGATCACGCCTCTCCAGGTGTCACTGTCATTTCCCACATGGGCGTTGAAGTCCCCCAGCAGAATAATGGGGTCCCCAGGAGGGGCACTATCCAGCACCCCGACAGGGACGCCAAGAAGGCCGGGTACTCCGCACTACCACTCGGCCCGTAGGCCAAAATGATAGTCAGAGACCTCTCCCCAACTCAAAGGCACAGGGATGTGACCCTCTCATCCACTGGGGTAAACCCCAACACGAGATGGCTGAGCTGGGGGGCGACAAGCAAACCCACCCCAGCCCGCCACCTCTCCCCGTGGGCCACTCCAGAGTAGAAGAGAATCCAGCCCCTCTCAAGGAGATGGGTTCCAGAGCCCACGCTGTGCGTGGAGGCGAGCCCGACTATTTCTAGTCGATATGTCTTGACCTCCCGCACAAGCTCAGGCTCTTTCCCCCCCAGCGAGGTGACATTCCACGTCCCTAGAGCCAGCCTAAGCATCCGGGGATCGGGCCGCCGAGGTCTCCACCTTCGTCCGCCACCCAATCCTCTTTGCACCGGTCCCTCACGCTTCCACCTGCAGGTGGTGGGCCCACTGGGGGATAGTCTCGTGTCTCTCGTTCGGGCTTGGCCCGGCCGGGTCCCGCGAGGAGCAACCCAGCCGCCATGCGCTCTCCGACAAATCCCGATCCCAGGCCTGGCTCCAGGGTGGGACCCCGGCTCCGCCATACCGGGCGACATCACGTGCCTCGATTTTATAGTCGACATGAGGGGTTCTTGAACCGCTCTTTGTCTGACCCATCACCTAGAGCCTGTTTGCCATGGGAGACCCTATCAGGGGCCTTTAAGCCCCAGACAACATAGCCTCTAGGATCATTCGAGCACTCAAACCCCTCCACCATGTTAAGGTGGCGGTTCAAGGTGGCGGTTCAACACAATTTTACAATGTGTATTTTTTTAATAGTACACATAACGTGATTTCACTGGCTAAGCAGATATGCAAAGCGTTCATTTATCCATGGAACATGTAAGCTGCTTTGCAACATGCTCAAGGCCAACAAAGTTTAGCCAAGAGAAGGTATCCTTGACATTAAATGAGGTCCCAACTCCACCCCTATTTTTATCTCAGAAAACAAAATTTGGCCTCATTAGTTTTGGTATTTATCATATTTTTATTTTACATGACTTGGCCTAAAAGTGTTTTGAAGCAAAAAGTGCTGCAAATTGCCCCCAGTTTTATTTGCCTCAGTGGGCCTGTGGAGGCGTTAGTGTTGTGGTCAGCACTCCTCAGACTCTTTGAATTGCAAATCGCCTCCATAACTCAAAAGTAATGCAGCCGGTAACGTCACCTCCTGTCATTTTTCTGCATTTAGGTGCATGGGGGCACCGTTGCTGAGGAAGAGCAGTTATTGTTTCTGTCTCTGATGTTACTCCTCTGGATTGGACAAATCACTAGGATTGACTCTCTCAACCTCCACCTCTTTATCGTGCCAGAGGGCTCCCTTAGCTGCAATAATGCTCGACTGCAAGCATTACAGCATTGTGCACTGGGATATCTTACTGATTAAAGGGTAAATAACCATATAACCACTGTTAGTTTGCAAAACTTTGTAAAACTTGGCTTTGAGCAACATTCAGACAATCTTGTTTGTTAAATATCTCTAGTTGAATTAACCATCAATATTGGTATCTTACTTTTACAATGTTGATGTGATTGGTGTTGGCATTTTTAAGGAACAGTATAATATAAGAAAATAGGTTAAACATTATAGCGATACACATGTAATATTACAAAATGTACATTCTCTATTAATTTGGGGGATTTTACTAAAAATTATTGGATCTTTACTAGGTTCTAAATTATTTAAATCTACCCATATGGCATAACAGACCAGACATCATACTGCAGTGCCTTGCCAAAATATTCACACCTTTTGAACTTTTTAAACGAGAGCCACAAACTCCAATGTATTTTATTTGAATTTTATGTAGTAGGCCAACACAAAGTACTGCATGATTGTGAAATGAAGGAAAAAACATTTTACACATAAAAATGTGTTTTGTGCATATGTATTCAGCCACCCAGATCTGACATTTTGCAGAATCACCTTTTAGTTCAGTTACAGCTCTAAGGTCTTAGGGTATGTCTCTTCCAGCGTGGCATCTACAGTAGAAACTAATGTTTTTACCCATTTCTCTTCGCAAAATGGTTAAGCTCAGCCAGACTGGATGAGTGTTTGTGAACATTATTACAGTATAGTATATTGTACTATAGTATAGTATAAAGTATTGCCACAGATTCTCAACTGTATTTTGATCTGAAATTTAACTGCTATTGTAGAATATAATTTGATCCAAATCATTCCATTGTTTAGGTTCATTGTCCTGTGAGAAGATGAACCTTTTGGAGCCTCTAACATCTTTTCTTCCAGAATTGACCTGTACTTTGCTCTGTCTATCTTTTTATCAGCTCTGATCAACTTCCCATTTTGTGCTATAATACTGCCCCCACTATGTTTTATGGTACAGATGATGTGTTAAGGGTGTTGCACAGTATTAGTTTTCCACCAAACTTGGGGTTTTGCACGTAGGCCAGAACAATTCAGGTTGTTTTCATCTACAAGAGCATCTACTTTAAAATGTTTGTTGTGTTTCCTACATGGCTTGCATCAAACTTTAAACAGGTCTTTCAAGTCTTTTTTTCAGCAATGGCTTTCTTCTTCTCAAACTTTCAAAAATGCTGATTTGTGGAGTGCATCACTAGTAGTTGTACTGTCAACACATTATTCCACCTGAGCTGTGGATTTCTGAAGCTCCTCCTTAGTTAAGTGGTTCTCTTGGCTGTTTCTCTGATTAATGCTCTGATTGCCTGCCCTGTAAGTTTAATTAACTGCCATGTCTTGGTAGGTTTGCAGATGTGTCATACAATTTACATGTCAAATCTTGGCATATTGTTTTATAGCTTTACCCTGTCTAAAGTTCTCCACAACGTTATCACTGAGCTGTTTGTTGTTCCTGATTTCTTTTACTGCCAGAAATGCCAGAAATATAAAAGAGAGATGTGTAGGGATTTTTTATTACTTTCTTGATATATATAAATTTACATGAACTAACATTACAATACCATTAAGCAGAGAACCAGGGAAAGCCATGAGGGTTATGCCATGCTTTAATAAGCTTGTTTTAGTTAATTTACAACATCTGCTTTGATTGGAGGCATAGCTGGGATTGCATTGTAAGGCAAGGCCTCAAACAAACTCCTTGTGTGACACTATGAAGAAATCAAAAGAAGTCTGTCTGGATATCAGAAAATAACTGTGGACCTCCACAAGACTTGTTAATCATTCAGTACAATTTCTAGTTGCCTGAAGGTCATCGTTATTTGTTCAAGTAATTATATGCATGTTTAGACACCATGGACATTTTTCAGCTATTATCACTCAGCGAAGAGACTGGTTCTGTCCAACAGCTGGACGTTTTTTTGGGATGACGTACAAATCAAACCCAGAACAAAAGCAAAGGACCTAGTGAAGACACTGATAAAGCTAGTAGGAAGATGTCATGATTTCAAAAGCAACATGTAAAATTCAATTACAATTTGCAAATTCAAGAGCAAAGACCTTAACTTTTGGAGTAATATCCTGTAGTGTGATGAAATTAAAACTGAAGAGTTTGGCCATAATGACAAATGTTAACGTAGGAGGTAAAAGGTGGAAACTTGCACCCTGATAACACCATGTGAAGTACAGCAGAGACAGCATGATTAGTGGGTGTTTTGCCAGAAGAGGGACTGATGAACTTCACAAAACAAATGGCACAAAACAGCATTATCACAGCCAAAATCATATATATTATTGCCACATAATGTGATATTCTTCAAAACTAACGTATTTTACAAGAAAAGAGTAAACCAGAAAATGTCCATCTCTTACTATGTGACCAACCATGGGGTCCATACACACAAGGCAATGACCTCACTAACCTACCTTTTGTTGAGACCTCATCAGATTGCACCAGCAGACAGACCTCTTTGCATTCCAATGTCCAGACGTAAATACTTATTTTTAATTTTATGTATGGAGATGGTTGAAAGACTAAGATACACTCTGCAACCTATCCCAATACAGTCAGTTCAGCTGAAAGTTACTAGTGTTTAGGGTTTAAAATTAGCAGGAGCAAAATGCATTATATTTTGCCCAATAAGCTATAATCTGGTTTTGTTTAAGTCTTACGATTTTATCTGGTATTAGTGTCAAACAAAATTTAGTGTTGGTCAAAAAAATGCTTTCCTACCTCAAAATCTGTTTTTGTGTATGGAATATGCATGCACCTGTTTCCAGCCTTGACAACCACCATGTAAGAGATTTTTTATTTTTACTTAAGGCAAAATTATTAACAACAAATTAAAATCTTCTTACAATAAAAAATGTTAGGTACATTAAATATTCTTCCTGTAATAACCACTTTAATTTAAAAGTAAATAGGAACACATATAACCAGTGAATTTTACTTAAAACCAGACTTTGGTGCACCCAAGGTTTCTTTTAACTATTATTACGTTTAATTATTATTATTAAACTTGGTTAAAGGCAGCAAGTATTTTCAAATAATAGAGTGACCAAAATGCTGTTCCTGTTGCTAAGAAAAGCAGAGTTAGAGTAAAGTTGCAATAGATGGGCACCAAGCGTTTTATCCCCCAAAAAAACCATGGTTTTTGGAGCCAGTGTTTTTGGAACTAAAACTAAGGAGTCGGTCCGATTGACTTTTTCCATCCACTCAACTTGCTATTAATATGCATAGATACAGCACTCTGTACAGACAGCTTGTTTAGCCGTACCCTTTTTTCGATTCCCCTCCTTGTGGAGAATGTCGATGTGAAGTCAGCAGTCTTCATCATGATCATTTAGGCTATAATGTAACCATTAGGAATCCTTTTTCATAACTCTCATTATATTCTAAATAACAGGGAAAGTGAATTTTAGGTTTTCTTTACCTGCAAGCCATAACCATCCAAACTGACAGTCATATATTAATAAGTTTGGAGTGACTTTAATTAATATACATGATCTTTGAACTGATTACCGAAATAAATCAACTATACTAATTACCTGAGATGCACCTGTTCTCTAACTACACCCAGAGCTTCCGTTCAGTGAGCACCTGCCTGAATATATATGTCAATCAACCATCTGATTTGTCCTATGAATAGTCATGTAGAGACGAGCTAATTATAATCGCTGATCGTAAACTATGCAACTCAAACAAAAGCTGCCCAACCACTGACAAGAGTAGTTGATTCTGATAAGATGTGAAACCTTCTGTTACAAAGAATATATTGTGCAGTGGATCGCTGGCTAAAAGGTTTTCCTGCTGTTACTTCTTAACTGTTATAGTTACGCCTTTATGAAAACGGGTTACTCTGCAATCAGTTCTTTCTACGCTGTTAAATTTTAGCTAATAATGTTAAAAATGAAATTTCCTTATTTGAAGCTGTGTAAGATGAATGGTCACATTGTGAAATCTGAAAATACTCAGTTTTTAACCTTTAGTTCAGACAACTGCCTGATGCCAGAAAAAAGGACAGAGTCTGTACTGGTATTTCTTAATTAGCAATACTGGTGACTGTGTAGCTGGCAGACAGGTGAGAGGACCAGTGAAATCAGAGGGTCAGTGTTTTTACTCTCATTGCCTGCAGCCCAATATGACTTTAACATTGTGAAGCTTTGTGGATTTGAAAATAAAAGCATTGTCTCACCATGTACATCTTTTTATACTCTACACAACTTGCAGTTTATTTCCTAATGTGATAAGATTCATCTGGCAATAATATTTGGGACAGGATATGGTTCCAAGTAGGGAATGTGTTTGCATTTCAAATGTAGAGTAATCCGCTTATAATTACAGATTGAGGAAAAGGAATGGGGGTCCGACTGTTTGAAAGTGTAATCCCCCCTGCGTGCATAAATATGAGGCAATTTCATAAATGGGTCCAGCCTAAGACTTGTGGATAATCACCTGGGGCGTAGAGTATTTTGATATCCCCACCCTGCCCCCTTTTCCTCTGTAAATAATTCCTACAAAGTTGAAATCAGAGAAGCCTGAGCTACATTAAATTACCTTCAAAGGCAGGCGTAAAATTGGGCCGCTCGTCCATGTAGACAGGAAATGAACTTGTGTTTCTGTTATGAAAGAACAATAATAGATTGAGTAGCTAAATAACGACCTCTGTGAAAGCTGTCAGATAGAAATTATTTTATCTCTAATAATTTTGCATGCCTTAACTGTTTTGCAACGCTGCCGACACACACATTTGGCTATTGTTACAATGCAGTTTGAATAACTTCCAATTGGAGAATAAAGGACAGCAGTATGGTAATAATTGAGTTTGAGCTGAGCTCCTTACAATACATTTGTGTCTTCCTTCTCACCTAATGATGGAACCTTATTAAACTTTGAACAAATCAGACCACTTTAAATCCTAAAAACAATAATATCAGTACGTATATCATTACATGTAATTTATAAATGTTTATAATGTACCTTATAATTCTGTAAAAGCAGTTTTATTAATTGACATGAACACATTTTGTTGTCAAAAGATGAATTTTAATGCTCAGTTCTCTCTTTGGCAAAGCCACAGTGTTGTTTGAACTCAAGTTAAAAGTATTTTTCTGCTGACTTTCAAAATTACTGTTAACGTCGAACTTTTCCCAAACTCTGTTTTGTGTTAGACAAGGGAAAAATAACACATGTTTATACCTTTTATCTATGCCTAAAGATGTATTTTTTCATCTTTACAAAGTTGAAGTGTTTCAGTTAAATGTCTTTGCTGAATTGCATAATGAGAAGCGGCATAATTGTTTGAGATTTAAAAGCTTCTTTGCACGGCAGACACACTGTAAGATAACATTATTAGGGCTGCTATTAGACTATCCTGGGAGACAGCAGGTAATGTGTGAAACTGCTAAAATATGCAGTATTTGCAAATCTAATAAAAGAGGTGAGCTTAATAATATCCACCTATTTTGCTATTATGCAAAAATGTTAGACTGCTGTGGAAAAAAACTGTTTTGGTCTGTTTCTGTTGTTTGCTTCATATGGCTGAAAATGAGGAGAAAATTGTTGGTTAGACAGACTTAATTAAAACTAATGGAGCGCAAGTTATTGCAGATTGATGAGAGTCAGGATGAGATTTGATGCTGTTCCAATGCTTCCAATTTTTCATCATGTTATCAACACGTAAATGACCCCCTGTATAGTGCAGAAAACTCCCAGTCTTAGCCCATGCGTAATAAGCTCAATAAGGTCTCCCATAAATCATTTTAATTGAAATAATTCCTCCCTGGCTGCTACTTAAAAGACACCTCACAGACACAGACAGGGTGAACAATCCCTGAGCCTCCATCTGAACTCTAGATGAACTGGAGACTAGAACCCCTGTTGGCTGACTGGACCAGAGATGACACATCAGAAAAGGATGTCATGTCCAGCGAAGTTATCCACATGTCTGTGCTCACCTTGGTTTTAAAGGGTCTTTAGCTCTCCCATCACGTGGTTTTGGGCATTGATCTAATAATTCCTGCTCCTTTTTGTGCTTTTGGGGGATGTTGTACACCTCTGCATTATGCCACAGCATTAAATATGTGTCATGCCAGTTTCTATTAAAGACCATCATCTCACTATTAAGAAGGTAATGGTTGCTCTCCCTGTTTTAATGGAGAGGAATATGTTTTAAGACTTCTCTTAATTTGGTTGAATTCTTTTCTGACGTTTGTCCTGAGCAAGTGGGTACTCTTCTCTGATTATTGAGCTTCTCATGGGCTGGACATGCAAATAAGCAAAACAGCCATTAGTTTGGAGACTCAAACATGGCTTTTTGTACCTGTAGAGCCCCGTAGGCCATCCTGCCCTGATCTTTCTTCCCAATATCAAAAAGCACCACTACCTGATTGCAAAACAAACAAGCAGCTGCTACACAATTCGATACAAGAACCGACTTCCTAATGATATTCAAGGTTTTCCACCTGCTTCCAATTTCATCAGAATCCCATTTGTCAGCTCTTTTGCATCCTTCTTGTTTTGCATTGCTATTTGCAAATGTGGGAAAGCTTTCATTATCGTTTTTACCCACTGTTCGCACACAGTGGTAGTCCACTCTGAACTGCTGGTATGCAGAGTCACAGTATCTCTATGACCTGTGTGTACTGCTGAAGCGGCTTTGTTTACTGTGAGGCACCTGTGAGGCTGTCGTCATCCTGGGAATGGCTGGAGATTTATTACCTATTGATACACACCCCTCCCTGAACACACCCCCAAAGACACCCGCAGTACATTGTTGACTCATGAATTGCGCAGCCAGGAGCCCATGAATCATCTGCTTAAAAAGAATATTCTTTCACTTCTCTGCACACCTTTTCTGTGATTTCACATCCTCTGTCAAGTAGATAAAGTACTCTGTGTGCAGCCAAATACAGAAACACTGTTTTTCACTGCCATCATGTGTTTTCTCATTGGGGAAGAAATGTAGTGGATTGATGATGGGTGTTTCACCACTTCTTGTACATTTGCCCTTCATTGTCTTGTTTTTAGATTCAATTAGTAGCTGTGACACCCAGCGTCCACACTTTTCTCTTGCTCTGGGATGTTCTAGTTGAAGTTTGGATATCTCCTTATGTTTCTTTTTCTGTTTTCCCCTACTTCTTTTTATCCTTAGAACATCTTACAAAACAGGGGAAAACAATTACTATAGATTTTCAATTGACTCCATGCAACATTTAAGGCAACAAAAAGCCAAATAAACCCCCTGCAAGTCATTCTTTGAGAATCAAGACTTCCCCCCACTTGGAGTAGGACATAGTGTGAATGTAGACTTGGTCTGGAGACACAGCGAAGGTGCTCTGACAGACGTAATAAAAATAAACCTGCCTGTCTGGCCTTACTTCTACATTCATCAACTCATCTGAGTGAGCCTTCTGGGCTGGTTCAGCCTGAGAAACTCCATTTGTCACCTGCTAAATGCTGCCAATGTGCACGGGGTTCCCCACTGCCTGTGTCCTTTGGAGAGAGTAGCTGTAGGTTTTATTTATGTTTTTGGAAAAATACACAACAGGGAGAAAAATTAAGAGGACCAAGGGGTTCTGGGTTTTGACATTTAGCTGATTTATTTGTAAGTTGATCTAGGAGAAAAAGCCTGTTTTGTGAGGTTTTTATTGTAGATTTTAACCGATTTATAACTTCAGGGATTTAGTCAGACAAATCAGAATGAAATTAGACATTATCAGTAAGTGTAAATTAATAGAGGGGTTAGCTACTTTTATTGGAAAATGAACATCAAATATCTGCTGGTATGTTTTAGCATCTATTTACCTTTCTGAGCTGTTAGTCTACAAATCTATCCCGTGATACGCTTTTTCATACACCACCTACTTGTAATGAAAGTACTTTGTTAAATGTAACTCCACTTTAAAGTCAATTTCATTGACAATCGTTAATAAAGGCACAGTATAACTGAAGAAAAAATTGTCCTAACAAAAAAAAACAAAAAACCAGATGACAACAAGAGCCACATGATCATTTCCAAAGCAAGAAATAAAAGGTACTCTGACATTTTATCAACAACGGAGTCATACATTATTAATCTGGAGAGTTTACATGAGATTGCAGAGACTAAGGCAGAACAGAGCAGCCATTTTACACCAGAGTCCCTTCCCTGTGTTTTATGATAAATGTTCTCAAAGTGCTCTGCATTTTACCCAGAGCGCACATGAACTACAGGCCAGCTAAAGCCATAACTCTCCAACACCCACTCAAGCAAGCACTCTAAAGAATCTCATTCAGAGTCCAAATACGTCTTCATTGTCAGACCCTCTCTTCCAGCACCAAAAAATAACTCTTAACGTACGGTTCTCAGAGCGATATAACTATTGCTGGATTTTTCCTAAGGTAATGCAAAATAATAAATTAACATATGGCAAGCATTTCTTTATTATTAGAAAACTTTGAGCAGTATGTGTCTGCCCAATTAAATGTGTACAGAACTTGTTGTTATTCAGTCTTTGATTTAGAAGTCACCAACAGCATTATTTTCTAAAAACACACATTTACAAAACTAATTTAAAGGAAAGGCTTATTGGTAACAGCAGACATTACAGGTGCTTCACAAAATATTAGCATATTGTGATAAAGTTCATTATTTTCCATAATGTCATCATGAAAATTTAACATTCGTATATTTTAGATTCATTGCACACTAACTGAAATATTTCAGGTCTTTTATTGTCTTAATATGGATGATTTTGGCATACAGCTCATGAAAACCCAAAATTCCTATCTCACAAAATTAGCATATTTCATCCGACCAATAAAAGAAAAGTGTTTTTAATACAAAAAACGTCAACCTTCAAATAATCATGTACAGTTATGCACTCAATACTTGGTCGGGAATCCTTTTGCAGAAATGACTGCTTCAATGCGGCGTGGCATGGAGGCAATCAGCCTGTGGCACTGCTGAGGTCTTATGGAGGCCCAGGATGCTTCGATAGCGGCCTTTAGCTCATCCAGAGTGTTGGGTCTTGAGTCTCTCAACGTTCTCTTCACAATATCCCACAGATTCTCTATGGGGTTCAGGTCAGGAGAGTTGGCAGGCCAATTGAGCACAGTGATACCATGGTCAGTAAACTATTTACCAGTGGTTTTGGCACTGTGAGCAGGTGCCAGGTCGTGCTGAAAAATGAAATCTTCATCTCCATAAAGCTTTTCAGCAGATGGAAGCATGAAGTGCTCCAAAATCTCCTGATAGCTAGCTGCATTGACCCTGCCCTTGATAAAACACAGTGGACCAACACCAGCAGCTGACACGGCACCCCAGACCATCACTGACTGTGGGTACTTGACACTGGACTTCTGGCATTTTGGCATTTCCTTCTCCCCAGTCTTCCTCCAGACTCTGGCACCTTGATTTCCGAATGACATGCAGAATTTGCTTTCATCCGAAAAAAGTTCTTTGGACCACTGAGCAACAGTCCATTGCTGCTTCTCTGTAGCCCAGGTCAGGCGCTTCTGCCGCTGTTTCTGGTTCAAAAGTGGCTTGACCTGGGGAATGCGGCACCTGTAGCCCATTTCCTGCACACGCCTGTGCACGGTGGCTCTGGATGTTTCTACTCCAGACTCAGTCCACTGCTTCCGCAGGTCCCCCAAGGTCTGGAATCGGCCCTTCTCCACAATCTTCCTCAGGGTCCAGTCACCTCTTCTCTTTGTGCAGCGTTTTCTGCCACACTTTTTCCTTCCCACAGACTTCCCACTGAGGTGACTTCATACAGCACTCTGGGAACAGCCTATTCGTTCAGAAATTTCTTTCTGTGTCTTACCCTCTTGCTTGAAGGTGTCAATAGTGGCCTTCTGGACAGCAGTCAGGTCGGCAGTCTTACCCATGATTGGGGTTTTGAGTGATGAACCAGGCTGGGAGTTTTAAAGGCCTCAGGAATCTGTTGCAGGTGTTTAGAGTTAACTCGTTGATTCAGATGATTAGGTTCATAGCTCGTTTAGAGACCCTTTTAATGATATGCTAATTTTGTGAGATAGGAATTTTGGGTTTTCATGAGCTGTATGCCAAAATCATCCATATTAAGACAATAAAAGACCTGAAATATTTCAGTTAGTGTGCAATGAATCTAAAATATATGAATGTTAAATTTTCATCATGACATTATGGAAAATAATGAACTTTATCACAATATGCTAATATTTTGAGAAGCACCTGTATACATGGCCACAGTGACCAATATAAGCATCTTAATATAAAGTAAGGGCAAAGGTCTAATCTAACTGTAATCATTAATCATGTGAGGATGTGGGGTTAAAGGTTGTATGACCTGCAGCTCCAAATTAAAGGTATCAAACTGGTGTCAAGAGGATAATCGACTATTTCATAAACCTGCACTTAAAGCAATTAAGGCCAAACTGCGATTAATTCCAATCCATGCAAAAGAGTTCATCAGTCACCATTAGTTAACTAAGATACAATACAACAAACATTTTAAAATAAACATCCAATAGCACTAATCAAAATGTAAATGTTGAGTTAGTAACTTTTATTAGATTGAAAGGAATTTACATTTAAATCAATTTAAAAACTGCATGAATATATAAAAGATAAGGTTTGGCAGAGTGCTGTAAATCAACCTTTCTGCAAAGCTGTCATGCTTACTAGCTCTATCACTCATTCGACTGTCAAGTAAGTACGAATGTGATATAAAATTCTTTAAATGTTACCAAATGTCTCGTGCCATTCCCCTACGCAAACAGTATTATAAACATATTTTTTTGTTTTAACTCTTTATTATTATCTTTTTAGTCTTGACTTGTTGGTTTTATTAGAATTGATGTTGACCTTCGGAATAAAGAATTTCTGTCTGAGCTCTGGAGTCTAAGAACATTCTGTGCTTCTTCCATTAGCTTAAACAGACTTTTGGGACATGAAGTTGATACATAAAAATGTAACGACATATAATTTTAATTTTAATTATAGTACTGAAATTGTAGTGGTTTACATAAGTGAATCAGTGAAATTATCTCTGTAATTTTGTAATATTTTGTTGTTGCATTGGTGCAATACATATACATGCTATTCAAGGAGATTTCATTTGGAATGAATAGGAGTGGCTGAGTGGCTGAAATGACTTTCCATGGATGCAGTTACACTGTAATTTACAAGGATTAGTGGCAAAGCAGAATTCAAAAAGTAGTATCCTCCCAAAAAAACGTCCCTAAAGGACCATAGAGAAGCTTTCAGGGAAAAAAAAAAACTTACTGAACTTTAAACAAACTGCTATATCCTCACAAAAATACATTCGTATTGTTTTTCTCATACACCAGTTGCTTTCATCGCAATAAACTCACCTGAATTGATTTAATAGGCAAAGAAATGTGAAGATAAAGTTTGTAGATGTGCTAATGTTAGATGTTGGTCAGGATGATGTAACATGGTTTTACGCTTGGGATCCTGTCTGGGTCAGCTTGTACTATGATTTCCTGGTGGTTTTGCATGACTAGTCAACATGGTGAGGAGATCTAGAGGCCTGTGGAAATACTGACAGGGCTCACAGTGCTGTCTATTTTCTGACCTCAAACTCAAAGGACCTCAACTGTGCGAGCTACGAGCACTGCTGTCCTAATGCCAAAATTCTAGGGGTCATTCAAGCAAATCTAGGCACGGCGCAAAAAAAAAGTTCATCCCTCAAAAGACTAGTGGTCAGATTTTCATACTAAGTTCTGTTTTCATATTCTTCTCTTGGATCAGAAACTTTACATGCTTCACTTGTGAAGGTCTCCCAGTTTGCCAAGAGTGTTTGAGTGGTGTGTTTTGTTGTAGAGAGACATATTTTGGAAAGGATGTGTGGGAGGAAAAGTGATGGGCAAATAAGGAATAAAACAGAGCCAGAACTGAGGTTTAAGAACTGAAATACATCTTTGTTTCAAACCTCATGGCTCAACTTTGTGATTCTTAGACAGCTTGGCAGACTTGGCTGGACAAGTTATTATGCCTTACCATCTGTCCATTTAAAGATGAGGAGGTCATCTTGAATTTAAACCAAGCTATTTTAATTGGTATGTAGATGATGTATCACATGAGACCCAAACAGATTTTACATAGTGACCAGTGCTTTAATCCCAGGTGCATCTTGTTTTTACGCAAGCCAAATTTGACCTTCTTGGAGGCACAAATGACCCATAGAGATTAGCCCTTTAACTCTCCAGACCTTTGGGACCCTATATGGACTTGCTCAAAGATGAGAAAACATTTTATATATGAGACTGATTCATTAGAGTTCTACATGTACTGATAAAAATGATTGATTATTAGGTTTTTAATGAGCAGGAGAGGAATGTCTAACATATTTTGGAGACACTTTCTGTTTTCTTAATTGAAAACAGAGATTGATGAACATATTGATGAACAAAACATATTGATGAACATATGAGGCTCACTTTAAACCACTCAAGATTAAACAATGACTGAACAAAAGTTCAAGAAAAAAAACATTGTTTCTGCTCTAACTCTAAATACCCTTGTTCCTTGTCTCCTCTAACTATCCATGCCCTCTCTGAATGCCCTCTCCTGGGGCCTGAGGGAGCCCTTTGAAATGCCCCACTCTCTCTTGGCAAGGTTGTATTTCTTCATTAGTCCCTCTGGGGGCTGCCAAAGTCCCAGAGGATGTCAGAGTACATTAATTCTCATCAGGACATGGGCCCTCTCAGGTGTGAATGGCAGCCAGCAGCTGTCGACAGGGCTCTTGCAATCCAGTCGTAACTCATATATCACCCACTGCGTGCACACATAGATGCACACACACATGCGCAAGGATACGCAGACATGTATATCTGCACAAAGATAGCAATGTGCACAAAAAAAAAAGGAAAAGCAGGACCCACACACAACTGGGCTGTTGAAAGAATCATCACACACAGGGAAAGATTTACACTGGAATCACTGGCATATGAGCACATCTCAATTTAGGAGCTGACCCATGATAATTACAAAAGCAGTCATATATCTTAAAGTCTTTAGAGGGGGGCAAAATGCCATCCCTGCTTAATTTTCCATGTGAGTAAATTTGCTTGGCGCATTTAAAAGCCTCTGTGTTTGCCTCATAGCTTCACCACAGAGCCCCCTAACCACCACAGGGATATATCACATAATTTCTGTCTGCTTGTCTTTTTCCATGTGTCTATCTGTTCTTCTTTTTCATAACATTGCAAGTGCTTCACTCAGATATTTTCTTGAGTAATTATTTCAAGTAAATCCTCCCATTGAGGTTGTTATGGCTCCCTGCAGACATGTATACAAATTATTCATATTTGCGGTCAAAGCTGTGAGATCCCCCATAAGACAATGGTTTTACATTATGAAGGTCTTCCTATTAAAGCCATTTGTTAAGGTTTTCACTCCTGGGGAGGGGTAGCTCTGGATGTCACCAAATGAAAGTTGTTAACCAAAAAAGATTAGCCGGTAATCACTTCACTTTGTTACAAAAGACTTCACACTGGATTCAGACCTGACAGATGAGCCCTAATCCTCATGTAAACCGAGACAGAGCTGTGGAGCAGTGGAAATTGCCCCCTCTGCTTAGAGCACTGTGTAAATGTTAAAAGATATGATGGAGTAAATTTAGGGGGGTTTATGGTTTGTGCCTGATGATTACGCCTGCCTATTATTATTTTGTCATGCTGTGATTATTTTGTCATCAAGGGGCCTTATTTTCCACAATGAATGGCTGTTCCACGAATAAGTAACCTTTACTCCTTACTGAAAACTTAGTTTTACTGTGTGGCTGCTCTGTGCTGTTCCTTGCTGCAGACAGATTAAGTCCAAATGAAAAAAAAAAAAAAAAAAAACGAATGCTGAGTTGCACTTTCAACCTCATTGCCACAAACAAATGATAAGCCTGCATGGATTTTCTTGGAAGTTTAAGTGTTTTTTGGTTCTCTTGCAAGACAACAACATCACATGTCAAGTTCAGAGAACCAGTGTTGCTTTGTTCAATCTGTACTTCTACTAGTGGAACATTGCAGAATATTTCCTAGGATAGATACTAAAAGAATTTGACTGCTGGCTCTCTGATGAAAAGCTTTTTATCTCAATCAAAAGCCTGACGATAAAGCACCCACTTCTACAAGATCAGATCCCTTGGAACCCAGTCCTTATGGAACTCTCTAAAACACACCAAAGGAAAGTGTCATTTCAAGCACAATGCACCTGATGCGCTGGATCCAACCACAGCAAGCAACTCAGATAAGTGCAAACGTCTGAATGCACACATGCCATATCTGTCATGCCACTCACATGTCAAAAATGTTATTTCTACTTTGATTACAAACAGTTAAGTTGAGCAGAACGTGTAAAAAACACAAAAGTGTGTATCAAATATGCAAAAACCTGCAAAAAAAAGAGACGAAATCCTCTGGTCCCCAAACCAAATCCCCTCCGGCCCTTGGCTGCGCCTAGAAATCCTGTCCATAAAAGTTATGAACAGGACCGGTGACAAAGGGCAGCCCTGCCTGCCGGAGTCGAACATGCACCGGGAACAGTTCCAACTTAGTGCCGGCAATACGGACCAAACTCCTGCTCCGCTTGTACAGAGACTAGATGGCCCCTAATAAATGGCTCCCGATTCCATACTCCTGGAGCACCCCCCCACAGGGCACCACGAGGGACACAGTCGAATGCCTTCTCCAGGTCCACAAAACACATGTGGACCTGTTGGGCAAACTCCCATGAACCCTCGAGTACCCTGTTGAGGGTATACAGCTGGTCCAGTGTTCCACGGTCGGTATGAAAACCATACTGCTCCTCCTGAAGCCAAGGTTCGATTATCGGCCGGACTCTCCTCTCCAATACCCTGGCGTAGGCCTTACCAGGGAGGCTGAGGAGTGTGATCCCCCTGTAGTTGGAACACAACCTCCGGTCCCCCTTCTTATGAAGGGGACCACCACCCCAGTCTGCCAGTCCAGAGGCACTGTCCCCGACCACCAAGCAATGTTGAAGAGGCGTGTCAACCATGACAGCCCTACAACAGACTTGAGGTACTCAGGGCGGATCTCATCCACCCCCGAAGCTCTGCCACCGCAGAGCTTTTTAACCACCTTGGTGACTTCAGCCTGGGTGATGAAAGAGTCTAACCCAGAATCACCAGCCTCTGTTTCCACCAGGGGATGCATGATGGCAGGATTGAGGAGATGCTCGAAGTACTCCTTCCACCGCCTGATAATGTCCCCAGTCGAGGTCAGCAGCCTCCCACCTCCACTTTAAACAGCGTTGACAAAGCACTGCTTCTCCCTCTTGAGGCGCTGGACAGTTTGCCAGAATCGCTTCGAGGCCCACTGGTAGTCCTTCTCCATGGCCTCACCAAACTCCTCTCAGGCCCGGGTTTTTGTCTGTGCCACAGCCTGGGCCACAGCACGCTTGGCCTCACGGTACCCATCAGCCGCCTCAGGAGTCCAACAAGCCAACCACAGCCGATAGGACTCCTTTTTCACCATGACAGCGTCCCTTACTACCGGTGTCCACCACCGGGTTCGGGGATTGCCGCCACAATAGGTACCGCAGACCTTACGGCTGCAGCATCGGCAATAGATGCGGAGAACATGGTCCACTCGAACTCTATGTCTCCAACATCCCTCAGAATCTGGTCAAAGCTCTCCCAGAGGTGGGAGTTGAATACATCCCTGGCCAAGGGCTCTGCCAGATGTTCCCAGCAGACCCTCACTATGTGGCTGGGGCTGCCAAGTCTGTCCGGCTTTCTCCTCCTCCAGTGGATCCAACTCACCACCAGGTGGGGATCAGTGGACAGCTCAGCCCCTCTCGTCACCCGAGTGTCCAAAACATGTGGCCAAAGGTTGGACAATACGACAACAAAGTCGTTCATCGACCTCCTGCCTAGGGTGTCCTGGTGCCGAGTGCACTGATGGATACCCTTATGCTTGAATATGGTGTTCATTATGGACAATCCGTGACTAGCACAGAAGTCCAAAAATGAAACACCACCCGGATTCAGATCGGGGAGGCCATTCTTCCCGATCATGTGTCAATGTCGTTTCCCATGTGGGTGCCCCAAGTCCCCCAGCAGAATAATGGAGTCCCTGGGAGGGGCACTATCCAGCACCTCCAACAGGGATGCCAAGAAGGTACATCCCACTGGGAGAAGGCCCAGTGGATGCCCCAGGACACGCTGGAGGAACTATGTCTCTCGGCTGGCCTGGGAACGTCTTGGTCTCCCCCCGGACGTGCTAGAGGAGGTGTCTGGGGAGAGGGACATCTGGGCGTCTTGCTGAGTCTGCTGCCCTCGCGACCCGGTCCCTGATAAAGCGGAAGACGACGAGAATTCTAACTGAGGATGATAGGAAAGTTAGAGAGGGCTGGACTCTCCGTCACTGGAATCAGGGAGCTTTCTTAGGCTGTATTTCTACTCCTGTCATTGCCATTGCAGGAACCAAATCTAGTTATTAGGGTAGATACTTTTTGGATGGACCCTCAACAAAAGATGGAGTTTTGTGACGGCAGTGTGCTTAAAATGCATTGCATTTTAATTCAGACATTTTCCAGTATAAAATCAGCTACAGTCCATACGTTAGCTTTAAATTACACAACAGCCGTAATCTGTACTTTTGCTTGCCAATATAATATGTTAACTCAGCTTAACTAGTACAAACTTCCTCTAAGTTACAAATGATTTATACTCAGTTTTAGGTTGTATCCACAGTTAACTAATCACAGAAATGTATTTGGATCACAGATTGTAATCCAGATCTGAGCTCCTCTTTTCTCTTGCTTCAAAGGCAAGTAAACTTTAAAGTCTGCATTAGCAAAAGTCATTGGACGTTTATTGCAGTTGCACAATTCTCTAAGGTTTGGAGTGACTTTATTTATGTTACGAAGTGTAATCAGAGAGACATAATGATCAGCTACAGTTTTATTGTTAACATTCACATTTTTATATTTGAGGGCGAAATCCTTTTTCTGTTTTTCCTGCATTCATTCAGAAATCAAGATAAGCATGCTTCATTTAACATTTATCGTTGTTATTTTGAAACACTTTAGAACAACAGCGCTTGTCTTTTAAATCATAGCTAATTGAAAGTCCTTGAAAATAATGCTGTATTGGTGTGATTTCACAGTTTTTAGTTGGATTCTGGACTCTACATTTGTGGTGGGCGGAGGTCTGTGTCCCTAGATCACAACAACAATCCCACATAAGTAGGACCTGCTCAGCAGCTGTAGATGTAATCTTATATATCTAACATCTAACAGCCTAATTAGATAAAAAAAAGTATCCAGAAAATAACATTCTAGGGTAAAAAAAACCCCAAACGAACGTTTTCAAAACTATATTTGAAACTTGCCTTATGTAATGTTTTTTATTCATAGAGATTTGGTGTTGGATAGCTCTTCTGACACTGTGTCTTCATCTATTTTGTAAATAACTGTGTTGCTTTTTATTGGTCTGATGTAATATTCTAATCTAAATGTCATGTGTTCATTAGAGTTAAGCAGAAAATGCTTCTCAGTCTATGTCTATGTCTAATTTATTGAATATAATTGTATTTGCTTTGTGTTAGGGTGCATGGCAGCCAAATATTTATAAATGTTTTTGTTAATCAAAAAGGATATTAGAAATAGCATTTTTTGAAAAACGTAGATCCACCTCTTATTTACCATAGGCAATACAGAATCAAAATTGATCCCACACAGCAAACTGAAACAATGTTGCTATTGTGTCACCTCAAGGTTTTGCTTTTTTATCCTTTTCATTATCAAAATGTGTTGATCTTGTGTCCCACAGGTTAATGGACCATGTTTCCCAGCCAAAACAATCTGCCACACCCCAGTCGTAATAATTTCTTGCTTTCAGTGAACCTGGGCTGCTCAGTAATTTTTATGCATTTCATCTGTGCAATGAAGCTGGTCGGTCTGCATTTAAACTCAGGAAAAGGAAAATCAGTAACCAAATTAACCATGCACATACCCAGACTTGAAATAGCGTGTGGTAGCATGACTAATTAACGTGCTGGAGATTTCAGTTTGTCATTTTTATTTAAGTTCTGATTTACACATAGTCAGTTTGTTTTTTTAATGACTTAATATATTGTTTAAAAGAACTAATGGTATTTCAGCAATATACAGTCAGTGGCAAAGGCCTTATAGGAAATGTAGGAAATGTGGCACATGGTGGAACAAAACTGTTGTAATTTATTTTATAAACTATTAGTTTTGGTCTAACTGTGTTATACACACAGGGTGTATAGAGCCAATGTCTGGGAAGTGTCTTAATGCAGCAGCTCTCTTATCCTTACCTTTTCCATGTTACTTTAGTGCAGTGTCAGTAATGCATTGGACCATGGCCCAGATACCAATGCGATGTGATGTGGTAGTCCTATTAAGGTACCTTAATCAAGTCCCCTTACCTTTTTCCTTACAATGCCCCCTTTGCTGCCTCCACAGAAAACTCTGTTTTGACTGTTCAGTTTAAACTGTGTTTATGTTGGGTATGAGCAAGTTGTGTCTTCTTTCAGCTGGTCTTTACTACGTGGGATCATTATTATAAAGCTAAATGTAGGAGGAGCCAATGTATGGTCTGTAAAACTCCATTTAAGATCAATTCTGATTTTGCTTAAATCTTATGTTTTTAGTTATTCATATTTTCTTTTTAGTTTTGTGGTTTTTCTGCTTTGGCAAATATCTGTTTACATTAATATACTCATCGATTCATCCAGCCATTTTCTATACCTGTTTATCCTTGTAGAGCCGCGGTGGACTGGTTCTGATCTGTCAGTGAATGAAAGGCGGGTTACACCCTGGAAGGATCTGCAGTGTAACACAGGGCAATGCAGATACAAACAGGACAAACAACCATGTATGCATCTGAACTCACTATGAAGGGAAATATAGAGAGACCATCCACTCATCTATTGTCATCTGCTTATCTGAGATCGGGCTGCGGGGGCAACAGGTCCAGGAGGAAACCTCAGACATCCCTTTCCCCAGCGACATCCTCCAAGCTCAACGTGTTCCCAGATCAGATGGGAGGTATAGTCCCTCCAGTGAGTTCCAGAACGTCAGTGGGACGTGCCCAGAAAACTTCCAATGGGAGCCACCCAGGGGGCATTTTGGTCCGATGCCTTAACCACCTCAACTGACTCCTTTCAAAACGGAGAAGCAGCTCAACCACCAGTGCCGGTGAGTGCCTGGTGATTGACCTGTGGCCCTGAGGCTTGGCCAAGCTCAGCTCAGAGAAGTTACAGGACGCCCCCTCTATGTGGGCCCACCACATGCAGAGAGTAATGTCGGGATTGGGTGCAATGCAAGTGGGGTGACAGGTGAGGGCTGGGGCCTTGGCATGCTAATTCCCTGGGACATAATCTGTCTTTAGGAATGTGGAACATCACCTGTTTGAGGTTAAGAGATACCAGCTAGGAATAGCTGAACTCATGCACAGCTTGGGCTCTGGAACCCATCTGGAATTTAAAGAGACCAACTTACCTAACAGTATGTTTTTGGAATAAAGGGAGCCAGAGAACTTGGAGAGGATCCATGCATGCAGGTGAAGAACATACAAACTTCATGCAAAACGGCCCCTGGTCTCTGCTGCAAGGGAACCATGCTAACAACTGTGTTCCAGTGGAGCCTCCCCTGTATAAATGCCCCCCATGAACAATGGAGCAAATGAAGCAACTGCTCCCCTATTTTTGAACATGGGGAAAAAAAATATATATATTTTTGTGCCCCCATTGTTTTAACCAAAAAATCATGTCATTCACCGCAGTCACAAAAATCTATAGTTTCCATTATTTATCATTCTAAATGTATCATTATCATTATTTATCATTATACTTAATATGTATACTTGTATAAGGGGCTTGCATAACTATCGAGCAAATAGGAAATCGAACAAATTGCGACCTTTTTAGACCGGCCCTCCTTCAAAACTGAGCTGGTTCCATCTAACTCAACCTGTGCATAACAGTCTGACAACGAAATAAAAGACGCTTCATCTGAGCAGGATCTCTTCATCTGTTTCTCCATGGTTTACAGCCCTTTAAAAATAAAAGCAAATTGAACAAAATATTATAGTAGTGCTGCATTCATCTTCTTAGTTGCATTTATCTCTTTATATTGGGTTATGAAAGCAGCATATAGCAGAACCCAGAGGCTGGCAAAAAAAAAAAAAAATACTCTGATTGAGAATTAAGATTGATATCTTCTGAGGGGGAATAGGAATATATTTTTATATTTTTCCCATTTCATGAGATAATCAGACAGCCATGTCTGATTATTACTCTGTGTCAGGGAATGCTAGGTTTTGTTTTTATCAACGTGCGAACTAGAACATGGGAGCTGTATGGTGACTAGAAGTGGTTTCTAATAATAATATAACTAGCAACTTACATTGGCAGGTAAACGGCATGGAGCAGGTAGTGACAGGAGGAACCAGTGCTGAGCAATGAAAACCAGAGGGAACAAATACAGAGGGAGGAGAAATGACCAGTGAACTAAAAGATCTAATCAGGAGGAATGTGGAGCTGCTGAAGCAGGGAGACTAATTAACACAGATGAGGAGGGACATGGAGAAAGTAAAGTAAATATCTAAATCCAAGAATAAACTATAAACCTAATCTAATAAGAATAACAGCAACTAAACAACAGGGAGGAAATCTAACAAAATATAAATCTACATAATTACAAGAAATAACAGCAAAAGTAAAACAGGAGAATAAAGAAACTAAAACTCCTAACAGGTAGATCATGACACTCTGCTGTTTCATTCCTTTGCTATATCTCTGAAGAGGCTTGCTGACGCCTACCTGATCTTAATCCTTACCAAAACCAGTTTTTTTTGTTGGAAGAAAAGAAATAGGGTGCAGACACAAGTCAACATAAAATATAATGTAAGTCTTAATTTTGAGGGCATAACGCTAAGTCTTATCTATCTAATTTTTAAGCAAAGATGGATGCTAAACACAAAGGCAGATATGCATAACAATCTTAAGCTTACAAATACCAGCACACAGTAATCAACAAGCTCTTGCCCTTGAGAAGATATGTCGCACCTCTTTTCCACATAAAGTAGCAAATGTTTGTCCTGACAGCCTCTCTGATTGCAGCACCTGTTCACTAGCAAATAGAACCTCGTTTAATGTTACCAGGGGAAAAAAAGTAAGTGAAAAAGGTAAAAAAAAAAAAAAAAAAAGTTTAAATATTTACCAAAGAATCAAAAACTCACTAAACATGGATGACGTAAAATTTTTTGCTTCTAAATTCAGAAGAGACAGAAGTTGTCAACTTTGGACCGGAGTCTTTAAAAATGAAACTGCTTAGTCAATCACTTAACCTGGATGGCATTATATTGACCTCCGGTAATAAAGTAAAAAACCTTGGTGTTATTTTTGACCAGGACATGTCATTTAAATCCCATATTAAACAGGTTTCTAGGATTTCCTTCTTTCACCTCCGGAACATTGCCAAAATTAGAAATATCCTATCCAGGAGTGACGCTGAAAAACTAGTCCATGCATTTGTTACTTCAAGGCTGGACTATTGTAATTCGTTACTATCAGGATGTTCACAAAATGCAGTTAAAAGCCTTCAGCTGATTCAAAATGCTGCAGCAAGAGTTCTGATGAAAATTAAAAAGAGAGATCATATTTCCCCTACTTTAGCTTCCCTTCATTGGCTCCCTGTTAAATTTAGAATAGAATTTTAAATTCTCCTCCTCACATATAAAGCCCTTAATGATCTAGCTCCATCATACATCAGAGATCTGATGGTTCCATATGTTCCTAACAGAGCACTTCGTTCTCAGACTGCAGGTTTACTGGTGGTTCCTAGAGTCTCTAGAAGTAGAATGGGAGGCAGATCCTTTAGTTATCAGGCTCCTCTCCTGTGGAACCAGCTCCCGGTTTTGGTCCATGAGGCAGACACCCTGTCTACTTTTAAGGCTAGGCTTAAAAGTTTCCTTTTTGATAAAGCTTATAGTTAGAGTGGCTTAGTTTATCAGGGAGGGAGCCTTCCTCCCTCCCTGTTGGTTGGAGTAAGGGGGAGTCAGGTTTAGCCTAAACCAGCTCAGTTATGGTTGAGGTGCAAACACACCCTCCATTTCTGCTACCTGTATAACCCCCTCTCTTTTCCAATGGTTATAATCAGTCTGACAGAGGGAGGTATCCCAATCCTTGTGGTTTTTAGTATAACAATGACCATCAATGGGACCCTTTGTCGGGTGCCTTGAGACGACTTTGTAGTAAATAATTTGAAATGAAACTATCTGTGTAGTTATGCTGCTATAGGCTTAGGCTGCTGGAGGACATAATGACCACTTTCACCCTCTTCGCTAAATTCTCACACTACTCTACAATTTTGCATTATTTGCTGTTATTTCAGCTTTTAACCTTGTTCTCTCTTTTCTCTTCCTAGAAGCTACACCTGGCCTGGCTCCTTGTCTACCTGTGACACCTTTCTGTAGAGGGGAATTGTCCGAACTTCTGCTGGCAACAACTTAATGCTCACCCTGTACCGATGATCCACATGGCCCTGTCTTTCAGTGTTTAACCCTTTCTCTCTCCTAGACATGGCAATTGACTGAGCTTTTACTGTAACTAATTATATGTGCTCTCTTTCAGACTCTAACCTTGAAAACTGGCTCAGAGTTTATCTGTTCTTTCTTTCTAGGTGAAACGACTAAAGGAGCTACATCCATTAACATTTACTTTTCCTTCCCATAGAAAGTACTTCTGGATCAGTGCTTCTGTGTTCTTTTTGTGTTTCTGTTCTGTCTCTGTTCTCTCAAACCCCCAGTCAGTCATGGCAGATGTCCGCTCACACTGAGCCTGGTTCTGCTGGAGGTTTCTTCCTGTTAAAAGGGAGTTTTTCCTCTCCACTGTCACTACATGCATGCTCAGTATGAGGGATTGCTGCAAAGTCAACGCCAGTGACTGTCCACTGTCTCTACATGCTAATCCAGGAGGAGGGAATGCTGCAAGTCACTGACTGGATGCAATCTGCTGGGTTTCCTTAGATAGAAAAACTTTTTATCCAATTTGAGTAAATAACTAACTCTGACTGCACCGTTCAATGGTTAGGATTAATTGTAATGTATGTACCTGACTGTTGTGAAGTGCCTTGAGACAACATGTGTTGTGAATTGGCGCTATATAAATAAAACTGAATTGAATTGAATTGATTAATAAACAAACAGCAAATTCTTTGACCAACTTAATGGCCAAATTCTCATTGCATCCAAGCAATTAAATTTGCCAGTAGTCAAAGTGTAAGAATGCCTAATTGTTTTGTAATAGCCTTAACAGTTTCCCTTTTTAATGGTTTCTACCCTGAGTGATTTGGAATGTTTTTATTATATAAACTTTATATACTGTATACATTAAATATTATATTAAAGGGAGTTTTTAACTGAAATTGCAAAGGAAGCATAATCAAATAAAGCTGACAAAATTGTTTTGTTACATTTCTCATCTGTTATCATTCTTAAAAAAAAAACTTCAGGTCACAGTAAAATATATGTGGAATTTATCATTATCGTGAATTATGTTAAACCTCACATTAGTTGACCTCACATTTACTCGGCTGTGGCAAGCCAAAAATGCAATGTGCTGTTGTGAAAAAGGATGTTATTGCAATTGTCTGAGCAGAGACATTTAACTCATTGAACACATCACGCTGTACACTGAGTGTGGAAACCCTTTCAAAGAGTGTAGTTACACAGCTTTACCACGGAGTACCCCAACTGACGCTGTGCCTCCCCACACTTCAACCAGGCATCCCAGGCAGAAAGCAATTGATTTTGGCAATAGTTGAAATAAAGATTGATTAAATCAGAATGGAAAGGACCTTGCTAAAGGATCGACCATGCAGTAAACCCTGAGCTTTAGACGTATTTGCCAAGAAAGTACTCACAATTATTCTAGCGTAAGGGGCAATGAGATTAAAGCTTCCACACACAGAGCACTGGGGGTAGGGAATGCATTTTATGGAGAAATTACACATGACCACTTGACTGTGGTTTTACCTTTAATTAGAAAATTGTCTAATATCTAGTTGACTGTGGTCTAGAATGATAGAGGAATTGAAGCAGGCTTTAAGGGATGAGATATTTCAAATGGAACAAATTGTAAAAACAGGCTCTGTGAAAGTAGCAACTACGCATGATCTGGTCTTTTTTCTGTCCAGCATCATTATTTACTTCCATCAAATCAATGTTAACATATTTTGGCTTTATTGTTGCATCGGTGAGGCTGGCCTAAAGGGATAAATGTTACTTATGCAATAAACTTTTATTCAGTAAAGAAGCGGAAAGGCCTATCAATGATTTTGACTTAAACGTTCTCCAACATGTCCTTAAGGGCACTTTTAACTGATAGTAGGTATCTTTGGCAATTATCAGATTATAGTAGATTTGGCATATCATTTGTGCTTCTTTCACAAACGTTACTTCAATATAAACATCTTCAGGGAGGCTACTGCCACCTCCTTATTTGCCAAGAGCATGTTGTGTCATTATGAGGTGTGTATAAACAGTGTGCTTGCCACTCTATCCAGGGACTTTCTCTAACACCTGTCAGAGTGCAGCATTCCCATGAACAATCAAGGAGCCACTTTGTGGCATCTTTGATGTATACTCAGACACAATGTGCTTAATAAAATCTACTCTGCCGACACTTATATTAACACCTATTTTATCCTGGTTGCGCTTCTCAGCCTGTGAGGCAGTGGTCACCAACTCCCATCCACAAGGGCTAGTGTCCTACAGTTTTGCTCTTTCCATGCTTCTGCACACATTTCACATCTTTGTGTTACCTGTTTCTGCGGATGCCTTTTGATGACCTAGTCATTAAATACAAGTTTAAGCAGGGAAAAATCTCAAACTTCATGGCCTTGATGATCTTTGAGGGCATCATTGCTCGAAAATATGTTTTGCACGTGCTGGATCCTCTACATGGTGAAGTCATATTGTGAACAGCTAACAGTCCTAAAGCTTTTAAGTAGATACCCTCCATTAAAAGATACACATATTTTATGATTTGGTAATGTATGTGTGGGCAGTCAGTATATTGTCTGCAGTACGAGGCTGTCTGAACAGCCTCAGTTTGGAAATAAGAGAGAAGTTCTAATGTGAAAATAAAGTATTGGTGGCTGTTGAAATCTGGGGTTATGGACAATTAGTCATGCTATTTTGTATTTATGTGGCAGCAACAAAAAATTGAATTATAGTTTAAGACTTGAACTCATACTGGACACATTGCTCATATCCATAAGTGGGACTCCCCCATCCCTCGTGTGTTTTTTCGCTGGTAGGCGGCTTACGATTGGAGTCTGCGGAGCTAAACTGAAAAAGAATGTGATGGCACTGCAACCTGTTCATTCACAGCAGAATACATCAAAAAGAAGAAGAGTTTTTTAAATAATAAGTAAATAATTGTGACATTTTATCTGCAAGAATGCTAATTTTCTTAACCCAAAACCAACATTAGAACTAAACTTGGTAGGGTGAGACAGAGGGTAAGAGCAAATAAAAAAAACATTGGGAGAAAATAATGATGAAACCCTATGATTCAGAGAGCAGTTTAGGGGTTGTGGAGGAGCTCAGGTTCCAGTGAATACTGATTTTGAGAGTAAACTTCACAGATGACTGTTATTATATAGGCTCAGCATTTCAAATCTAAAGCCAGAGAATATCTGTGGTTGAATTAGACATCCTGACGAGATGAATGGAAAACAAACATGTATTAGTGTTGCTATACAAGTATGCTTTTAATCCAGGAATTCTGGTTTTGCTTTGTTCACTTTTGGTTTAGACTGGAGGGTCAGGCATTAGGTAAAATACTCTACATATAGATGATTTAAGAATCACATTTTCACTAAAACACAGTGACTGTAAAAAGTAATATCGAGAGTGGTTCAACACTTCTGAAAATTACAACTAAATGACTGAAACCCTGTTCTGTAAAATAAAGAAATATGCACCTTTTTCTCAAAAGACTTGCATGATTTAGACGAGTATTAAGTGTAAAGGTGTTGGTTTTTCTATATAACATCTTGATTATAACTGCATCTGGAGCAGATGGTTAGATGAAAATAAAAGCAAAACTACAACATCCTAGTTTCCACTAAATCAAAGTAGAAATTGTTGTACAATCATCACATTCAAAATCTTATGTCTATTGAACCAGTCAATAACCGCCATTTATTGGAATTGCAACAATTTGTTTATAATGTCAAATACTGGTATTTGAAGAAAACATTCATTAATTTTTAAATATTTAATTACAAAGCCTCTAATTAATTAGATATTTTTTTTGTAATCGTATCCCAACACTTATTCATATGGCTACATACAGCAGTCTCTGCTAATGTATGACACAATCAATTCTGTGTGACACAAATGTAACTTTATTACATGGTGAAAGTTAAAACCATGGAACAATATGAAAATGAATGAATTCCCTAAAACCAGAAGCACACATCAGAATGAAAATTATATGCAATACAATTAGTGTGCAGGCCGCTTTATAATTTGCAATACCTCTTCTTCTTAGCTTATGCAGTCTACATCTTTATTCTCTTGAAATCAGTATTAATAACCAATTATTAAAAATTTTAATTGGTCCACAAAGCAACCTGCACACATCATTCCACCAAGCTATCGCCTTTAGCATTCAAAAACATGTACATACCGTTAAACGACCTACAAGAATATGGGCTATTGTACCATGATAAAAAAATAGTGTTTTGTACATTAAAATACAGCTGGTTTAGGACATATGAACTGCTTTTGAAAAACAAAAGTCACTTCACCACAACCAAATTTCATCAGTCACACAGTACACAGTTGTCTAAATAAAAAAGTGAAGCCCTATACAGAGCTGTGGCTATATAGTTGCATTTTTTCCCATTGGAAACATGACAATTTCCATGCTGATTCGGAAGGGGTCACACCTTTACTCGTCATCTCTTTGTTTCTCAGAAAAATAGTATCCCAGTTTAGAAAGACTGCTTTTAATGAAATTGATAAAACAATAAATTTGACTTATAGTTTTGCAAATGAAAGATGAAAAATAAAAATGACAACAATGATACACAAAAACAGGTTGTGAGAAGTTGTTCAAAACACATAGTTATAAAGATAAATATTTAAAATTAAAAAAATTCCACTCTCTTCTGTCTTGTTTGTTAACATTTTCTTAGTGTAAATAATAATAATAAAAAAAAAATCAACTTTAAACTGCTACTTCTCTCTGTGACATAGAAACATAAGTCATGAACATGTCCTTTAATGGAATATTGAAATGAAGATACTACTTATGGATGCTCACCTTGGACTGGGTTCCATTTCTGAAACCGATTTTTGTGAAGTCAGGCCCCTAAAGCCCTTACCTTCATTAAAAACAGAAAAACCCTGAAATGAATTGGCCAGGACCATCTTTGCACAAAATAATATTTTTAGGTCTTTAAAGTTTTCTCTGGATTTTATCACTTTGCTTTTCAAAATTCCCTTAATTTCATAAGGGTCATATTAGACTCATTTGCCCATGTGTTCCTGTTACTTAAACTAAAGATTGCATAACATGGCCTTGCAGCCTTTGGAGCTTGTTTAATCGCCCAAAGTAGAGCCTGAATTGTTCAACTTTTTTTTTACTTTTTGCACACACCAAGGTCCTACTTTCTAAATCCCTCCTTCTTCCCACTCTCAAACAACTTCATGCCAACTCTGGTGTTGGGTTTGGGTTCTGTTTGCCCAGCTGCAAAGCTTATTTACCAGGGGTAAAATGAGTCCCATTAGACTTTTTGAAAAGACACAGAAGAGAAAAAAATGTGAAAAGGGAAGGGTGAGGATAGGTAAATCCACTGTCAGCTAGAGTGAAGGAAAACTGAAGGTACTGGACCACTCCCCAAACAGCCCCGTTAAGCCTTTGGGACAAAGCCAATGAAAGCAGTGTATTAGTATGCAGAGAAACAACCCTACACACACTTCATGGGTATTTCCTCTGACCAACACCAGATCTGTCTCAGTTTTTCTCTTCATGCGTCCATAATATAGTTTCCATACCTTTGTCTCCCAGTGCTTTTCTTCTATTTAGAATTAATAAGCAGAAATGTACTGACGTGTGTAACTGACTTCCTTGTCCTTCAGGTTGTGGTATGTTTGAATGAAGTGAAGTTCTCAGGTTTAAACACAGGTGGCAGATATGGCATCTTGGAACCCCAATTCTTTTTAGTTTGCCTTTTGCTGAACTTACATCTGGATATTTCTTTACGTATGCCCTGTCAGCACCACAATAGTTAAACAACTGTTTCTGATCATATCTTATGTTTCAGGTTCAACAGGCACATACATGCTGATAACTGTCTGGTATATGATGTGCACTTATTGCAGTAATGAGACCACTGAAGACAACTCTAACCAACAAAAAGTACAGTTAATTTTAATGTCTACTTAGGTCAATACAAATTCCTATTCTTATTCTACTTTATGAGTCCTTAAAAAGAGACATACCTTCGAGAGCTCTCCAAAAACAACGAGACAGCTGAATAGGTATTGATAAATAAAGTTCAATTTAAATAGTATGCCTTGTAAATGTATGCTCCAACTGCAGTTTGTTGTCTTGGTTATGTATTTGATATTATTTCCTTGGAGTCTCTTTAATAAAGTGCATGTATTTCCTTAAACCATCTTTATAGTGGGGTATTAAAAGCAAAGAACACTGTTCTAATCCAGCTGGGGTATTGCCCCTGACGCTAAGTGTCTTTACACAGCAGTGACATTATCTTGTTTATTGGTTGCAGGGGCGTAAAGATGCTATTGTTTTAATTGCTTGTACATGCTCCTGGGATCCGTTGAGATTACAGAGAGTGCAGATGCAGCATATTGGAAATGGGATCACAAAAAGCAACTCAAGAAAGCCAAACTGTACATTAATGATATTTGATTTGTTTTGCACTCACTTGACAAGATTGGCACAAGCAATTACATATCCATAATGCATTCAGAGAAACCGTGGTGCTTAAAATGTGGGACTGTATTCTGTGTATTTTTTTTTTTTTTTTGATACGTCACATTAATCAGCTCCAGGATAATAATGTGGTCGCATTTTCCTGATTTGCCAAAAACTTCATATATTGGCAAAGAAATTGACATTCTCTGTATGAAATGAAAGACATATAACATTTTTTTTTTCTCATTATACAAGACTAGAGTTTTCCTGTTTTAGGTCAGATATGATTCCCAAAATAATTTCTATTGCTAAATACCAGCCTATTAAGAGTTTTTCTTTAAGATTGTATTATTACTTTGTTAAAATTTAGAAGTTTACATACAATAAAATGACTATGCTTTTAAATGTCCAGCCATTATATTTTTCAGGAAGGGCATGAAGTCTGTGACCCAGAGATGAATTTGTTTTAGTGTGAGTCCTGTACCAACATGGCAAGAAAGGCCACTCACAGAGGACGTCATTACTCCAAAAGCTACATAAAAAGGCAGATCACAGCTTGCAAATACACTTAAAGACAAAGGCCTTTGGATCTTTGGAGTAGTGTGCTTTGGTCTAATGAAACTAAAACAAAAAATGTTTTTGCCCATGATAAGCAATGTTACGTGAGGATGAAAAAGGCAGAACGCTTGAATGCCTGATGATACCATCACAAATGTGAAATCCAGCAGTAACAGCATAATGTTGTCAGTAATTAATTGTAAGAAGGACCGGTATACTTCACAAAATAGATGGCATTACGAGGAAGGAGCATCATGCGGAAATATTGAAGCAGGATCTCAGAAAGTTCAAGATCGGGCAGAAATGGGTTTTCCAAATGGACAATAACTTACCATACCATCACATTAGTTACAAAGGTTCCAATGTTTTGGAGTGGCCAACACAAAGCCCTGATCTCAGTCCCATACAAAATGTGTAGGCAGAGCTGAACAGGTGTTTGAAAGCAAGGCCTCCCATAAACCTGACTCAGTTACATCAGCTCATCAGGAAGAATGGGCTAAAATTCCAGTAAATTATTGTGGGAAGCTTGTGGAAGGAAACTCAAAATATTTCACCCAAGTCATAAATGCAATTCTAACAAAACAAAAAGGAAAAAAAGCCAAGCTTTTGAATTTGAAGAAAGTTAAAGACTACATAAAATAGTTTTCTGTATTCTGGTATTATCTCTTAACTGACATAAAAGAGGAAAATTCTAATGAAAAAAAATGTTGTGTAAGTCTGGTTTCAACTGTCAAGACAGTGAAACTTTTTTTAAGAATGCGGTTTAAAGTTATCTCATTGATATGTAAATTAAATACTTTCCTTGTCCCTTTGGACCTGCCACATGACAGATGCTTGTCTCTTTACTGTCTCAGTCTTTGCTCCCTTTAGCCCTTCCTGTATTTCTATATATGCACACGGTGATCTTTTGACCAAGTCCCTCATGTGTGATATCAGGCATGAGAATGCCAAGGAGGGGCAGAGGAAGGCGGCAGCTTTAACAAGTTCCTGAGAGCTTTGGGCCTTGTCTTATGTGCCAGTGGGATAATTTACACCGTGTTGCAAAGAGGCAGTTTAGTGCTTTGAATGTGACTCATTGCCTGCTCTCTGTCTCATCAAACTCCATCCCGAGCCCTTCACCATTCCTCCACCACTAGCTATTTCCTCTGTTCCACCCAGACCTGCTACAGCAGCTGGCACTGTAACTAATCTGCCTGCTCTTGAGGGATTTGTCACTACTCAGTTAATAAGGGTCCTACCTCACCTTTTTACCATAGGGACAGACATTTAATGAATTGTCTAACAAGTGGCCTCACAGTCTTATGTTGACTGTCCTCCATTTGCTCTGCTCACTTTCAAGCTCAGAGTTTAGCTTGTAGGCGGCCAGTGTGGCTTAGGATTTCCCTGGCAAAGCATTGTTAGACAGGAAGTGGTGAAGGAGAAGGGATGGGACATTAAATTGTGGAACAGGGAGGCAGCATTACCATGACAGCCATGTTGTGCTGTGGCTGCTGGGGCGGAACACTATAGGCAGAGGTCCCACACAACAGGCCCCCTCAACTGCCTCCTGAGCAAATGAGCTGCCAGGAGAGACTAATGGACTCCTAATTGGTGTTTAGGAGAGAGGAAAAGGTGAGGGAGTGTCTGCTGGCAGTCTGATGTTAGCAAGATATAGCTGCAAGCTGCTGCATTTTGGTAGTTCAGTGAAACAAAACACCAGTAAAATTCCCTGCAGATATATCACTGTTCACTGCCCTACCTTTCCTCTACAAACTGCTAATAAAAAGTCAACTAGGAATTGCAGTTATGTGTGTCACAATACATTCTTTAATGTTTCTTGCAATACAAATGGAACAAAAAGTTAACATTTCATATATCCATCTGTTACTCATGTGAACTGACTTGATTGCTGTTATGTTCTTGCAATTATTAAGCAAAATCATAAGGAGTCATAGAAACAATTATTCAGAGCCATCTTTCAATCAAGCCTCATTGCATGATACAAAATGTTGCTTACATTATGAGTCTGAACGTAAACAGGCACTCAAGCTCCAATTTCATCCTTTCAAACTTCATATAAATGTGAAGAAAGGGTCATTAGGAGTGGATTTTGCTACTCACTTACTTTAATCAGTGCAGTGAAGAGGAAAAAGGGGGAAGAACATCCAGACATAATATCAGCTTCCGAAACAGGACCCTAAAACACTGGGGTTGGGAGTTGTATGGAATAGCTTTTGTGAATGGACAAAGTCCCTGGCTAATACTGATTTGGTAGATAGTGTGACGTCTACTGTGATCCAGGACCCGGTGGGCTAAGAGGAACAAGGACTGTGATGACTGTCTGTCTGCTTCCTGCTACTAATCCACCACATTAGCTGTGTGTGTTACCCTATTTATAGCTGCCCCAGGATGTGAATAACCTGTCTAGTTTCACTTTTCATACAGATGGTAATTTTAGTCTTCTTTTGCTCTACATGTCAGTCTTCTCCTTCACTTAGAGTGCTGATGGGATGAAGGATAAAGCAGTCTGCACTTTTCTGCATTTTTCTCCCTGGTTAGAGTTATTTTGTGTTAAACAACTTCGTAGAGTTAGTGAGTTAGTTCTGATATTTGTCTCATGCTTAAAAAAAAACATTTTATAAGAAAGTACAAACTCTAGATGCTCAAATGCAATTCCATACCTACTGTTGGCACTGTTAACATTGTCTAAATAAAGTTATGAATCAACCATTTTGAGGAAGATGTGTTTTATTTGTTGTTTTTTTTTTTTTTTTTTTTGCTTTTGGTCCAGAATCAAACCCCAGACGGCTGCATTAAGGACTAATAACCTCTTTATTTTGGGTGCCTTCCCTGCCGCTATGTCACGTTCCTGATCTTTCTAACTAGTTTTCTTTGACCTGAACGGGATTGTTTGTATCAGATGGATGAAGCAAACATTAAAACACATTTTGAAATGAATAAAGCAGATTAACGCAAAGCCTCTAGAATAGCGCTGACCTCAGTCATAATGGTTAAAAGCTAGGTTTGTGTCAGGAAGTCAACGATTTTTAGAGTAACCTTGTCAATAAGAGTGGTAAGGCTTGTTGAAAAAAGCACGTAGTCAAGATATAACTTGCTCAGGACCTTTCGAACAAAATAATTATAAGGGTTTATGTATTTATTTGAGTCGGTGTATAATTTTGACCCAGTTGTAAAAGATAAATTCAGTTTGTACACACAATTGTTGTTTTTAAACCATGTGCTGTATGAGCATTACACACCATAAAAAATGCTTAAATAAAAGCATTTGAAGATAGCATAAATTACTATGATATTTATACCCATGATGAGCCTATGTAAGCTTCTAACCTGCACTGAATTGATCTCAGATCAAGCAGAGCTGTACACTGCTAACAAACTCAGCACAAAAGTAAGGAATTTTATGATTGGTAGATTTTTTACTTCATTGCTATAGTTCTTCTTGGCAATAAAACTTACACTGTTGGAAATCCTGTTTTTTTTCCATTTTTATGGTGCTAGATGTCTAAGGAAAAAGCATTGTGGGTTGAGAAGCAGAGTTAAGTATGGGGGATGCAACCATGACAAATTTCCAAAATCCTCTCTGACCTGCCAAATAGCTTATTCTGCTGTTGATTCTTGTATGGGGTTGTTTATTAGTTTGGTTGATTAAAGTTTGAAGAAACAAGATACATTGATAATTTAACAATGAATTCCTTTAACAAAAAGGAGACTCAGAGAAGCATGAAAGAACTGTTAACTACCACTACAGCCTGGCACCTCTACATCATGCTGTAACCAGCTTAGTCACACACTGCTGTGAAATGGCCTCCTGTTCATTTGTCACAAGTTAGCCACTGTGGTTGTGTTGGTTACTCTTGCACAAACAACACCCCTAAGCTGATTCCACAAGTTTTCACCTGGGTTGGAGTCAAGACGGTAGGCAGGCCACATTCCATCTTCTACTCTCCCAAATTCTGGATGTAGTCTCTGATAAATCACGCTCTACAGAACCGACCATTGACACCTTGGAGTATAGAGTACGGTTCCTAAGAGTGGAGATACAGTATTACCACTGCTTGCAGAATCTCATCTTGATATTTCTCTGCATTGAGATTGCCCCCAAACAGCCTTGTTTTTTCCATTGAGAGAGATGTTGCCCCACAGCATTACAGTACCTTCACCAAAAGCTTATGTGGATTAGCAGAGCAAATGTGGAGAGTAATTCATGGACATAACCCGCAAATGTATTTTTTTGCCAATGATGCACTGCTTAAGGGGTATAAGAAGCATGGTTAAGTTTTTGGCTAAAATTATTTTTTTGATGCCATGTTGAGCTTTTCATTGGGAGTAACCAGGATGGTCAGAATTAGAAATGAGCAGATCAGAGGAACAGCTAAGCTTGGGCAGTTTGGAAATAAAGTTAGAAAGGCAAGTTTCAGATGGTTTGAACATGTACAGATAAGAGATAGTAGATTCATGGATTAATGGAAGTAAGGCATGTATATGGTTGGTGTTTAAAGAAGCAAAGGACAGTGTGAGATAGACATGTTGCTTCATGTGATTTTATTTCATTTTGTCTTTGTTCGACCTTTGTCTCATTATAAAGATGGTTGCACTACCATAAATACTTAAGTAACCATTACATTCCCTAACCTAAACAATGGGCAGACATTTGCAAGACTCATTTTTCTGCAGATACCGACTATAGCTGCAAATGTCTGTGCTCCTCTTCATTAAATGCCCGGATGTTTATTATAGTGCTTTTATTTTATGCTCCTCTTTTCTGTTGACACAGCATCCTTTTTTTACACCTCTATCTTGGAACAATCCCTCTTGGTGCATCTACAGCAGATTAATCAAAAATTTCTCAGGAGCTTCAGGGGAGCTTAAATCCTCTAATCACGCAGGTGTACGAAAATGTTATGGGTCCCCACCCACAGTTTTGAAGTTCAGCCAGAAAAGTCCTATTTTTGTGTTCCACTTAAAACCTGGGTGGAAGTGCAATGAGAAAGCAGCCAGATGGATACAGAGGTATGAAAGCTTTCTGACAGCGTATGTGTGCACACAAACTCGAAAAGCCACCAATCCCATTTGCTAATATTGACATGAGTGTCCTGGTTCAATCTCATAACAAGGATTATTGTCTATTGAGATCCAATTTCATTAGGTTAAAACACACACCTAAGGCTGCATGCTGGGGTTGATGCAGGAACCTTTGCATTTTACTTCCAATACTTGACTGGGAGAAGCAGTCCAATCAGAGGGGCCTTAAGGAGGATCACTGCACCTGAAAGTGAGTCCACGTTAATGATGTAAACTTCACATGTGGAGGGACCATGACACTTACAAAAAAACATCAGCTGAGAAGAATTCATTTGATGTTCATTAGTCGGATTTGCACAGTGAGATTTCCTGTTAAAAAGCATTTTCTTGAAATATATCCTATATACATATGTAAAGGCAGTCTACCACCCTCTGTGAGGCTCCACTCCAGATTACGTATTGATTCTTGATATGAAAAGCTCATTACATAAACAGAAACAGCAAGCAAACGGAAAAAGCCAGCAAACCTTTGCATAAATCATTTAATTGAATTTCCAGTGCTGGTGGTAGGAAGTTCTCTCTCCCTTTTTTTAATTGAATCCATTGCTAGTGTTGTGATTTGCATGCACAGGAGTGGGTCCTGTCCCAGATAAAGTGCCATTGATCCTTATTAAAGCTCACCTCTGGCCATGCTGTGGACTAACAGGGAAAATTAAATGTGTTCATGGTGCGTATACTTACTGCCCTCAAGGTAGGTCTTTGAAAACCAGTAAGGACAGAAGGAGAATGAAAGAGATAGGTGGGGAAAATGAAAATAGAATTATCATTAAATTAATTGGCTAAATTATTTGAGCCTTGGTAATTCTTATTCTCCTGTTTCACATAAGGCATTCTTCAAAGCTATTCCTCCTGGATTTTAAACCTCACTTTTAGGCTGAGTGGTGGAGGGCCCAAATTCTGAATACAGTGGATACAGTGGAAACTAAAAAAACAAACCATGGTAATAGAACTTAAAGATCCAAATGAATTGCAGTCTAAGGCAAGCTCATGCTAAAGCTTCCCCGATTCTATATTTTCAATAAAAACATGCTTTAGTCACATTTATGATCAATCACTCTTTGAGACTGGGCTAATTTGCTCATCTAAACAATGAATTCAAATCACATTTTTCCTTTATTACACAAAAAACAAACACTGAACCGCACACAAGAAAACAGTAAGCCTAGTTTTCTACTCTCCAAGCCAAGTGCTAATCCCCCATGCATAGTAGTGTCCACTCAGCAGAAATGTATTGAGTTGAATGTTGTCCTTTCCTTTGAGCATCTGGGCCTTTTATGGCTGTAGCAGTGAATGTGTGTGTGGATGCTCACCTCGGGCTGATGTGCTTTGATTGATTATGGATTGATGTTTAAGCAAGCTGCTTTGGGACAGGAATTGCAGTTTGTATGTCCAGTGGTCACTGACAAGCTGCCAGTGATACTATTAACAAGAAACTCATACAGGTTTACATTACATCATTTGCAAATCAACTCAAACAAGTGTTGCACATACTGACTTTTATTGTCTCTCATTTGGAGCATGTCTATTGCAAATTTCTTAATGCAGTAGCCTTAAATTTAATAATAAAATAAAGCAACACAGAAGCATTTAGCGGACATTATACAGATATTCTCTGGAGCTAACAGTGTTGCTGTCTTGCTACAAAAAGAGAGTACTGGCATTTTGTTTCTGTTCAAATACCATGGTATTCTTAAACACAATAAAATAAAATAAAACGTAGTGGCAAAATTGCCTGTGAACTGACACATTTTTGGAAGTCATGGATGTGCCATTCTCTATAAAGTCTGTAAAAATTGATACTACTGTAATATGGGAATAAAGGTGTATAAATGCAAATTTATTAATGAATATTTAATTATAATCTACCAAGTCAAATACATAATCTTTATCAAATCTGACGTCCCAATTTCAGTTTAACAGAAATTGTTGGTAGAAGTACTTTAATTTTAAGTGACATGGATTTCATCTATTATCCAGCTAGAAAAAATCAGGTGTGGTGTAAGCAAGAATGGTGACTTCTTTAACCTGTATCGTCTTTTACTTTAGAATTAGTCTCCTTAATTCTTTTGAGTCTTGATCTTGGTGATCCAGGGTTGAAAGCTTTTTTTTTTTTTTTTTTACCTACTGTTCTTTTAATGTATGTATGTGCCTGAAATGGGTGTTTTTGGTTGGTCCTTGCTGTCCTTCTGACCTCAGTCTGCAGCCATTTTCTCAAAATAAACATAAATAAATTTACAACGTTGTAAAATATCAGGGATGTGTGCAAGATCACATTTAGCTATAGTTCTGCCTCTAGGACACGTATTAATTCACCTGCCTCAGCTTGTTTAGAATGGCAGCAGTTGGTTGATAGAAGATGAGGAATAAGCCACCCCTGATGGAGGCAAATAGTGGAAACATGTTTCATTTGAACTGATTAATACCAATTAAGCTGTTTTCACAGCTGGCTGCTTCTCTTTAATATGCATGCCTGTGTCATACGAAGAGCTGAATAGATGGGGAGAAACATTTAGAGATTCTCTAAATCACATAACAGATTAAACTGATTAATATTATTCAAAACAGACAATCACACAAATATTTAAGTATCTCATGCAAATAAAACAGGGGATTGCGAAATAAATTGGCAATTTAGCAAGTATGTAAAACAAGCATAGAAGCAAACACAATGCAACCCTTTACATCAAATTTGAATGTTAGGGCATAGGGTTCTCTTGCCAAACTTGTGTGAACCCTCTGAATCCTCTCAGACGTTTTTCAAACGGATGACTTATTACATGCCTCTTTATGTGGCCCCTGTACTCAGAACCACATCAGCAAACACCCAGCATCCTAAGAACATTGCTGTTTGTGAAGGATCAAGAAGAGCACCTTATTTATTTATTTTTTCTGAGAAAAAACACAGAGAGAGATAATAATTCGAAATTCCTGACACATGAACAGTAGCTTCTATTCCTGCCAGTAGATCAGGGCAAAAACAATGAACCTTTTAAGTTGAGTTTATAGATTTAAACAGCAACAATCAGCAATCACATTATAATCAAGAATAAATTGAGTTCAATACCTGAGAGCCTTTTTGTTTCTTTTTAAAGGACAAATATATTTTAAAACCATAAAAGGGAGAGATGGAACACACCCCCCAGTTCTTGCACTAGCCATGATATAAGTCTTGAGTAGAAGACAGTGATGTTTGCCAGTGATGTTTTCAGGTGTGACATCTTCACTCTTTCAGCTCTTTGGCCGCTTTCAGCTTCGTGTACGCGGAAATCATGTATGCCATTTAAAATCAAATCCAATGATTACACAATGACTTCAGCTGTTATTCCACAGATTTATTAAATAACACCAAAAAACCCCTTGGTTAACTAAGGCTGCTGATTTAGGTTACATTTTCTTCAATTTTAAAAGCATTTTTTATCATGGTACACAGCAGAGATTTTTTTCTTTTTTTCATTTACTAGTGATGTGTCAGTTTCCATATCAGCCAAACCTTGTGTTGTTTGAGGCTTTGTTTTCTTCCTCTCCATATGCATATTCAGACTCCTGATTAATCACATTAGGGGAGGTAAGATTCAGAATGAAAAACAGGCCTGTCAGCCCCATGTAGACAGTGGGTGTGTGTTTTCTTCCTTACTTTCCCTTTTGGTGGATTGTTTTGTTCACTGTTGTCAAAGCAGGTATTTATGTGCCACTAAAAACCACAACAGGGAAGTCTTTTGCTTTTTGTGAATAACACTTTTTTCACCCCCTGTTGGAGGTTGTTCCTATGGTTAAGAGATCAAACACCGCCGATCTTGAGGCCTCGGAATAAAAGAGAGAGCTTTAGCTGTGATAATAGTGGGGAGGGGACTCAGACTATTAGCTTTGCTCAGGTATGTAACATAACGCCTATCGGTTGCATTGTATGACTTCCTTCTCAAACCTTTCGGGACACCAATGAAGGTTGCTTTCTTTGATTTAACCACACAATTTGAAAATAAAGCATAGGAAAGTACATGCCCTAACACATAATTATTTCTTGAGAGATTTTTTTTTTTTTCATTTGTCCAACTATTTGAAAATGCACCAGCTTTCAGACTTTCTTATAAATGCATTTGTCACAGCAAAACAGCTATTAGCATGTATCTCCGTCTAGTCTTGTTCTGCAATGCTACCCCCACCTTCCTGGCCTGTCTGCAAGTGTTTTATGGCCTTCTGAGAGGATGGCAGGATGGTGGAAGTTCATCGAAAGATGGCATTTTAATTTGTGCAACCAGGAGACACATGACATAAAAAAAAGAAACATGAAACAAAGCTTTACAGTGGGGATCTGCACCATCAACCTTCGATCTAATATTTTTGTTTTAAAAATACTGTTTAGCTAGGTTCCTTTATTAATAGATGACGACAGCATCATAAATCCATTTACAATAGTCTTACCTATTTCTTTTATTACAAAGAAGTGCAGTTAAGCCCACAGTTACCCTGGCAGATTTGTATTTAAACAATCTTTCAATTTATACATGTTTATTCTGACTGAACTATCAACATTTTGGTACAGCCCATCCAGGGAACGGACCTGAATCTGACAAAGAATCTGTGGAGGGAGTTGAAGATCAGGGTGACGGCAAGGAGGCCTTGCAACCTCACAGAGTTGGACCTCTTCACTAAATATAAATGAAACAAGAAACAAACAGATTGTTATTTGAAAGGAAAGTTTCATTTTCAACATCCCAAAAATTTTTTGCAAAAATTTTGATAAAAACAGAAACAATAGTTTTAGCAATATGGATACTCTCTTTACTTTGTTTTATTATTTTTTCAGAAATCCCTTTCCTATTTCCTATCAAACACAAATTTCTTGGCTAGTTTAAATCTAAGTTAGCAAGGATTATGAATTTATTGTGGGCTTAACTGTACGTACTGTGGAGAAATGAACTGTTTATAATCAAATTTATTATTAAAGTTTAAATTAGTTGCTCTGTAAAAGTTACTGTCTAATTTCCACGTGCTGTCCCTCTGAGAAACTGATTTTAGAAGTAATTCAGATATATAAGATGCTATCCATTTCATTGAAGTGCTGTGGTTTGATTTGCTAAGATGCTGTTCACAGACTTATACAGTGTATGACATTTTCCTCACCCTGAACTCGCAAGTTGAGCTGTCATATTAAGCCTCTGTGCTCACTCACTTAGCCTGCCAGGCTCTCTGGGGCGCCCCTGTTTGTCTACACCATTGTTCCGGTTCAGTAGAGAACACAACAGGGAAACGAAAAGCTCTATGTTCATTCCTGTCAAGAACTCCTTCAGTGATCCTGTAAACTGTCCTCCTTTTGCAATCTCATGCACACACACACACACACACACACACACACACACACACACACACACACACACACACACACACACACACACACACACACACACACACACACACACACACACACACACACACACACAGAGTTGGGAAGCTGTCTGAGGCCCTTGCACTTACTTACTGTGATTTTATTCATTATTGTTCCAATTAATATGTTTTTTAAGACCTTCCCTGATCTTGGCAGTAGTGACTGCTAAAGCTGTATAACATTAGTAAATTAACAACAGAGCACTTTGTGGTAGTTAGAAGGCTGATAAGAACAGATTTTGAGGTCTGAGGTGGTTGCACTTTAATGTGATGCTTCTGCTGAGTGTGCTGGAAAAGACATCGGTCTGCTTTAAGTGTGATGGCCTCGGTTGGGATGACAGTTGCAGTGGGACACCAATAGAGGGCATTGTTGTTCAACTACAGCCATGTAGATGCCTGCACTTTGTTTATGTGGGCATCCAGGAATGCAGTTGTTTTTCTTTTCTACTGTAAACCTGACTAAGTCTGGCTGAATCTGATGGTTTTGTTTGAATACTAACTTTAGCTGTAGTCTGTCAGTGCTGTGTTTTCTCCACAGTCAGTCAGCAAATGCAATGACTAAACACTCAGTCTTTTGTTTCTCTCCAAAAACTGAGCAGCCTAATATAATGAATTTCTGTGTGATGGAGATTAAAATGATCCATTTCATCAAGCCTCAGCCACTTCTCATCTGCAGGAATTAAACACAAAACTTTTTCTCTCTCTTTTACAAAGTTTGTGTGATCTTTTTTGTCAAAATACTCACAAACACTCGTGCTCAATACATCTTAACATGCTGTTAAAGATATATTGATTTATTAAAAAAAAAAATTATTGTAACATTTCTAAAAAAAATATCAATAATTGGTTCAGCTAAAGGATGGATATACACAGCATTTAATCACAGGCATGTTTTTCTCCTACTTTGAGTTGAAGGCACACAAAACATATTACAAGATCTTTAAGATCAAATCTTATGACAGCTAATTTTATCTCAGTTTGGAGTCACACAAGGTCTTGATTGTTGAAAGCATTGTGGAGTCAAATTAATTGTAAAGTTTTGTTCAAGCCTTATCTGGGAATAAAAAATGAAAAGAGTTAAACCATTTCAAGCTTACATAAAGTCAATTTGCAATACTGATGAGCGCATAGTGAGGCTGTTGTTTTCACATTTCTTTGCAGCTTCAGACGGTGTGCGATCAAACCAGCATGTGTAGTTGCACACTCGGTAAACTAAGCACCCTGACAACTACACAGAACATCCAAAAACACAAAAAGATGATCAAATAAATGAATACATCACATACATAGAAATTTATGTATTGTTTTTGTAAATTTCATTTTAATTTGTCTTCTTTTTTACATACTTATTTAGAATGATCACCTTTTTTGTTTGGTCTTTAAAAAAAAAAAAAAAAAAACATAGTACGCACCAAATCCACAAAGGACAACGACTGCACACAAAGGTTAATATATAGTTTAAAATGGGAACTTAGAAAAAAAGAACAATATTGGTTAATTTAATATTTCTGCTTAAACTAATTGTTTATTGATGAATATTTGATTACTGAGTATTTAGGAGTTTCAGAAATGGATGGTTTAAATCCTCTTTTGGAAATCATCTGTAAAGATATAATGGAAACAACCTTGCTCAAAAGAGACAAAACCTGTTCAGGCTCATTTTAACAATGGTTGCCAATTTATTGATGAAGTGAAAAAAAAAAGCAGAAAAGAAAGAGCTTAAATCTCTACCAATAGCCATTAACAGCAAATCTTAACATAGTCCGCCAGATTGGTCATATATCACAAATGGCAGCAAATCCATTTCTCCTTTCTTTTTTCACCTTTTTTATGCATGCTCCAATTTCAAAGATTTTTCACACATGATCACCTAATAGTAATGATGAAACTATAGGCTGGTGTAAAAAAAAAAAAGTAATGTGTAGATGGCCTAAATTGATAGGAGTTTTTAGTTTTTTGAACTAAGTTGTACTACATTATGGAATCATGGCAAAGTTTACTTTGGCAAAGTGGATGTATTTAAAAACAATTCTGTTTCCTGTATAGAGCATTTATCTAAATATCTACAGCCACTACATTGAGAGCAAAACCATTCCTTGCCATTTTGTTTCAACAAACTTTAGGCTACATTTTCTGTGCAGACATTGGTTACTGCTTCATCTCCTCATGCTCATCTGAAGTCGGAGCGCAGATGTCTTTTGCACTTGCTTTTTGATTCACTGTTAACTTAAATTTCTTCAGAATGAATACAGTGTAAAATGTTTTACCTGTGTGTTTTAGTGTTTTATATTCTAACTAGAAAATATGGTTCATTTTCATTTTATTAGTTTATCTAGTAAGATAATAAGATTTTGGATTAAAAGTGCTGGTATGCCTCATATATTGTTTTTACCTCTCATGCATTTAACCTGGACTAGTTTAAAGTATAGGTTATAGGAGGAGAAAATTGAGCCAGAAATCTCTCTTTGTCACCTAAAACAGCTTACAAAGAAAATAGCTAAATAGACAATTTAGATTTGAGCACTTAAGCTCTGTTTTATACACATCAGAAATTTCAATCAGATCCCAAAAAACTGTTTTAGTTGGTAGGAAAGAGACACACACATTTTATGTGTTATTTCATAAAAAATGTAACAAAAGTTTTGTTCAGATTTATACCAAAAACACAGAGTTCACAGAGCAGTACTAACTTCTGTTTTCGATTCACAATAAATAAACTCTTTCATCCTTGTGTCAGACAAGAGGATGGCCTGGACGACTGCAGGCTGCAGAACACATGAGCTTCGTTTTTCACGTACATGCATACAGCACCACAGAGGTCGTTAATTCTATAGGTACATGTTTTTTATTCTACCCCTGAGTTCAGCAACATATTGATATATGATCTTGTACAGGGCAGTTTATCGATTGCTGTGGGGACTTTAGCTTTAGTATGAAGGTGTTTGGTCAGATGGTTCCAGACTCCTGTGCACTTAAGCCCCTGTTTTTTTCATATAAAAACAAATAAGGTATTTGCTTGTGACATGTTAATAGCAAGTGCTCTTTGGAAAAAGGTAAACATCTAAGACACACTACAATTAAACGAAGACCAGAGGGCTATTTTGTTACATTTCAAACCACTAGCTGAAACAAAGTTCAAAAGTATTTATTTACCACTAAAAATATATATATATTTTTTGTTTTTTTTTTGTTCTGTGAATGTCAAATGGTGAAATGGCAGTTGCATTTTGGGACAGAATGTAACAGCCCTTATTTGGTATTTTCTTGAAAGTATAATGAGCTAACAAATAGGAATGACCATGAAATAATACAGTCTTCCCAAATTGGAGTGAGGATGACCAGAGGGGTTGGAATGTGAGCTTAGTTGCGGTCTGTGTTCTCAGGTGATGGATAGGGTTGGGGAGTCAGTGGTGGGGTGGGCCGGCTTTGACCTTGACCATGCAACAGTAAGCGCTAGCTCAGATATCCCACATGATACCCATACATAGAGGCTCATTACGGAAGAGCCCCCATATGCAAAGTGCAGAGCTCAACACTGGCTGGCTGACAGGGGCCAACCTAGCACTGCTGACCGAACAATAAGAGAACAGGGGCTCTGTCCACAGTTCCCAACAGCTGTAGCAGTGTCTTGATTTCTTCATCAGCAGCTCCTGGATAAGTTAAGATGAGTAAAATCTCAAGAACATTTATAGGTCAACATGGCACATTGAATCAAAAAGATTTAAGTTTAAAAGATTATGACATAAAGTTCAAAGATGATGCGTCAAATGTTAAAAAGAGTAAAGAACTGTTTTTTTTTTCACTAATAGTTCCACAAATATAAGACTAATAGTCAACCGTTATTATCATGCATTTGGACAGGATCATGATCTAAATCTCGGAAAAGACATACAGACATACATATACAGTCATACAGATGGTGATTCAAGCCTTCGACTCACACTCTAGTCTTACTCAAGTAACAAAAACTGTCTGGTTAAAAATCTTTGCCTCATGTATTAGGTTAAAGTAAGCAGTTAGGTGTGCATCATTTGAGCAAATTATTAATATTGTCCCCTCTGAGTTACCAAAGTGTATACAAATGATTGCTTTTCATAATAGCATAAAGCACAACACATATGACTTCTGTATAATACTTCTCAAGAGTAAATACCAGTAAAATGAGGTAAGGACAGCTTCCAAGTGCATCTGTTTTCATTAAATGCTGAGAAATTATTTACACAGACAGTAAACCACAGACAGCCCTGACAGATGACGCACATATTAAAGGTGCGTTTCATTTATGACACAGACATTGCAGACTGTTGGCTTTAAATGGCTCATAATAACTTGTTCATGTCTGTTGGTCACAAAGTTGTTTAATAATATTGACCACACGGATGTATTTTGAGTGAAAAAAATGGGTTGTTTCTGAACAAAATAAACATATTACCACCACATCTTACTCTCTGACTGTTAAGCCAACATAATTTGAAAGAAAATATTTGTTTTTCAAAAATAAAAGCACTTCCTGTTTATTTCATTAAAAAAATGAAAAATTGCTATGAGTTTGCTTTAAACATAAATGAATATTCATATTTTTAATGGTTTTATTATTCAACTTAAATTGTTCTCTGAATAATTCACAGAAACTAATAGCTGATTTTAAAAATGGGATTGAATGTTCTGAAACAATAAAGATTTTAATTGTTAATTTGTTAACTTAGGGTTAATGATAATTGTTTGAATTCATAGCCTCCAGTAATGCAGTGGGATAGGCAGACTAGTAGCATAGCTCCAATGGGATTTTAGTAATGAGACACTTGAGACTTGACTTGGACCGCCCCTTTAACATATAGGACTTGATTTGGAGTTAGAGCTGGACAATAATACTTCTTCTCCAAAGCAAAAAAAAAACAAAAACAAAAAACACACAAGTTTATAAATGAAAACAGCCTTAATAGGACTTTGCATCTGGTTACCTAATAAGTACAGCCAAACACTTTGAAAGTGGTTTTTGTTGTAAGCTATGCTGAAGAACATGTTAGAAACAGAAACTCCTGGAAGAGTACCAAGAGTAATCTCTGGTTAATTCAAATGATATATAGTTTTAAAGTGGGAAGTCTCAATGTTTAATTTTAATTATTTATTCCAGAATTCCTATTCAATACATTATGTTTTAGGGTAACCTTCCTCTTAGACTCTTCACATAGGGGACAAATTTTAAAGCCAGAATGGGTTGAAAAAAAATTATCTCCTTGTATCCCTGCATAGCTGCACTCCACATTTGGCTTTTGTATATAAAATCTTGGTGTTGGAATGTGAATTAGTTTTTTGTTTCAGTGATCACTTTTTGACTCTACTTTTTTGTAGCACTTGTACTGAGTTTAGTTTCTTAACAGCTAACCTAGCAAAGCCTAATTATTGACACAGTAGATTGACATCAATCCTATAGACTATTATTCAAATATTCTAGAAATACTAATATATTACCTAAGTGCCAAAATACTCTGAAGTGAATTCAGGCACAGGCATCTATGAGTTGCTTAAAGCAGGGTGTATTCACATTTCCCTGAATATTTGTTTACATCTTTTTATACTGACTATAAAATAGAATTGCCCACGTTACTGTGTAAATGTTAGGTCTGGCAGTTGTACCTCTTGAATTGTAGGTTATTGACTGTTTTGATAAAGCAATTCTTCCACTTTTATAGGAACTGTGCTGTAAGGAGTTTTATTATCAGATTGCATAACTGTATCATATACAGACTAGGGAATATTTTCTGGGTATGAAGATATTCCTACAACATATTTATAATCTAGATAGATGTTCTATGCTAGTTTTATGTTGACTGCAATTTTTTTTAAAAACAGATTGTTTTTAGAGTAACCAATCATGTGAGGCATAAGCCTGCACATCAGAAAAACAGCTCACTGAGCTGATAATAGAAATGGAGAAAAAACACACAGACTGTCATTATTGTTTTTGTGGAATTTACCTGTGCAATCCTCTCCAATTAACTTCCAAAATACAGACAGAATATTCAGTGTCCCATTAAGTGTGAAAAGACACAGGACCACTGTCACACATGTTGTGATTATGATTATGAATATATTATTTAATACTTTTATATTTTATTAAATTATAATTTGATCTGTTAAGGGTTGTCCTGTGAATACCAGCCCAATAAGGTGGTGGTATTAGGACAAAATTGAAAGAGATGAGCCAAGCTCTGGCATTATTCAACAGCAAAACTCTGTACACACAGAATGAATTCACACAATTTCTTAAAATACAAGAATTTAATAACAAAAATAAGTCAACTTAAAGTCAAACATATTTCAATCAACAAACTCTTTACTATGCTAAAACAACCCAACTAAACTACCAAACAAAATGAAAGAAAAAGGAAGACTAATGGGCTATAAACAAGTGAATCAAAGATGATGCATCTAGTGTTTTGTAAGCAGACATGGAGTACAAGGTAGACTTTTACAAAATTACCAGGGAGCAACATGAAAACTAGAAATACAATGTGTTAAGTCAACTGAGGAGTATTCTCGACTTTTTCAACTAATTGAACTGTAGTAGTGTTTTCGTCTTTACTAACTTTTCCATTTATGGTAGCAGTGTTGTAATAAGCTTTATTTGTTCGATTTTCACCTCACTTGGGGTTAGGCCTAGTAGCCCAAGCTGCCCCTCTTGGTACGTCTATACGACATTGGTCAAAAACGTTTGCAACTTTGAAAATGTTACATCTTCAAGGCTATATATGTTTTCAGCTCCTCCTGTTTTCTTGCAGTTTTTTCCAATAGATAAATGTGTATCTGTCAGCTGTTACAGACACGCAAACATACAAGATCTGCTGTCGTGTTCCAACATTATTTGTTTGTTCTGCAGATGCACCGCAACACCTGTTGTCTTTTGGATACATCTCTGTGTCAACTCAGTTTAGGAGTAGATCTGTATTTAGTTTTTTTATTTAATGCGGATTTGAAAGTGTGTTCCTTTTTTACCTTTAGCCTAGAAGCATGTTTGAGGTAAGACCAACCTTGTTTCTGCCAAAAATCTTGTTTAAATATTAATAATAAATCCAGCAAAAATAATAAAATAAATAATGTTCTCCTATTACCAGTCAGAGGTTTCGTACTTTTGGAGTGTGCCTCCACCATCTTTATACTTCTAGAGATGAACATTTTGTCATCAATGTGGAGACTATGAAAACTTTTGCAAACACTTATCGTTAGGTAGCTTTTTCCCCCCTTTATTTTATGTAAACATTTAATAAAATAAAATAACTCATTTTAATCTTCTGAAAGTCTGCTGTTTTTCATTTTTCCAAAACCTAAAAATAGAAACAAATAGTTCTTTAATTTAACCATAAAGGAAACATGTTTTTAATAGCCAGTATGTTTTTTTTCAGGATAAGCTATGCTTTTTCATGGGGCAAACATTTAAAGACATCTTTGTTAGCAGAACTGAGGCCAGAACTGGGTTTCTGGTTTGCAAAGGTTGCAGGATCCCTGGTCTATTTCATAAGATACAGTAAAAATTACGGTTGTGACATCACAACATGTTAAAACATATGGAAATGATTACATTTGCTAGGCATATTGCTATGTCAATTAGAGACATTAGTAGTTTTTCTTTTTTGCAAACCGGACCTACATGTTACTTTACTTTCAGTCTGATACCCATTTTTTCAGGCTTGCAGTTCATAAAAGTCTTTCAGTTAAAAGTCTAAGGTGCATCTCATATGTGCTTACTCATCTTTTCTATTTCCTAACCTTATACCTATATGATCAGGAAACCAGTCTCAGCAAAATGTAAAGATGTTTTAGTTTCTGTAGTCCACCCAAAGAAAGGCAAAGTGATGAGAGGAGAAGAAGGCTAGAAAAGCAATAAGCAAGGATTCAGTAGTGTGTCTTTCTTCCCCGTCAAGCCTATGACATATTATTGCTGATTACAAATTGAATCTGAAGTAACACCATTAATGTTTATCTAACAAAAACAAATTGCGAAGTGTTGTCAAAACAAAGGTTAAATGATTGAAATGTGTCACAACATATATTATTAATGTCAGTTTAAAACGTTGGTTTTAAAGCAAGAACTCCAAAAGTGCTGGTTATCTTGACTCCTCTCTCCTTATTTTACTTCTTCACCTCCTCCATACCCATTTGTTCAGGATGGAACGAAGATGTGTAGTCAAGGAGAATATCCAAGCATGTAGAAAATGTGACAAGAGGTAGGTGGATTGATGACAACACTGTCAGTTTAATCCGGTCCAAATTAATTTAAATTACACTACACTGAGGTGCTGAAAAAGTGAATGTCCATCAGCCATTTCTGAATTTACATCTAGATTTTCAACTCCCACAGTATTGTCTTAGAGTTTACACTTGCACAGAAAGCTATCTATGCTTACACTATGACAAACAAAATTGCTTTTAAATCATATGTCTCCCTTCGCTCATCAGGGCCAGTGTGCTTATTATAGCTCATAACATGGAGGCATAATAATGAATTGCTTATGTTGTTGAAAAAACAAAACAAGAAAAAAAACCGCTTGTAATTTATTATGTTCATAAACAATAGACAATCTTTAAAGTATGATTTTTTTTAAAGATTGGCAGCAACTACAAGATGGCAGAGTTACAACAACGACAAACCCTGGTTCACAGCTAAACTCAGAAGGTTAAGACTGGATAAGGAAGAGGCCTTCAGGAGTGGGGACAAAGACATATACAGAGAGGCTAAGTACAAGTTTGGCAAGGCAGTGAAAGAGGCCAAACGACTGTACTCTGAGAAGCTCCAAAACCAGTTCTCAGCCAACGACTCTGCGTCTGTCTGGAAAGGGCTCAAGCAAATCACCAACTACAAGCCGAAAGCCCCCCACTCCATCAACGACCGACGCCTCGCCAACGACCTGAACGAGTTCTACTGCCGCTTTGAAAGACAAAGGGACAGTCCTGCAACCATCCCCCACGACGCCCCCCAACAGCTGCAGCCACAATCCACCACCCCCATCTCTCCAACCTCAAGAGGGGCCTTGGCACCTCCAACCCCCACCCTGAAGTTCCCCCCCACCAGCCCCCTACCCACGCCGAGGACGGCTCTTTCCATCCAGGAGAGGGACGTCAACAAACTCTTCAGGAGACAGAACCCCCGGAAAGCTGCTGGTCCGGATTCTGTCTCACCAGCCAGCCTGAAGCACTGCGCTGATCAGCTGTCTCCAGTCTTCACAGACATTTTTAACACCTCACTGGAGACATGTCATGTGCCAGCCTGCTTCAAGTCCTCCACCATCGTCCCTGTTCCCAAGAAGCCAAGGACCACAGGGCTTAATGACTTCAGACCCGTCGCCCTGACCTCTGTGGTGATGAAGTCCTTTGAGCGCCTTGTGCTCTCACACCTAAAAGACATCACCGACCCCCTCCTGGACCCCCTGCAGTTTGCCTACAGAGCCAACAGGTCTGTAGATGATGCAGTCAACCTAGCCCTTCACTTCATCCTCCGGCACCTGGACTCCACAGGAACCTATGCCAGGATCCTGTTTGTGGATTTCAGCTCTGCCTTCAACACCATCGTCCCAGTTCTGCTACAGGAGAAGCTCTCCCAGCTGAGTGTGCCCGACTCCACCTGCAGGTGGATCACTGACTTCCTGTCTGACAGGAAGCAGCGCGTGAGGCTGGGGAAGCACGTCTCTGACTCCCTGACCATCAGCACCGGTTCCCCCCAAGGCTGTGTTCTCTCTCCTCTGCTCTTCTCCCTGTACACCAACAGCTGCACCTCCAGTCACCAGTCTGTCAAGCTTCTGAAGTTTGCGGACGACACCACCCTGATCGGACTCATCTCTGATGGTGATGAGTCTGCGTACAGATGGGAGGTGGACCATCTGTTGGACTGGTGCAGCCAGAACAACCTTGAGCTCAACGCTCTAAAGACAGTGGAGATGGTTGTGAACTTCAGGCAGAACCCAGCCCCACCTGCCCCCATCACCCTCTGTGACTCCACAATTGACACTGTGGAATCTTTCCGCTTCCTGGGAACCATCATCTCCCAGGATCTCAAGTGGGAGCCAAACATCAGCTCCCTCATCAAGAAAGCCCAGCAGAGGATGTTCTTCCTGCGGCAGCTGAAGAAATTCAACCTGCCAAAGACTATGATGGTGCACTTCTACACAGCCATCATTGAGTCCATCCTCACCTCCTCAATCACCATCTGGTACGCCGCTGCTACAGCCAAGGATAAGGGCAGGCTGCAGCGTGTCATTCGGTCTGCTGAGAAGGTGATTGGCTGCAGTCTACTGTCGCTCCAGGAACTGTACACCTCCAGGACCCTGAAGCAGGCAGGGAAGATTCTGGCTGATCCCTCCCACCCCGGTCACAGACTCTTTGAGACTCTCCCCTCTGGCAGGAGGCTGCGGTCCATCCGGACCAAAACCTCACGCCACAAGAACAGTTTTTTCCCATCTGCCACCAGCCTGGTTAACAAAGCCCGGAAACCACCCTGACACTCTCCCTTTCCCCCACACCCCCCCTTTTTTTGCTGACAGGACACCTGTAACCTGTAACTCTATGTGTTACATTAACGCTCAGCTTGGACTCCTGCTTTACTTGCACTGCTTTACTTGCACAATGATCACCTGCACTGTTGTATTGCTCTTGCATCTTATACTGCTCTATATTTACTCTCACTCACTTAAAACTGTGCACATATATTTATATTATATTGTAGATATGTTTATACTGTTTAATTTGTACTGTATTGCACCGACTACGCCAAAACAAATTCCTTGTATGTCCAAAAACGTACTTGGCAATAAAGCTTTTCTGATTCTGATTCTGATTCTGATTCTGATCAATACTGAATTGGTACATGAACATCTAAAGCTGTGTCACTGTACAGTATGTAAGAAAGCTCGTCTGAGAAGATTCCAGAGATGTGGGACCTATCTTCTAACTCTTGGTCCCAAAAAATAAAACCCTTGCTCATCTCATTTAATTACTTTGAGAAGGGACCACTTCCATTTGGTGTCTGACTTGAGCTAAACAGGGCTGGTCAGAAAGCATGTTGTTTCAAATGGCCACTACCATTATTTTGTTTGTGCAGCATCACTAAAACTGTTAGGTAGTCAATTTGTGCTTATGTGTACTTGATGTTGCTGCTTACATATTCAATTTATTCCAATGCATTCTAAATTCACAGCAAATGTCATCTCAAGGCACCTTACAAGACAAACAGTTCCAATTTATATACAGAAATAAAAACCAAATATATATAACCATATAGACTCACATTCAGTTACATGCAGTCCAGATTGATCCTACTTACAATACAATACAGTGAAATGCAGTTTATTGTGCCGATTGTTAAAAAGCTTGATATCTAAGGAAGAGTAGCTGACTGCATTGAGTCTGTGACTTGTTGTGGTCTCTCCTCCTGAGTGAGCATGTGTTGACAGTGGAAAGAAACATCTCAATTTTAACAAGAAGAAACCTCGACAGAACCTGGCTCAGTATGAGCAGCCATCTGCCGCAACCAACTGAGGGTTGGAGAAGACAGCAGAGGCAAAACCCACACATGTTCACTGTGCAATTTCTAATGCAATTTGCTGCTGTAACAATTTTGTTTCTAGTAAAAAACGAACACATTTATCTTATCAACTTTAAAACTAATGTAGACTCACATGAACCAATCCACAGCTCTTTTTCTTTTCAATTAAGACATTGCAAGTGTCTTATTGTATCAGGAGTAAATTGAAACCTGTGAGCAAAACTGACATTGCAACAGAGTCAGGGTCAAAGCTCAAACATCACATTGAACACTATTGTCTCATATAGATTCCTCAAACTCTGGGCCCAGCTTTTTTATGGAGGGTTCAGAGTGCCAAATTACAATAAACAAATAAGTCATGAAATAATTATTTAAATGTGTCATTAATTTAATAAAACTGGAAATAAATACACAAATAATTTATTAAAAATAGAATTAATTATATATGCCCCCAAAAATATATTGATTTCATTTTAAAAAGCATAAACAATTATTTCACGATTTAATAAATTATTTCACGTTCCTGTGTTGGAAGCACATCATGAATTAATTTAAACTGTCACACACCCATCAAAGTCAGAGGGGCGGAGTTTAGGCCAATCGAGGAAGGATAGTTGCTCTGGTCTGAAGTTGAAACATGGCGGCACCCATTGAGGAGGAATTGCGTGAAGTTTCTAATGATTTGAAGAGAGAGATTTTGAACCTGGCCAGACAATTAGAAGCGGGTGACGCTCTTCCAGATTATGTGGCAGGAAGAATTGAAGAAATTATAGATGCTCTTGGAGTTATTTCTGCTCTTTTTGACCAAGATTTTGAGCAGAGAGTAATTGCCATTTTGGAAGAGGCTCTCCAACTTGTCTCTGGTAACATAGCCCCCTAACAACACACACCCGGTCCAGGACGGCCAGCTTTTGATATTCTGTCTGTTGTTGTGGAGGATTATGTGCTCTCTGGACTTTGGGCTCCCGAAATAGCGGCGAGGATTAGTGTTTCAACGAGGACCACCAGGCGTTGACTGAGGGAAACCGGCCTGAGGTATTTTTAATTCACTGCTCTTTATTAGCTGGCGTCAATTTTAACTTGTTCCCTAATGTTTATTATTTAAATTTCATAAAAATTTTTTGTTATATTGAACTAGAATGCAGATCTTTATAAGTTTATCTAATGAGGAGTTGGACTGGATGGCCAGTGAAGTCCGCAGAAGTCATCCAAACTCCAGCCACAAGACGATACTGGGATTTCTGAAAGCAAGAGGTGTACCTGTTCCTGGCAAGTAGATAATGGAGGGTTTTAAGGTTGACATAACGGACCATGATTATTTTTAAGTACTGTTGATGTCAAGTAATTTAACCCATTATAAATTAGGCCGTTTGGTTTTGGTGAATGTTTCATATTTAAAGTTTATTACACTGTCGATGTTTAAGTTTATCTTTTTTCAGCTTTTCCCTTACAAGGTTCGCCACAGCGCGGCATCTGTCTCCGTCTAACATCTTCTGCCTTTTGTTCTCTCACCCACTACCTTCAAGTCCCTTTTCACTCCATCCATAAATCTCCTCTTTGGTCTTTCTCTAGGCTTCCAGCCAGGCAGTTCCAGGCTATCCCTCCTCTGTACATGTCCAAACCATCTCAGTCTAGCCTCTCTGGGTTTATCTCCAACACATCTAACATGACCTGTCCCTCTGATGTATTAATTCCTGATCCTATCCATTCTCGTCACTCCCAAAGAGAACTTTGACATCTTCATCTCTACTACCTCCAGCTCTGCCTCCTATCTCTTCTTCAGTACCACTGTCTCTAAAACATATAACATTGCTGGTCTCACCACCGTCTTGTACACCTAACTTTAATTCTTGCTGATACTTTTGTTTTTTTCCACAAAACACACCTGACACTTTTCTCCACCCATTCCAATATGTTTGGACATGTACACATTTTATAAACAGGTCCTTCTCAAAATATTAGCATATTGTGAAAAAGTTCCTTATTTTCCATAATGTAATGATGAAAATTTAACATTCGTATATTTTAGATTCATTGCACACTAACTGAAATATTTCAGGTCTTTTATTGTCTTAATATGGATGATTTTGGCATACAGCTCATGAAAACCCAAAATTCCTATCTCACAAAATTAGCATATTTCATCCGACCAATAAAAGAAAAGTGTTTTTAATGCACAAAACATCAACCTTCAAATAATCATGTACAGTTATGCACTCAATACTTGGTCGGGAATCCTTTGGCAGAAATGACTGCTTCAATGCGGCGTGGCATGGAGGCAATCAGCCTGTGGCACTGCTGAGGTCTTATGGAGGCCCAGGATGCTTCGATAGCGGCCTTTAGCTCATCCAGAGTGTTGGGTCTTGAGTCTCTCAACGTTCTCTTCACAATATCCCACAGATTCTCTATGGGGTTCAGGTCAGGAGAGTTGGCAGGCCAATTGAGCACAGTGATACCATGGTCAGTAAACCATTTACCAGTGGTTTTGGCACTGTGAGCAGGTGCCAGGTCGTGCTGAAAAATGAAATCTTCATCTCCATAAAGCTTTTCAGCAGATGGAAGCATGAAGTGCTCCAAAATCTCCTGATAGCTAGCTGCATTGACCCTGTCCTTGATAAAACACAGTGGACCAACACCAGCAGCTGACAGGGCACCCCAGACCATCACTAACTGTGGGTACTTGACACTGGACTTCTGGCATTTTGGCCTTTCCTTCTCCCCAGTCTTCCTCCAGACTCTGGCACCTTGATTTCCGAATGACATGCAGAATTTGCTTTCATCCGAAAAAAGTACTTTGGATCACTGAGCAACAGTCCAGTGCTGCTTCTCTGTAGCCCAGGTCAGGTGCTTCTGCCGCTGTTTCTGGTTCAAAAGTGGCTTGACCTGGGGAATGCGGCACCTGTAGCCCATTTCCTGCACACGCCTGTGCACGGTGGCTCTGGATGTTTCTACTCCAGACTCAGTCCACTGCTTCTGCAGGTCCCCCAAGGTCTGGAATCGGCCCATCTCCACAATCTTCCTCAGGGTCCAGTCACCTCTTCTCGTTGTGCAGCGTTTTCTGCCACACTTTTTCCTTCCCACAGACTTCCCACTGAGGTGCCTTGATACAGCACTCTGGGAACAGCCTATTCGTTCAGAAATTTCTTTCTGTGTCTTACCCTCTTGCTTGAGGGTGTCAATAGTTGCCTTCTGGACAGCAGTCAGGTCGGCAGTCTTACCCATGATTGGGGTTTTGAGTGATGAACCAGGCTGGGAGTTTTAAAGGCCTCAGGAATCTTTTGCAGGTGTTTAGAGTTAACTCGTTGATTCAGATGATTAGGTTCATAGCTCGTTTAGAGACCCTTTTAAGGATATGCTAATTTTGTGAGATAGGAATTTTGGGTTTTCATGAGCTGTATGCCAAAATCATCCATATTAAGACAATAAAATACCTTAAATATTTCAGTTAGTGTGCAATGAATCTAAAATATATGAACGTTAAATTTTCATCATTACATTATGGAAAATAATGAACTTTATCACAATATGCTAATATTTTGAGAAGGACCTGTATGTTTACGTTTTTATGTTACTTGTGAAGGTCTTTTTAAGAGTAACTTTGTTTCCCCTCCATTCCAACCCAGTATCAAGACTACGAGAGTCTCTTAAAAGAGTCGATGCAGATGGGCTAGCCATGAGACGTCTGCGTTTACATGTATTAAGATGGCGTCAATATTCTGTTCCAGGCCCAAATTCTTTGTGGCATATTGATGGGAATCACAAGCTCATGAGGTATCAGATACTGATAAAGAGGAAATGTATTTCTATAATTATTTAAAATAGTTACTACAATAAATATGTGTGTGGTTTTTCTGAAACACAGGTGGAGATTTGTTGTCCATGGAGCGGTAGATGGATTCAGTCGATTATTGGTTTACCCGAGTGTGGCTTGGAACAACAGAGCTAGCACTGTCTTAGACAGTTTCCTTGCAGCTGTTGAGCAGTATGGACTTCCATCACGGGTACGTTCAGATAAAGGTGGGGAGAATTCTGATGCAGCAGAATTCATGATAAGAAGCAGAGGTACAGACAGGAACTCACACATCACAGGCAGAAGTGTCCACAATCAGAGGTAAATAGACTTTCTCTGTTCTCTTAATATATTTTCTAGGCCAAGTGTTTACCACAATTATAAAGATCTAACAAAAACGGATACTTTCTAAATTTTAGGATAGAAAGGATGTGAAGAGATGTCTACAAGCACGTCCTGGAGCTCTTCTATAAACTCTTCATATCATTTGAAAATCAGGGAGCTCTTAATCCAGACGCCAGTTGCCTTCACTGTGGCGCCGTGTCTCCCTGTGTGGTGCCCCCATTTCATGATGACGCCCAAGAGCCACTGCAGCCTGGTACCACGCCACGCTCTTAGGCTTTTCTTTAGGAAGGCTGAACAAAGTCCATGACTTCTTGCAGCCAAAAACACATTTTCGTTACTTATATTATCTATAGCTAAAACGAAGAACAGGCAAGGGTGGTGCGGTCAAGGTAGGTGCTTCTTGGAGGGGGTGGGTAATGACCACTCGTTTTTCGGGACAGGGAGGGGCTGCTGCTTAGAGAGAACTACTCAGACATTCAAGAATCAAGCCAAATAACACTTTGGGCATGATTTTGATAAAATGGCATTGTAACATAGTTAAAAGCTCAAAGTTGATTTGGCATGATATAGGCCTTTTAATACAAAGATAATTGTTTATTGTGCTTATCTTTACATATATACAGGCTAATATACTACTTGTGCCTAAAAAAAGCCATGAAATATATTCCCCAATACAGAGATGTTTCATGTGCACAATTATTGGCAATACAAGAACTAAACAGTCACATATAGCTAAGGTAAGACTAATTGTGGTTACAGGGCTAATCATGGTTATCTTCCACTCAGGTTTCTGAAGACTACGGGATTGATTGGAATGGACCATACAACCTTCAGGTAGCCACTGTAACAGTTCCAGAGATCCAACTGGCCGGCGATCTCTCAGATGAAGAAGCTGCCTAGATGAAGAAGCTGCCTTGTTACCTGTTCCAGGACCTTCTTTAACTGAAGCAGTTAGATCATACTTTGAGACATTGCCAGTTTTATTAAGAATCTTTGATCCCTGAAATCCAACACAGGAGACTAATATTCAGCACAAGGTTTTTATTTAGCAAGCTGGAACAACCATTTGCCGTGGCATTCAATTTTTTTGTTTGGTTTTGTAAATAAAACCTGTAATTAACAAGGATGTAAACAAAGATGATTTTTTTGCAGCTTAGTGACATGGGAAAAACTTAAATTATTTCCACATTGAACAATAGTAATATGAACCTTAAATAACTAACAATCAGCGAAAACACACAAGTCCAAATCCTGTGTGCGCGCTATTTATGGCAGACAAAAGAGCTTCCTCAAAGTCCTGGTAGGTTTTGAATCATGAAGGCAGCTTCAGTGTTTCAAAGCATGTGGAGGAGGTGGGGTAGGTTCCTCCAGAAATCCCTACTTTGAGCTCTGCAGGTAGCATCTCCCAACCCACCCAGAATGTCAGGAGCTGGGCTAGCGTAGCTGATGAAGCTAAAGGTAAAATACATTAAGAAGAGGGATTAAAAAAAAAAAAAGGTTTATTTGTTGAAATGCTGTATTGATTCTGTTAAAATTTATATTAACGTAATGTTTATAACTGAACTGTCATTACTAGGGCTCTTAAAAGTCAAAAACTTTTTGAGACTTAAAAGAATTTATATCGTAATATTTAATTTTCATGTAATTCATTTCAAACTTCTTCCATTTTTAATGTGCCTTATATTATGATAAATTTAACTGAAAAAACCCAAAATCTGTAAAGGGGGGAGGTGTACTAAGTTTGTTCAATACATGTATACATCCTTAAACTAACACTTTGTTTGCACTTGTACTTATTGACATTTTTCCAAAATTTGACAAAACACAAGACAGAAACTGGTCTGGGAGGCTGCCAAAGCGCTGCAGTAGTTTCCAACAAATACTGTAGTGTTGTTAATTTAACAATTTGCTGTGTTCTTGATACTGTATATATATATATATATATATATATATATATATATATACATATATATATATATATATATATATATATATATATATATACATATATATATATATAAATACAGTACAGACCAAAGGTTTGGACACACTTTCTCATTCAAAGAGTTCTCATTCAAAGAGACTGACTGACCTAATGATGGCCACTTGTTTTTCTTTACTTAGCTGCTTTTTTCTTGCCATAATACAAATTCTAACAGTCTATTCAGTAGGACTATCAGCTGTGTACTGTATCCACCTCCTGCACAACACAACTGATAGTCCCAACCCCATTTATAAGGCTTGAAATCCCACTTATTAAACCTGACAGGGCACATCTGTGAAGTGAAAACCATTTCAGGTGACTACCTCTTGAAGCTCATCAACAGAATCCCAAGAGTGTGTGTAGCAGTAATCAAAGCAAAAGGTGGCGATTTTGAAGAACCTAGAATATAAGACATATTTTCAGTTGTTTCACACTTTTTTGTTCAGTACATAATTCAACATGTGTTAGTTCATAGTTTTTATGCCTTCAGTGTGAAGCTACAATATTCAGTCAATATTGGTCTGTACTGTAAATCATCTATGCTGCATTCGTACTGTCTACCTACAGACATAGATAAGACTACCTTTGTTTTTCCTTATTTCTTTGTCACTTGATGAACATTTTATGTCATTAGCACCTTTAGAAATATGTATTCTATGAACAATGGTGACATCTTCAGTACTTATTTTACCCAATGTGTCTATATATATATATATATATATATATATATATATATATATATATATATTAATTAAAAAGTTCTTAATTCAGCTTTGTTGGGGTGACACTAACCATTCTCAAATTTGTTAGGATCAAACTCTTCACTGTAAGCAACCATTGTTGCTAAAAAGTTGGTTCAGATTTTTCAGGTCTCACTGGAACACTGTCAGTCCTTCTGGTTGGCTCTCTGATTCCTTCACCATAGTCCCTCAATTCATCTATGTCTGATTCCTGCATGGTTGTCCTTCAAAATAACACAATGATCATTCTTTCTCATTTTACTGCAAATGATTCTACCACCGATTTTTGTTTTAAAACTTGAATATTGCAAGTTCAGCTGTTTTTAAGGAACCATATAACCACTTTAATTTCAGAAGAAAAAACGTTGTTCTCACAGGTGATACAGGAGACATTTGGTCCAGATGGGCAACATGAATTCTCCTACAAAAAACAAAATGAAAAACAAGAAAAGAAACATTCTTGTCACACTTGCATCACATGGGATATGTGATCATATGTATAGTTACTCTTTGTATAAATGTAATTACCTGCGAATACACTCCAATTCTGAATGTGGTGCTATTTACCATGAATTAGGAACATAGGCAAGAAAAGCTTTCCCGCATAAGCGTTAGAAGAAAATCGTTACTGTTATCCCACCTGGGCACAATCAGCGAGGTTTCAAAATCATGTCCAGAGCTTCTGAGAGAAGCAACAAATTTGATTGATGAAGCTTTAAGAAAAGCTTCACAGCCATCAGCTTCTCAGAGACAGCAGGTACCTGTTGCTACCTCACATGATACATATGTCTAAGGTAAGTTACCTGTGTAATAATATTGCTTTACTGGTACGTGATTTAGACTGCACAAGACAGAAATAACCGTTCTCATTATATTTTATTGTTTTTTTAATCAACTGGACTGGGTATATGTGCTGGGACAGAAGCTAAAATATTGACATATGTATCTGCATAAGAGCATGTAGTACCTTGCTACCTTATTAGTTTGCTACAGTGTAATTTTATGGATTTATATGTCACGTCTTCTCTGTTTTATAGCTATTTCCAATGTAGTGAACTGCCAATTAGGGTTGCGAAAGATGACTCGCCGCTTATTCTCCAAATTTCTTATTGTTTTAGCTGAGGTAGCAAGGCTCTTTGCTCTATATACCGGAGCTACACAAAGGGATTTAATGCGGCGATCATTACTGACCCAAATAAGTCGGAGGAGCTACATACACACTTTCTCCTGTTTAGCTGAACACAATGCTGATAAAGTTCCAAGCATTGTGCTTAAAGCAGAACTTCTTGCTTCTCGCCTTGGTCACATTCTCAGGTTAGTTTTAGATCTGTAATCTTAAACAAATGGACTAAAACCAAGTTGCTGTTTTTTTCCGTTATAAAACCTTTTGACTTTACCTCTGCTCTTCCCCTTATAGGAAACTTTTTCTATTTTTGTTAAGTTATTTATGTGTATTACACACATACACACACTCTTGTTTTGCTATATGTAGTGAGGAACATGTGTTGACTTCCATTGACGTTCTTTGATTTTCAGTTATTTTCAACCCTTTCTATGCCCTAACCCTGACAATAACCCTAAACCTAACCATTACCAGTGCATACCTAACCGTAACCTAAAATCAATTCACACCTTAGTCCTAAACCTAACCGTTTAACCGCAAAATGTTCTTATTTTGGTACAAATGGTCCTCAAGTTGATGGTGAAATTTAAAAAATGGTACTACTACTTTGTATGTTTTTTACCAGTGAGTCAGGCTCTCTGGCGGGTTTGCCTGCTAACTTGTAATAAAACCACCTGCATTTTTGGACTTTTCTACTGTGAAAACCACACACCCATGGTGCATTTAGTGAATTTTTGAGTCATATTTGCCTTCAGTTTGATTATTCTTTAGTTTGTTAGCTTGCATTGACAAATCAACCCCATTTACTAACGTTTGACCATTACACTTATTTAAATACGGGCCATGACCATGACCCAATGGTGGTAACTAATAAGCTGGTGGAGGTGTTTCCAAAGCTGCGAGATGGAGTAGGCTTTGAACTTCTGAAAATTACAGGATCTACTCGTAGCCAAAATCTAGCTTTGCTTCAGTGTCCCAGTTCTGGATATACTCTTGCTTATCTGAAAGATCCAGCTACAATGATTGGGCGGGCAACAGTCTACATACGTCCACTTAAGCAGGACCTGCTGCTAGTCAACCCATTTTCTGGTATCGATTACTCTGACCTTGATGTGCAGTTTAACCAATTGAACGTTAGGGCGTGTTGAAGAGCTACAGTGATTAATTCATGATGTGCTTACAACACAGGAATATGAAATTATTTATTAACACTAGAACTCCCAGAATTCTAACACTACTAGAATTCCCAAGCTGGCAATTTGACGCCGAGAATTCTGGATGCGAGGGCCGTGATGACGTCATTGCATTACAAACATGCTATAAAATTATGGTTTTGACAAGTATTCATAATAGTATTTGATCAAAACCTATAATGTTTTATTATTATTTATAAATAGTATAGAGAAATAATACAGTGTAGCGGGTACATTTTTAAAAAAATGCTTTACTAATCTGGCCAAAAGCTGGACAGCTCCATATTACGTTTCCCTTCACTCCGTGGACATAAACTAGTGCTAAAAATCCTTCAGCTCATCCACACTCATGTCCAAGGAGGAATCATCTCCTAAAACTCTGCGGGCCTCAGCCACACTGCAGCCCTGAATGTGGATGAGCATTTCGGCATCCACCAAGCAGAGGAATGCGGTCTGGGCATCTTGGATCTGGCGCTCTGTCAACACGTTCTGGCTCTGATGCCTCCCTCTACTTTCTTCCTCCCCTACAATTGTCCACACAGTGACATCCTTTCTTATCTCCTCCTCCTTCCTAGGTGTGCGCTCGTCTTGCGATGAAAACGCTGTAAAGTGCAGAATAGATTGTTGTTACTGGGCCACTATATCTATGACTTAACTTATTGTTTATTTCTGTATCCATTATTAGTACCTTGATTTGTAGTTTCTCTCCTGCCAGGGAGCTGGATTGCTGGGTTTATAGCTGGGCACTGGGCACCAGGCTCATCTCCCTGTCTCTGAACCTGCGCTGATTGTGGCACTGTTGCTATAGCTTATATATTATTAGTTTACTAATCTGTAAACTATAGCCTAAGATGATAACATCATTACATAGGCTAGTCTTTTACTACCTTGAAATAATGTGCCACAACCTCCTGCTAATGGGAAGACTCGTGTTTTTTTTAGCTGGGGGAGGCTCACTCTCTGACCCGCTGTCACTGGAACTGAATACTGACCAAGAGTCGTCAGAATCCCTCTCGACCCCAGAATCACGATCATCTAATTTCTGAAGCATTTCCAATGCCTATTGAGCAGAAAATATCCTTCTAGAAGCCATTTGTAGGATGCCAACAATCTCCTTCTCAGACTGCATTCTAGAGTGCCGGTTGCTAAGCAACACTCGCGCATATACTCAGAAAAAATATCAATGTAATTAATAGGGCCGTCAAAATAGCAGGTAGAAATACTTAGATCTTTTATTTTCTTTGTTATTTTTTTTTAAAGAGACATACAGGGGTTGGACAATGAAACTGAAACACCTGTCATTTTGGTGTGGGAGGTTTCATGGCTAAATTGGACCAGCCTGGTAGCCAGTCTTCATTGATTGCACATTGCACCAGTAAGAGCAGAGTGTGAAGGTTCAATTAGCAGGGTAAGAGCACAGTTTTGCTCAAATTATTGAAATGCACACAACATTATGGGTGGCATACCAGAGTTCAAAAGAGGACAAATTGTTGGTGCACGTCTTGCTGGTGCATCTGTGACCAAGACAGCAAGTCTTTGTGATGTATCAAGAGCCACGGTATCCAGGGTAATGTCAGCATACCACCAAGAACGACGAACCACATCCAACACTATTAACTGTGGACGCAAGAGGAAGCTGTCTGAAAGGGATGTTTGGGTGCTAACCCAGATTGTATCCAAAAAACATAAAATCACGGCTGCCCAAATCACGGCAGAATTAAATGTGCACCTCAACTCTCCTGTTTCCACCAGAACTGTCCGTCGGGAGCTCCACAGGTTCAATATACACGGCCGGGCTGCTATAGCCAAACCTTTGGTCACTCATGCCAATGTCAAACGTCGGTTTCAATGTTGCAAGGAGCACAAATCTTGGGCTGTGGACAATGTGAAACATGTATTGTTCTCTGATGAGTCCACCTTTACTGTTTTCCCCACATCCGGGAGAGTTACAGTGTGGAGAAGCCCCAAAGAAGCATACCACCCAGACTGTTGCATGCCCAGAGTGAAGCATGGTGGTGGATCAGTGATGGTTTGGGCTGCCATATCATGGCATTCCCTTGGCCCAATACTTGTGCTAGATGGGCGCGTCATTGCCAAGGACTACCGAACCATTCTTGAGGACCATGTGCATCCAGTGGTTCAAACATTGTATCCTGAAAGCGGAGCACCAATACACACAGCAAGACTGGTGAAAGATTGGTTTGATGAACATGAACGTGAAGTTGAACATCTCCCATGGCCTGCACAGTCACCAGATCTAAATATTATTGAGCCACTTTGGGGTGTTTTGGAGGAGTGAGTCAGGAAACGTTTTCCTCCACCAGTATCCTGCAAGAAGAATGGCTTAAAATCCCTCTGACCACTGTGTAAGACTTGTATATGTCATTCCCAACACGAATTGACGCTGTGTTGGCCGCAAAAGGAGGCCCTACACCATACTAATAAATTATTGTGGTCTAAAACCAGGTGTTTCAGTTTCATTGTCCAACCCCTGTAGGAATACAAAAGACACAGGTTTAGAAAAAGTCAGGATGCCAGGAAGATAAGAGTTTAAATAAACCAGATTTATGGCATGTCAAACTTTCAAAACCGTGAAATTGACGGCCCTGGGAGTTCTAGTGTCAAATCATGAAATGATTACTTATGCTTTTTAAAGTGAAATCAATATATTTATTTGAGACACATATAATTAATTCTATGTTTAATAAATTGTTAGTGTATTTATTTCCAGTTTTATTAAATCAATGACACATTTAAATAATTATTTCATGACTCATTCATTTATTGAAAATTTGGCACTCTGAACCCTCCATACTGTTTCAGTCTATCCTATTTCATCCACATGATTTTTAGAAGTTTGGATGGTTATGTAACACCCTGAAAATATGCTCAGAATGTAATAATGACTAAGTCATGGTGTATTGATGTCATGGGTCAAGCACTCATTTAATTTAGTAGTGGTCTGAACAGTTTGTTTAGTTTATGTTTAAATATACACTTAAGTTACCTTATTCTATTTCATATATTTTGATATATAGTACTATTTCTTTAAGAGCGACATGACGTAGAAAGTTCATGACCAGTTTTGTTGGATAATTTAAAAAAACTACACACGCTGTACGCTCGAACCGTGGGTTTTGTACTAATAAAGTTGCACAAAAATGAAGATCTGCGTGGAATCTCCTTAAGTTGTTTTAAGGGTGCAACATAAATTTTGGTGTTTCCGCCCGGTTCAGCAAAAGTTCTCTGTAATGAGAAGTTTTTTTTTTATGAAGAGGATTACTTGGTGGAGCAAGGTGAGCTAAGCAAATATGCTAAGCGGCTATGCTAAGCGGCTAAGCTAAGTTGCAACGCGGTGGTTCCGACGCATAGCCGGAGGAAGAAACAGACATACATCTTTTCAAGTGGTGGATCGAGCAAAGCCAAAGCACCATGAACAGTGAGTGGGAATCTCTACTGGCTGACATTGAGAAAAAGCTTTTGACCTTGTCACGGGACGAGCTAGAGGCCCTAAGCGAAGCGTTAGGCCTACAGCTGAGTGAGGAGGCAAAGTCGTCATGTCAGTTAATAAGAAGGCAGATGCTTAGACACCTGGAAAGCGAGGATGTTACGTCTTTGGAAGACAGTGGATTATCAGTGCTGTTAACCATTAATGATTTAATAGACGACATGGACAAGAGAACTAGCACAAGCGACTTGGTGGGTGCTACGTCACAGAGCACCGCGGCCGAACCACAAGTGGTTGTTGAGCAACCTCTGCCGGCAGAAACCGGTATTACACCGACAGTTGTACTACCACAGAGGTCGGGTGGCTCAATGAGCTCTTAAAGGGAGTCGTGGCAAGGTAAAGACAAACTGAACTTACACCCTATCTACAGAAAGGACTTTCGGATTATTGGACAAATCGGTGATGTTGGACAAAAGGATAAACTGAACTTTACAAGCCTTGAAAGACAAATTGAACGTGGACTAAAAAAAGGATATGATGAAGATGAAATTGTTGAAGCAGTGATCCAAGCCATTGCACCTGATGTGAAATTAAAAAGTTATCTAGTCCTTAAACTCTCTCAGGCAAATGCTTAGGACACACTTCATAGAGAAAGATGCAACAGAACTCTATCATGCCTTGACACGTGCAGTGCAAGATCCTAAAGAAACTCCTGTTCAGTTTCTCATACGCACAATGGACCTTAGGCAAAAAGCGATGGCTGCATCTGACAGAACCAAAGTTGGACTGAAATACAATCCTGAGCTGGTGCAGACACAGTTTTTGCAGACTATTCTGACTGGGTTGCAGGATGATGCGGTGAGGATGGACATTAAACCTTACCTACAGGATATATCTGTGGAGGACGAAATACTACTGGAAAAAATGATTGCAGCCTACAGTGTTGAACTTGAAAGAAGGAGTAAATTGTTAACCAGACAAAAGAACATTAAAGTGGCTTCAGTTCAGGAAGGCGACGACTGTAAACATGAAAATAATGAGAGCTCAAAAAGAAACAAAAACCAGACAGTAAAGTCAAATCCTATTGTGGAAAAGCTGGAAACCAATAACAAAGTTATTTGTGATGCCATCCAAAATCTTTCCTCACAAGTCGCTAATCTGACTCAGACGAAAGTGAAAACTGATGACAAAGACATAAAACGCAAGCAATACTATCCAAGCGTTGCGAGAAGGAGCCCAAGAAAATGTCGTCAATGTGAACAGTTAAACCCAGAAGGGAAATGCACACATTGCTACAAGCGTGGAAGCGGCGAACACTGGGCTATTGGTTGTCGGAAAAAAAAAGACGCAACAGTGAATGTCAATAAAATTGAAGTCCATACTATAAATTATATTGACAATGTTGCTCCACAAAAGGAAGTGCCCATGTCAAAAAAACAAGAAAAGACAGCAAAACTAATAGGACGCAAAAGCCTTGTCCAGTGCAACATTGGAGGTGTTCCTGTCACAGCCCTCTGGGATACAGGATCACAAGTATCAATTGTGGATTTAAACTGGAGAAGAGAACATCTACCGGACGCTGAGGTTCGATCAGTGGAAGAGCTTCTTGATGAGGGTATGTTAGATCTCTCCGCAGCAAATGGGACTGAGATACCTTATGAGGGTTGGGTGGGAGTAAAGTTCAGCCTTATAGAGAACAGAGACAGTGAGCTGTTAGTGCCATTTCTTGTAAGCTCTCAGCCAATCACCAAGCCAATAGTGGGGTTCAATGTCATAGAGGAGCTCGCCAAGACTAACATATCAGCAGATAGAACGCTCTCCCACAAGTTTCTATGTAGTCTTGGATCAGCATTAGATGTAAGTCACAAAAAGGCAAAAGCAGTGTTTTCTGTGTTAAGTAGAGACAAAGCTATGTGGGAAAATCAAATAGTAAGGCTAGGGAGACACAATGTTATTATCCCAAAACGTCAAATGTTCAAAGTGATCGGTGGGAAAGTCAGAAAGAATGTGCTAAAAGGACAATACGCAATATTAGAACCAAATGAAAACACACCATGGCCAGAAGGAGTACAAATACAACAGCAACTAATACACCTTCCAGACAATGAAGGAGCCACGATTTCAGTTGTAGTTGAAAACAACACAGACAATGAGATGAGACTACAAAACAGGACAATACTTGGCTCATTATACACTGTGGATAAAATACAAGAGGCAAAAGAAGTCACAAAGAGTCCACAAAGTGAAAATAGACATTCACATACCAAAGATATGAAAGTGACACCAGAAAATGAAGGGAAACCTTATAACCAAATATGGGATCCGCCAGTTGATATTTCACACCTAACAATAGAACAACAAGACAAAGTGAGAAAGATGCTAAGGGAAGAAAGTGATGTTTTTGCACAAAATGAGTGGGATACAGGGTGCATACCCGACCTGCAGATGTAAATACATCTCAAAGACAGTGTTCCAGTGACAAAAACATACAATTCAATCCCTCGACATTTGTACCAAGAAGTGAAAAAACACATTCAAGATTTACTCAGTGGAGGATGGATACAGGAGTCAACTTCTTCGTACTCATCACCAATAGTAATAGTGAGAAAAAAAGATTCTACCATTCGACTCTGTGTGGACTATAGGCAATTAAATGAAAAGACACACCCTGACAGACATCCGATTCCAAGGATACAAGAAATCCTGGAAAATCTTGGTGGAAACTCCTGGTTCACAGTTTTAGATCAAGGCAAAGCCTACCATCAGGGCTTTATTAGTCCGGAGAGCCGAGCATGCACTGCCTTCATCACGCCATGGGGCCTTTATGAATGGCTGAGGATACCCTTTGGACTAACAAATGCCCCAGCTGCCTTCCAGAGGTATATGGAAAGTTGCCTTGGGGATCTCAGGGATGAAGTGTGCGTGCCTTACCTTGATGACGTTTTAGTTTTTAGCCAAGACTTTGACCAACATGTGGAGAATGTGAGAAAAGTCTTGCAAAGACAGGGAGTGTGGAATCAAACTCAAAGCAAATAAATGTGATTTCTTTAAAAGGGAAGTATGCTATGTTGGTCGAGTCATTTCAAAGGATGGATATCTGATGAACCCAAAAGAAGTGGAAGCTGTTCAAGCTCTGAAAAAGTCAAACCCCAAAACAGTCAGAGAAGTAAGATCCCTTGTAGGCTTTTTAGGCTACTACCGATCATTTATTGTTGACTTCTCGAGGATTGCCACACCACTTTATGACTTGTTAGCACACCCAAAGACGAGGAACAAGTCATCAAAAAAAAATTCTTCACAGTTGCCAACATCTCAATCTGTGGAATGGACAGCATCACAACAGCAGGCGCTGGAGAGTCTTGTGGATGCTTTATCAGATCCACCAGTACTGGCTTACCCAGACCTCGAAAAACCATTTGTGTTACAGGTGGATGCGTCAGAGGGGGGTCTTGGGGCTGTCTTGTATCAACGGCAGGAGGGAGTACTTAGAGTCATCGGCTACGGTTCACGGACACTCACTCCAGCTGAAAAAAATTACAGACTTCACTCCGGGAAGCTTGAGTTTTTAGCTCTGAAGTGGGCTGTCACTGAGCGATTTCGAGATTACTTCCTGAATGCACCCCATTTTACCGTGTACAGCGATAACAATCCCTTGACATATGTGATGAAGAGCGCTAAACTGAATGCGGTGGGACATCGCTGGGTCTCAGAACTAGCGGATTTTCACTTCACTCTGAAGTACAGGCCTGGTAAAGTCAACCGAGACGCTAACTTCCTGTCCCGCAAACCAGCAGAAATGGACAAAATAATGTCAGCATGTACAGAGGAATACAAGTCAAATGACATAACAGCACTACAACAAGGACTCAAAGCAGATCGCAGGGGCGATACTAACTGGATTTCAGCTATCACCTGTAATGCAGATGTACTGTCACAGCTAACTGTTCCATATGCAAACCCAGTGGAGCCGGTGGCAGCTAAATATATTCAAATTGCCCAACAAGAGGATCATGTGATACAAAGAGTGAGTGCATTAAAACAAACAAATGAAAGGCTTAAATATAGGGACAAAATAAGGGAACAAACTGAGGTTAAACGACTTCTGAGGGAGTGGCCTCATCTTTACCTGGATGAACATGGAGTTCTACGTCGAAAAACAAAAATCAGAAACCAGCTTGTAGTTCCTGCGAAGCTCAAGCCATTGATCTATCAGCAGCTACATGAGGAAATGGGTCATTTGGGAGCGGACAAAATGATCGCGTTGGCCCGAGAGAGATTTTTTTGGCCACAAATGCGGGAAGAGATTGAACATTATGTCACAAGAGTTTGTCGCTGCTTGAAACAAAAGAAACCCAACCGGAAAACTAAAACTCCGCTACAAACGATTACAACCTCCACACCTTTTGAACTGATTTCAATCGATTATCTGCATCTCGAGAGAAGCAAAGGTGGAGTAGAGTATATTCTTGTGATAGTGGATCACTTCACCAAGTTTGCACAGGCTTATGCAACACCTAATAAGTCTGGAAAAACAGCCGCACGCAAAATATTTGATGACTTTATCCCCAGATTCGGATACCCTGCTAGGATCCATCATGATCAGGGAAAGGAATTTGAGAACGAGCTGTTCAGGAAGCTGCAAAGTTACAGTGGGATACAGCCGTCGAGGACAACGCCGTACCATCCACAGTCTAACCCAGTCGAATGTTTCAACCGAACGTTGTTAGGCATGCTCAGAACATTGGAGGAGACACAGAAACCTAACTGGAAAGACTATCTGAATAAAATAGTGCATGCATACAACTCAACAGTGCATGAATCAACTGGCTTTTCACCCTTTTTCCTATTATTTGGAAGGGAACCAATCCTACCCATCAATCTATTGTTCCTGAAAGGACAAGAGGAGCCACGGTCTCACAAAGACTATGCAGATAGATGGTTGAGATCGATGCAGGAAGCTTACAGTATTGTGAAAGGAAACATGAAAAAAGCAAGCAAAAGAGGACAAAACTATTACAACAGGAAAGCCTGGAGTTCAGAGGTTCAGCCTGGAGACCAAGTACTTGTTCAAAATCTATCTGAAAGAGGAGGTCCTGGGAAAATACGTGCATACTGGGAAAACAAAGTACACATCGTAAAAGAGAGGAGAGGACAAAACAGCCCAGTTTATGTGGTGACACCACTGGATGGAGAAGGGAGGGAAAGAGTTCTTCATAGGAATGTCCTACTACCCTGTCCTTATCTTACTGATGGATTGAACGCTGGGGATCCAAAGAAAAAATGCATCCAGAACAAACCAGCAAACAGACAATCACGACGAACTAAGGACAGGGTACATGAGGATTCTGACGGTTATAGTGAGGATGAATATTCTGTCTATGTTGCTCGTCAGGGAGGCGATCCCCGCCTCAACCCTCAGGCCCCAGTTTTTCAGTCCAGACCAAGCCGATCGGTGGAGGAAACACAAACTAGGGGACTTGGACAGAGACAAAATCAGTTCCAGGATGGAAGTGGTTTCGCTGAGGTCGATAGTCAAGTATGTGAGGGAGATGAGGGAGGAAACATACAGGACCAAGATATAGACCAAGATCCAGACATGGATACTGAGGGTCGGACATCAGAGCTCGAAATGCCTGAGGAGAATGCGAATGAGTCTTCAGAGAGTGATCAGGAGGTGGAACGAGAGCGACGCTCCTCAAGGACACATCAACCAAAACCCATCTTCACCTATGATGAGTTAGGGAAACCTAGTTTCATATTTTTGCAGAAATAGGGAAAAGGTTTCGCATGGCAGTTAAAGTTAATTGTAAATGTTTCATTATTCATTTGGTGCAAATATTCAGTTATGTGTAATAGTCATTTTTCAGAGATGTATTTCTGGTGACTAATGCTACACTTACAAGTCAATGGTGTATTTACAGAAGAAAGTGTGCGTTCTGAAAGGTGACGTCAAAGTAGTCTGTAAGAAGTTGTACTACATTTCAGGGCATGTTAAATGTGGATGCATTTAATAAGGTGGAATGGCAGTTTTAGCCATATGTAACTTAATGGACTTGGGAGGCCTACCAATGTACCAAAAACTTAAGTTAATACACTGAAGCAGGAATATTAGTAAAATTTACTTTTTCTGTATACATGCAATTGTAGTCATTTGATGTGTAGTATTGGTTATTACTCTGAAAAAGCACCATCTAGCTGAATATGACCAGAATGAGTGTGCTAGGAGTTATTGGTAAAGATATTAAAGATATATTTCTTTAAGTTCCAAAGTATAAAATGTTCAACAAACATTTTATTATTTTAGTGGGGGAGGGTGTAACACCCTGAAAATATGTTCAGAATGTAATAATGCCTAAGTCATGGTGTATTGATGTCATGGGTCAAGCACTCATTTAATTTAGTAGTGGTCTGAACAGTTTGTTTAGTATATGTTTAAATATACACTTAAGTTACCATATTCTATTTCATATATTTTGATATATAGTATTATTTCTTTAAGAGCGACATGACGTAGAAAGTTCATGACCAGTTTTGTTGGATAATTAAAAAAAAAACTACACACGCTGTACGCTCGAACCGTGGGTTTTGTACTAATAAAGCTGCACAAAAATGAAGATCTGCGTGGAATCTCCTTAAGTTGTTTTAAGGGTGCAACAGTTACTAAAATATATTTTTCAGCACAATGTAAACCCAAACTAAAAGGCAGAGCAGTGTTATTTTAGACTTCTTGGGTTGGGTGATGCCAATGACAATAACTTATGGCAAACAAATAAATAAATAAATAAATACAAACAAACTTTTATCACACGATCTTGATAAAAAAAAAGAGTTCTAAAACCTCTTGCTAGTGTTTCAAATGTAAAGCTAAGTTAGGTGTCCCCTAACTTAGCTGATACTTGGCAATCTGTTCCAGGGCATGCCCTCATCAGAACCATTGGGATATCTGGAGTGGAATGACATAATCAATAATCAGAACTGTTAATCAATAGTATTCTAAATAAGCATTGATTGGGCCCACAAGGTTAGTCTGCTTTATTGGTTTATATTAGGCAAAGCAACACAAGAGACAAAAGCTTTTTGCTGAAAGGTGTTTCAATGCATCTCTATGAAAAGCAAAGAACATGTGTTGACCAATGATTGCATTTTATTTCTTTTTTTTACCATCACATACCCTCTTTGCCTTTTCATGCTTTGTGTTTACCATTCTAAGAGGTTAATGTCTACCAACCTTAGCTCGATTCTCTTCAACATTGTTGTCACGCACAGCATCATTTGCATATAATGAAGCTTCAGTTCCATCTCATTATCGAAATGGTCAAGTAGACAGCGGTCACTTGAGTTGTTTCACCTTACCCAAAATGGCCCTCCCTCCTGGGATTGCTGATGTACAAAGGAGGAGAAGCATGGCAGCACGTTGCATGTGTGTAACCCGTGGGGGGTTCACGTGTGCCTAATTACCAGGTAGGGGAACAGTCACAGCTATTTGCACGTTAGCTGAAGATGACCTATGAGGAGATACAGTTTGCATTCCCCATAAATCAGCTTGTTGTTCTTTACAGGCCATGTATTTTATATAGTTGTCAACCTTAAACTGTCAGTTAACAGGCTGTCTGCCACATGTGTGTGCCTAATTTCACAGTTTTCATCATGCTAATGTGCTTGCCAAACGTTCTTAGAAAACATGACAACTGTCAGTATGCTTGAATTAGCTAATAACAGAAAGATTAGAAGACAAGTGTGAAAAATTAGCCAAAATAACACCATTCGTCTACTTGTACCACACGAAAGCTTAGTCATATGATTAGTGTGGATTTTTCCCTGATTTCCCCAGTGGCTGAGGCTTAGTTCCAAAGGCAGGTTTGGATTTTGCCCACAAGAGAGAGTCGGTTTTTTTCTCTCAAACAGACCACCTGCATTAAATTGTGAGTTTTTGGAAAAAAGCCATGTGTTGAAACTGTTGGAGTTCCTACTTTTCTGTCTTTTTCACTTAACACAATTACAGGCACCAGAACCCAATAAAATATTTGACCCTGCTGATAAGCAAGGAAAATGTTAAGCTAAATTTGTGTATTTTTTTCTATCTATTATTCATAGACTGAAGTTTCACACAGTGCTATCTAGAATTCTTGTAAGCACATAAAATTAGTTGTGAGAGGCGATGATACTCTTTTGATCTCAACTATCTCTCAGAAGTTTTCTATATCAGCTCATTTTGTCTGCCGATTCTCCACACATCCTGTGTCCTCCCCTTACCACTCTTCCTGCCTGTCTGTCCCTTTCTCTCATTCCCTTTGTCCCTTGTGAAAGCCCCCTGTCACCTTTGGCCCTCCTCCTCTCCTCCCCCTCTCTGATGCTATTACAGACAGCACTCCTCCTTCTCTGCCTTCTCCATGTATTACCATTAGAAGACATGCATCTTGGGAGCTGCTGCACACTCCTCTGTGTATTGATTAATATTTTAGCAGCCTCAAAGAGGAAATGGGTCTTCCTCTGAGCTAATCCGTTATGGGGTGGATGATTGGAGCAGAGGAAAATGGAAAGTGATGGAAGAGGAAGGTCAGGCTCGACTGTTTTATTTTCCCTGCCAGAAATTGTTAAGATGTTCAGTATAAATCGAATGCTTTGAAAAATGTGAATGGTGAACATATGTAGAGTGCAGGGAAGATTCTGAAGGTAACTTGTTCTTTTGCAATAGTTTTATGATCTCAAAATAGTGTTCACAACATGTGAACACCAAAAATCAGTGGTAGTACACCTCTAGAAAACGTTAGGGCTTCTTAGGGTATATTCACACCTGCCACTTTTGGTCCGCTTTAAACAGACCAGAGTTTGTTTCCCCTGTGGGCCCGGACCTTTTGTGCAAGTGTGAATACACTCAAACGAACCCTGGTTCGGACCAACCCACTGGGCCGGCGGTTCGCATATGGTCTGAATATGAACCGGCCCCGATGTGAACCAACTACAGAAAACATATGTCTCTTTGGACTTAACTAACCTCTGCACTGCAATGCTATATATTTGGACATTATAAAGTTCAACATTGTACACCAGTTTGCACAATTTGCATTCACATTCTTTGCACATCCATGTTTTTAATATTTATCCCATATAATTTCCCTTCTTTACCCAGAACTGTTACTGACATCTGTTTTTAATTTCATGACTAGTCATGAAATAGCTCATGAATAGCTCCATTATTAACATATTTACCAAGAAAAACGTTGACATTTTCCATACTATTTTTCCCGCTGTCCCAGATTTGAATGTAATGAAATGTGATTGGATCTCTTGAAACTGCTTCATGTGCAACTAAATGTACATTTATTTTACTTTGTAAATTCCAAATTCCAGAATCTGATTTTGTCATATTACCTACTAAAGCACACTACACAAGTGTACAAGACATGGAACTCTGAATGTGTGTCCTTTTATTTTGGTTTGCATCATGTTTGTTTTTGAGGTAAATAGCATCTTCAGATGTAAATTTAAAAAAAATATATACTGGGTTATGCTTTTTTAGTAAAAATAAAATCATAACAAATATTAACTGATGATATGTAAAAACGTTTCCAGACAAAAAAAAAAAAAAAAAAAACCAAAACTGAAACATTACATGTACTAACCACTATGTGTTAAACTGGTTCAAATGTATTTATACTTTGACTGTTTACACATTTTTAAAGTGTTTGTGATCAATAGTTTCTTTTAAAGTAGTTAGATTTGGGCCAGTTCTTCCACTTGACCGTGGCAGAATATTTTACACTGGAGACAAGTGAAGGCAAAAATTACAACCACACCTAAAAACCTATCAGCAGTAGATGATCACTATCTGGAATCCTTTAATAAATAAAAACAGTCAAAAACAAATATTTCCACACCCTACTTAAAAAGACATGTAACCTTGTTTTCCCTTACATAGACTTCACATTTCCTGTTATGGGTTAGGATTACCATAAATAATTATCTTTGCTAAATGCCAGAAAAAAACAAGAGGTTATTACTTTGAAGTACAAAGTTGACATACACTAAGATTACTATATGTTTAAACTATTTAAGAAACCCTTTCTTTCATTTTACTGAGGGAGATGATGATGTCATGGCTTTTTAAGCTTCTCATAGATTCATTTGAAAGATTTGACTTAAGAGGAGGCAAACCCGGTGTACCTAGTTGTACACCTTAAATTAATCTAGTTGACTAAATTTTACTACATTTTACTCAACAAAATTTTGTCAACTAAAATATGAATTACAGAGGAATGCTTTTTTTAGAATCTCTTACATGTTTATGGGAAATCATTTTAGTATACCTAAATAAATAAATATTTATTCTGGAATGCAAGGGAATTTAAGTTATCTTTTGTAACACATCGATACACAGGCACACTTTTAGCTCTCCAAACAACTATATTTGGATTTGCTTTTTCAGTACATTTTTAAAAACCGAAAATCCTAAATCCTAAAGACGATTAAACACTAAAATGAAGACATTTTTTTTAAGTGCATATGCATCGTTGTCATCAGGCCTGTTCTACCTGAACAATAAATATTTGCATAAGTGCATAGTTTTACCCAGAGGCTACATTTAAATAAAATGTTACAATTTTTCCTGCAAGAACAATTTTACTCTGGAATACACCTAATGAATTCTTTGAGCATGTCTAATGAAAATTATTCAACTAAGAGCCAATAATTAAGCAGCCTTTTTAAATTATTTAACTTCAATTTTGTCAAACTGCTTATTTTAGTTTTTTTCGTGACACTCATCTATCCATTTATTGTCTGCATCATAAACACTGAATCCCCATTGCCACAGTGAGAGGTAATCATTTGAAACAGTCTATTTGATAGAGGTCTCCTCTTTGGTTTTTAGAATAACTGTTGTAACTTATGGCAAAGAAATAAGTACAAGATGCCACAGGAGCTGCAGGCTATCTTCTACACTGCTATTATTCAGTCTGTCTTGTGCACTTCCATTACTGTGTGGTTTGCCTCACCAGACTGCAATGAACAATCAGATCTGCATAGATGATCACTGACCTTCCCTCCATCCAAGGCTTTTACAAGTCTAGGTTGTAAAAAAGGCAGCTAACATCTCTGCAGACCTCACATATCCTGTTTATACTTTTACTTTCGGGTCGGCTCTACAGAGCGCTATGTGCAAAAACCAGCCGCCACAGAGACTGTTTCTTCCCCCATACGGTCTCTCTGATAAACACAATAAACACCTTACAGCCGGAGTAGTCAGCTACTGTATTGTGAAACAAAAAAGGTATATTTGCACTATTCTAACCTGCCTTTAGAAAACATGTTTGCTATCCCTTAACCCTGAACTCATTATACCTTAGATAAATGTGGGCAAATGGCATCAGTGCAGACACGTTAGTCACTTGGTGAAACTATTTCAAAAGCAGATTTGAATTGTCAACTAGTTTGTTTTAATAATAAATTAAAATTCATAGTTTTAACACTGCAAACAGACCTCAGCGCCTTTGTTTCTGAGCCATTGCATTTTTGTTTTACTGGTGGTAATGTCTAACTGTATCACCTTCAAGGTTTGTGTGCTGCTTTAAAATGCTTCCTCTTTCATTGATTCCCACTCTCTTTTATTTATGTTTGTTTACTGTGCTGCTTGACTCAAGAACTGCCTATTGCTTTTATTGTCGAATGCCATGAAGGGTGCTTTTATCACCATTTGCCTGCAGGTCAAAGGTGAGAATGGAGACAAATGAGCCAGTGGTACAGTGAGGAACTGTGGGTCTGAACCTGGAAATATACAGTCAGTTCATTGATACCAACAGCCCATGTTTCTGTGCCTGGGAAAATCATAAAAGCATTTTGAAGAGGATAATATAGACAACATGGGAAATTAAAGGTAGATTAGCAAATGATAATTGATCTCTAAAACAGATTACCCCAAATGTCTTTGATGAATTGGCCATACTAATTTGGAATAAAACAATAAAAACATTTAATTAAAATAAAACTAAAAACACTTTCAAGCATAAAACATAAAATTAGCACATGCAATAGATTGCTCCATTGGTATGTCTCCCAGATAATATGAAGTGACCTTGGT